>NC_134710.1:305116675-305716675 GCF_043290135.1 Rhipicephalus microplus | reverse complement strand
TATCCTAAATACAATCAGCGTGCATTCATCTGTTTCTGCGGGTAAACCTTTTTTTTTCCAAACTTTTTTGTGCATAGGTTTGTGAACTCATTATCAAAGGAATGTTTGGTGATTGTAATTAAGGGAATGTATCCTGGGCATTGCCACTGACTTTCCTAAGCATGCAAATCCAGTTCTTTTTATTTTAAAGCTACATATATGAAGTAGTGCGTGCATTTTCTCCAAAGCTTCCTTACATTCCTGATTCCACTCGTATGATAAGCACGATTCACTTAATTTGGCCAAAATGCCCAACCTTACTCGATCAGGAGTTATAGATACGCTCTCAGCATGCAAAATTGTGCAAGCTATCACTGCTCCACTTCTTTTCTCATGGTGTTTATATTTTCAGAATGCATCTGTCTAGTTCACTAGTAGGAGCTCAGTCCTATTTGGTTTAGGTTACTCGAGTGCATGGGAAAAACCTGCTTATAAAGAACATTGCGTATTATCGACGCTACGGCTGTACGCTGTTAACCTCTAGTGAGAGTGGTTACAGGCTAGTGACAGTGCAACAGTTATGGCACAGTAGCATTCTCTCATGATGGCCCAATTAAATATCCACAGAAGGTGTTCTCAAGTTTAACGCACCTTGCGAACTTCTGTGTCCTTCAACTCATGCTCAGGGAGAAACCATTGCTGCAGCAGTTGTGCTTCTGTCTTTGTTCAGGTTCTTCTGGATCTAGCTCGTATGGTGTTTGAGGAACAGAGCACCATTGAGCAAGTTGTTTACCGCATCATGACACACATGCAGTCACTGCTCGAATGTGAGCGCTGTCAAGTGCTACTTGTCGACCATGAAACCAGGGTGAGTGTCTTCGAGATCGCCTCGCAAATATCCTAGCTGACTTATGCACACATTGTGGCAACGAAAGGCTGCAGCAATCTCATAGTGACTTTTAGTGTTACCTGAACAGCCACTCTACATTGGTGCAGGAAGGCATGCAAAGAGTGACTTTTTGCATGTTTGGAAAATACAAAGTGACTGTAAACAAGTTTTATACTTGTAGCCATTGCCAGAACATACTCATTAAAATGTGGGATGACTTTACCGGTTACTGGTCAGTAAAATTTAGGAAACTGCATATGCTATGTTATAGTGAGGAAATTGAGGGTGGTTGACTGAAGACTTGGGTGGGGAGCACAGGTCTTCGGTCTCTCCAAATTATGAATGTCAGTGCAGACACTCTGATTGAACAGCTCAGTGACAGACAGACTGCACCATCGTTGCTTGCTTACCATCTTCCAAATACTTTCTACACAATTCCCCAGGTGAAAATTCATAACTAGGAATCCAACTGGTTTCAACAGGTCTCAGTTCAATGGGGTTAAGGAACATATTTTCAGTTGGGAATGCATTCCTAGTCACCAACTGGGACTTGCTGGGAATGCATTCCCATTAGAGAATTAAAGTATTCTCAATTGGGAACAGGCCCCATTCACCGTTGGTGCCCAGATATACATGCTCTGCAGCTAGCTTAAATAATATTGAACGTGCAAATAATCATCATTATAAGAACATCAAACACTTCAAAGGACTCAATGTTAAATGTAGAAGATTATCATGATTTATTAGTATTATAAAAAAAGAAATGGTACACCGCACCCAATAGGCAATAGCTACTGTACAGCTGACTTGGAATAGCACTGCAGTTGCATATAGAGTGCAAAGCTTGCTCCACTTGGCTTTCATGTCGTGAAGTTTTGTGATGCAGCTGATGTATCTGTGGAACCGCTTGTCATCGCTCGGAAGTAGTCGCAATGCTGCACTCAACGCTGTCAAGCGGACATGCTCCCAACGAAGCAACGACAATGTTAACTCCCCAAGATCAACTGGGCTGGCACGGACATAAAAGATTGACAACAGTTATTTAATATTAGGAGTTGAATGTACTGAACGTAGTTGAATGTGAGTGAATTGTGTATTGCGCACTTGTGCAATGAAATGATCGACTATAATAAATGCATATTAGGTCAGGTGGGACTGTTTATCATATTATAAATAAAAGAAGGGGATGATGTCTAAATGAGAAATGATAGCGTCTTCTCGTTCAACTGGTCATCCTGTTGGTTTCCAGTTGAGTTTTAACTGGTACAAGTTGCAACTGGAATCAACTTGGACCAGTTAACTTTTAATTGGTACCAGTTGCTAACTAAAACCAGTTGTAACTAGAATCAACTGGGACCAGTTATTTCCCAAATGGGACCAGCTGATACCAGTTAATACCTGTTGAAACCAGTTGGATTCCCAGTTACACATTTTTACCTCGAGATCATGTCACTTTTTAAAATAAAAAAGCTGTTAACATCTAAACATGGCTGCTCTTGTGGCCAATTTCAGTCTATAGCAATTAAGAAAATGTGTTGCTTTGAAGTGACTTGGAGATTTTGAGGCTGCTATAAATGTAACTTTCGATTTGTTCTCTTGCAAGCTGTTGTGTTTAGCCCTACCATTCTGAGATGTTCTTTGTTGTGTTTGCACCTTTCCTCACTGAACAGTCGAAATAAAGCCTTGCCATTGAATAATGAAGGCAGTAATCTCTTCAGAAGACATCACTGATTATTCATCAATACATAATCAGGCTCGCTATATTTACTGATATGGTATTTTAATGCAGTTATTTTTCATTCTGCCCTGTTTAATAAACACTTTTATTCAGCAGTGTTGAATAACTCTGTAGGTAACTTGGCAAGTCAATTGGTGCTCAGTAAGCGCTGCATGTTCTTGGCAATTTACGAAAACCTTTCTTTCTGCAGACGGCTTTTCACCGGGTCTTTGACTTGGAAGCTAAAGATGCTCTCAGAGACGATGTGGCTACATGTACTAGGTAAACAACTTCCTTCTGTAATTTTCTGCACCATATCCTTTTACTACTAGATATGTCGGAGGTACCTAATATTAAAGGGACTGAGAACTGCCCGGAACATGAAATAAGATGACTGCATGGATAAAAACATTGCCTTTCATAGTGACTTCAACCAACCCTGTTTTTCTCATGAAAAGTGTCGTTATATCTTTATTTCTTCATTGAAAATCGCGAAAGTAGCCTGTGACACCGCCTGGTGGCAGAAACTGCAAGTAACCAATATGCCCTGTCATGTGACCATAATATAGTGTACACGGTCAACAATGTTCCTGTTAGTAATAAAGTATTGTTTGCATTTTTATAGAAAAAAGATATTATTTCATAAAAATGTACATATAGGCCTGCATTAGTTGTACACATTAAAGTGGCTTTGCAATATTTCGCATAACTTAATCATATCTCATGCTGGCCAGCACATCCTGAGCAACTTTTCTGCGTGCTCGTGAAATCGTACAGGCAATTTCCGGGTCGCTAAGATTTTGGAGTGACGTGGTTTTTCTATTTACAATTTTTCTTAGAAATGACATGTGCTAGCCCTAGCAAAAATTCTGATTGAAAAACTGATAGGCTATCAGGTTATTGACAGTTGTATCAGTCTATAGGTGTATCAGTCTATAGGTGTATCAGTCCATGAGTGTATCAGTCTATGAGTGTATCAGTCTATGAGTGTATCAGTCTATGAATGTATCAGTCTATGAGTGTATCAGTCCATCAGTGTATCAGTACTGGTGTACCAGCGTATAAGTGTAGCATTCTACTCTGATAGGCCCACAAGCGAATTGGTGCTTAGCCAACTGACAGGTGCACCGCTACATCAGAGCAAGCAGGGCACAAATATGAACACAGAAATCAAACAAAATATTTTATTTGATGTGCCATCCTTTTGTTAATCTTTTGAGTTCATCAAGTCAATAATTTTTTTTTGCCAAAGCCTTATTGAGGAGCTTCTTCGTTTGGTCAACCTCTCCAATCAGAACGGTGTGCTTTAAAAAAATGGTTGAAGAAATCTGCATGATCAAACACAAAGCAAGTTATGGGCTCTTATTAAGTGACAATTATGTGCACTCTAAGTAGAGGAGTCAATATGACAAGGAAATAAGTAGGAGTGCTACCAGTCTGCCTCTCTATTATTGTTTAAAATTAGTTTGTGGATTCTTGCATAAAAGTACCCCGCTGCAGTAGGCAAAAGCTAGACTTGAAGCTTTAGTAAGTAATTATAACACAAGTTGGCAGTGAAACCTCAGCTGATTATGTGCAAAAATGGAGCCACCAACTTCCATGAATTTTGGTCAGATTGCAAAATTTCACCTACCTGAAAACACAGCATATGTTTCTTTCTCCAAGGGAGATTTCGCCTCCCCTTTTAGGCCGATTGGAGGCTGCGCCAGTAACACTTCTACCGACTAGAATTGGCAACGGCCGCCTCACGAACAAAACTGGTCTGTCTTTTCAAGCCCATGAGGTGATTGTACAACCTCTTGGGAACGGCAATTCCTTTGCCCCGATGCACCTATGAAACAAGTCAAAGATGATGTGCACACATCAGTTTGTTAATGCACATTTTCTCATTAAAGCAAAGCAACTTCAAGACAAAGCATACTAGAGTTTTATGATACCTCTCTGTCAGTGGGCACATAATTGATAAGCGGTGCAGCCTCCCTCACACTTGAGTGGGCTACTTCAGGGCTGTCCGTGGTCGCTGTGGTGGCTCCAGCATGGCAGCACATAGTGGTGGCAAAGGTGCAAGTCGTTTCTGTTTTTGAGGCTTGCGGCTGCAACATTGGCAAAGGACAAGATTCTTTGCTGCAATGAAAAAGTGGAGTGTGCAGAAATAAAGTATACTGCACCCTTAATTGTCACGGTAGCAACCTAGGTGTGCATGGTCAAATAATATATATGATAAACATAGCATGCAGTTGAGATATGCAATTAAAGTGTAATGATACGTTACATGTCACGTCTCAAAACCATGGTGTGATTATAGGGGATGCCGTAGTGGAGAACTCAAGAAATTTTAACCAAGTGGTGTTCTTTTTATTATCCACCAGGCTGTGAAAGTTGTAAAAGCACATTTACAAGTGATTAGAAAAATATGCATGCATCCCTGCCACCCATGAGCTTACATTGCATGCTGCTTTTCAGCAAAATTGCATGCTATAAGAATAGGGCAACTTGCTGATGCATACAACCCTAGCAGCAGCGCGTTACAACAGCTTATGAAAAAATGATAAACTTGTTTGGAAATTTTTGCTGCAAAGGGCATTTTCCAGTAGGCTTATTCTTTCTACTACCTTTGTATTTTGAGCCCTCAGCATATATATTGACTTCCTTCAGAAGCTCTCTTTCTGTTCTTTTTTTCAGCATCAGCAAACAGCAGGCCTCGCTGCTGCTTCTTAAAATGGTTGCCGACGTGCTTTGTCTTCTGCTTAACAGCAGCTTGATGTCGTGTTTCTTACAAGTGCTGACAACCCAACACACAAATTTCACTGCTAGTTCGCAAGCACAAACAGGGCGTATATCCGCACAAGCAAAAATAATTTTAAACCAGTCAATTGTACAAAAAAATGTGACGAAGCTGCGCTCATACCACGATAGAATAAAATAAAAATAGCTCTTCAGCATACTGCAACTTTACTACCACCTTCAGTATGACGTTCCAGCGCCCGCACAGTAGTGGAGCAGCGATGCTCTGATATATTCGCTAAGGGGGCGAGGAGTATATCAGAGCATTGGTGCTTCATGTGTGACACGGCACCACGTGCAGAGAAAAATTGGCTGTCGATTGTAAGTGCGCTGCAGTAGCACATCAGCTGCAATGTCAACGATAGCCCAACTTGGCTGCCGGTAATAATTACGCTGCAAGTAGCATATCAGCTGCAGTGTGACCAATTGCAACTTACTTTTTTAAATGACTCGTTGTCCACTTCATTTGAACTGCAGCTATCGGAGGAGTCGCAATCGGGTCTGGGGAATGGATGGTCGTTTTTCTGTTGCATTCCTTGCATCATCCTCGGTA
Source organism: Rhipicephalus microplus (assembly GCF_043290135.1). NCBI lineage: Eukaryota > Metazoa > Arthropoda > Arachnida > Ixodida > Ixodidae > Rhipicephalus > Rhipicephalus microplus. The sequence goes on along the minus strand of NC_134710.1, from coordinate 305,710,753 downwards.
CCTAAGAAAATATGATCAGTAAATAACTTCAGAATGACTGCTTTCTCCTCTTTGTTTTCGTATTGGAAAAATAAGAGGCGTGGACTTACCATAAAGCTTAATCACTTGAGCGTGGTAGTGGTCGCAGTATGTGTTATCCTTCCAGAACACCCGGTACCACTTGTGAGGATCAAAATTGCCCATATCCTTCGGATTGATGTACCTACATGCATTTACCGGGACTATTAATTTTTAATTATCATTGCGGAACCAAACATCTTGGAGAATTGTGAGTGTACAGGCGGGATACTGAGCAATTAAGAGACGCAACAATGTTCACATGCACTACACACGCACCAAGGCTGCCACGGACTTGCTATTGATGACGATGGCAGTGCCATTTGTGGATCTCCCGAGTAGTTTATGCAACCACGAGTCTACGACTTCTTCCTCAACACAACGCAATTTAGTTTTTGAAAACAAAAATATTTATTTGCAAAACATTTATTTCATGTTTTACAACTTTATAGGTTTGTTTTTTTAGAGCTCAAAGCAAATAATATATAAACAATGAACGCAATTACTGTAAAATGGTGTCGCTGTGCATAGCCTCCGAGATGGCAAACGTGCAATGAAGGGCGCGCAGCGGGAATTTCAGAGGTCATGCGCTGTGTCGCCGTATTAGCGTTGGTTAGGCTAGGTGGCGTTAGCCGCTGCCCAATTTAAAGGATACAGTCATATCATTTCATTCATCCATCCATCTATCACATCATTATGGCTACAACCAACTACCCATAATGGCAATCAGTGACCACCATGGCGACGACCATCTTCCTCCGTGGTGACCACAGTACAATACACCATAAGCACATGAGGTCTCCTGTAGGGTCACTACCTCGTGCCGTGATCTCGCGGCACATGTTATAGTTTTCGGCAAAATCCGCGCCGCGTGCTTAACATTCAAGGCACAGCAAGCAGCTTGTGAGTGTGAAGCCTTGGTCGATGTAATCGATCTTTACCCGTTCACTTACTATCAGTCCCGCAGCCTCATTTTGCGTGGACACCATCAAGCGCGCTATTTGAAATTTGTGTCCAGTTCGACGAGAGATGGATTCAACTCAACCCCAGCCTCGATCAAAAAGAAGAAAAAAAAACGCTATTTGGAGCCTGGATCGCAATATGTAGTACCTCGGACAAGGAGCGGTGGAGGCGCAGTCGGCCTACCAGCTACACTCAGCAAGAGTATTCCTCAGTCTTTAGCTGGTAATTGATGTTCTGGAGTAGCGGCCTTCGACACGTGAAGTCTGAGTGATGGGCATGGTGACAGCAATGAAAATCCCGATCCCGACCACACTTACGGCTCCGAGGAAAACTCGGTCAGCGATTCCGACCGGACTGCAGATGCGGCTCGCGACAATGTTGGCATGAGCGACACTTTTTAAATGCAACAATGGCATGTATTTTACACTGGTACATGTCAATAAACAGCCAGGCTCTGTGTGTGTGCTCATGTGTGTGAGGCTTACATCAAAACTATTCAAGAACCCATCTCACATTGGTATTTGCTCAGAAACAGAGAAAAAAAGTTGTGCTTGAAGGATGTGGCCAGTGTGTTTGCACATGAAAGTTGGATGTGTTTGCTATGTTGCTGATGTACGAAAGCCTTTTAAAACTTGTGACATATATAGCCAGTCTAATATGAGTTTAGCAAGGTAGGACAACTAAATGTTGGCTCGATCCTTTCTATTGTTGTTCTCTTCACAACTGAACTTTTCTCATGATAGGCAGTTTCTTGTGTGTGTGTGTGCGTGTGTGTTCTGCAGTCAAATGCTTTAGCAATAATTAGTACATGGTTTTTGATTTATCAGTCTTGTGAGGATTACAGGCAAGTAATATAGCAGGTCTGTGCCACCGCTTGGGCTTTGTGAAAAGACACACCTGTGAATAACATATGCTGCTATCAACATATCAGCCAAATTTTGCAGCTGCAAGTAACTTTTTTCATATAGATGACTGTGCTCACTTAGAATTTTCGGACGCCTGTATGTGGTGTAAAACAACTGAAAGCATGCTATTGGCCTATAGCCAAAATAAATCAAGAGCAGCATTTTAATCGAATGTGCTCCTTGCCACAGTGTGCTGCCACATGCTGGCACTACTGTCCAAAATCTAACATTGCATAGTCACACTCGCACATGAGAATGGCAACACGAAAAAGCTACTGTGTTTCTTTAAGCATGCTCTAGCTCATAATGTGTGCTTACATATCGGACTTCTTTACTGCCATTCCTCCCATTAGTTTTCGGCGCAGCTTGTTGGGACCGACGAGAAAAAAAAAAGAAAGCGGTTGAAGTGCGCAATAAACCCCTCAGCTTGCTTTGAAATATTTCTGGCAGTGGATTTGCGAGGCATTAAGTTTTGATTATGAGGTCAATTAATGATTACTCAAAGAAGCATTTCATTGTTCATTTAAATTATCTCATCCAGTATGGATTATGACACTAATGTAGTGGCTCGTCATTAAAGGCAAAACACTATGTAGGAGAGACAGCTGGGGTTGGCTTGTGTTGTGAAAGGGAGAAACTGCAGCACCACCCGAGGCTTTTGAATCCACGCCGTTTAGAAAAATTATTGTATCAGCAAGCTCATTTCACAGTAGTGGACTGATTATTAAGTTATCTTCCTTGGAATGTTTACTGGCCCTATAACACAAAATTTAGAAATTATGTTATAATTGCTCTGTGATGAGAAGTTTTGTTTGTATTGTTTCAAGTTACGTTTATACTGTCATCTGATAAGCTTTGGATACTAGTATTTTGAAATTTCTAGACGTCATCTATCATTGTCAGCATTTACTGTGTTGCTATCTGGCACCTGCAATCCCATTTGTACACAGAATAAAGCGTTCATGTAGGCTGAAAGCTGCTTTGCATATTTAAAGCTCAGTTTGTCAATAATGCACCACCATGAAACATTGTACATTTTATTCTACGCATCCAAAAGCTGCCAGTTGCACTCTTTGAGTCATCATAATATTTCACACAATAGTCGTCAAGTGTTCAATAGAAAACACTGATACACTAATATACATGCAGAAGAGACCAATCACATATATGTGGGCTGTGTGTTCAAAAAAAGAACTAATGTTAAAATGACAGTAATGCATCTTATGAAGATCTGATAAATGAACAAAAGACTAAAAACCTATAGACTAATATATGCCATATAAATGACCAATCAAACTTATTCAAAAGCTGGTAGCACTGGTAAGACTGTGTATCAGTCTGATATGAGACTGGTAGCACTGGTAAGAAAATGTATCAGACTGATGTGGATTCCTATAAGAACTGGTAAGACTTTGTATCAGTATGGTACAAGACTGGTACAACTTATAGGAAACTGTATCAGACTGATTCAGACCTCTATCAGAATTTTTGCTAGGGCTGCTACTCGGCACAACCGCTAATAAGCGCAGTGACATTTTTAGTGACTTGGGCTTGGCTCGTATGTTGAGAGAGCAACGACGATGAAACAAGCCATCCACCACACAGGCAAAACAACCTTGGGCGCAGGTGCACACAATGCGGTACAAATACAGAGAAGCTGTATAAAGTCACATCATCTCATTATAACGGCTTGCTATTTTCAAAAATAGTTGTAAAGCTCAGAATAAACATCATTAAGCATAGTTACAGGAACTTCTGTGAAAGCAAAACAACGCAGTTTGCACAAGTTGCCAGAAAGGTTTCTGGCATAGCTATCAATTGTCAGCGTTGCTGGATGAAAGGGCTCATCAAGATTTAGAGCTTTTCTAGTCGAAAAATACTTCTTATAAAATAACTATGTGCTTTTGAGATTAACTATGGCAGCTACAAACACTACAAAGGGTAAGATGTCTGTCGCGCTGGAAAAAACTGGGCCAAAAAAAAAATCAGTTTTCGGTCTTTTTGAGGCGTTGAAATTTTTAGTGTGCACACTGAGTTGTGAGCGATACGATAGTGCATGGCTCCAAGTTTTTTGATCACCTGGGGTTTCCGAAAATCACTCAAAGCACAGTGCATGAGTATTTTTTTTTGTTGCCCTCCAATGAATGGGCTTTGGAGTATGTGCACCATGGCCAGAGCACCCTCTTGGTCACTGTAATTATCTCTGCAGATATAATATAATTATCTCAGCAAATTATAATAATCTCTGCAAATATCAGCTGGCCATATTCCAATATTTCTCCTATGATATTTGTGTTATGAACTATCCCCAGTAGTAATTTATTCAAAATGTGTACATCATGAAAAATACTTGCAAGTCACAGAGCAAGTACATTAGTACACAGACAGGGTATAGTTGTAGAGTGGTGGGCCAGGTGAGTACACTTAAGAAAAAAGATATACCAAAGTTAGGTATAACAAAAAAGCATAGAAAAAGTCTTGAAAGAAACATGAAAGTATAGGTTATATTTTTGGTATTGTAATATTTATATATGATATCTATAATATCATACGGTACTATGATATAAGAATGGTTAGGTGGGCTAGTGAATAAAGCATCTTGCTCAAAGAACAGAGAGATGGGAAAAGAAAGTCGAGCAAAGTTGAACCACAGAACTAGAGTACAGTCAAATCTTGTTTTAGGGAACCTCAGATTAATAATTTTTACAACTAGGTTAACAACTTTTTTAAAAATCCCCCTCCAAATGTTTATTGGAATAATGTAAAAATGTTTCACTACTATGAATTTCAGAATACGGAATGTTTCAGAATAACGTTATAAATTTTATCCTCCTTATGTATTCAAATACAATACTTGAAGATAACGAGTGGCAATTTTAAGAAGTTTCTCGCGGTTGTGAAATAAATGCCCAGCTCAGTACCTACTGCTTTCATCATCATCAGAAGGCCCGCATATTTCTTTATCTGTTCGCTCTATTCAAATGTGCAATAAACCTATCGCCATCATCATCACCTGGTGCTTGTTTTTTGCATCGGGCGTTGCCCCGTTGCCTTTGTTTTTGTCGTACTGCTTTACCTGCGCGCTTGTTGCATGCCTGTTTTCTAGCCTTTGGTTCGTGGTTGAACTTTCAAAATGAGCTCCAGAAGCAGCACAAAAGGAATGATACGACAGTAAAAAATGTGATGCGAGCGACCTATGGGATGAAGTAGCCGATAATTACCCATGCATGCTTCACTAACGCTTGAACACTACGCTAAGTGCAACAACAAAGCATGCACGTGAGCTTAGCTGAAATCCGGTAAGATCCATACCATTTGTCATGATAAGGAAAGGGCTATGAGAGCGAAGACGGCATTGAAACAGCGCATGCTAACCAACGTAAAAAACCGGTATTTAACGTTGATGCTTCGCAGAGCATTAAAAAAAATGCGCTCATTTAAAGGTTTGTCTTTCAGTTGTCGAGCTGCCCACATCAGAATAGATTGTGCTCTTCCTCAAACAAACGTGCACTGGTTCCATAATATTTCGTGTTTGTTTTTTTACGCTTATTAGAGCATAACACGGTCGCATATGTATGCACAGAACAGGTAAGCAACTTGCATGTTTGCGTTTAGAATTTTCGTGCAAATCTTCAATACTTTCATCACAACTTTTCAAAATAACGAATGATTTTTAGCGGACCTTTAAGATTCATTATATTGAAATTTCACAGTACTACTTGTGTTGTGTGGCTCTCAGATTCTTTAACTAGGATGTTCTATCTTCATTTTTCTTTATAATTACATCTTATCAATCATTTTAAAAGAATTTATGCTAGCTTATCCCGGTTTTGTATTTCTATTTTCAAGACAAATAAGTGTCTGTATGAACTAACTTATTGTCTGTTGTCTATCTTGTTTGGCTTCTCCTTGACTGGTTGTGTTGGTTCAGACACCCTAATTATGAATGGCGCATAGGTAGATGCTTAGTTAGACTTATGTGAACATTTTCACATAAGATACTGTTCGTGGGCCTCCACTTACACCTAGCAAGTGTATAGGCTGTAGGACCATTTGAAGCTATACTATATTACAGCCACAGACCTTGATTTTTGCACTTTATGAACCCATACATCAAGAAAGCTCTGAGTCATATATATAAGCACCATTACGACCCATTTTTTTCACTTGCATACTGTGAAGTGTGACTTTTTTTTACCTTTGTTTGCAGCCCTTATGAAGGCAGGTTTCCCATTAACACTGGTATCACAGGGTCAGTGGTTGCAACTGGTCAGGTATGTATGAATATTTCATTATTGAAAGGTGTATTCATGCAATGCACATAAATAAATTAGCCTTTGAATGTATATCCTCATGCTCATTATAGAACATGTGTGCAATAAATGCTATGGGCATCTGCCAGAGGTGCAAAAAGAGCACTGGCTAGCCCCCAAACCACACTTGTGCTTAGTCCCCCCCCCCCCCCTCCTGCAATGCAACACGGGGTAACACCCACTAGACACAATCCTGTCGATGCCCATGTGCAAGACAGTTATTGAATTACTTGATTATCAGTATCCACGTCGCTTGGATAATTTGCATAATGCATATTGTCAGTGTCTTAGTATGCATCCAATGGCGTCTGCAGAACCTTTTTCAAGGGAGTGGGGCAACCGCGGGGGGGGGGGGGGGGTTCAGTAGGTTAGCACTATTTATTGTCTAAATTACGCACATGAAAAAAAAAGATATAAATAAATAATTAGTTTCAGGCTTGAAAAAATACAAAGGATTCTGATAATTGACAAACATAATAAGCAAAAAGCAATAACTTAGCACCACTTGGTGAATAGCAGTGCATGGTCGGTCTACTTGCATGTGAGATTTCAACTCGCACAAATTGATCAACACCAGTGCACAGCCATTGGTAGTTATAAGTCCTCTTGCTAGGTGTTACATCCTTCTTGATTTCTTGATGCCGAATGTGGCATTTGGTGACTATGGATTACTCAGAAGGTGTAACTTCAAATATCTTGGAATGCCCACGTTTTTAGCTTTGTCTAGAAACTGTACCCAAGTCATAATCTTGAGAAATGGGAGTTGCTTGCTGTTCTCACTGCAATTTTATCTCAAGTAAAGAGAAGAAGTATGATCATGACTCCCTGTGTTGCAGTAGCTCACTGATGGTGTCGACAACCTCAGGCACTGTCTGTTGCAGAAAGTTTGCTTCACTAGGCTGGTCGAATTCTGCAAAATTTCCATACTAGAATCGTTTGCTAGCTGGACAGATGAATGAAATTCAGTTAGACATCTGTGGACATTTGAAAAAGTGTTGGGTATTCATAATGGGACCGAACAATCCAAACCTAACAGAGTTCCAGGTGGTTGATACTACTAAAAAATATACGCACTGGCTGGAAGGATAACTATTGAAATGCTGACATTGAAAACATGAAAGGGCTATATTTACTAGGAAACATTTACAGGCTAAAGCACGTGCTCACAAGTTCACCTGTCTAGCTGAATGTCGCTTACGCTCCTGCAGAGTGGAGCAACCGCACATGTACTGCCCACCACTTGTTGGTCTCTCGTCCAGTGTCCTAGTTGTTCCAGCTCCGTACAGCCATGCACAAAAAAATGCTGAATCACGCACAGAGACAAGCACGAGTGCAAGGGCTTACTGTAAAAAAAAAAAACAGAAACATGTAGCCGTGTCGCCTTCACATAAAGAGAGGACATATTCAGCTCACCATAAAGTGGGAAGATGGCTGGAATCGTCTGCACGCTCCCTTCGCTTTTGCAAGGTTCCCTATGATGGATAGCACAAACGAGATACAGGACTGGTCATCATGAATATATTCCCACTTGTCGAATTTGCGACCTTGTTGGGGTTCACTATACTGGAAGTGCATTCAACAAAATGCATGCATGCTCACAATGGTAAATTTTTCCAGTTCAATGGATGCATACCAGTGTATTCAAAACATAGTGAGCAATGAAGTCAAAAACACAATGCCCTTTGCGGTGTCTGATTTTGTGGCGCTATCTTTCTAAGCATCTAAATAATGGAAACCTCACCTGAAGAAGGGTCAGAACACATGTGTGCTGGCACCGCTACCACTGGACTTCGCAGCGCCTGACGCTTGAACATGCTGAAATGATTAGGACAGATAGTTTTTCTGCACGTTTTAACGATGGCACCTTACGAAGATGGCCTAATGACATGTGGCCGTAAAAGCTATTGACATGACTGTCCAGAGGTTTGCTCGAGAAGTACTTTGGTTTGGGCTAGCTGGTTCAAAGTACTCATTTTGAAAGGGCAGCACAAAAACACTGTGAAAGAAAGACAGTATAGACAAAGAGGGCTGATTAACAACTGATATTTTGTTGCCGTCACCTGTGCATATATATGCACAAAAAACAACAAGAAAACACGATTGTTGAGAGGATAATAAGGCTGGTTTCAACCAGTGAAAGAAAATAAAAAACTGAAGATGATAAAAACCTTGAAGGAACTCGTGCATGCGTGATGAGTGCGAAACACCAGTTTATGAGAAAACAAGAGCGCGAAAGATAAGGAAAATCAAACAAAACCTCTAATATACATCTAAGATGCTTAAATTATGTATCTTAGAGGTTTTTTTTTTATTGCCATTGTTCTTTGTGCTCTTGTTTCATCATAGACTGGTGCTTCTCACTCATCACGCATGCATGAGTTCCTTAAAAGGTTTTTATTGTTTTCAGTTTCTTATTTTCTTTCACTGGTTAAAACCAGCCTTGTTATCTTGCTTGTAACCTCTTCACAATCGCGTGTTTTTTTGGGTTTTTTTGCACATAGTTTATATGCACAGGTCCTGGCAACAAAAGATCACTTGTTGGTCAGCGCTCTTTGTCTCTTCTGTCTTTCTTTCCCTGTGTCTTTGCGTTGCCCTTTCAAAATGAGTATCTAGAGGTGCCACCCAAAGTGTGAAAGCAGGGGCTGCTTTGACCCGTTTTGTAGGGTACCTCACCGGCTCAGGTGTGGTGGCACTTTCTTGTCATTGATCGCCATCAGTCACGGTTCGAGTGTAGGCACGTTGTTATCAAATGCAGATAGGTGTATTATTGTGCAGATCAGCACGACTGCACTGTGGTGCTTTGGAGAACAAAGAAGACTTTCATAGGGCCAAAGCTTGATTATCTTTTCAGGGGAGACAAATCACGCTATTTTGATTTTGCTTTGCTTTCTGTTATTGATCGGACTGTATGCTGTGCCTAAACTTTATGGTAGGTGTCACCTTCTACGACATTTTTTATTGGCTGATCTTCTGATGCCATTTTTTATATACCATCCCAAGTGGCTTGTTAACCAAGTTTTTCTTTTAAACACTAGCGAAATCTCGATAGGCAGTTCAGTCTGAGCTGAATCTCCATGCATAGCCTGTAAAACGGTTTTACTTTACTTACTAAATGATCAATGAGCACATATTAGTTACTGTAAAGTTTGTCCTTTTTCTTTTGTAAATTAACTTCTGCCTCTTCAAATTTTTTCTGTATATATGTATGTGATACAGACAGTACTTGACGCTTCTAAGTGTTTTGACACATTCCTGAAAGAACAAACGTCCACGTTCAGCAGTATTTTATTCTGAAATGTTAATGCTTATGACATTACTGCAACATTGATTAAACATGCACGCAACATGAATACTGCACTCCCAAAAATGGTAAAGCAATTTAATTTATATTTGATTCTTTTTAAGGACCAACATTGAGGGCAATACTTTAGCTCGACAAAAAAGCACAGCATGCAACTTGTACAAGCCTACAAGCTTTTTGAGTGTCTGATTTATAGGTGAAGTTTGGGAACTTACGTGATGACAAGGTTTTGTAGTTTTCACAGGGTAGGAGATGCGATGTCACGAGAAACTGTCACACTTCAAATGAAGTGTAGTGGTCAAGATTTTTTGGTAAATGCAGCTGCCACTTTTCTGAAAACTGAAGTTCACATTCCAGATTGTATAAATCTGTGAGTTAAAAAAAATAAAACATGAAATATTTATCTGAGTTATCTGCTATCTTCTATAGCCATCAAAGATAGTCAAGTCATTGACCGTCTAGATTTGTTATAGCTTGTAATGTGGAAAATCTGCTCGCAATCCTCTGAAATTTGTTTTTTTTTTTTGGGGGGGGCTATTGCCTCCCCTTGCCTCTGTTCCGGATGCCCATGCATGCAACCATCTTTGTTAACTGTAGCTGCAACGTTGCTCTAGCCACGAGTGGTTGTTGTCCCCAAGTCAAGTCTATTCGTTTGAACATAGTTTAACACAGTGCGCGACTTTACGGACACAAGAAAAAAAAAAGGGATGAACCATAGCGCTTCTTTTTTTGTGTCCGCGTAGTCGTGCATTGTGTTACAATATGTTCAAGTACTGTCACTAACTGGCCCAGCTTTCAGTCCTTCTGCAAGTCTATTCATGTTATTGTTGAGGTGTGTGAAATATTTGTAGATATTAAGTGAAATTTGAATGTAGTTATTAGTAAACTGTCCATCTAACCTAATGCACTGTTTTCTCATGCCTTGCTTCTGCTGTAGTGCTTTGACCTTCTGGAAAAAATGGCTTCATGTTCTAGTGACACAACAATAAAGATTGAACATTGCATGTCCATGTAGAAAATTCAACGTTTTATCTTGCAGATCCTCAACATACCTGATGCCTATAAGGATGACCGGTTTGATCCAAAGGTCTGCATTTAGTATTATCAAAAGTGATCTAAGTTCTCTGAATAAGTCTTCTCATTTTGTCACCATGAGCCTTCCATTAATATCAACTATAAGATGGTTGAAGCTCAAGATAATGAAATTGCATTGGACAGAAAAATAGCTATTTACAACCTGTGTTTATTACTGTGTTTATCATAAACATATGTAATGTTATATAATCTTTGTGTACTCAGTGTTTTATATATAAAGGTTTGACTCTATAAGGCAAACACAACTAGAAAGACTTGTTACCTACGTTTCTGAAACCCAACTTTTAAATGTAATTTTAGTCCCACTCAAGTTTCCAACCTATTTTAATTCACAAAATCGATAACATAGCTTAGATTGCACATGCTTAGCACTTCTTTCATTTATCTGCATTGTGTCTGTGCGCTGAGGAAATACATTATTAGACCTGTTTTGATTGATTGATTGATTTATATATATATATATATATATATATATATATATATATATACATATATATATGTGGGGTTATTGTCCCGAAACTACCATATGATTATGAGAGACGCCTTAGTGGAGGGCTCCAGAAATTTTGACCACCTGGGGTTTTTTAACATGCACCCAAATCTGAGCACACGTGCCTGCAACATTTCCGGTTCCATCGGTAATGCAGTCCCCGCAGCTTGGATTCAATCTCGTGACCTGCGAGTCAGCAGCCGAGTACCTTAGCCACTAGACCACCGTGGCAAGGAAAATAAACGTGTTTTCCTTTTGTTTTTGGACATTAAATCCCACATATCATCATGTTTTCCTTTTGTTACAGTGAGCTATATAAACTTATACATGTGGATTGATTACCAGTGCCACTTATAAAAAAAAAAACTGTAATAGTATGTTTCTACTGCATGGAAGGAATATTTTGACACAGAGTTAAGATGTACACTCGTGAGCAAATGTATGTGGAACACAGAGTATGTCTTGAAATTGCTATCTGTGTCGTCTAATATAGTAAGCTGTCTAGGCACTGCTAGATAGCTCAGACAACAATTTTAATACGTGCTCCTGTAGTCTATGTATCTTTGTTCACAGGTGAACATTCACCCATAAGCTTGAGCTAGATTTCTACAGTTAAAGCCTAATGCAAAAAAAAGTTGACGTGTTATTTTGATGCTTATCCAACAAGTTGTTTGACCTAAATTAATTTCACATTGCTAAAAGTGTTGCGCCCTTCCTTGAACTTGCTTGTGTTTTAATGCAAAGTGAACCTCAAGTAATGCATGATACTATTTTGAAGTCACCCAGTTATCACCTTGTTTGAAGAGTCACATTGATTGCTCTGTGTTCTTGAAGGAGCAACCACCACTGCTGACATGCTTGTTTTAACATCACTGATGTTGCAGGTGGATGAAGGGAGCTCGTTCCGACACAAGTCCATCCTCTGCATTCCAATTTACAATGCCAATCGCCTAGTCCTAGGGGTGGCCCAGCTCATCAATAAACTTAATGGCGAGCCATTCAACAAAAATGACGAGCAGCTTCTTGAGGTGATTTGGTTGTACATTTAACTCATACATTCTCATGCGGATGTTGGGATTTTGAGTTGCTTTGTGCTTCACCCACTTATGTGTTCTGATCATTCACTGCAACTTTGCTAAGAGCACAGTGTACATGGGAGGTGCAGTTAAATGAATCCACGTTTCTATTTGTCTGTAAAGATCAGGCTGTTAGGGACTTCCAGAGTAACATTGCAGCACTGTTGCCAATCTATAGATTTACTTATTTTATTGGCAGCATTGGTGTTTCATTAAACTAGAACATATCGCTTAAAGGGACTGTCTGCCGTCCTTCATTGCTCTCCTGTTTTGTGGCACAATAAAAATCATACCATGTAAAGTTTCTAACGTTGAAGCAATTTCTCTGGAAAGTGCGTAGAAATTTTTAAATATAATTTTTTTGTTTGCGCTTTGTCTCCTTCCATCGGTGGGATGAATGCCCACAACACTGGTCGGTGCCGGCGAAAGTAGAAAACTGAAACTATGTGCGCTTTTTGCAGGCTTCATCAAGTTTTGTTTATTAATGAAACAAAAACCTTAGGGGTTGTTTTAGGCACCCACACACGTTTTTGTTGTTCTCATGAGCAACGGCAGATGCTGTGCTCGTGTTTCTCCGCCGTTTGCAGGCAGGCATGCAGGCAAGCGAACACATTGTCGGCAGTGCCACTGGGCGGGTATTTGAACATGTGAGAAAAAAAAAAAGCGAAAATTAGACTATGGCGCAACCTAAAGCAGCCTCAAGTGCATAAAATAGCATTTAAAGTTATACGTGTTTGTTTTTAGGCTAACTAAATTTTCCTGCGAGGATTTATTGTCCTACCAATAGACTGTCAAGATTGACCACATTCGCTGTTGGGTGACACTAGTGGTCACTTTTTGTTGACTTTGAACATGAAGTCAAAATTATAATTCCTTTTTTTGTCGTACAAAAGCATGCTCGTTGCCATTGATGTGAGGAACGATCTTTTCACTTGTGCCATAATCAGAATTTTTTTGAGCGGTAGACAGTCCCTTTAATAGTTCAGAAAGTAATTCCTGTCTTTTCAACTGAATGCAAATAGACAATGACATCATGTAGAGGAGGTCATGTTGAGTGCATCTGTAATATTGTCACAACACAGTTGCTGCAAGACAGAAAAGAAAATAATATGTTTTTAGTGTTGAGTACAGGATTCAGTCACTGCTTTTCTGGTCAACTGCTCTGACTCACCCACTTGTAAATAATCACACTTCATTCATACCGGCTTTTTTATGATTCCTGCAGTGCTTGCTTTGCAATAAAGTGTTAAAGGCAAATGCAGAAAAATTGTATCGCGTCATGTTTAATGCCATGTCCCTCTTCCCCTTTTCATAACCACTGTGGAACCACTTCACTGTTTACTACTGCTTGCCTGATCTATAGCTCAGTGCTTTGTTGTTCATCCAGTGATTGCTTCATTTTTTCTCGCCATGCACGCACAGGCATTTGCCATCTTCTGTGGCTTGGGCATCCAGAACACACAGATGTATGAAAAGGTTGTGAAGGCCATGGCCAAGCAACGAGTTACACTTGAGGTACTCTCCTACCACGCATCTGCCCCCCTTGAAGAGGCTCTAAAGCTCAGTGTAAGTTGGTTTCGCATAAAAGCAGCAGTTCTTGCGCTTTGAGCTTCCTTGCAGAAGTTGTTTACAAATGTGCAACTTTGCTCAATTGTCCAATCGAAGTCCTGTTACCCGCATGGCAACAGGACAGTTTAATTCCTTCGAATAATTTGAATAATAATAAAATTTTAAAATTATTTTGGCAAGATGCATCTAGTGTCACCGAAATTTGTATTGGGTTCCAATGAGGGACCTTTTAAGACATTGATGCTTTCCAATTAATATTTATTTTAATTCTGTAAATGATATGGGATTAACAGTGCCGACGCGCGCATTTATTGTGCAAAAGCCTCCATTTAAAAAGATGATTTGCCCTTTCTAAATCCAGTGTCCAGGTTTTTCTCTTCACAGAATGTGTGTGTGTGTGTGTGTGTGTAATATATATATATATATATATATATATATATATATATATATATACACACACACACACACACACACGCACACACACACACACACGGTCACACTGACGAAGGCTGGCCCACCAGCCGAAAGGTATGTGATTAATAAAAGTGTTTCCTCGTAAGTCGTGCTTTCTCGCTTCCGTTTTTATTACGGAGCCAGTGCGCTTCCTTCCTCGCTACGTCTATATATATATATATATATATATATATATATATATATATATATGTAGCATGCACTGCACACGATATCGATTCCTGCTGTCTTTTGGTATTATGCATCGATCATTGCTACAGCAGTTCATTTGCAACTGTAGAATTGATTGTAGGTGCCGGTGCTTGTGCTATCATATCTCAATTTTATGACACAGCGAAGGAATACTAATCTTCAAAACCACGTTTAATATACATTTTAGTAGCTTATATTGATATATGCTTGGCAGTGAACAAAAACCAACATGAGGGATAACACTTACCTAGGTGATAGATGCACCAATGAACAGTTGAAGCTTTGTGAACTGTCATACGCACATCACGTAAACTACTATACTATGCATCATCTACCAATTCTGAATCACTTCAGCTCAAGGAATCTTGCAGATTACAGGACTGGCAATTACTTAACTAGAGGATCGATTAGAGGAAACCTGCTCTGGGTATACTACAATCTAGCAGTTATGTTGTGATTGGGCATGTCAAATTGGGTGTCATTTTTAGAGGTGGCAGCATTTTTTGCTGTATGCGGCTTTCTTGTGCACTGCATTTATGGCATAGCCCTTCCTTTGAGACCAGTCCATTTATGAGCTTGCTTGGTCTGAAAGCTGGGCTTGTCATTTTCGAAGGTAAGCTTTGTTTGCTGGATACAACTAGGCATACGCTCTTCAACTTTTGAAGGAAATACTCTTTGGTTTTATCAATTAACTTGTATATGTCGACTGTGCACCTTTATATGCTGAATGAAATAGGTGTAAATGCTACTAGAAACATCTTAGCTGTAGTGAGCTTACTGCCGAAAGGCAGACATTAGTCAGACTGAGGATTTGTTTATACTGTGTATACCTTTACTGAAGACACTGATGTAAGAGGCAAATGCATATAGGTGACACTAGTATGTCTATATCAAAGTAGGCATTGACCAGAAAATGACAACATGGTTCCCTGCTTATAAGATACACCTCATGTAAGCGACAGGAATGGTCCCTGGTACATGTGTCTTATGAAGGAGTTCAACCATAAATCGATTAGAGTATAAAATTTTACATCTATGCACTGTTTGCCGTCTGTAGCACTGTTTGGTTTCTAAGAAGAGTGAAGGTTAATATGCTTGCTTAATGTTGAATTTTACAAAGTAAGCAGTAAAGGTACATATCAAGTTCTTTCGTGCAGTTGTTATGAATGACAGGCATATTAGTTGAGCTTGTTAACAATGGTCACCAAGCAGTCAACTGAAGAGGTTTAATTAAATTTAATATGTTGTAGATTCACTGTAAATACAGTAACTGTACTGTTCAGCACAAGCTGCGCAATATACAAAGGTTGCAGTGTTCTTGCTCACTTCATTTCATGTAAAACTTGCGCAGGAGTGTGTTCTTCCATCAATGCAATCACTGCGGCTGCAAGACTACAAGTTCAATGACTTCAGTTTGGATGATGATGGCATGCTGAAGGCCTGCTTGCGTATCTTCCTCGAACTGGACTTCCTCAACCGATTCCACATTGAGTACCTGGTGTGTGTATTAGTATTTCACAACCACTTCAAAAGATGTGTGTACTATTCAATGGCATTTCTCTCTCAAAATGCACATGTTCTGTGCAACAGTACTACCATGTTCATCATTTTGATTGAGCAGGCCTTTTTGTATAATTGATACTGTGTGCCAGAACTTGCCTTTATGGCTCATTTCTAGCAGTATCCCATTTTCAGTAGCTGTAGAAGCAAATTTCTCTCTAGCAGCATTTTTCGTGGATGTGTTGCATTGCATCACAACTTTACTGCCTGTCCTTTTTTGGTTCTCAGGTGTTATGCCGGTGGCTCCTGAGTGTCAAAAAAAACTACCGCAAGGTATCCTACCACAACTGGCGGCATGCTTTCAACGTTGGCCAGATGATGTTTTCCATCCTAACTGTAAGACAATATTTTTTATTACTGTCATCAACTAGAAGAAAAAAAAAATCTTATTGCTGTTTCTTTTTAATGGCATGCTTAACCTGAAGCTTCTTGTAGATGCATTCATTTTTGTCAATGACTCCACATCTATAGACTGTAGAATAATTTGTAGAAGGACCCACAAATGTAATGAGAACACTGTTTTAGTCATTACAGTTATCTGCTGCCTCTTATGAAGAAGAATTTTTTTTAAATGCAGCCTGTAGAAACATTTGCTTTTGATTTGCATAGTGCGGGTGCACAAGTTTAAATAATAAAAAAAGGCACTCTGCTGCAGGTTGTTATTTTGATATTGACCATCTGCAGCGCATTTCCCTCTTTTTAATGTAAATATATCGCTCAGATCTACACAATAAAGCTACAACCAAGCTGGGTACTCCTAGTAAATAATACATACAACAGTAGCAGAAAAGAGACGAACAGTCTGTCTGTCTCTTTTTTCTTGTTGTTGTGTTTTTTGTTATGGTAGCATACATACCAACTAATGCAATACAAATTAACGAACTTTATTCGTCGCCCAAGATACACCACACACTAAGTGTTATTGCATAACGTGTTCAACAAGATATTGTTCTTAACCCAAGGAACTCACTGCAGAACAGAAGTGTCTAGAAATCTTGTTTCAAATTAAGGTTTTCATTCATATTCACCTGGATGAAATATTTTAGTGCAACTAGGTCATAGTGCCAATGATTTGCCTTCGTAGAAGAATAAAAAGACTGAATATTTGCGAGCAGTAGTCATCTGCAGGTGGTGGGCATTTACAATGTTCCATTTTTGTTTATATTGTGTTTTTAACATAGTGTCGCTTTCTGCCCCCAGAACACTAAACTTCATGAAGTTCTTGGGGACCTGGAGACCTTTGGCCTCATTGTGGCCTGCTTATGCCATGATTTAGATCACAGAGGCACCAACAACTCCTTCCAGATCAAGTAAGGATATGCAGTGGCCAGCATATTTTACATCATAACATGTCTTTTAAATTATTTCTTAATTATTTAGCTCAAAAGCTTGTTCACAAGGCTATCTATCTCAGAAAAATTGTTTCAACATTTTTTAAAAGGCTATAATCGTTCACAGCTATAAAAAATTTGCCAAGTGCTGCATTTTCACACTTCCCCACATCTTTTGGTGTAACGAGCCACTGCAACTCTTGTTTAAAATGTTCTATCGAGTGATTATGATTAACTAATATAGCTTATAATGGTTGATTGCACGAGAGATTGAACATGCATGCCCGGATGATATTTTAGTTTTGTCTGGTTTTTATATCTGTTATGTGGGTATATTTGAAGTGCACGGAATCGAAAATTTTCTTTTCGAAAACTGATCCCAGCGCGTCAAAAAAAAATGTTTGAAGGTGGCGCCGCGGGCGTCTCGCTATTGCTTGCACTTGCTTGCACTTGCTTGCACTTGTTTACAGTGCACAGTTAAATGTGCACTGTAAACATCGTGTCGAATTTTTTTATTCTTGTTTTATTACGCATCACAGTGAATTACATCAATGCTTTTCTTAAACAGTTGGAAAAACCAAATTATTCTGAAAAAATGACAAACTGGGTCAAAATAAAAAAAGTTTGGTATCTTTAATGTGCCTTGGCACATTTCTTATTTCAGACAAAAATTAAAAAAAAGTAAAGTGCCAATATCGAGCAATTTCTTTTGAAAATTCGTGCAAAATATTGTTTTCGTAGAGCAGTGTGATAGAAGACAGGAATTGTTAAAAAACAAGTTTTTTCAAAAATGCTCATTTTTGGAAAATAAAATAAAAATAGGACCACTTACAATTTTATCCAAAATTTTTTTATCGAAGTCCACTTATGTCACTCAATACATGGTTTCAGTATTGTATGTTCTCATTTCCTTTGTTCACGAAATACAACGGGCCAAAGTAGCCCTTGATGAGGGTGCTTGGTTCATGGCTCTTACTGCCTGTCCATTAGCCTGCATTTTATTAAAACCTACAATTTTAATTTTTTGCAGCAGCAGAAGAACTTCATTCTGATAGCTTGCATTGAATCAAACTGTATCAAAATGTTATTGGATCTAGGGTGGGGCCTGCGTGCCAGACCGGAGGACGGCCGCCCTCTAAAGTGATGATGCGTGCCCATTTCACAGGCTACAACGTGAACTTACGCCAATATTATTTTGTTGTCGAGACTATGCGAAGCACCGCGAGAGGAGGTTTTGGATGAACCTACCAAAACCAACCAGGCACACACAGTACAGCTTATGTAATTGGTGATAAGAAAGCCTTATCCGCAACTGCCGGCTTGCATAATCATTAGGTGTGCTGTTATGAGGGGGCTGTCTCACTTCCTGTTTCCCATGCACCCCGTTTAGTAGATACGAGAACCTTCAACCACGTAGTGCAACGCACAACGTACATAATTAAAATTTTGGAGAAATTACTTCAGACATCTACCGAGTCATTCGTTTTGTTTCCCGTTGTCACATCTGTCATGTCGCTCTCAAATAACTTCTTCCTGTATTACCCTGACCTTTACCCTGGCGTTTTGACCGTTTATAAACATAAAGGTCACGTTTTACGTAGCTAAACCGTTGCATCATTATGCGAGACGCTGTAGCAGAGGGCTCCATAAATTTCTACGAGCTATTGTTCATTAAAGTGCACCTAAATTTAAGGTCTCTCACCTCTACCACTTTGCCACCATCGAAATGCGATCTTCACCGCTGGGATAGAAGACTGCGGAGGAGCGCCGGTGGCACCAGATGGATTTTGTCCTTTGACGCACAACGTGGGCCACATATTATCAGAGTAAGAACTTTAGATGGTGCTCTTCTTAAAACGTGAAACTCTGAGCCATTCTTGGGTCACCGCAGTGCCATAGAAAAAATAACAGAACGAGTGCGGCGCACTTCTGTACAAACATCTCGAATTGGTATAGCTGCTCACTATACGCGATGCATGGGGCTCGTAGCTCAGACTGAGTATTCTGTGCTGATTATTTACATGCTCACAAGAAGAAGATTGCTAGGAAAAAAATGGCATCGTATTTGCATGATACAATGCGAATGTCGTCGAAAGAGGATAGTCTTGCGTCTGGAGAGAATGAACAGAACATTTATTTGATGTTCTGTGCAAGAAATTGGTGAATGATATTCTGTAGGCACTGCGTTAGAGTGCCTCAAGCATGCAGCGTGGGCGAACAAATGCATCAAGTCACGTCACGTGTGAGACATGAGTGCTTTCTGGCAGTTATATTGGAAAACAAAGCGCGTGGCGTGCCCGCCCGTCTCGGAGGTGATAAGGTGTAGAACGCAAGGGGACGGGTAGGTGCCACCACTGTGTTGTCTTAGCAAAGCGTTGGAAACACTTGCCTTTTTGTGCAAGCATTGCATCATCAGGGCAGTGAGATAAGTGCTACGGTCCTTAGAATTACTTGTGTATGCGTTTTATAGTAAAAAGACAAACATGCAGAATATTGACGTGTTGTTATGGTGCCTCAGATATGCGCAATAATATCATTTTAATTGACAATCGCACAAGTATGAAGGCTAAATCTTCAGAAATATTGGCGAGTGCTGCAGATGGCATCGGCCGCTTGGGGTATCGTTTGGTGCCATTTAGGGTATGGTTAAGGGTGAACAAACAGACTATCATCTTTAAAATATTTAGTTGCGTAAATGTTTTGAATGTTGCGTCTTTCTGGAGGCTCTAGTTGAGGCTATTCGTGACATTGACGAGGTTTGCCAGCAGTTTTTTACGCGCCACAAAGAAATGTTCTCTTCATCCAGTGAGAACCACGATGAAGCAGACCAGACATTTCTTCAGGAAGAAGGAGCTATTGACGACTTGAACAGGTTGTCCAGATTTCTTCTGGTGTTTCACCACTGAAGCCCCATCTTCCATTCACAAACGAATTAGACAATCTTAAGGAAAGAAAAAAACAGGTCCAGATTGATTGGAATGGACTGCCCTGCTCTCAAATGAAATGCCGTGGGACCATTGGCATAAAAATCAAATCTCCATCTTCACCTGTGTCGCCACAACAAGGAAAACCACAGGTAGTTTTGCTGTCATAGGCAACGATGTGCATCACAACGCAGCACATGCCTGTGACAACCTAGGTAGAGTGCATGAAATTTTAGATGAGAGAGTGGCCATCTACTGTCACGTGGCATATGTCAGTGATGGTGCAGCGAGCCATTTTAAAAATAGGTATCGACTTTAAGAGTTGTGCCGCCCCAAGTGCATGTCCGCAAGGTGGCTATATTCTACTACCGGGCATAGAAAGAATGCCTCTGACGGTGTGGGCGGACTCGTTAAGCATCAAGCATTCCTGCACAACCTGAGGTCTGGAAGCACAGACTCCTTTCAGTCAGCTCTTGAGATGGTGTCTCAAGTTAATGACAAGCTGAAGAATGTGACTTCAGTTGATGTGCCCGCTGTAGCCATCGAGGAGCATCGTCAGCAGAAGTCAGTGGAGTGGAAATCAGTGCCGTGTGTGTTGGGAATTCAGTTAAGGCATCTTTGGATATGTGCATGCGGTCATTCGAGTGAATATGTGCTGTCCGTTGCGAGAACTGCCGCTGACCAGCTGACAGAAATTAAACCTTTCCGAGTGGTAATTCTAATAAACCTGTTCGAATAACAAAAGAAGTGCCCAATTCTGTTTTTAATCCGAGAATACAAAGGAGAAAACACATTCTCTGTCATTACCATAATAAAAGACGCACGTGAATCTTTCATAGCTTGTACCAACCGTTGCGTACTATTTTTCTTCTTTTTTTAAAGAAACAGCGCAAGTGTCCAAAAGCCAAAAGATGTCATCACAGCAATTAAGGCAGCGCATTCAGCAAGGCCACTTTGGCTCGCTATATTTTGTGAACAAAGCAAATTAGGACATATAATATTGAAACCGTGTATTTAGTGACAAAAGTGGACTTCGATAAAAAATATTGGTTAAAATGGGGACTGAGTTTTTTATTTTCTTTTTCGAAAATGAGGCTTTTTGAAAAAACTGGCTTCTTCAACTATTTTTTTCTTATATCACACTGTGTCTAGAAAAACAATCTTTTGCAGGAATTTTGAAAAATTTTGAAAAGATATTGTCCGATATTGGCACTTCTTCTGAAGTTTTTGCTTGAAATAAGAAATGTGCCAAGGCGCAGCAAAGATACCAAGCTTCTTTTATTTTTATTGAGTTTACCATTTTTCAAGATTTTTTTGGTTCTGCAGACAGCTTAAGAAAAGCATGTATGCAATTCACTGTGATGCATATTAAAATAAGTAAAAAAAATTGACACAACATTTACATCGTGCATTTGATTCGCCTGTGAAATCAGGAAATGTTGTGGCAAGCAATACTGAGACGCACGTGCTGCCGCCTTCAAACATTTTGTTGGCGCGCTGGGATCTGATTTTGGAAAAAAAAATTTCGGTTCCGTGCTTTTCGAATATACCCACATAACATATAAGAAAATCAGACAAAAAAAAAATGTCGCCTGGACACGCTTGCTCGATCTCTCGTGACATCACCATAATGAGGTGAACTTGTTGGCTAGTTGTAGCCAACATTTTCAATCGGAAAACAGAATGGTACAAAGAAAGATGAAGCAAGGTGTAGTGCTCACTCTTTGCTTCATCATCGTTTTTACTGTGCTGTTTTCTGATTGAATATGATAGCTTGCTTTTACATACTAACACAAATTGCTGAATTCTTTATCTCAGTCAGTGTATCTATTGTAGTCTTCACATCGCTGTGGGGACTGCAGTGATGATGCACAAGCTTTTGCATCCCTAGATTGTAGGGCAGTTCTCCCAGGCTCTTGTCTTGGCTTCATTGATTATGCTTGAAACCTCAGTTCAGTGGTTATCAACTACATTAAAGATATACTTCCAAAAATCATCAAACATCTTCTCTTAGTACTGAAAATTCATCTGCATATTCACGAACATGTCTCAACTCGAGCTTTCTTCCACTTGCTATTTCTAAGGCATCACTGTGAACTTCACTTCAGTTGAATTCGGTAAAACATGGCGATGATTTTCTACTGAGAAACTTTCAATAAATGTGCGGGAACGTTTCTATATGTCTGATAATCAGTGTATCAGAATTTTATGATACGGATACTTGAAGGAACTTTAGTGCAAGTATCTGTTTGTGCCGCCAGCTGTATTGGTATCGAGCGGTTCATCCAGCATTGGGATGACAGGAACATGGGACCCGCCACGGTAGTCTAGTGGCTGAGGTACTCAGCTGCTGACCCACAGTTCGTGGGATCGAATCTCGGCTGCGGTGGCTGCATTTTCGATAAAGGTGAAAATATTGTAGGCCCATGTGCTCAGATGTAGATGCACATTAAAGAACCCCATGTGGCCGAAATTTCCGGATCCGTCCACTACGGTGTCTCTCATAATCATGTGGTGGTTTCGGGATGTTAAACCCCACATATTATGTCAGGAACATGGCTTTTAGATTTTCATTACCTTAATTTTTGAGCTCCAAACTACATAGTGAGTTCTGTGAGTCCTAAAACTGATCTTTTGTTCAATATTTAGTCTGTTGATTTCTATCATTTAATGGGATTTAAGGGGAGATGCTACTCGAAGACACTTTCTCTTTAATATTCACCCCAGAAGAATGAAACTTGAGCTGTTTATGGAACTGTTTATGCTGATTTCAAATATTTAATTAGTTTTCTGGCAAGTTACACACTTTTAGCTCTGCAACATGACAAAGTGAAAACTTTAACCCTTTTGCCCCCCTCTTTTCATTCCTAAATTTCTGTAATTTTTACCATTCATAGTTCATAATGCTTCAAATAAAGTCTAGAATGTAAATAACTAATTAGAAAGCACATACAAAATATGTAATATGCGTGAAAAATAATAGACGTAAAAAGTCTATATTTCGCCTGCCCTAGTAAAGGAATACATACAATTTTTTTATTATACAATAAAATGTTGAAATTTAAACTAGATAATTGCACTTGTCATACTTTGGAAAAAATTTGGGCAAAATTTCACGCAGATCTGAACACTAGAAATGCCCCAAAAAGGAGGGGCACATTGGAAGAAATGGCAAAATTTGTGTTTTGAAAAAAAAAAAAAAACGAGTTTTAAAGTTAAAATTGAGTTTTTATTTATGAAAGATATTATTAAATCAAATGAAATTCGCACACCAAAAAGAACAACCCTTTTCGTAGTGTCCACTGCGACTAAAATACACCAGTACCATGAGTTTGTCTCTCTCGTCTTTTTCGAGCCGACTCTTCACAGACATTGCGCTCACAGACAGGGCCATGAAACGCTTGCCAAACTTCCGCTCCATCTGGCAGAGCCTTGTGCCAACTGCAAGCTAGGAAGAAGTTCGACAGGACTGCGAAATCCAAATTAAGTCCAGTGTCATGCCATTTCGCAGCCATGTTTGTGCCACATACCGTTGTACATAATGGCAATGTGTCGTCCCTGCTAAGTACTCTCACTGCTAGCTCTTTCGACCTCCCAAGATTGGTGCTGACGTCATCCATTGCCTCATCATGAACTTTCAGGCTGACGGTGGTGAATGACTCTGATGTATTGGCTTTTGCAAGCCAACAACTGCCGCAAATCGGACCAGCTGCTCGTAGCCTATACCTAGAGAGCGCGCCGCACAACGGCTTTCACTTGCGAGCAATGCCTTTTTTCATTCATAACGGAGATAATTACACTAGAAAAGCATTGTTCAGCTGCGCTGCTCGACAAGACATAGACCCCGCAAACAGGTTTCACAGCACATATAAGCGCGCAGCGGCCAATGGCGGTCCCTGATTCGTACCATGTGATAAGCCAGTCGCAGCGCTCAAAAAACGCACAGAAGAGTGATTCTTTTTATTATTTCTTGCACTGCATCAGTGAGAGAAACTTTTGTTATTTGAAGAGTGAGGCTCGACTCTTCGACTCATGCGATCTACAATGGCTAGCGGCGGCGCATTATCGGCGGCAAGGTGCTTGAAGAAAGCACACTTTCGACCTTTTAACAGGCACCTTGTGCTATTTAGATGAACTTTTAAGGCATTTCCACTTACCGTGTTTACACGATTGTAAGACGACCCTTTTTTTCAAATTTGACAATCCAATGTTGGGGGGTCATCTTAGAATCGAAATCGAACCATGTACCTTAGAATCGAAATCGAACCATGTATTGTCATCTTGAATAGTTTCCCGCTCAACCCAAAGCGCATAGTTTTCCGCGTGCTTATACAAAAGCTTTTCTTTTTTTAGCATCTACTGCGCGCATTACGAGTGCCTTTATGACGAGCGCACGGCTCTTGAGGGAGCACCGGTAATCGATGGAAGAGCCGCCGTAGGGGGGTATTGGTAGTTGACGGAAGAGATCCTCTATGTGATACAATTTTCTAAGCGGGCGCGTCGCCGCGTGCTCCTGTCGCTTGTGTCCACGACCGGCTCTCTCGAGTCACTTCTGTCTGACATGAGTGCCGTGACATGAGGACGAAAGTTCGGAATCGGTGAATGTGTGGTGCGGAAGTGGCGGCTTCAGCCCGAGGAAATTTTCTCGTGCGACTCCAAGCGCCGTGGCTTTCGCGGACCGAAGTCTGGCCGCTTTTCGGAACTAGAGGCGAAGCTTGCAGCCTACGTGACTGACCTACGCGATCGATCGTTGTTGGTCGCGTAGGTCACGTAGGTTTTTTTTTTTTTTTGAGATGCGATTTTGGGGGGGTCGTCTTACATTCAAGTCGTCTTACAATCGTGTAAATACGGTAATTCTCTACCTGTAATATTTTTTTCATACAGTAGAGGTACTAATCTTGTCAAAACAGGCAAAAATTAAAAAATCGGCAATTTTGAAAAAAACTCGCGTTTTTCGACCCGCATCTCCCCTTAAACCATGCAAACGAGCACAGTTATAGAAATATACAACAAACCATACGCATTTAGCAGCATGCATTTTGAAAAATATTGCAGTTTATTTGTACTCTTAAAAACAATACAGTGAATTTAAGTGTGGCTCTAGCAGTACATTCAACTGCATCAAATTAAACATAAAGCAGGCACGCTGAACAACTGAACCACTGAAGAACAATGAACTAAGACAAATTTCATCATTAAAATTATGCTAAAGTGTTGAATAATTGCTGGACTACCCATGATTTATATATTGGTTCAATTATTTTAAGGTTAATGCCTAGTGATCTTAAGCAAAAAGCTGTGATAGTTATCACTGATGTACAGGCGTGGTCACCGTTACAGGTAACACAAAGCGGGTAGCCGCACTCAGCTGTGAGCCGATGAGTGCCGTGCGAAGTATTCTGGTGCAAGTGCAATCGGTGCCGGAGGTTGAGTTAGCTGTGCATGGTCAGGAGCTGCGAAAATTACATTGTGCGTTCCATTTTACCAGACCACGTGTGGGGAACTGCGACGATAACGAGACCACGTGTGGGGGAGCAGACGACGTTCAGCTAACTACGCCTCCGGCACTTATTGTGCTCGTGGCACAATACTTCGCGCGGTACCCGCTTTATGGCCCAAGGAGCAAGGCCACATGCACCGTGTTACCTGTAACAGGGGACCGCGCCTGTCTGTTCGTACATGTAGTTGTGACATGTTAAGAATGAAGAAACACTTTTCAATAAAGCAACATTTATTGCTCATACTATGCAGACACTAGCGTACTAGGCATTATCTTATCATGCTAAGAATTATCATTTTTTTTCTCTGAAATATTTTACAAATTCGCTGTTTTCAATGCAGCAAACCAGTATGATTTTTTAAATACATTTGAGATGGTCGCCAAAATGACTGGGGTGTTTGGCATGGAATGACCTATAAATATATATGCATAATGAAAGCTCGTGAGAGAGAGTTCTGGTGGGAAACAATTTAAACTCCAACCAAAAAGTATGTGAAGATGCGTAAACCCGACATTTAGGAACCGTCTTGGTTCCTTCCTCAGGGAGGACTGGGGCTACGTTGCAGCAGCGCCTTCAAGGCACTTGTGGGGCGATTAATGACCCCCCCTCTTCCGTTTTGCCGCAGAGTGTAGTCCGTAAGCATACATCTGATGAAGGGTTCTGAGAGAACGGTTGATGTTTTGGGCCATTAGCTGTACAGTGGACTCCCAATAAACGAAACTCGCTTAAACAAAAATGCCCCATTAACGGAACTAAATGGGCTCATATGGCTGGATTTTTATGTGTTGTGCAGTAAAATTCATCGGTTAATCGAAACAGTGCTTATTGGTGCACCTACGGTTTAACGGCACAAACTCTAAACACAGCATAGACCTGCTCATGCCAAAGGTAGTCTCACAACCATGGCAATACCTTGAGCTTATCATCATCATTATCATCATTACCATCGTCGTCATCATCATCAGCCTGACTACGTTCACTGCAGGACAAAGGCCTCTCCCATGTTCCACCAGTTAACCCGGTCCTCTGCTTGCTGCTGCCAATTTATACCCTCAAACTTATTAATCTCATCCGCCCACCTAACTTTCTGCCTCCCTTTAACCCGCCTGCCTTCTCTGGAAATTCTTGAGATCAAGACAAGCCAATCCAGTAGCCTTTCTCGCTTGTGGCTGTGGGAGCCAATTGTGAATTAGGCCTATTGGTGCGGCGAAATGCGGTGGATCACGATGTTATTTCAGCCTGATTGAAAGGAAGCGGCTGCACCATGCACTCTTGTTTGAAAAAAAGCTGCAAATTCTTCTGAAGCTCGATCGAAGCGGCCTGCCTAAAATGGAGGTGGCAAAAATATACATCTCGAAATCGATGCTGTCGCGGATCTGGAAAGACAGAGAAAAGATTGAAGGCACTTTTAAGAACGGGACCTTTACATCTAAACAGATGCGGACGGCACCTTATGAACAACTAGAAAAGTTCTTTTTCTGTGGTTCAAGCATGCACGGAGTTCCAATTTGCCCATAAGGGGACCAATTATTGAGCAGAAAGCTTGAAAAATTGCCATGCAAATGGGTGTTAAGAACTTTGTCCTAAGTGACGGATGGCTCAGCCGCTTAAAACACGTCATGGCGTAGTCTTCAAAGCACTCTCAGGTGAGAGTGGTGCAGTCAAGAGGGTTATTTGCACCGACTGGCAACAGGGGCAGCTTAAGGAAATTTCGATGAGCTTTGAGCCACGAGACGTCTTCACCATCGACGAGATGGGTCTTTTTTATAAGGTGCTTCCATCAAACACTCTCACCTTCAAAGGCGAAGCCTGTAGTGGAGGAAAACTCAGTAAAGATCGCATTACTGTGCTGGTGGGTGCAAACATGATAAAAGATGAGAAATTGAAGCTGTTGGTAATAGGAAAATCAAGGCACCCACGTTGTTTCAAAGGCGTTTGAGACCTTCCCGTTGCGTATCATGGGAACGAAAAAGCATGGATGACCATGGCCATTTTCGAAAACTGGCTTCGGGGGGGAAGACGCAAGATTTATGAGGCAAGATAGGAAGGTTGTCTTCATCGTAGATAATTGCGCAGCTCACAGTCAGGTTCAAGTACTCCACGCCATCACTCTGGAGTTTTTGCCAGTCAATGCAGCAGTAGTGTTCTAGCCAATGGATCAAGGGGTTATTCAGAACATTAAAGTTCAACACTGCAGACAATTGCTCCATAAAATACTATGTAGAGCAGGCAGCAGGAAATGCTACAGCATAGATTTATTGGCAGCCGTCGACATTTTGGTTTGTGCCTGGGAGCAAATGAAGGCAACAACAATACACAGATGCTTTCACTATGCTGGCTTTCAAGCCCAAGGAAGCAGTACCTGATGAAGAGGGAAGCCCTGCTGATGCCGACATTGAGACAGTCTTCAGTCAGGTCGTACCCTCTGCCCCTTTCACGCTGCAGGACTACGAATCAATTGATGAAAATGTTTGTACCTGTCGTGAAGAGACTGTTGAGGAAATGATTGCCGAAGTGCAAGATGAGGGTTAATCTTTCAGCGATGAATGTGATGACAATACTGCCAGTGCAGTGGTGCCACCAGACTGATCAGCTTAAGAGGTTGTTGAACTTTTGCAGCGCTATTTTGAGCATGAGACTTGTCCAGAATTTCTAGCTAGTTTGTCGGGCATGGGTGCGTACCTTGTGAAAAAACAACTCAAGCTTGCTTAACAAACCACGCTTCACTCCTTTTTTTTCTCTCATCCTCATGAGTAAGGTGAGGTTTGTGCAACTTGAATAAAGGTCTTGGTTCACTAAATAAGTGTACTTTGTTTGAATGAAACTTCTGATGAATGGAACAGTTTTATGGATCCCCTTCGAGTTCCATTTTAGAGGATTCGCCTGTATATGCCACGACGCGAGTGGTAACCTTCTCCTACAGTTAGTTTCGCTTTCAAGAATGGTCGCTAAGTTTACCCAACCAGAATCTGAAGGATGATTGTATGTGAATTACACTCCGTGCAATTCACACCATGGGTGCCTTTCACGGGTTCTGAACCAGACAGACATCTGTCAAATGTTTACATTCGAGAGTTCTGCTGTATCGCCAAGAGATAAGCAACAGCTCGGAGCGGTGGTCTAGTGGCTAAGGTACTCGCTGCTGACCCGAAGGTCGCGGGATCAAATCCCGGCTTCGGCGGCTGCATTCTCAATGAAGGCGAAAATGCTGTAGGCCTGTGTGCTCAGATTTGGGCACGTAAAGAACTCCAGGTAGTCAAAATTTTCCGATCCCTTCACTACGGCGTCTCTCATAATCACATGATGCTTTCGGGACATTAAACCCCACATTTCAATCAAGAGATAGATAACAAAACCATCTGCTGCATGATGATTATATAATGGATTGACGATACTTTCACGTTGGCATTACAAGATTTTTGTGCAATGATGCCTTCATTCAATGATCAGCATCGGGGATAGCATCAACATCCCTGTAAATGTCTGGACTATATGTGCCTAGGTAATACAATGATTAAAACAAGAAAAATGATTCCTATTATTCTAATGCTTTATTCTTTCAGGATTTCACTGTCAGTACAAATGATTAGAAATATATTCAGAAAATATTCAGTGTTCGGAATGCGCACTGTTAATTTCGACTATCAAGTCAAATGAAAAGCTATTCACTTCTTCTCAAACTTTTTTTTAATATTTGCCCACTATTGCACATAATCTATTTATTTCTGGCTTTTAAAAGTGACTTCTAAAGAGGGTACAAGCATGCAGTGGTGCCCTCGGAAGAACATGGCTCTGTGTGATCATAGTGGGAAAAGACATTCTCAGAGTATGAAGAACATGAGCTTTATATAGGTTCAAGAGACATAGAAGATGTAAATCTGAATGAAACTAGCTTGCTAGGAGAGGCATGCCCTTTAACTTAAAGGGCCACTCACCAGGTTTGACAATTTTGAGCTGACAAGCACAATGCACAAATGAGGCTTTCACGATCACGTCTGCCAAAATTTGCAATGCTACGTTCTGTGAAAATGGGTCAAATTTTAAGATAAACGCTACTCCCCCTCCTTTTTGCGGGCGCGTGCCCAGAGAATGAGCGAATGACATGCCTGTATGAATGGCCCTACGTACACGGCAATGCAGTGATGTTGGTCCTCTACGTAGACAACTATGCTCTGACGTTGCCAACAGAGGCACGTGACATGGCAAAAATATTTAACACGACATGCATAGTTTATGTATTTGTTGCTTGAAGAGATTAATAAATCTCGAAGTAAGTAATGAGATGCAATAAGGGAATGTGAGCGTTTTTTTTTCCCTTTTCGCCCCGTGAATTGCCACGAGATGTGGCGCTAATGTGTCGGTGTTTCACGTGTGTTCTTGTCCCTGTGGTTCTGCGGTCAGCTTATCGAGCAAACAACAGCCATGGAACGCTCCTACGCGTTCACGCACTCATTGTGTTCATCTATTCTACCGCGTTTAAGCCAGCGTGTCCAAACCATCCTGCAGAAACAGGCAGTAGACTTCAAAACAACACTGGTAAACATACAAAAAAAATGGCACTCGTGTGCACGGGGGTTGGGCTTGTTTGGGCACGTCATGCGTACGTGACCTCTTGTTTGGATGCGAAGAGGGTAGGGAAGAGATTTGGCTTGCGTAGGCTACGTGAAGGAGCGGCAAGGGTTTCAAACTCGCCTCCTCTCATCCTCGTTTCGCGCTACTTCATAAAAACAATTTTTTCAGCCCGTAACAAACCGATTCAAAAGATTTTCGTGGCAAAATGTTCCTAATTCGACACCCAACAACTTCCACGGTCTAACTAAAATTCGTTGTGGGGCCTGGTGAGTGTCCCTTTAATGATATCCTTTTCTGACTTGGCATCATCCAGACAAAGATATTTTAAACTAATAAGCCCAATTCTAACACTATGAAAGCATGTAAATTGTTGCCTATGTATGACTCTTATGACTGATCCTGGGGATTTTATTATTAGTACTACTGTTTTTGTTACACAAATAAACTTTGAAATCAAAGAAGCTATATGTGTATCTTGGCGCACAGGCTTTGTTATGAAATGTGCTGCATATAAAAGAAACTTGGCTGTTTTATTGGTAGGGCTTCATGCTTTCACATAAATAAAAAATCCAGTAAACACTCGTGAGTAAATATTTTGACAATTCATACTTATCTGAAAAGTTCTGACCTAAAGGAACATCAAAGGCAACTATCAAGTCGACGTTTATTGTTGAAATAGCGGTCCAGAAGCCTTGTAGTGTTACTTTTGTGCCAAGGAAGAGCTTATTTTCAGATAAAATCACATTTTAGTGGTCCACATTGGATTGGCACACTTCAAATAACCCGCCTCAAGAAGCAGACCATGTCACGCCACTGTTTCCACGCACAACATTGCCCGGGTTTACTGTGTGGCTGCCAACACTAGTAGCAGCAGAACAAAAGCAGCGAGAGGCACACTAGCAACATTGGCCATTGATCGATTTCCTGCCATTGGCTCCGAGATGGCAGACATGTTTTGGTTCAACTGGGCCCCACTAGATGGCATGACCTGTCCAGTTTAGCTATGCGAAAATTGAATTTTCGAACCACTTACACCACTCCCCATAGTAACGTCCGGCGGTTCTTTCTTGCATGAATCAAACAGAAATAAACAAGCTATATTTTATTGCATCTCTTTATTTAGTTTTTTATTTAGTGCAGCTAGATCAATTACTAGTAATTAATCGTATGCAGTTAATCTGACGTCATTGAGATCAATTTGAGAATGTCCTACTGTAGCACATCTATTCTTGTGCATTTACCCTAATTTCTCGGAAAGTAGGGCACTCTGTTGATAATATTGTCGTTTTAGTTGTCATACATTGAGCTTTCGCTCTGACGTAAATTTTCATTTGACTTTAGTGTCCCTTTAAATGGGCATTTTCAAAGCTGACAATCATCAATCGAAAGGAGCTTACCTCTGTCAACAGCGTCAACCTTGCTGGGTATACTTTAAGGTTTTAATATGAACAAACAATGGGGTTTTTAAATTGAAGTATTTGTGCTTGTATATATGTGTGTTTGTACTGTGATTGATTTGTGGGGTTTAACATGAGAGACACTGTAGTGGAGGGCTCTGGAAATTTCGACCACTTGGTGTTTTTTAACGTGCACCCAAATCTGAGTACTCGGGCCTACAACATTTCCGCCCCCATCGGAAATGCAGCCGCCACAGCCGGGATTTGATCCCGCGACCTGCGGGCCAGCAGCCGAGTACCTTAGGCACTAGACCATTGTGGCGGGGCATGTTTGTGCTGTCAAGCCTTTGAGACATCTAAAATAAACTTACAGTATTCGCATGTTTTCATTTGCAGACACAGTTAAAGCTCGTTAACTCGTATCTCATGGGTATGAAAAAAATGTCTGAGTTAACTGAACTCCGAATTATCGAATAGACCATGAAAACGAAAGAAAAACGTACATGGCACAGACAAACCTAGATTTTTTTGAAAAAGTGGGTTATTTCTGTCTGCCTCGCTGTCGGAATTAATGACAGAACAATTTAATTTAATCCCATCAGGTGGTGGTGCGCATATTCACTGTCGCGAGAACAAACGCAGAACTCCTCGAGGAGAGCGAGGGCTTCATAGGCCTCTTGCATGGTGGGGCATCGTCACAATGGTGGCTCATCTTGACCATCATCACCGTAACTGTGATTTTAGTACTCTTCCAACACTCTGATAACATATCATCGTCAGTCAACGGACCAGCGATGGCAACATAATAGTCTATAGTGACGTAGTCTAAAATCTGGATGCCACTAGAAAAGAGAGAGTCAAAGCACGTGTCATTCACCTCGCCATCCATATTTCCAGTGGGCTCGCAGGTGTCCTCTGGAGCGGCCTCTGGAGGAATGTCCGAGTCGTCAGGGTGGAGCCGCTGGGCCAAAAAAATTTGCAATGATCGTGGGCGGCCTTTTGCTGTTGAATTGTGGTCAGGAGAGTCGGGTCATATTTTTTCCCTGCTTCCTTGCACAGCAGGATGCATTCCAGTACCTGCTTTTTACGTGCTGAATTACCCCTTGATCCAGTGGTTGCAGAGCAGCTGTGTTTGCGGGTAGAAATGCAAGTTCGATGCGCTCCAGCCCTGTCACTCTGATATGAGCTAGTTGTCAACTAGAAGTAAAACCTTGTGCTTGTTAGTAGAGAAGGGGTGGTCTGAGGTCATCCAGGCATTTATATTGAGGTCAAATATCTGAGGTCATCCAGGCATTTCTATTGGCATGATATTGCACAGGAAAGTAGGGAATGTTCTTAAAACACCTTAGGTTACGTACCTTCCCGATGACTAGCAGTGGCAGGCGCTCGGTGCCCGATATATTTGAAGCGAGAAGCGCAGTGACTTTTTTTTTTTGCTCCTCCTTCTTCCATGCAGGGGTCGCCCTTGAACGTGATCAATTTTTCCGGCAAGGCTTTGAAAAAGAGAGTCGTTTCAGCGGCATTGAAGCGTTGGCAGGTTTATAACGAGCCAGGTACTGGGGAAGCTCGGTTGGCTTCCAGTCAGCAATACGCCATTCATCCACTGCTACTTTTTTCCCGCATGCGTTTCGAAAAACGAACCCGTGCCTTTCCCTAAAGTGGGCAACCAAGTGCCCTGACGCATTGAAAGATTCGATGTTCATTTTCAGTGCGTACCTTTGAGCTTGCTGATAGATCAACGGTTCACTCAAGGGAAGCTGGCTATTTCACATGTCTCTTATTCACCGCAGCAGTCCATCTTCCAGCTTTCGGTGTGCTGCTGTCCTTAGTTGTTTTCCTTTTATGACGAATTTCGCGCTGTAAAATGCTTCTGAAATTTTCGCTTCATTTTTCACATAGTTGCTTAAGGTGCTTCTCGTAACATTATCTCTTGTCGAGAAACACCTGCGTTCCAGTCTTTAAATATCATCACTTTTCTTTCAGGATCATTTGCTGGCTGCTGTGGTCGCTTAATTCTTGTGACGGTCACCATCGGTATGAAGCGCGCTGGTGGGGGCAACGCGCACACACACAGCCACAACACGCGAAGTCACAACAGAAAGAACCACGTCAACCAAGTCGCGAAGTACACCAGTAGGTGTAGCAAGCAGCTATTAGTAGGCACTGGATGCCCCAGTGGCTCGAACGCTTCCGCTGGGTATTCTGCTGCAGTCGTTCGGTTTCGGTTTCTCGGAAATTCTGGTTCCGCCGTGGGTTACGGCAAGCAGTGCTTGAGCCTCCAAGCTCCCAAGAATGCGCAACTCCAGAGTTGCGCGGAGTTGTCCTAGATAACCGGTGTGCAGCTAAATCTCTCCAAATTAATGAGCATTTGATCCCATTGAAATATACACAGTTTTGCCGGGACTGCGTCGCGAGTCCGAGTTAACAGAATTTCTAAGTTAACGAGGTCTGAATAAATGAGCTTTTACTGTATCATTTTATCTGAGATTTAGGAGTGTTGAGGATAATAATAATAGGTATTTTATTTTTCATCAAAATGAGGGAGGTTAGGAGAAAGAGCTCAGGAGCATTCCTCCAAAAGTACACTTTAGAAAGTTTAGAGCACTGTACATCAACAGCCTTAACAGGGTAAATGAACAAGAATTGAGAAAATATGAAAGGATGGAAAAATTATTATCAGGAACAATGCAACACATTTTCATTGGAAATGTAAAATTAGAAACAATAAGACATCATTGCAACAACTTATAATGCAAAATTAAACACTGAATTTTGGATGTAGTATGGAGGCTTAACGAGATATTAACTTCATACACACCAAATGTTTTTTATAAATGTAAACCTTGAAAAGCACCCATTGAATTTTGATAAAAATAAACTCAGAAAAGATGGAGCCTTATTTATAGGCCACGCTGAGTGTTATTACGGTTTATTTTTTATTTCAGGTCATCATCTCCATTGGCACAGCTGTATTCCACATCGACGATGGAGCACCATCACTTTGACCAGTGTGTCATGATACTTAACAGCCAGGTTTGTGCGAAGCATGTGAATTTGGGCCCATGCTCTTCAAGCCATAACTAAGTAAATGCATACCGAATCACTCTTTTGATGCATGTTGAGACCATTGGCTGGTCATGAAAAAAAAAGGTAGCCTTTTCAAATGTTGTATGCACACAAATACCATTGTTCTGCTCATTTGATGTATACGTACAGTTGACTTATTAATTCAAACTCGAAGGGACCTCTGAATTCAGGGAGAGGATTTAGACTCCAACCAAAAGTTTTAAAAAAACTCAACGTTTCGCAACCGACTTTGTTCCTTCCTCAGGGGTGACTGCGGAGGCTACGTAGCAGTGGGGGGGGGGGGGGGGGCATTATTCACCCCCCGAGTGCTTTGAAGATGCTGCTGCTACGTAGCCTCCGCAGTCACCCCTAAGGAAGGAACCACGTCGGTTTCGAAACGTCGGTTTTCTTCAAAACTTTTGGTTGAAGTCTAAATCATCGCCCAGTTTCATACCCAACCAGACAGACTTCTGTCGAATGTTTACATTCACCTCTGAATTTAGTTTGAATTATCAAGAAGTTTGATTTATCAGAAGTTCTTAGATAGATGACTCTGGGTGAGGTGACACCACACATTATGATTATGATTAGGAATAAACAAAAAGCAGGGGTGTAAAGCCTACAAGTTCGTTGGCCATTTGCAACTTATCAGACCTTTTGAAGAAATCGTGAATTGCCAACTGATTCATTGCTGTAGATATGTGCTTTCAGCACAAAGCTCTCTATACTAGTTGAGAAGCCTCACGATTCACCATTTGTGTGCTTCATTTCAAACATTCGTTTACTTGCAAAGCCTTTTTTCTTGAAGTTCTCAGGTGCTTATTTTTAATTTTTAGACTGTTAGGATTATTTAAGCACACAAATTTTTAAATGGTAGTGGTAAAGCAGCAGATATTTTCTGGTGTGAACCTGCAAAAAGTATAAATTAACCGAATGATGGAGTTTTTGAATGAAGAGGCTTTTAAATACACTAAAAGAGTAGAGAGCCAGCCAAAAAGTTTAATTTTGTTTGAATTAACTGAAAGTATAAATTATCAGTTTGAATTATCGAGAGTCTACTGTATTGGTTCCAACAATGAGCAGCTGCCTGTGATGTTTGTTTAAAGCCTTTTATAGCGACATGCACCACA
This sequence comes from Rhipicephalus microplus, assembly GCF_043290135.1. NCBI lineage: Eukaryota > Metazoa > Arthropoda > Arachnida > Ixodida > Ixodidae > Rhipicephalus > Rhipicephalus microplus. Next base: position 305,674,840 of record NC_134710.1, on the reverse strand, counting down.
TATATGCATCGTACATTAGTCTAAGCAAAAAAAAAAAACTAGCTTCTATGTTCGTAAATATGTTGTTAAGCTCTTCCTTGGCTATAGAGTTGTTTAGTGATTGAATTGCTTCAATAACTCTCCTGTGATTAAGGAGCTGTCTTTAGTGATCAAGTGCATTAATGAAAGTTCAATTAGAGTGCCTTATTATGAAGCCTTGATTCAGAAACAGCCAAAAAGCAATAATAACACTTTAGTTGAAGTGCAGTGGTGCCTTCTAAAGTCAAGGTGGAGTGTTGGTGAGAGCATGTTTCAACGCACCACCTCAAAACTGGGGTCTTGCATATGAAAAAGCATAGTACCCGAAGTAACCAGAGATATCCGGTAGGCATACAACGGGAGGTACATTTCGGATATTCTGGACATTCATCAGATATCCATGAATGTACACTGTACATACGATGGAGGTACAACGGATGAACAAAGGTTAAAAGTTTGTACGATTGCTCGACATCCCTCTAGGACAGTAAACATGGACATAGACAGGCCCTTCGAGAATATATATATTCTCTCTCTCTCTCTCTCTCTCTCTCTCTCTCTCTCTCTCTCTCTCTCTCTCTTTCTCTCTCTCTCTCTCTCTCTCTCTCTATATATATATATATATATATATATATATATATATATATATGTATTTGTGTTTATATAGCTAGTACAAAATCACGAAAAACCTTTCATATGAACAACGTACCCACACAGCCTCAAAGACCAGTCTTTTTTCCAGGGGAGCTTATCTGCTGCAAATGAATTCTCAAAAATAAAATTGAGTCCAAGCATGCCTTTAAGACCAATCGAACCTTTATTGTCAACATATATCAAGGCTAAGAAGCACATAACTCAGTCCACAGCCGCGATTGTGAAAGTGTGTACGTAGTCTTACAAGATTTCAGTGTTCAATGCCCTTCTGCCTTCAAGTGCAATGACTTCTTAGGAAGCAGCAACTGCTTCTTTGCGGGTTTATTAAATTATTAGCAACAAACCCAACTCGAGCGTGTTTATGGCAATGTTATTCTAGTAACCGCAGGACGTACATATGGACAAGCACAGGAGAAAAACTAATGGCCGTAGCACATGCTTCTAAAAAAGGTGCAGAGGCACTGACCACGTGCTCATCCTAAATTGGTTATTAGCAAGGAATATTCAAGCAAATGAAGAACTGGAAACATGCCACATATTAGCAGGGCTTATACAAATGATGGGCAACAGTTAACGCATAATAATAATACATAACTGTCCAATCAGAGACGTAAAAAACAGATGTGTAACACGTGGCCTTATCTGTGCTGTCCGAGTGAGCGGGGTTTGGCTGCTTGCCGTGGTAATCTCTGTGGAAAATGGTCTTGGGCCAGGTTTCGGTGTTTCTTCTAGAAGAGTCGTTCTTCGTAACTTCACATCTTGATGCTGATGTCCACACGGGCGCACTTGAAAAAGAAATCTGCCTTCTGTCGCTCGGAGACCGGCTCAGCATACATATGTGCGACATGACACAAACACCCTCCTTTCCCACGCTCCTTCCCTCTGCGCGCCGCTGGTCAAGCAGGTTTTGGGACAATAGGCACAATGGTGCATGTTTGCTCCCAACACATCTAGAGGGGCATGGCTAGTATGACGCGTACGTTCGAGGAATCTGAGCAACTGCGGTGCACCGCTTGTTGAGAAGTGTCTAGGCTGGCGCATGAAAGTTTATCTTCATGATGACTGCTATGACACGCTCGACCCGCATTTTGTCATTTCACATACGATAACACTAAATACATTATTTCTTATACCATACGATACACATATTGAATCAACCAGATTGTTTGGCCTCATGAAGCAAAATTATTTGGCATCCTGGGATGAAATGCATGTGCCGAAGTTTGAATGAATTTTGTAGTAGCATTTTTAATGAAATTTTACAAGATTGTCACCCGGGATTCGGCACATCTATATATATTTTCACATTCTAATTTTACAATAATTGATGAGCAAATACGCATATTCTTAGCATGTCCTTGTATGTACAGCCAGTCAATGTTCAAAACTTCATGTCTGGTCGGACATCCGGTTCGTACGTCTTGAAAACAGCCCCACGGGACATGAATTTTTACAGTACGTTGATTGGCTGTCCGTGTTGGATATCTATACGGCCGGACATTTGTATTCATAAAGGACAGCCAGCGGATATCTGCGATTACTTGGGGCATAGATCACAATCAGACACTTGTTTGTGTCAATGAAACATAAGGTGGCAGCACGAGAAAAATACAGTCAGAATGTCCAACATAAGACCGGGTGCGCTTTCTCTTAAGGAAGCCATGATTTGAGTGATAATTAAGGTCAAGCACTAGAATGTTTGACGCAACATATGCACGGCTAAAAGTTTCACTGGTCATGCCATGTGAATTAAGTTGATAATCCAATATGGATAAGAAAAGGAAGCAGTGCTCATTGCATTAACCTGCCATGCCTCGTCCATTGCTGTATTTGAGAGAATGCAGGGAAGGAATACTGCTTGCGAACGCTGGCCTATGTAAAGGGGGCAAGTGCTGGCAGGGATACTCTTCTTAAAGGGGCATGGTAAAGGCCAGTTTAAGTTCTTCTAACCTTTTTATTAGTAATCTAGTGATCTTAAAAATGATTTTCATAAGATGCTTCATAGACAATGCCTTACAACTTCAGTGTATATAACCAAACCTTGTCATTTCGTCCGTCTACAATTTAAAAGAAGACTCCAGGTTATTTCATTTATTTGTTTAAATTCCATCTGCTTTTCTTGCAGGGCAACCAGATTCTAAGCCATGTTTCCCCAGAGGAATACACCACCATCATACGGATTGTGGAAGAGGCCATTCTTGCCACTGACCTTGCCGTCTACTTCCGGTGAGACTATCACCATTGCTTGTTCTTGAATATCACCAGTGCATGTTCCTGGCCCCATTGGTAATTTTTCAATAATTAGCTCAAACATAACACGAAAACATTTTTTCTCTGACTTTCATGTGGATGCTTTGCTTTATTGGCTGCCTTCTCTTAATTTTTTTTCTCCTAAGTTTAATAATGAGAAAGTCAAGACTGCAGTGTAAGCTCCTTACTCAAATTTTGACTATGTAGCAGAGTACACATCAAATGCATCCTTCAGTTTAAAAAAGAAAAAAGGGCTGAACCAAGCCTTTGCTTTTTGACTGCTGGCTTCTGGTAATATGTTTATGTATTATATGTATTATATACTTGCACGGCAGTGTTGATTATGGCAGATCAATTTAGTAAAATTTTCACCGTAAGCATCCATTTCAGTACAGTAGATTCCTGCCGAGACAAATTCAAAGGGATTGTGAGTATATCATCTTATCAGAAGTATGCCTTAACTAATAGAATCCATAAAACTCTTTTGTTACTGGTGCACCATTGCTTTTATACTAAAAGACAATAAAGTGAGGCCACATTAAAATCAGAAACAATGCACATAGAAGCATTTATTCGGTTTGTATGCAACAAAATGACAATTTATGCAATGTTACCTCAGTTGTTGGAGCATTTGTCAGTCACCAGAACTAAGGAAAGGGTCCTACCTTTCCATGTTCCTACCTTTCCAAATACAAGGTTCCTACCTTTCCTACCTTTCCTATAAGGTTTCTACCTTTCCAAATACAAGGCCTATGAAGGCCTTGTATTTCACCTAGCTCGCTCAAAATTCTTTGTTGACTTGGTGTAGGAAGAAATATTTCCTGTTGCACCCTTTACAGCTTGGGCAATAGGCGGCACACTTGGTGACTCAAGAAATAACAAGAAAGGAATGAACATTGTCAAGTAGAACCTCTGATTTTGCTTTCTCAGTGATCCCCTATCAGCTATCAGTGTTTTGCACACAAGCAAGTGAAACATGCTGTGTGCCTTTGACATTGTACAGCACTTTTTGCTAGAAACCAGTGCAAAAATGTTTTATGTGTTATGAAATACTACATATTTAAAAGCATTCACCCTCAACAACAAAAACAAGCACTGTAGACAATGGCAAGCCTCTTTTTGTTAGGATATATATATATATATATATATATATACTCACAAAAATCTGGTGTAAATACGGTCACTTAGTATGCTACAACTGCACACCCCAGCTGTGGAGATGGAATATGGTGTCGACAATTGCATTGTAGAAAACCTGCAGTCTTGCTGGTGAAAACATGGAAGAAAACAATCTTCACCTATATTTTATTAATGTGTGGTAAGAGAGGCTTCTCAGTGTTATCTTTAGCTTACCTAGTTAAAATTCTCCTCTCCCCATTCAGTTTACTATCAGCCGGGAAAACATTCAGTTGTTATTATGATGCAATGTAGTGGTTCTCAAACGGGGGTCCGCGAAGCCGCTTCTATGATCCACGAAACGCTCAACCGCTTTTTTTTTTACATTTTTTGGGGAGTTTAGTCTCTTCGTGACTCAGTATAAATGCCGAAACAGGTTGAATGTGCCTGCAGATATGCAACTCTGTTTAAGCGCGACTGTGCGACGTATTGATCAACTGTTCAAAATGAAGTGATATGGCACCTTTGCTTAATTTTTTTGGTAGCTATAAAAGGCACCTGTTTCACGCTCCAGTTGTGTTAACTTATCTACTGATACATGTGTAGATTAACTGATGGCCAGGCGGTAGTGACTACCATGAACAGTAGGCCATCAGGCTCGTAAAGAACATAAAAACATGTTGAGCCCTTTGCCGGGAACGAACTGTCGTTTATTTGTTCCAAAATGGCCACCCCCTGCTGTGCCAGGCTTGCACAGCTCAACACAACTATCAGCGACGCGTGGGCGCGCTGCATTTGAGCCAACATTGTTACACTCCTCGCCTCTTAAGAGGAAGGCTATGGGGAGTACCTATTCACCGGTTTCCTAGTTCTTGTGCCACGTCGCAACTTCGGCGTGCTAGGCGTAGGCACGACAGAGTCATTGTTCATATGCACACCACTGTTGAGCGCAGTCCCGTCGCTCTCCGTGGCAGAGCTACTCCCAGAGAAGCTAGTTCCAGGTAGCTGTTCCTGATGAGGCACTTCTTGAACAGCTGGCGCATGAAGAAGCGGCGGCTCCAACTGTGGTGGAGCTGCAGTGATAGCAGTTTCAGGAGAGGCCAATGCTTCTGTCTGCACAAGGCGCAAGTGGTCATTGTGTCGGTTTCCCAAGGTGCCATCTCCAAACAGACACTGGCTGATGACGGAGTGACGTCGTCCACGACACTGGCAGGCACCCAGGGTGTACCCCTGCGAAAATTTCGCGCGTACACATCATCACCTGGCTGCAGTGATGGAGCCTGCTGGGCCCCTCTGTCAGCATGCAACCTCTGCTTGAGTTGTTTTAGGAATACAGATGCCCGCAGGCTTGGCCCGAGGACATCCAACGGAGTCTTGAACATTCTTCCTGTCAAGAGTTCACACGGTGGCCGACCTGTCACTTCATGTGGTGTGGTCCTATAGTGGAATAGATACCTGGAGATCTGCGTTTGGAAGTTCCCAGAACCAGACTTCTTGAGTTTGTTCTTTACAGTTTGTATAACTCGTTCTGCTGCACCATTTGAGGCAGGGTGATACGGCGGTACAAGCATGTGGTGTATTCCATTTCGAGTTAAGAACTCAAGGTACTGGGCACTGGTGAAGGCAGGACCGTTGTCGGAAACTATGACATCAGGCAGGCCATGCTGGGCGAATGCAATTCTCAATGCAGAAATAGTAGCTTCTGTAGATGTGGAAGACACAGGAAAGACTTCTATCTACTTTGAGAACGCATCCACAATAACCAAGAATATGTGACCTAGGAATGGTCCCCCAAAATCAATGTGAAGCCTTGACCAGGGTCGCTTTGGAAAAGGCCATGGTGTCTGCTGAACCGGCTGTGCAGCTCGATGTTGAGTCTGGCATGTAGCGCAGCTCTTCAGGCTGTTGGCAATGTCATTGTCAATGCCTGGCCGCCAAACATGGCTCCTAACAATCATCTTGCTCTTCTCGATACCCGGGTGGCTGGCATGAAGAACACCCAGAACTTGGGCCTGCAATGACTTTGGGATCTCTACTCTTGATCCCCAGAGTAGGCAACCCTCATGGAGACTGAGTTCTGAGCTCCAGGTATTGAAAGGGTTCCACTCTGGTCCTACTGGGAGGCTTTCTCCTTTCAGAACAGCAAGAACAACATGGCCCAGAACTGGGTAATTTCAGGTGGCTTGGGCCACAACACCTGGTGAAAGGAGTCTCGGATATGCCTTCTCTGGCAAGAAGATTTCAGCTGGTCGTGTTAATGCAGTAGTGTCAGTTGGGAGAGGCAGTCTACTAAGAGCATCAGCGTGGCCGAGCTCTTTGCCAGGCTTGTATACAAGTTCGTACTTGTAAGCAGAAAGCTTCAGAGCCTACCTGACCACTCGAGGCGAAGCTTGCACGGGAATGGGCATGTTGGCACCCAGCAGTCCAAGAAGTGGCTTGTGGTGAGTGTGTGCTTCGAATGAGATGCCCCACAAGTACTGGTGGAACCGATCCACACCAAACACTAAAGCCAGTGCCTCCTTGTCGAGTTGACTGTAGTTTTGTTCTGCTTTTGACAAGCTCCTCGAGGCAAAAGCAATGGGATGTTCCCCGCCATCAGCATCTTTGTGCACCAGAACTGCACCTATACCATAAGGCGATGCATCACAGCTGAGGCAAACAGGCCTGGCAGGGTTGAAAATCACAAGAACTGGAGCTGATGTTACCAAGTGCTTGCAGGCATTGAATGCATCTTGTTTTTCATGTCCCCACTCCCACTTCTTCTCCTCACACAGAAGCAAGTGCAGTGGACGAAGGAGTGGTGAAAGATTGGGTAAGAAGTGCCTGTAGAAGTTTACAAGTCCCAAGAAACTCTGAAGTTCCCTGACATCCTGAGGCACAGGTGCATGCAGAATGGCTGCTACCTTGTCAACATTCGGGGAAAGGCCTTCCTTGCTGATGATGTGCCCGAGATACTCAACTTGTGGCACGAAGAAACGGCATTTTTCAAGTTTCAGCTTGAGGCCAGATTCCTGAAGCTTGCTAAGCACAGCACAAAGGTTGCGAATGTGCTCAGCATCATTTGCGCCAGTCACAAGAATGTCGTCAAAATAGACTGCTACATGGGGCGGTCCCCTGAACAAGTTCTCCATCTCGCGCTGAAATATGGCAGGAGCAGATGAGACGTCAAAAGGCAACCGGGTGTACTGAAATTACCCCATATTCGTCTAAATAGTGACGTACTCCCTTGAGGCCTCGACAAGGACAACTTGCTGGTAGGCATCTCGCAAATCTGATTTTGTGAATTTCTCACCTCCAGCAAGCACAGTCCACAGGTCCTCGATCCTTGGAATGGGGTACTGCTCCACTGTTGCCACTGGATTTATGGTAACACCAAAGTCTCCACAGATTCTGATGTGTCCATCCCTTTTTGTCACAGGAACAATAGGTTCAGCCCACTTTGCTGTCTTGACTGGAACAAGAATGGAATCTCTTCTTAGTCTATGGATTTCTTGAGTTACTCCATCTGTCAAAGTGTACGGTAGTGGACGTGGCTTGAAGAACCGAGGCGGAGCATCTGAAGGAACATGTAGAGAAGCTTTAGCACCCTTGAATGTACCCAGGCCTTCTTAAAACACTTCGGCGTAGTCTTGGATTAGGTGTTTGACGTCGGAAAGTGCGTGGATGTTCACTTCAACGTCAGAGACGTTGAGGCCCAGCTCACGCATCCAGTTGCGTCCAAGAAGAGTGGGCGATCTGTCTCCGGTCAGAAAAATAGGTAGGTCGGCCTCCCTGCCATGAAACTTCACACCGACGTCAGCTTTGCCCTGAACCTTTTTTAGTTCCCTGGAATATCTTCGCAGAAGCACTTGCGACGGCTGCACAGGAACCGAAGGCAAAAGCTGAAGAAGACGCGACTTGGCCATGACAGAGACACTTGCCCCCGTGTCTACTTCCATGCGGAGCGGCTTGTTGCAAACGTCAACAGTGACGGTGAAAGGCGGAGGCGGCGTGGTGTAGTCGACTGGCCACATGTCAAAAACTTCGTAAGATGAAGTGGTAGCGGCGTCCTGCTTGCGTACAGCATTAACACGATGACGGTTACTTGACGACGGTGAACTGCAAGCCGAGAACGAACGTGTCTTGGTAGCGCTGTTGCTTTGGGCTTGGCTGTTCCTTCGTCTCGAATCGCACACCTTCGCCAAATGACCTCGTTTGTGGCAGTAATTGCAGATTGTCTTCACATGCTTGCATTTTGATGCAAGATGTCCGTCCCCGCAGCAGTAGCAGGTGACGCCCCCAGAACCTGACGAGACACGGTGAGTCGAGAAAGCGCTGCTTGTGTTTGCTTGCGCTATCTCACCTGCGTCCTTTTTTGCTGCTTCTATTGCCAGGGCGGTCTGCACGGCGGCGTCGAAGATGAGGTCCGGTTTTTCCAGAAGTCTTGTCTGGACATCCACGTTGTTTGTGTCACATATGACGCAGTCGCGGAGCATATTTTCGAGTTCAGCCTCGAAGCTGCAGTGCTCAGACAGGCATTTTAGGGCTGTGATGAAATGGCTGACTGATTCCCCCTCCACGCGAACACGCGAGTTGAAATGAAAACGCTGCACGAGGGCAGAGGGCTTCGGACAATAATGGCTTCCAAGAACTTGAAGAATCTCGTCCAGCGTCTTGTCACTGGGCTTGGCGGGCTTGACCAAATCGCGGAGCAAAGCATACGTTTTCTGCCCACAGCAGCTGATGAACACGGCAGTACACTTGTCTGGGGCGACATCATTTGCCAGGAAAAATGCTTGGAGCCGATTCACGTAACAGGGCCAATCGTCTCTCCCCCCTCGAACGGCTCGAGGTTGCCGAAACTTGGCATGGTGAACAGATGGCAGAGCGGTGATGGAATGAAGACTTACATGAAACTTCCTTTCATTCTCGTCGCCAGTTGGTACATGTGTAGATTAACTGATGGCCAGGCGGTAGTGACTACCGTGAACAGTAGGCCATCAGGCCCGTGGAGAACATAAGAACATGTTGAGCCATTTGCCCAGAACGAACTGTCGTTTATTGTTTCCAAAACGGCCACCCCCTGCTGTGCCAGGCTTGCACAGCTCAATGCAACTATCAGCGCCGCGGGTGGGCGCTGCATTTGAGCCAACATTGTTACACCTACGTACTTCCCCTCCTTCCCTTCCGCTGCAAAGGGTCCCCCATCACTTCTAGCAGTCTACAAGAGCTCCCCGACACACCCATAACCACTGATGTAATGGTAATAACAAATGGCGCTGCGGATACAATAAATGATGTCATACACCGGCCCTCTTCGACTTGGAGACAATCACGGGATGTTATAGCAAACCTATAGTTCTGCATTACACGCGCTGAAGAGAAAGATTACATCCATTCAATGGTGTTTGTTATTGCTGTTTATTTTAGTTTCAGTTTGTTGGTTACTTAAGCATCAGTTACAAAATATTCATATATACAGATGAGGGTCCCAGGATATAAATGCTGAAAATAGGACCCTCAGTTATAAACTACAACTAAAGTTAATAAAAAAATTGGCAGAAGATTTGCAGGTTTAAAAACCTTCATTGAAAAAATGACACTGCCTCAAGAATAAAACTTTGCAGCACCATACTTTTTGAGGTTGTTTCAGTATGAAATGAGCTAAGCGGGGTGATAGCAGTAACTGAGGGATTATGAGGTTAGATTGTCGGCCGAGTTGGTGCATGGTTCTGAGTGGAAAAATGGTAATAGAGACAAAGAAACTAGAATTAGTGGAAAGTAACTATGGGGATTAGTTCTTAGAAAAAGTGCACTCATAAAGAAAAGGCAGGCAAGCACACCTGTGTTCGTCTCTCCTTTCCTGTATGTTTGTGTATTTAATGCTGATTCACCTAATCAATTATGCAAAACTAGCTAAATTCTGACATCTTGTGCTAACATATGGGTATAGGCTAGTTTTCTCTAGAAGGCTTAGATTAAAGCTTGGCCTGAAGGCTTTAAGCGATTGACATATTCATTCTTCCCTTACTTCCTAGTTGCCTTTATTTTAGTTCCAAAAAGACAAAAAGAAACAGTCACGACGGATTTGTTACTTAAGCTAGTTTAAATAATTTTTCAATTATTGAACATTCTGTTTGAGGAGCCTATGTGACTTTGTGTTACTTTCAAGTAAAGGCAGGCTGTCCTTTCATGATATTTTCTCTACCAAATAGATTTCTAGAGACCTTATTACATACCGTAATTACTCGAATCTAACGCGCACCTTTTTTCCGGTTAAGCGAGTTCATAAATCGCATGCGCGCTAGTATCGAGTACGAACAAAAAAATTACGGCCAATCTATTGCCATCGGCAAATCTAAAATGGCCGCCCCCTACGTGCGTCGGCATGGCGCGTCGTCCTTTTCTGCCTATGTGTTTCTCATGTGCGGCACTTCGTACGTGTGCTGAGGAGTTCGTCATCTAGTAGTGCATTAGCATCGATGGCGTGGAATGGCCGACTCCAAAAACTCGAGTGCATCACGATGCCGCTTTTAAAAGAAAAGTCATCGCGTGTGCAGAAACGGACGGAAATCGGGCCGCATCGCGGTCGTTCGGAGTTCCCGAAACGTGCGTGCGGGACCGGCGGAAACAAAAGCAGAAGATTTTCGGCAGCAAAGCTTTACGCAAAGACTTCAGTGGACCACAGCAGGGTCGGTTTCCGCAAATTAAAGAGCTGCTCGGCGAGTATGTGCTTTGGCAGCGAGCAGCACAGCGGCCCGTGACGGCAGAACTGCTCCAAGTGCGGGCTTTGCAATTAGTCTTAGAAAAATGTCTAATGCGGAGCCAGTTTAAAGTGAGCAGGTGCTGGCTAACTAACTTTATGAAGAGGAAAGGCTTTTCCCTCCGAAGGGGAACATGCATATGCGAAAAGTTTTGCGGAGGAGTACGATGAAAAGCTTCACAGTTTTCAGAGGTTCGTCCTAAACTTGCGGCGCAACAACGACTACCTGCTTGGGCAAATCGGGAATGCCGATGAGACGCCTCTTTACTTCGACATGCCTGGCACCACAACCGTCGAGAAGAAGGGGGCGAAGCAAGTTCGCGTGCTGACATCGGTCCACGGTAAAACTACAGTGACGGCAATGCTCTGTTACACGTCAGATGGGCACAAGCTTCGCCCGTACCTCAAATTTAAATGGAAGACGCTCCCGAAAGGAGTCGTTTTTTCGAGTGGTCTGATCATGCGGGCCAGCGAGAAAAAATGGGTGCGCGTTGCAATCAATGTCTTACGTTTTTTTTTTTTTTTTTTTTCGCGGTGGAAATCGGGTGCGCGTTACAATCGAGGGCGCGGTACAATCGAGTAAATACGGTATATGTGTACAGAGTTATTTCACTGAAAAAAGCTAAAGTCATATCTTATAACTGTGTGTCCCTTCTCATTTCTCTCTGTGTCTGTAGCAAGAGAGGCCAGTTCTTCAAGCTTGTGGAGAGTGATGAGTACCAGTGGGCCAACTGTGATCATCGTGAGCTCCTCAGGTGACTGCTATATGCTACTGTTGTTCAAGAGTCGCCTAGGTTCATATTATTGAATTGCATACAGATAGGAGAAGATTCCTGTGCTTAGTATATGCACAGCTGTCAGCACCTTTAACTCAAATGCTTCGACGTGTAGCCTCGGCTCACTTAGACTGAGATCAGCGCTGCCAAGCGTTGAAAATAATATGTTTGCTGCTGGTAAGAGTAGATGGAGCCCGTGTCTGTTTCACTGGTAAATTTCTGTTACCTGTTCGCCTGACAGGTTGGTCAAATGCAATCACTTGGCATCCCATTTTCACCAAGTTTCGCTCATGGCTACGTTATTGGGTGTGCCCGAGGCGTTCGTTGTCCTATACTCACCTCGACAATGAACCACTGCATGCGACAGCTTATGCACCTTCGAGTTTGAAAAGCACAGTGGAGAAAATACACGTTCATGGCATTTGTAAATGTTGCACAATAAATAGATCTGAATTGTAGTGACGTTGTTCAAGTTCTGGTTCATTAATTTTCAGACAGCATGAATTGAACTGTTCACGCAATTTAGTGTGTGCCTTCCAGCTAGGTTCACACTGCATAGAAGATATGGTCTTCGAGCGCATGATTTTTGCATGTTATAATATCTGGGGTTTAACATCCCAAAACCATGTGTTGATTATGAGGGGCACCAGAGTTCAGAGCTTCAGAAATTTCAACCACCTGGGGTTGTTTAACATGCATTTAAATTTAAGTACACAGGCCCAAATATTTAATTTGTGCGTGTTCTGTGCAAAGAAGACATGTGGATACAACAAAAAGAAAGCAATTTCAGTGCATAGATAAAAGCACGAAGTGTCATCTTGTCAAATAAAATACTGAGTCTTTAGGCAAGGGTGGTATGATTTGGTGGAATTTAGTTTTTTAAAGCCACACAGGCTGTGGGTGCCGTAGTAGGTGTTCTGGAAAATTTCGACCATCTATGGTTGTTTTATGTGTTCTGCAGTACTGTGTCTTCAGGCTGATCTATGTCGATGTGATTCATGTTATAGGTGTCTTCATGTTATTTTTTTTTTAGCAGCAGCTGTGAATTCAAACGTAAAAGGTGCGGAAGCTATTGCACGCAATGGTTCATTGTCGAGATAAGTATACGACAACAAACACCATGGATGCACGCGATAACGTAGCCACGAGTGAAACGTGGTGGAAACGGTATGCGAAGAGAGTGGATTTTACCCGCTCATCAGGCAGACTGGAAACAGAAAGTTACAAGTGAAACCGACACATGCTTCATCTTATCGTTAACTGCAGGAAGTGTATCATTGTCAACGCTTGCCGGCACTGACATTAGTTCAAGCGAGCCGAGGCCACGGGTCAGAGCGTTCGAGTAAAAGATGCGGAGGACTGTACAACAGCTATCATTAGATACCCGCAAGAGAGGGCAAGAGTAATATGACTGAGAATAATATAGAGAGAGCTGTTGTTTTATTTATAAAACCTAAATGCAAGCCAATATTCAAACAAGACAGAAATTCATAAGATGTGGAAGAGCCATGAGTCACAAAACTGAAGAGATAATTGTCCTTGTTTAAACCAAAAAATTTGTGAGGTCACGTAGCTAAACGTCTTTGCATATTGCACATACACTTGTGTCAGAGCCTTTCATTTGACAAAACACATCTGCATAACACTTGCACTTCATTATATTGCACCTAGTAGACATGAATGCACACATAAAGCTCACCTCAGACCTTTTCACGTCATTATTTACGAGTGAAATCTGTCATCTTCTGGCTTTCAAAAGAGTATATCCAGCACTGTAGGTAGCACCAATCACTCTGGTGTAAATATTTGATTTATTCCTCCAGCTTTTTGATTCATAAGCGAGATTGTTACGATTGTATTTTTTTGCATTTATATTTTGACCAGTGCTAGTGACACACGTAACGAAGAGACAGTTGCTTTATTCATTGTTTGAGACGTTAAGCTTACCTCTATAAACTGATGGGTGTTCAAGCCGATTGCTTAGTTAACTGATGCTCATGTTTAGAAAAAATAAAGCTGTGTATCACGTCTGGGCTGTATCACAAAATAAGATTATCATGATAGTATTTTAGGTATAATCTTGTGTGCCTGTATTTCTATATTGAAGTACATTTGAAAAATGTATTTGTGTCTCAGTAGCAAAATTGTCTTTACGATGTAGCGATCGTATCATGATAGTGTGCAGGACGCGGATATCTCAGTACAATAGACTTTCAGTAAACGGAACCTGAAGGACAGGAAAAATATGTTCCATTTAACAGGAGTTTCATTTACTGAAAGGTGAACATGAGTGCAGAATACAAGCCCAAAACCAAGTATTGCAGAGGCAATAGTTCCATTTAAGCAGCATTTCCGTTTAACAGATTTCCGTTTAGTGAGAGTCTACTGTACATTTTTGTTGAAAATGAGCTAACCTGTTTTCAAAGGGGAAAGGAACACTTTTTTGTGATAAGCCAAGCAAAAGCGGGCTGCTGGTTGGTGAGCTGGGGATGGCAGTGAAGGATTTCCTGGATGCATGGAATGGCACACATGTGGTTAAAGCACTCGACACTCCGACATCACAGGAGACATTACAAAAGTCACAACAGTGATGCTGTGGGGCGAAAGCAAAAAGCCATTAAGGCTTGACGAAGGCTTTCGCACCATTTGACAACATAGCAACAGCAACAGCAGCATGAGATCATCAGTTATTATACAATATCAAAACATGTACTTCAAGGTCATGCCGATTTGCATTTTATTAACACGTTGAAAAACATTTACAGAACGGAGCAGTATAAATGGTTTATTGTAAGAAACTGTTTAAGGTTAGTGGCAGTAAGTAGCTCATCATCTGGCGACCATAGTTAGTACGTGTGTAAGGAATTTTCCAGTCATCGGTAGCTCGTGTGCTATAGGGGCAGGTATAGGGTGTCAAACGCGCTAAATCAGTAAGAAAAGAGTCGTGATTCTTTAAGGAAGTACGATATCGCTTCATTAAAATTGTATTGTATATCTCAGGCATTGGTTGTAAATTAAGGGCTTCGAAAATGGGTTTGGAATGTTCATCGCGAGGAACACCTGTAATTATGCGCACAGCCTTTTTCTGTAATCTATATATTCGGCCTAAGTTCTTTTCCGATGTGGTGCCCCATACTAGATAGCAATAGCTTAATGTAGATAAAAATAGCGAATTATATAGTAAGAGTTTAATTTTTTGTGGCAAGAGAAAACGTAAGCGCGATAAGATACCTACAGTACGAGAAAGTTTAGCATGGACAAACTCAGCCTGATCCTTCCATAGCATGTTTTCGTGGAAAAAAACTCCCAGAGTTTTCACTATCGGTTCAATCCTTATAGATTCTGAGCCAATCACTAATGATAAATCGCAGTTTACGGGCTTATTTATTGGACGAAAGAGCACAGATTTTGTTTTTGAGGTGTTTATAATTAGCGAATTTCTTATGCTCCAAATGTGCAGCAGTTTCAAGACACTATTTGCTTTGTCAACTAGTTTATGCAAATCGCAGTCTTTAAAAAATAAGCTGGTATCATCTTAAATAATAAATGTTGTATTGTTATCGATGTTTGTCAAGTCGTTCACATACAGATTAAAAAGCAGGGGACCCAGAATACTTCCTTGGGGCACGCCATGTGACAGTTTTTTAAAACTAGATGCGTAGCCATTTATATCTACTTTTTGCTGTCGGTATTTCAAATAGGTTTTTATGACACTTATAAAGTTCCCCCGAAAACCGTAGTGTTCTAGTTTTTTAATTAATGTAATGTGGTTGATTCTGTCAAATGCTTTTGAGAAATCTACAAAAATTCCAAGTGTATATATTTCCTTTTCAAATGCATCGAGTATGATTTCTTTTTGCATTAGTAGGGCAGTTTCTGTTGAGCGCTGCTTTGTGAAACCAAATTGAAAAGGCGTCATAATGTGGTGCTTGGTTAAGAATGACACTATTCGTTTATGTAACAACTTTTCAATTACTTTAGAAAATACAGGTAAAATAGAAATTGGTCTGTAATTGGTCATGCTATTTTTGTCACCACCTTTGAAAATAATAGAAACTTTGGCTATCTGAAGACGACTAGGAAACGTGCCCAATGAGAAGATTAAGTTAATGATGTATTCTAAAATAGGAGATATGACATGAATAACATGTTTAACTGGACGGATTTCCAGGCCGTCTACGTCACAACACCTGCTATTCTTTAGTGACATGAAATCTGCCGTAACCTCCTGTGTAGTCACTGGAAATAGAAATGCACTTTCGCCTACTTGCGAACCCATGAATCGCGCAAAATTATTGTCGTGTGAGCTCTCTCCAATAGAGGTAAAGAATTTATTGAAAGCTTCAGCAAGGTCATCACCAGTTAGAACGCGGTTGTCTACAATGAGTTTAGTCGGGTATGTGCTATCATCCGAGTGTGGGTGGAGCAACATGTTTAACTTTTTCCAGATGGCTTCGGACGTTTTGGTTTTTTCAGGGCTGAAAAGGTTGCTAAAATATTCAAGTTTGCTTTTCCTTAATAAGGAGTTTGTAGTATTTCTATGTTTTCTAAATGTCTTCAAGTCTTCTTTGTCTCTAGATATTAGAAATTTCTGGTAAAGTGCATTTTTTACTTTTATAGCTTGAAGGCATTCCGAAGTAATCCAAGGCTTTCTTGCCTTGCGTGGTCTGCGTTTTGCTTTGAGCGGAAAGCACTTGTTGTAGGCTTCACTAAAACGTTCGATGAAAACATTATACGCTGTGTCTGCATCAGTTTCACGGAAAACAGCGTCCCATTTTATCTTGGATATATATGCAGCGAACATATCAATTGTGCTAGGACATATGTACCGGAATGGGGTAGGCGGTGGCTTTGCATCCCTAAGTTGAAGCTTCTTTTGACTTAAAATTGAGTAAACAGGCAAATGGTCGCTAATATGTGTCTTAAGGACACCCGAGCAAAGAGGTGCACTTGTGCTATTTGTTATAATGACGTCGATAAGTGTGCAGGATTGGGCATGAAATCGAGTGGGGTGTTTTATAACATTTTTAAATGCGTTTGATTCCATGATATTGCAAAGTTCAAGACGTTGGGGGCTGGAAGTTAGCATATCAATGTTTAGGTCACCCCCGATAGTAAGATTGTAACCATTTTCATTGACCCACGACAGGAAAGTGTCTAAAAACGTAAAAAAGTTGCACATGTTACATTTGGGGGGGCGGTATACCACAGAAAAAATACCCGAAGAACATTTTACAGTCATAATCTCGTAATCGTCAGTAACCACAGAAAAAGCCTCGAGTATTTCACACTCAAACACATCTTTGACCAGGAGCATAACACCACCACCTAATTTATCACTGCGGTTCAAGAAATACGTGGCATAGCTAGGTATACGAAGAACGTCGGATTCATGGCGATACCAGGTTTCAGTAACCATGATGACGTCAAAGGAGAACTCAAACGATTCAAGCAGTATTGCTATCTCATCTGCCTTGTTTCTGGCTGATTGCGCATTTATATGAAGGTAGGAAATGTGGTGTTTTCTACCAGATACCAATAGGCTCAACTGGTGTGGCGTTAAGCAGTCTGCAGCCATTTTCTTTTTGCCCTGTTTTTCTTCTAGCTTTTTTTGCTAAAGGATGAAGCTCAACAAATTTAAACAATCTTTTCGAGATCGCTCTCAGTAGTTATCTGAAGCACCCTCGACTTCTCATCCTTTCGCGCAAAAATTTTGCCGCCTTTCGTCCAGGCAAATCGCCATTCGGCTTCCTTCTTGCGCGCTACAGTTTGTCCCAGTAGTTTTTTTAACTGTGAGCATAGGTGTTCATTGACGTAGACAAATGTCTTTCCTGGGAAACCAATATCAGCTGTCGTTAAGCGCAACTTTTTCGCCTTTTCCAGAACTGCGTCTCGCTTAGACCGGTTGTTGAACTGCACAACAATATGAGGGCAAGATGCATCCTTAGCAGTCACGCGATGGCAAATTTCTATGTCATCTTCTTTCACTGATTCGCCGACAGCTTCACCAATCTTCTGAACGACCCTGGTCAACCGTTCACCCTCCACGAAAGGAACATTTTTCACTTCAATATTTCGGTTTCGCGAGTACTGTTCTAGGGCGGTAGTCCTACGTTCATTGTTGAGAACGACCTGCTTCAGCTGACTGCAATCAGTCTTCAGAACATCATTTTGAGCCTTTAGCTCACCGTTTTCTTTTTCAAGCCGCGAGCACAGAGCCGAAATTTCTTCAAACTGCTTATTAAAAAAGTCTAGACTTGTTTTCACATCACGTATTTCCTTACGCAGCTCTCTCTCCAGGGCAGTCCGCATTTCGCGAAACTCTTGTTTCAACTCTTTAAAATGTTTTTCCATTTCGGCTGGCGACATCAAAAAACACTAAAAACACTATGGCAGCAGCAGCAGCAGCAGCAGAAAGCAACAGAACACTAAGGAAAGAAACAACGATAGTACTGACCTGTAAAAACAATATGCAATGGTTCAGTAGGCTGTGCGCAGATCCGCTGCTGCTGCCAAAGTGTGGTTCAGTACACCCGGAGATGCTCCGAGCTGAACAGCTATCCAGGTGGCGCTCACAGCGGGGCACAACAAAAACACGACCACGATGATCACAGCCGTGCCCTGATATGATACGGGGCGATGCGTCGAGGCTATTTGAAAGGTCAGCAGTCACTCCCACGATGACCACCGTATTTCCCTTGACACGGGGCAGTGCACCGACGACATGCGCTGCGCGTTGAAAAAAGCACACGCAGCGATGAAAAGCGATGTCAACCTCCAAAGCAGCTGGGACGTTCCGTCAAGAACCCACAGCAACAGCAGTGAAGAACTTTAGTACCTGTAAAAACAATATGCAATGGTTCAGTAGGCTGTGCGCAGATCCGCTGCTGCTGCCAAAGTGTGGTTCAGTACACCCGGAGATGCTCCGAGCTGAACAGCTATCCAGGTGGCGCTCACAGCGGGGCACAACAAAAACACGACCACGATGATCACAGCCGTGCCCTGATATGATACGGGGCGATGCGTCGAGGCTATTTGAAAGGTCAGCAGTCACTCCCACGATGACCACCGTATTTCCCTTGACACGGGGCAGTGCACCGACGACATGCGCTGTAAAAACAATATGCAATGGTTCAGTAGGCTGTGCGCAGATCCGCTGCTGCTGCCAAAGTGTCGAGGGTGCTTTAATAGCAAAATCATAAAGGCAGTGTTTTCAGCCCCTGTTGATCCCTGGCGCTGTCTCTCAGGGCCAGTGCAGCATCTCTAATTTTTTTTCAGTATCTAGTTGCCTCAAGAAGAAATGTTGCAAGACTTGCTGGCATATGGTACTTATTTAGTATAACATGAACTTGTGCTCTTCTCCAGCAATAGATAGACTTTTTTCTTTCACGAGTCTCGTATTATGTCCAAACCAACGCTATTTAGAGAGAAGCCTATTTGAGAATATGCTAGTGCAATTAAACCAGCAGCCTAGCCTTCTCTGGAAAAGACATCTTGCATATGTAATTGACTTAATTCGCTGGTGGTTATTAGTGATTCAGTTGATACACTTGATGTGCAAGCTTCAATGCGCTGCAACATAATTAAAAATATTATGCTGCTGTCAGTATATGTCATTGCAGAACAACATCTCCAAAATAAAAAGTATTCTGGCCATTGTTTGTACTCCTGTATCAGTATTCTGAGATATTTTTTTGTCTTTTTGCAGAAGTATCACCAGAATATTCCATCTTGTCACAGACAAATGCATGTCTCAATATCGGTAATTTAGGCTACTCGCCAGTGTATTTCAATATTCATAAATCTGAATACTTTTCTTGGTACCTCTGCCAACCTCACAATGGCATCTTTGCAAGCAGGCATTTGGTGAGTGGCGTCACCACACACAGAGGGACGGGGGGTCGACCCCTCTCTCAGACTTAGCCGTGTTAGAGGAAATGGTGGATCCTTGGGTTGAGGTAATTCCAGCTGATTGGATCTTTAAGCCACCCTTCCCTCCTCAGTGAAGGGAACACACCCCTTTGGCCCCAGCTTCACTTAGACGGCACTCCTGGGCTGACCCACCTAAGGGAAATTCGCAGTTGCCTTTCTTTATCTCTCTCTACCCACATCTTCGTCTTTTTCTCCCACTTTTATCGTTTCCTGTTTTGTCCTCTCTTCCATTTAGTTCCTTGTTTTCAGGCAGCTAGGATTAACCTTCTGTATCATATCCAATCCTGGGTATGTATATTTGCTTATAGTGACAGCGTATGGCTGTTGTTGTGCAAGCTTGTTGACAAGTCGAGTCGTGTCCCCTTGTTGGCCTCCATGGTGGGCGGCAGTTGCTGAACACACTAATTTTTTATGGCTTTTAAAGCGTCCATCATCTTTAATCGGTCTCGCTTCCACATCGAGGCAACTTTTCACTTCTACACACTAATTCAAGTAATTACTGAAGTACCACCTCATCCACAGTACAAACACATCCACAAGAAAGTTATTTCGATTTTTGGTGGCCAAGTGCCTTGAAGAAAAGATGACAGACATGTACGTGGACGTTAGGCAGGGTTGGAGGGAGACGAAGAGGAAAGAGGTGTTCAAAATAAAGAAAATGGCTGACACCCCAGCTTAGTGCAACTGTGTATCATTACAAATTGGCGCAGCCGCGTGTACTTTCTGTGCGAACATTCAAGTCAAGATGTGGGTGGACTTCACCATTGGAGCAAATCAACGAGGTGGCATCCGGATCTTGATTGCGACGCTTCAAGATGAAGAGGAACTAGCTCTTCTGGAAGCAGTGAGCACTGACGCATTTGTTTCTTATATAAGCACTAAAAGGACTAAAATGAAGCTCACTCCAGACCATTTACTTGCTAAAAGAACGGTGAAAATCCACATGAAACTTCAAGACTATGAGAATTTCGTGCTGACTCCAGTAAGAAATGATGTGAAGCCTGCTACCGCTGCTTCGTCTGACAGTTCCGTCGAGCTGATCAACAAGTTTCTTGAACTGTTTCTTGAACTGCACCAAGAACACTATAGGCAGCAAAATGATTTAATGCACTTGATTGTAAATGCGACAGAAAGATTAAGCAGACCGAGTCGCGAACAAGTGAAGCCAGACATGTTTGATGGAGAGTCTAGTAGCCCCGAGTCCTGGCTAACATTTTATAAGTATGCATGCAATGAAAACTACTGGCACAGCAACGAAGATAAAGTGAAAAGCATGCGATTATTCTTATCAGGCATAGCCAAGAGTTGGTACGAATGGCGTGTTAACGCTCACAGCAACAAACCATGGATAGAGTAGAAAGCAAGCTTTCTGAGCTCCTTCTGTGAGAACAAGGTGTTGCTATGGGACAAAGCAATCATGTTCAAATACAGGTCTGGATCTGCGCTCAGCTATTTTTATGAGAAAAGGTGGTTGCTACAACTGGCGGACTCATATTTGCCTGAGACATCTGTGGTTCCGCTTATCTATGCTTTAAGTCAGGACCTCCAGAAGCAAATACAAATGCGAGGACCCAATACGGTCGAAGAACTTCTGTAGAGAATGCGAAACCTTTACCTCCAGGACCTAGGAACCCAGCATCAACCCATGACATCGGCTGTAAGAAATACAGGGGCCACACGAGCTGAAGAACGACGCCCGCTTGCAAACTGAAGACCTACTGCAATGCCCGTGTTCTTTTTGACCGACCAGGGAGGCTCAGACCATGGTGAAGAGCTAGATGACGTAACCAAAAAACCAAATGAAGAGGGTCTCGGATTCCGCTTGACGACATCAAGAGAAGCTGTTTATTTGTCTCGTACAAATATATTGTACATATCTGTATTTTTTTATGGAAAGCAACGGAGTGTGTTAGTTGACAGCGGAGCAAGCATCAATTTTATAAATGCAAATGTTGTTGAGAGGGCGAAAGTAAAACAGGGAAGGCCAGTAGAAGTACACGGATTCGATGGAAGGCGAGATGTTTACGATAAATGGACCTGTGTAACCATATCGTGTCTCGGCAACACTGTCACTGTGCAAGCACTGGTA
This sequence comes from Rhipicephalus microplus, assembly GCF_043290135.1. Taxonomy (NCBI): domain Eukaryota; kingdom Metazoa; phylum Arthropoda; class Arachnida; order Ixodida; family Ixodidae; genus Rhipicephalus; species Rhipicephalus microplus. Next base: position 305,653,263 of record NC_134710.1, on the reverse strand, counting down.
CTCGACAGAGTGCCGTATGAATTACTTCTTTGACGTCCAGTCATCGGTGCACTTCGCCCTAATATCTACTGGACAGGAGAAATTACCACAGAAGACAAGCGCCGCAGTATCAACGCTACAGTTTCGCCTTCAAAAACTCCACGGAAGCCCTCGTCAGGTGAAGATTTTAGGACGCTTTACCCGGAATTGCTATGCTTGAAAGAATATTCTACGGCAACTAGAAAATTTGATGTACCATTCAAGCTAAGTGATACGACGGTGGTGATGAAAAAGCCCTATAATATGTCACGAAAGAAGAGAGTGTGGCCTCAAAATAAGAATCAAAAGATGTTGGATGCGCAAATTGTCCGTCCATTCACGTCTACGTTCGCTTCGCCCATCACCATTGCAGCAAAGGAAGATGGAAGTATTCACCCTGCCGCGGTGGTCTAGTGGCTAAGGTACTCGGCTGCTGACCCGCAGGGCGCGGGTTCGAATCCCGGCTGCGGCGGCTGCATTTCCGATGGAGGCGGAAATGTTGTAGGCCCGTGTGCTCAGATTTGGGTGCACGTTAAAGAACCCCAGGTGGTCGAAATTTCCGGAGCCCTCCACTACGGCGTCTCTCATAATCATATAGTGGTTTTGGGACGTTAAACCCCACATATCAATCAATCAGATGGAAGTATTCCACTCTGCACAGACTACAGACAAATTAATAAGCAGACTGAGCTTTTTCCGTTTCCTATGCCACGTATAGACTCTATCATAGATGACACGGGTGGCTGCAGAATTTTCTCGTGCATTGACCTATGTAAAGAATTTTGGCAAGTTCCGATTTCTGAAAAGTGCAAAAAATATTCTGCGTTCTTCATACCCTTTGACATCTATGAGTATAACCGACTTCCATTTAGATGGAAAAACTCCCCCGCTTGGTTCCAGAAAATGATGAATGACGTCTTGCAACTGTTTCTCGGGAAGTTTTGCAACGTCTACATAGACGATATAATAGTATACTCCCGCAACGAGGAAGAGCACTCAAACTATCTGGCAAGTGTACTTCAAGCAAGTGTACAAGAATAGTGGCTGCACGGCCGGGAAGGGAAGATGCAAATAGTGTGATCACTCTTTTGAGCTAAGAGATGCTCAAAAATATGAAAATAGTAATATCAGATAATGGACCAGCGTTTTTAAGTCAGCGTTTGGAAGATTGGACGAAGGAATGAAGAGTTGCATTGCGATTCTGCGCTCCGTACCTATCTGCAGGAAATGGCATGGCTGAAAGAATCATTCGGGATTTGCAGCAGTTCATTTCAATGTACCCAGGTTTTCAGGGTGGATGTAAGTGCTGCTTGGAGGCAGCTGTTGCTCATCACAATTGGTCGCACACTGCGAGGATCGGCTGTAGATTTTGCAGCTTTTGGAAAGGTACCCGTGCTTCCTGCTGGTCAAGAACTTTGAATTGCTGACCACCTGCAATTGTGCGAAAAACGCAAAACTTCGGAAGCCTACCAGCTATACCGGGAACATATGAAGAGAAAGTTCGACCGCCGCCACAACACACGGATACCTCAGATGCAACTGAACGATCTGGTGCTCTTCAGAAAAGGCCTTCCCAGCACAAAGCAGATTTACATAGGACCTTATTGCATGGTGCAGATCGTAGTGCAACATGGCATTCTCAAAAGGGTTGGTTACACCAATAATGACGGTGTACTGGAGTTTGCGACCATTGGAAAGCTCTTCATGTATCACCCCAGGAGGGATGAGTCTTCAAAGAGGGGGAGTGTACGTGGACGCTAGGCAGGGTTGGAGGGAGACGAACAGGAAGAAGGTGTTAAAAATAAAGAAGATGGCTGACATCCCAGCCTAGTACAACTGTGCATCATTACAAGACAAAGCCTCGAGAATGCCAAGTGGGGATGTTCTACTAGAACTAATCGAAAAAGCTTAAGTGCCAAAGTTATCTAAACTAACCTGTATTGAAGAAGCTACAGTTGCAATTTCTGTCACAAGTCCGTGAACACTAGCAAGGGAGTAATATCTGAAGAAGACATCTTGATCCTAAGTGACTAAAAGCTCCTTGAGGGTTTTCAAGATCAAGGAGTGATAAAAGTACAGAAAATATTCATCTGCATTGATGACCAGGAAATTCCTACCAAACATATAATATTTACCTTTGGTACAAGGGAAATGTCCACTTTTATTAAAGCTGGGTATGTAAAAATCAATGTCAGACCACACATTTCCAACCCCAGACACTGTTTCTAATGCCAAGGATTTGGTCACGCATTCCGCACATGCAGAGGCTAGAAAACATGTGCTAAATGCACTGCTAACAACCACACTTCCAAGATTGCACTTCATTGCTACTTTGCATCAACTTTGGGGAACAAAAAATTTCAGTATCTGTTGTAAGTCCTAAAGAGTAGAAAAAAAATGCCAGGCTTGCGTGGAAGGCACAGCACAGTCACCTCGAAAGCTTGAAGAGCAACCTTTCAGAGCCTTTCAAAACACTCATTGGGTAACTACTGCAAGCACACTTGCTTGATACCTACTTAGGCATTAATAATAAATTTTTGGGTAGTAGGCCAGTATTCGCTATGCCATTTTTTGTCATTCTTCTGAGAAGCGTGGTATCTGCTGAACCCTTGCAAGGAATTTTGTGCAAATTGTTCATGCAGTGGCTGATGACATGAGGAATTATGGCTGAAGTGGCAATGCACCACAGTTAATAGGGGAACAATAACAAGCTTTTGTAATGGGTTGGAGCATTGGACGATCTACTTGTTACGCTATTCGAATTGTGCAACGACTGGTCGTTTTTTTGCTGTTTTAAAATGTTTTATCAGTCGTAATAACGCGATTGCTTTCCCGACATCAAGCCTGCCTAAGGCAAGTTTGCCTACTAGTCCCAAGCACCGGTGTGGCTCAGAGGTAAAATACTGGGCTGGAGCCCAGTATATTCGGGTTTGAGCCCCCCTGTGTCATTGGTGCTAGATTTTTTTTTTCTAAATCCGTGCAATGTGGTTACAGACACCAGTGGCGGCAGACAACTGCACGTGACCCAAGTTGTGATCTCATAACAGCTATCGCTGTAAAATGTGTAGTCATATCTTTCCTAGAATCTGCCAAACCCCCAACATCTCTGAGCAGCTGCAGGCTGATTGCACGAACAAGTTGTCTAGCAAAAACATATGAGAGTATTATAAACATAAAACTCACATTCATTCTTGAATCAAGAAACCTTATAGACTCACACCAGTGTTGATACCAAAAAGGGTGTTCCACCATTGGCAATCTCGTCAGACTGAAATACAAAATACGAGGTGTGTTCCTGCAGAATCAGTACTGTGTCGTGGTTTTTTTAGACTTAAAGAAAGCATATGATACTACGTGGCAATATGAGATGCTCAGAGATCTTGCAGACATGGGGATTCGTGAAAGAATGCTAAACTTCCTGTGTGATTTCCTCTGAAATAGATTATTCCAAGTACATCATGGTGCTACACTGCCATGAATATTTGCCACAAACCCCTCAATTTGCGAACAGCAACTGAAAAATCGCAATTAATAAGCTGACAAAATCATCTGACCAAAACGGTTTCCGCTTCTTTACACAAAAAGCTGCCGCTGTTCTCTATAAGCTAAAGAGAGGATTATGTGCGAACCCAGTTCTGTAATTAAACAATGTCCCTATAGCAATAAAACAAGAATATAAATCTTTAGGTATTATATTCAACCAAATGCTAATTTTCCTAGCCCACATGAAAACAGTAAAAATAGAGGGAAACCGAGCACTAATTCTTCTAAAAGTACTAACCCACAAACAGTGGGGTTTCGAACGACTGTGCATACTATGTATGTACTGTTATATTGTGTGCAGCATTTTGGACTGTGGTTGTATTGTTTACGGCTCGGGACAAGAGTCCCACATTCGGCGCCTTGACCCTATACACAATTTCAGCCTACGTTTGTTTTGTGGCGTCTATAGAACATCGCCTGTGCAGAGTTTATATGTAGGTTGTAATAACCATCCTCTTGGTCAGCGAAGAATATCACTAACCCTGTCTTGTGTTTTGAGAATCAAGTCATCACCTGAACACATTAACCCCAACATTGTCACAAAATATGACTCATGCTTACACTACTTAAACAAGTCACACCTAATCAAGCCACACCACTTATTATACGGTTCGAAGAATATTACTGTACACTCAAACCTTAATCTAACAAAACTGCATGTTACACAAAAATAAGTTTGTTATATTGGAGAAATCGTTATAAAGGTCTATTCCTAACACACTATTTATGGCAGGACTATTTTTCATTTACTGCTCCGTCGCGGTGATCTAGTGGCAAGGTACTCAGCTGCTGACCCGCAGGTCGCGGGATCGAATCCCGGCTGCGGCAGCGGAATTTTTGATGGAAGCGAAAATTCTGTAGGCCCATGTGCTCAGATTTGGGTGCATGTTAAAGAACCCTAGGTGGTCGAAATTTTCGGAGCCCTCCACTACGGTGTCTGTCATAATCATATGGTGGTTTTGAGATGTTAAACTCCACATATTGATCAATCATTTTTCATTTACTTTGCTATAACCGATATTTCGTTACATCCGGGTTCGTTATATCGAGGGTTGAGTTATCTGAAGAGGCACTCAATGTAGCAAACAAACCATCAAGACTGCCCTCATGGTCTGATCTGATGCTATTTTGCGACTCCTTTGTAACCTACCCAAAGAAAAAATACACTCCACCAGAACACACAACCCAAAAATTGGGTTCACTTCAACATAAATATAGAGATCACACCGGATATTACATATACGGCTCAAAAATGAAAAATCACGTGGGTATTGGAATTTATAACAGGGCAAGTCTGTGCATTGTACAAACCAGTTTCAAATATCGCTACGAGTGAACATAAGAAGGCGATAATATATACCGACTCCCTAAGCACATTGAGGGCTCTACATCTTAGTATGTCTGAGTGCGCACCCTTAGTTGGCTGTATAATAAATATTATCGCTGTGAATAGCGAGGCTGTCTCTAATAATTTTTGCTGGGACACAAGTCATGTTGGGATACCTGGCAATGAGAGAGCAGATGAGCATGCATCTTAGGCAGTGCACAAAGCAGTTACAAAAATTAAAATCCCCTTTAAAGACAGCCAAGGAATAATCCATATAACATTGCTAACTAAATGGTAGCAGCAACGGGATTCATGCACAAACAACATGCTCCATTTGTTAAAGCCTGTACTTGGAAAATGGAAAACCTGTCGCCACCAAAAATGGTTTGTTGAAGTTATGTTATCGCAACCTGACACACAGCTTCTTACTCACAAGTGATGAACAACCAACCTGTGAAAAACGTCGAGAACTACTAACACTAATGCACATTCTGATCACATGTCCTCGTACTGATATGCTGAGAGGAAAATTTATTGGCTGGCTACAAACAACACACACCTATCCACTCTAGTCTGCTCCTTGGAAATGATCCACTTGTACCCCTGTCTGCTGTTTTTCTAAAAGAATGTGGCTATTTAAATTAGCTTTAAATTAAAAGTGCTCTAGTGTTCTTCAATAATCACCTTGTGTTTCAGTGGTTCCGTTGCTTCTGCACCATAAAAAACGTAATTGACTAATGAACAAAAGCATCTCTGCCCATCCCTGCTATTGAAGCATGGAACAGCAAAAATGTTTTGCCTAATAAACCATTGTCATTATGTTGAGGACAATGTAGGAAAATATACACTCTGTAATTGGGCAAAGTATTGTGTGTCCCTCATTTCCTTCATCGCTAGTAGCTTGTGGGCTGTGCTTTATCAAACATTCTTTGCTTAGTTTTTTTTGTTATTTTTTATACATATGCTTACTCTTGTCTTTTTTCAGAAATATGCTGATGACAGCTTGTGATATTGGAGCAATCACCAAACCCTGGGAAGTTCAAAGAGTGGTGAGTGAAATAACAAATATATGGAGCAAATGTGCTCTGTACACTGTATAGTTAGTCATTCAAATCAGTGGAATGGGATTTGTCAGTGTTGGCAGCTTTCAAGGTGGCTGCTTTTATGAAAACTGCATCGTAAATATGAGCGAGCTGGCAAATTGTTATGTAAATAAACGCAGCAAGAAAACAAGACAAGGCACACGGGCTTCATCTTATTGTGCTCTCTGGTCAGAGGCAGTGTCTTATACTGTGTTCTGAAACATGGTAGATGGTAGTACTAGACACCTGCATGTTTAAAAGTAATGTGTGTCCAGCGTGGATTCCTTTCTTAATTACAGCCCAGAAAGCAGAGGGTCATTACTTGGGCATATTCTTGCTCCTTTGCCAGCCTTTCCCCATATAAGGTCTTCAGCAGGTTAGAGAAACGACAATAATAGGTGGAATAAAACTACATGTAACTCTGTTTATGCATCATGAATTTGACTGCAGGAGATTCAAGGTGCATTCTGGTGTAGTACTGAGGTCATTTTATGATTACTTTAAAAGGTGTTGCCCCTTAAAGTATTGGTTGCCCTCAACTGTAACACTTCAGTCAACTGAAGGCATAATGCACTTCAGTGAAGGCATAATGCAACAGAATGCATGCGCATGAAAACATGAATTATTTTCCAGTTTTACAGCGAAAGCATTTATGAGATCACAACACGGTTCATGTGCGCGTCGTAGTTGTCCGCTGCTGCCACCGCCATCACCAGTGTCCATAACCACTATCGTAAAAAAACAACAACAAAATATTCAGTAGATAAAAACAATAAGGACACAATGGGATTCGAACCCAGGTCCTCTGAGTGCCACCCCAGAATTCTACTACTAAGCCACGCCAATGCTTGCAACTCCATTGCGAACTGGCCTTAAGCAGGCTTGATGTCGGACAAAGGATTGCGTTAATATGAGTATTAAAGAGTTTCAGAACAACAAAGGAACAATCAGATGTCACATAATATGAATTATGTAAAGAGTGTGTCATCAAATGCTCCAACCATTTACAAAAGCTCAATCTTGTTCACATATTTACTGTGTCACATAATATGAATTATGTAAAGAGTGTGTCATCAAATGCTCCAACCATTTACAAAAGCTCAATCTTGTTCACATATTTACTGTGGTGCATACCCACTGTGGGTAATTGTGGGAATTACAAAAGCTTCTGCCATAATTCTTCATCCTCGTCCAGCACAGCACAAAAATATTTCCCAATGTTCCTTGCAAGTGTGCAGCAGGTACCACGCTTCTCTGGAGAATGACGAAGAATGGAATAGTGAATGCTTGGTTACTGGAAAATGATTAATGGTATAGTAGGTACCCTGCAAGTGTGCATAATGGTTACCTAAAGACTGTTTAATGAGGGCTCTAAAAAGCCGCTCTTGCAGCTTTTGCTGTGACAGTGCTGTGCGTTCTGCCCAGGCTTGGCCGCTTTTAAAAACAAAAGACCATAAACGACATCAAAAATTATCTTGTGCAACTTTAGCATAATGCTTTGCAGCCACTGTTTCGTAAGTAAGCTAATAATGACCAGTGTGCATTGTTTTAACATTTTATTGGTGTCTGTTTTTATTCTTCTAACCACTGTTAGAAATCAATAAGTTATTGCATAAGACATGCATACATGTATACAACAATATTAGGTTATAAAATATCAATCAGGTCATTCTTATGAAGACCAATATTTTTACCTTAGGTTGCAGACCTGGTGACAATGGAGTTCTTTCAGCAAGGAGACATGGAGAAAAAGGAGCTAAATCTCCAGCCCATTGTAAGTAGCTCTGTAAACAGGCACTGTTGAAATTTTGAGACTGGCTTTTGAGGATAGCAACACCGGCGACATAAATGATTGGAAGGCAGACTGGTTGGCACAGCTTAACAGAAGACAGCATCAAAATTTCTTGCACAACAAATACAAACAGCATTGCACCAGCTCAATAGTTCTCTACTGGTCTATGCAGAACTTTCAGAACTATTGAACTTATGAGTTTTTAAGTCCTCAATAGACAATAAAATAACTGACTTACAAAAAAGAGAAAAAAGAACTGAAGAACTACATTTGGCAAAGGTATTGTTACTGTGTGAAGGCTTTTGGCTGGTTCCCAGCAAGTGTGCTGATTAGATATACTGAGCACGTCAGTACAGTCGACTCCTCTTAAACGGAGCTGGAAGGGGATCCACAAAACTGTTCGATTTATCAGAAGTTTCATTTAAGCAAAGCACACTTAATTAGTGAACCAAGACCTTTATTCAAATTGCACAAACCTCACCTAACTCATGAGGATGAGTAGGAGGAAAAAAAGGAGGGAAGAGTGGTTTGTTTGGCAAGCTTGAGTTGTGTTTTCACAAGGTACGCACCCATGCCTGACAAACTAGCTAGAAATTCTGGATAAGCCTCATGCTCACAATAGCGCTGCAAAAAGTTTAACAGCCTCTTTAGCTGATCGGTCTGGTGGCACCACTGCACTGGCAGTATTGTCATCACATTCATCCCTGAAAGGTTGATCCTCATGTTGCACTTCGGCAATCATTTCCTCGACAGTCTCTTCACGACAGGTACGAACATTTTCATCAATTGATTCGTAGTCCTGCAGCGTGAAAGTGCAGAGGGTACGACCTGACTGAATACTGTCTCAATATCGGCATCAGCAGGGCTTTCTTCTTCATCAGGTACTGTTTTCTTGCGCTTGAAAGCCACCATGGTGAAAGCATCTGTGTATTGTTGTTGCCTTCACTTGCTCCCAGGCACAAGCCAAAATGTGGATAGCTGCCAATGAATCTATGCATTTCCCACTGCCTGCTCTAAGGAGCATTTGATGGAGCAATTGTCTGTGATAAAGAACTTTAATGTTGTTAATAACTCCTTGATCTATCGTCTGGATCAGTGCCGTTGCATTGGCTGGCAAGAACTCCAGAGTGATGGCTCGGAGTACTTGAACCTCACTGTAGGCTGGGCAATTATCCACGATGAAGACAACCTTCCTACCTTGCCTCGTAAATTTTGCATCTTCCTACCGAAGCCAGTTTTCGAAAATGGCCATGGTCATCCACGCTTTTTCGTTCCCATGGTACCCAACGGGAAGGTCTCGAACGGCTTTGAAACAACGTGGGTGCCTTGATTTTCCTATTACCTACAGCTTCAATTTCTCATCTCCTGCCATGTTTGCACCCACCAGCACAGTAATGTGATCTTGACTGCATTTTCCTCCACTACAGCCTTCGCCTTTGAAGGTGAGAGTTTTTGATAGAAGCACCTTATAAGAAGGAATAATCTCGTTGACGGTGAACATGTCTCGTGGTTCAAAGTTCATAAAAATTTTCTTAAACCGCCCCTGTTGCCAGTCGGTGCAAATGTCCCTGTTGACTGCACCACTCTCACCTGCGATTGCTTTGAAGACTAGGCCATGGCATGTTTTGAAGCGGCTGAGCCATCCGTCGCTTAGGACAAAGTTCTTAACACCCATTTGCATGGCAATCTCTCGAGCTTTCTGCTCGAGAATCGGTCCACTTATGGGCAAGTTGGAACTCTGTGCACGCTTGAACCACAGGAAAAGAACTTTTCCAGTTGTTCATAAGGCATTGTCCGCATCCGTTTAGATGTAAAGGTCTTATTCTTAACGGTGCTTTCAATCTTTTCTCCATCTTTACAGATCTGCGACAGCGTAGATTTCGGGATGTATTTTTTTGGCACCTACATCTAGGGCAGGCCGCTTCAATCGAGCTCCTGAAGAATTTACAGCTTTTTTTCAAGCGAGAGTGTATGGTGTGGCCGCTTCCTTTTCATTAGGCTGAAATAATACCATGATCCACCGCATTGCACCACACAAGTAGGCCTAATTCACAATTGACTCGCCGACTTAGCTCCCACAGCCACAAGCGAGAATGGCTACTGGATTGGCTTGTCTCGATCTCAAGGTGTTGCTATGGTTGTGAGACTGCCTTTGGCATGAGCAAGTCTATGCTGACTGCAGAGTTTGTGCCATTAACCGTACGTGACCAATAAGCACTGTTTCTGTTAACCAATGAATTTTACTGCACAACACATAGAAATCCAGCCATATGAGCCCGCTTAGTTCCATTAATGAGGCATTTTCATTTAAGCGAGTTTCATTTTTTGGGAGCTTACTGTAATTATTATTTAATTCTATGAGAGAAGGCAGAGACATATTAGTGTATATGCTTGTCATTTTGTGGCTGTTTCTTGACTATCAGGCTTGATCCACAAACATGCATGTTTGTGGAACTAGGGTTGCAATAATAAAAGTCTGTTGCAGTGGCACAGTGATTATGGTGCTTGGCTGCTGATGCAAAGGACATGGGTTCAATTTCGACCAAAGCAGTCACATTTCAATAGAGGTGGAATGCCTAAGGCGTGCGATTTCCCTGAACATTAAAGAGCCCCAGGAGCTTTCGGAGCTTTCCGCTGCGGCATCTCCCATAGCCCGAGTTTCTTTGGGATGTTGAAATCCATAAACAAACAGACTTGCAATAATGTGTGGTTAAATGGTTGTAATGTTGCATTGAAACTCTCATCTTTTGTCATACTTTGTATGCGCAGAACATGTTTGAGACCTAAATTATTTGTCCTTTTACTGATGCTTTTGCACAGGACATGATGAATAGGGAGAAAAAAGACCAGCTTCCAGCTATGCAACTGGGCTTTATTGACTCCATCTGCCTGCCATTGTATAAGGTGAGTGACAAGAGTAGAGTCACACGTAAGATTTCTGGCACAAGATCCTCCAATATATGGTTACTTTCAGCCGATACATATATTGGGGATGGGTTGTACAGCAGTAACAATGAATTATCTGACCTCGCACACATGCGAACTTTTGTGGACATGCACAATTGCCTTCAATGAATTCTCCGCCGAAACACTCCAGAAATAGGGTAATTGTTTCAGCACATAGCTATGACGAGGTGACCTGTGAGCTCTAATGTGTGACATTCCTACAATGATGCAAGCAGTGACATGTTTGACCATGTGCAGTTGATTAATAAGGCCAACCAGCTTGAAGGAAGAATAAAAATTTACTTCCGTGCATTTCACGGGAATTCAAAACCTCTGAAATCACATTTGTTCAATAAGCAATTTTAATCCTGGCCAATATCAGACCAATTCCACTGAGCAAGCAAGCTCACGACCATCATCATCATTACCATCAACCATGCTATGCTCCTTGTAGGGCAAAGGCTTCTCCAATGATCCACCAATCAACCCGGTCTTGTGGTTTCCGTTGCCATATCTGCGAACTTTTTATTCTCATCATCCCACCTAACTTTCTATCTTTCCTTTGTGCGTTTGCCTTCTCTGCGAATCCAGTCAGTTACCCTTAATGATCAGCAGTTATCCTACCTACGTTCTATGTGCTCAGCCCATGTCCATTTCTTCTTCTTGATTTCAACTATGATATCCTTTACCCCGGTTTGTTCCCTGACCCACTCTGCTCTATTCTCATCTCTTAAGGTTACACCTATCATTTTCCTTTCCATCACTCACTGCGTCATCCACAATTAAGCTGAACCTTCTTTGTAAGCCTCCAAGTTTCTGCTCCATAGGTAAGTACCAGCAAGATGCAGCTGTTATATACCTTCCTCTTGAGGGTTAGTGGCAGATTACTATTCATGATTTGAGAATGCTTGCTGAATGTGATCCACCCCACCCATATTCTTCTAGTTATTTCACTCTCATGGTTGGCTCCATGGTACTACCTGTCCTAGGTAGACATCGTCTCTCCACCTATCGCAAAATGCTGTTTTCTGCCAAGACTGTTGCACATTACTTTAGTTTTGTGCATACTAATTTTCAGACCTACTTTTATGCTTTCCATGCCCAGTTCAGTAATCGTGAGCTATAATTCGTCCCCTCAAGTCAATGTCATCAGCGAATCACAGGTTACTAAGATACTCTCTATTGACTTTTATCCCTAACTCTTCCCTGTCTAGGGTCCTGAAAACCTTCTGAAAACAAGCGGTGAACAGTATTGAAGAGATCGTGTCTCCCTGCGTTACATCTTTCTTTATTGAGATTCTGTTGCTATGTTTATGGGGAACTATGGTGGCTGTAGAACCACCATAGATTTCTTCCAGTATGTTTATGTAGGCATGACCAAGCTTAAATCTATTAGTTTACATTTGATTTTATGACTGTGTCATGAAGGAAGATAGCAATTTAAAACAGTGCTTTGGCTGTATGTGTATTAAGAGTCATGGTAATTTCATTTCAATTTTTTTTTCATTTTATTTACTCTCAAGGCAATGTGGCATTATGGAGGGGAGTGGTTATAAGTTTAGAAGGAACAAAAAACAGCATGAAAATAAGTTATTCAACGAATAAAAACTACTCATTATACAATATCAGCTGTGTAAAGACGACGACTTCAATACAATATGAACATAATACGTAAAATACATAACATAATACATAAAATACATAACATAATGCTTTGTGCAGTTTTTAATTATACAAAATTAGTTAATTCTTGACAGAAAAGATGGTTATTAGTAATAGTTACTATGTCTTCAGGTAGATGATTCTAATCTGCTGATGTACGAAGTATGAATGATCGATAAAAACTCTGCGAGTTGCATATTGCAATGCCAACCTTATGACGATGGTCGATACAATGAGATATGTACTGAGGATTGAGGATTAGTTGGTCATGAAGGGTGGGATGATGGAATATTTTGTGAAAAGCGGCCTGGTGGAATATTTTACAATGGGATGTAGGTGAAGGGAGGTCTAGGTTGGATTTCATTGATGTTATACTGGCAATGCGATTATAGTTGGACAGTATGAAACGGACAGAGTTATTCTGTACAAGTTCTAGTGAAGTGGATCAAGTTATCATGGTAAGGATCCCGCACATAAGAGGCAGCATATTCGAGTTTGAATCTTACCAATGTTTTACATGCGAGTAATTTTAATGCTGATAGTGCTTTTGAAAAGTTACGACGTATGTAGCCTAACATGCAATCGGCACTATTAGTAATGTATTTGATGTGAGGTGCCCAAGATAGGTTTGTTGTGATAAGAACACCCAAGTATTTATACAAGTTGACCGGATCGAGCGAGACGTTGTTTAAGTAGTATGTTAGCGGGGTGTTGGGTGATCTTGTTGCAGGCATTACCTTACATTTGCCAATGTTTAAGTCCATTCGCCATGTGCTGCACCAGGCTGCTATGGTGTTAAGATCAGATTGAAGGAATGAAATGTCATTATCACAGGTTATTTCACGAAAAATGACGCAATGATCTGCGAAAAGATGAATGTTAGAAGAAATAGAAGACGTGAGGTAGTTAATATAAATAAGAAAGAGAAGTGGACCAAGGACCGACCTTTGCGGTACTCCTGAGTGGACCGCAGCAGATGACGAATTGTGATTGTTAGCAGTAACGTACTGAATCCTGTTAGATAAAAAACACTCAATCCACTTCAGTAAATTATTGTCAAGGTTTAGTAGGCTCAATTTGAAAAGTAGTAGTTGGTGACAGACTTTGTCGAAAGCCTTACAGAAGTCTAAAAAAAAATACAGTCGGCATATGATGATCGGTCCAAAATTCGATGCAGTTTGTGAGTGAATGATATGAGTTGTGTGTCGCATGAAAAATGTTTGCGGAAGCCATGTTGTGCAAACGTAAAAACAGTTAGATTCAAGAAAGGTAATGAGTTTGGTGAAAATTACATGTAATAGTTTACAGGCAGTGCTTGTTAGAGAAATCGGACGATACTTATTCAGAGAGTGTTTATTACCCGATTTTCCATTGTGTAGGAATAGTTGATGTATCTAAAGATTGTTGAAAGATTTTTGTTAGTATCAATAACTGTAAGTAATAATGCTCTTTAGAAACGTAGAACCTATATTGTCGTGGCCAGGAGAAGAGTGAATGGGCAAGTTATTTATAACTTTAGCAATACCGGAAGGATTGATGGAAATTGGGGGCATGACGATATAGTCAGCAGTCTGGGCATGAGGCAGAATGATGTTACCAACTAAAAAAAGTTATTTTTGAAAGTGTCATTAACAAGATCGGCACACATGTTAGTAGGAACTGGATAGTCAAAATTATTTACTAGAGCTATGCTGTTATCTGGCAAAGGGTTAACTAGGTGCCAAAATTTGGGTACATTGGTTGAGAGCATTTCTGGCACTGTTTGAGAAAAAAAGTGAAACAGAGGATTTCAGGGCGGCAATGTAAGCATTGTGTGCAGCCTTGTAAATGACCCGATGTTTTTGTGTAGGTGTTGGTCTCACAGATTTGTGAAGTCGTTTTTTACAGTTAGATAGTCGTCTGATGTAGGCGTTGTACCATGGTGCCTTCTGATTAGAGATAATGATATGGTTAGGAATGTATTTTTCGTGAGTTAATCTACTTTTGCAGCAAAAAGATCTCGGTTCACTTGTACACAGTGATCATCGAATTGAGAAAAAAAGGAATCAATGAAATTAGATAAGCCAGCTATAATGGAATTGAAATTTCCCCTCTTGAAATGACATATCACCTTTTTCTTATTAGTTTGTTTGGGATGTGGCATTTTTAGGTGAAAAACAAGCAGAGATTGATCACTGCTAGTGGGCAGATAAGTGATTTCAAAAGCTATGGTGGGTGTGTTAGTCAAAATTAAGACAAGTATATTTGAGGCAGTGCTCGTTACTCTATGAAATCCTTGGCATGGGCCAAAAAGGGTGATAAGCATGGTGGATCAGTGGTGCAATTTATGTTAGGGAGATTAAAATCCCCTACTAAGAACAAAGGCATTAAAGGAAAACGTGAAGCAACTATGTTTATTGAATCGGGGAATTCACTTAAGAATGTTTGTGCAGATGAAGGGGAATGATAGCACACCCCTAAGATACTTTTTAAGTGACGGATTGTTAGTAGAGCCCATACTATTTCGATGTCTTGATTAATCTGTATACATGACGATGGAATGCATTTAGAGATGGCCGGGAGCACGCCTCCACCTTGACGCGAGGTGGGTTCACAGCAATGGACAGTAAAGCTTTGTACATTATGAAACAATTTATTTTCATGCGCATTTGAAGAAAGCCATGTTTTCGTGAGGCCAATTACATGAGCCCTGTATGAATCTATCGCGAATAATAAGGAGTCAGATTTAATTGCAATGCTTCTCGTGTTAGAATGAAGGATGGAAAGGTGAGCTGTGGAAGATGATAATAGACCACCGCTCTTCTCACTTCCCTGTGGTGCACTATTTGTAGGGGGATGTCGAGTGCGACCTACAGGAGAAGCTTGTGATTACAATTCTTCGACGATGCCAAGGCTAGCATTATAAACGTAGCAGTTGTTGTTTCCTACCAGCTTATTGTAGCGGAGTTTAAAGGAGGCAGGATTAGGCTGATTGTTACAGAATTCAATTAGCTTTTTGCGGGCAAGACGATTGGTTGGTGAAAAATCATTGGAGACACCAATGTTCATTTGTTTTATTTGGCCTCGGAGGGCTAGGAGTTGCTCTTTAGATTTAAAGCCAGTAAGCTTGACAATTGTGTGGGATTTTGTGGGATAGAAGGAGCCCAACTTGTGCACCCTCTCAATTTGGCTGCCTCTGAAGGAACCAAGAACGGACTTTACTTCAGCAGTTAGTTTGGCTTCTGTCTCCTGCCATGTTTCTTTAGAATCGGGAATGCCATAGAAGACAAGATTATTGTACTGTGAGCGGTCTTCTAAGTCCTCAAGTCGTGACTGAAATGAAGTATTACGTGCTTCAAGGTTGTTGACCGAAACACGCTTTTCAGATAACTCTTCCTTAACTTTGTCAAGGATTTCAGATTTTTGCTCGAGATCATCCAGGCGCTTCTGTACAACCATAACTTTTGCCTCTATGGCCTTTGGCTACATTTAATATACTTTATGTCAGCAGCTAATTCGTTCTGAACCTTTGCACTTTGTAACAATCTCGTATGAATATCCTTGATTACTTTAAAGAAAACGGACACCTGCTCGGTTGGGTTTTCCGGCAACGACTCAATATCTAAAAGATTTTCAGAGCGAGTAGTGGGTCCTGGATTTGTTTCAATCTCACTAGAGCGTAGTAAAAGTAAAAACATTGAAATACAGTCCAACAAAATTGTGCAAAGTGTTCGTGGACATGGGAACACTACCAAAAAGGCATCATCTGACTTCCTAGCAAAAAGTGGTAATGTTTTACACACCTGCATGTTGAACAGTAGATTAGGAAATGTTGGCCTGGTGCTGCTCCCGTGTCCACTGATGGAAGATCGGTGGTAGCAGCAGCTTAAATTCTTCGCCGGGGGTGATGTCAGGGTCGACGCGGCGCAGTCCATAGTCGATGGCCGAAGCAAGTTTAGCCGGAAAGTGCACATGCCCGGAGTCAATCACGGATGAAAGCACTATCAGCGCTATCGGCGCAGCTAGAACGTTTATTATCGAGCTGGCAATGGCAACCGTTGACCACGACAGCAGGAGCACTGGAAAAGCCTGCATGCTGAACAGTAGATTAGAAAACGTTGGCGTGGTGCTGTTCTCGTGTCCACTGAAGAAAGATAGGTAGTAACAGCAGCTCAGCAGCTCAAATTCTTCGCCGGGAGTGATGTGAAGGTCGGTGCGGTTGGCAGTCCGAAGTCGATGGCCGAAACAAGTTTAGCCGGGAAGTGCACATGCCCGGAGTCAATCACTGACGAAAGCACTATCGGCGCTATCGGCGCAGCAGAAACGATTATCGGGCTGGCAATGGCAACCGTTGACCACAACAGCAGGAGCACTGGAAAAGCCTGCATGTTGAACAGTAGATTAGGAAACGTCGGCATGGTGCTGTTTCCGTGTGGGGCCTTTGTAGCATTCCTGGAAATATGCCAGTCAACACCATAGTTTCATCAGATATCACTTGTGACTGCACGAAACCATGTCCAAATTACAGTGATCTTCATAGACTCCTATACTTTGAACATTGCATACTATTTGGGATTAATTTTCTATACTAGAAAACGGTATCATTCCTTCAGGATGAGGCAGTAGGTGGGTGAAACCATATTACTCTGTATACTTCTTTAACAACGGCATGAGGTACTTTCAAAAAGCAATACTTCTTAATAGATTCTGCTGGTTTCTCTTGCTGCTTTTTCTGTAGTAGTCAAAGTAATATTGAAAACACACACAAAAAAAGAAATGAAACCTGAGTGTCACTCATTTAATTCACATAAAAGTGAGGATTCCCCATTTTAAAGGGTCCGTGCAACACAAGTTAAGCATGTCATCACCTTCCCTGATAAAGTGGAATGCCGTGATATTGTAGTGGAAGTGGGAACATGAAGATCAAGATAATTAAAATGTTATTTGAGCTGAGAAAAATTTTTCACATCAGAAAGGATGTTTAGTCATGTGACAGTGGCACATTGGCTTTGCATTCTGATTGGCTTGACAGACAAAGTCGCACATAGAATATTTGTGTGGTCCCAGCTAGGCCAAACTTTGTCAGATACAAGATAATTGCTAGTTTAAAATGTCAAATGTCGTATCTTGAAAACAAGATCAGATACAAGAGAATTGTTAGTCTTAAATGTTGTATCTTGAAAACAATTGCAACACAACACCGAATGCACTGTGAAACGGATTTCAAAGGCCACCATGAGGCAAGATTTCCAGTATATTTCTTTAAAAGGCTCATGGTGATTGGAAGAAATAGTGCCCAAGCCATATCATGTACAACTTTCTGACTTAATCTTTAACGTATATTCACCTATTACCCTCAACTGTGCAAGTTTGTAATGCTTATTTTAGGCTTAACTATAGCAAGAATGTTTACTAGCTAGTCTCTCACAAGTGACATGTTGCTGTTGCTTCTTTTCGTTCAACAGTCTTTCTCTGCACTGAATGACCGACTCTACCCCTTGCTGGAAGGTGTCGAGCTCAACCGTATGGAATGGAAACGGCTGGCTGATGAACATGCCGCTAGTGTCAACGGAGATCGTAGTGATAGTGATGATGCTGATGCCAGGAAAAAGACATAGGAAGTCACATTCAACCTGTTCAACTGTGTGGCATTTTCAGTAATATGCCTTGCATTGCTGCACCACATGACCTTATGATCAGCAAGCCAGGCAAGCTTGACAAGCTCATATGTCCTGCCAATGAGACACAAGGCCCTTCACATACGGCTTGGCTGTGTTGGTTCAGCTTGACTGGCTCAGATCACGTATTGTTCCTGTGCCAATACAGAACATCTGACATGCCAAATACAATCAGCTTGAGCAAATCTTGGTGTTCACACACTCAATACATATATAAGACAAGTCACCTAAAGCTTGTCAATAAATGCTGAGTCTGCGATTTAGTACAGTGCCATAATGTGATGACATGACACTGTTAAACTCCATAAGAATAGGGATCTTCCCTGTTTTTAAGTCCCCATTAGCTGGTGTTTTTCATATGCTGTGGGGATTTACAGTTAAAAAAAAATGTGAAGAGAAAAAACTGCGTCAGTGCCCACAGTCACTGGACGTAGTAATGCAGAGAAATTATATGCTTGTCAAGACATCTCATATGTTGTGACTATACTGGTGCATTTACAGCTAGTGCAATCGCACAGTGGAGGTGCATTCATAATCAGGTCCATGTGATTATGAACTTGCAAGTGCACTTTTGCTACCATCTCGGCAAATATTCAAGCTCCATTTTTCCTAGCCAGCAGCAGTATTTCTTATTACTTGTTTGACAACTGCTTATCTATGAAGTGATGTGTTGAATCTGTCTTAAGCAGTGGGTTGTTCCCTATGAGGAAACCGAGCTCACAATTTTTGTTTGCATGGTGTTTTTAAAAGCAGCTTTCCAGTAACAGCCTGTTTTAATGCGCCACCATCTTCCACTCTCAAGGAGCAGAAACAATAAGGCTTGTGGTAGACTTGCTCACAAATGGGCATATGTTGCATTTATATGTCTCTATAAAGTAAGGCTAGCAGCTAGACGCTGCTCCGTACGTCTATGATTAATCTTGTAGGTGTTCAAGGTGTGACACTCAGGCTGCTCATTAGTGTCAGATCATTGTATCCTGTCTGTAGTAAACATCACGTTGCCTAACTGCAACAGTCTGTGCAAGTCTACATATTTTTAACATGTGTGGTAGTGACTGTCTTTCAGGGCTCCTCAACTGGGCAGGCTAGTCAACGTAAAGAACAGCTGAATGCATTATTTTACTCAAAATGAGTCTAGTTTCTGCTTTTTGTGAGCAGTAGCTTCTTTGTATTAGTTGCATATCAACTCAGCTTGTTTTAACCTCGGTTTAGCAGAAGCAAGAAAGATGCATGTTCACAGCTCAGGAGCAGAGACTATGCAGGCATATGTTATTGTGAAAAAACAGGCCTACTGAACACGGGTTGTAGCCATTTGAGTGAGAGATGGCCGTCTCACTGCAAAGGACGGGCACAGAGAGTTGAGCTGGTCAAGCCGAGAACGCATCCTCCCTTTAAGAGGCCCTGAAGCATTTTTTTGAGTAACCATAAAATGGATTCACTAAAAGAGCTTATTGCCTCACAAATTCAACGCTGCAAAAATTTTAAGAATCCGTTCTGTAAGAGCGGAGTTACAAAGATTTGTCATACGCTGCAATCTCATTCTCTCTTCTCTCGTCCCAATGAAAGCACTAGAAGCTAAGCAGGGGGGAATGTGCATGGGCAAAGAAAATATGTCACGTTTGCCTCGTGATCTTAAGCACTTTTTCTTCTTTTTTTTTTTGAATACACGGCTTTTTCAGTGTTATGGCGCACGCACGCGTGGACACATCACGGCCTCCTGTGGTGACCGAGCGCGCCATGTTCAAATCAGCCAATGGCTGATAGATGGCTTTCTACGCGCGATTTTTGAGTGTCTTTCGTCATTTTTCGAGAGAAGAGAAAGCGATTTTCTGCTGATTTTGATAATTAATTGTCAATTCCAGGCTGCGTGCTGTGCTATATTATTTGGCTCACGCATTCTCAGGAGGCTCTACTACTGATCGGCAGCACTTTCTGACCATGCTCAAAATGTGTTGCAGTGCCCCTTTGCTATGAGCATGGTTGCGTCTCGGCAAAGCCAATTGTCAGTTACTACAAACTAAAATATACAGATGAGTCGGACATATTACGTATCAGGAATGATTTAACAAATGAACTGCGATATGGTCTGCAGGAAGCCTTGAGGTAATTGCAGCTATTTTCTCAAAATGCTCCAGTGAAGTTTTAGAATTCTGTCATTGAACATACACCATAATACGTACTCATATTATGTACTCTACTTTTGAACTTGCATAATCCTCCCAAAACCACTGATGCAAGCTGCCTGTTAAATACAGGCAAGCTGCCTGTTAAATACAGGCAACCTGGCTGTGTTTCAGTCTGGTTTAAGAAAGTAAGCTTTGAGATAACAAACCAGATGCTGTGAAAATTGTGCATATTGATGTTGATAAAAGATCAGTTATTTTTTCAAGATCATTTACATAGTGAGCTCAGCACTCACTACAGATTGGTATTATTTGTATCAACATTAGACAGCTTCAGGTGGCACAACTGACAGGCAGGCAATCTCTATAGAGTGGTTCATACAAAACTTGCTCTCGGGCTCCCGATTTCGAAATATTGCAATTGAGTTGCTGTTGTAAGAGAGGCTGGCAGCTGCGATTGTCTTTATTCTTTGCATACTTTACAGACTTTTCCCAATGTTCATGTGCTCCTTGTATTTCGCTCTGTGGGCTGTGATAAGAAAGAATATTGTGAGGCAACAGAGCATATTGGAACATATATTGATAGAAGCAATCTTTGTGTTGCACATGGCGTGTTGCAAGTCTTTACAAAATGGGAACTATCTTTATAATCACTCTGTTTTTCTGTTTCTGCTAGAGAAGGGGCGACTGGTGGGTGTACATTTTTTTCAGATTCAGCATAGAAATCCAAGTACCTGGCTTCTATCATTTTGTGATGCTCCATGTCATTTTAATTCTTCATTTCTTATCTGTAGAACGTGTTCAATACCAGTTTTAGCAGTAGTGTGGCAGCATCCAAACAAATGACACACATCCATAGCAGTGGTTCTCAGTCATGGATGTGTCATGAACCCCTTGTGGATTGCTGGAAGTGATGGGGGACCCTTTGCAGCGGAGGGTAGGGAGGGGGATGGGTACATATGTAAATTAACACAACTTGAGCATGAAACAGGTGCTTTTTATTGCTACCAAAAACATGAAACAAATGTGCCACATCACTTCATTTCAGATTATTTATCAATACGTGGCACAGTCACGCTTAAAGAAAAACGTGAGTGAGGGTATCGCGGATCATAGAAATGGGTTCGCAAACCCCCTAGGGTCAGCAGACCTCCTTTCGAGAACCACTTATCAATAGAATTCAAAGTGGAATTTGCCACCCCAAAATCTAGCCTCAATTTTATGCTCTGTTGTCAGCACAATATATCTATTTCTTGACAATTTCTTCTTTTTATATTGCATACAGCCTAAAACAATCTGTCAAGCATGCAAACGTCTGCAGCTGTCTGCCAGAGAGTCCTTGGCAATGTCAGACCTTCTCCACAATTTATTGCTTCCCCAAATCTTTACTCTTCTCAATAAATGTGACAATAAAAATAAAGGCTCAAATGTTCACATTTTTATTTTTTTCAAAAATATTGTTCTTCTATTCCTGAAATTTATCATTTACATCAATCTTAGGTGCATGTGCCAGGTGTGTCATTGCACTAGAAATTTTTTTTTCATTGTGTCCTACATGTTTGTTACACAGGTGTGTTTTTAAAAAATCTTTAGCTTGGGACATGAGTTAGTACATGAGTGGCACAAGTTGTATTTGTAATGTGCAGCCTTTTTATCCTGTGTTTTTAACGATGAATGGAAGGTCTATATAAAACTTTTGCGAACAGTGGTCCTTGAACTCTTGGTGCCGGCTGAAAAAATAATTGACTTGCCCGAGCCCGTACTTCAATACTGGTGTTTGTGTTTGTCAGTATGCCTGTCACTTGTTACCTGCGAACTGACTTTATGATGGCTCTTATATTATTCAACTATGTGTATACTGTTTAGGTGGTGTAACTTCTCTTTACATTTTTAGTATGATGCATCCTTATTTATTTGTTTTGCAGTGAGCTGCTTTTCATACTCTTTCAATGTTCAAAGACAAGCTGCTTTGTACATGTGACTTCGTATGTATGTGCACTGTAAAGTTGCTGTGTTTGTGCCTCATCTGTAAATAGTCTTGTCATATCTCACTGATTGATTGGCACGTCTCTACCTCATGTATGAAGCGAAGCAATTTTACACCAAGAGAGCCCTCTAGAATTGCAAGTTGCAAAAAATTTGTGACTGGCTTATGCAGAAGTGGTAATGATTCTGGTTAAATTATTGTAAAGCGAAAAACAGGCATGTGGTGCTGATAACATTTGAGTGTTTTAGTGCAGCTTATATATTTCAGAACATTGAGATACATCCTGGGTTATGTGATCTGCTTCTTATGTTGGTGGGTGAATTCTGTGCTAGGAAACGAGAATCAGTGATTACAGGCTTCTCGCAGGATCTCACTGAATTTTAATTTAGGATCATAGTTTTTAATGTTCATGCAGTTATTTTACCATGATTTATTTATGTAAGCTGACAAATGTCTAGTCAGGTTTGACTCGACATCATGACTGTTATTAGCATTGGTGTAGCTTGCAAAGCAGTTGGAATTACTTTCACAACATCGCAATTGAGAAATTTCGAAGCAACCAACTTGAGTAAAGAAAGTGTTCAACTTAGTGTTAGTGATATTTGGAGGTACATTTTGACATGCCATTTATCTACCAAATGTATATTACTTCCTACTGAATCTATATATCGCACCTTATTCAGCATACACGCTAGCTTAACACTGAGTTATTGACTTCTTACATGCTTGCTATATGAATCTGTTCTCACATTTTCTTTGTGTGTGTGCATGTTCAGCTGTACTGAATTTTTTTTCTCAGTGTAGGGGTATTTTACCCTTGGAATGTACCACAACTGCAAGAATAGGCTGTGTTGATGTTGTTTCCTGTGTTCCTTATGCAATGCTTCAGTGTTATTAACCGCCCACATGGGTATCCTCAGTGAGTTGCTTCAGTTACGTTTGAAAGTACAGGACAAGTAAAAATGCTCTAGTTTAAGAGTTTGTAAGCAAGTACAACTGAACAGCAGAAAAATGTAAACAGGAGAGCTATACATTTTAATTACAGTAAGCTCTGATGCCGAGAAGCCAACTGTCTATGGTAAAAGGGTACAAAGTTTTGAAAATTTGCAAAAGAATTATTTGCATGCAAGATCAATCTTGAATCAGCAATCATTTCTATGTATTTCATTTACTAGAGATGCAAGCAGCGAGAAAAATACACACAGAGGTATCATTGTTTTAAAGGGGCCCTGAAACACTTTTTCATGTAACCATGGAATGAACTCTTTGGAAAAGCTTATTGCCTCACGAATTAAATGGTGCAACAATTTAAAAAATCCGTCCAGTGCAAGTGGAGATACAAAGATTGGTCACATGCTGCAATTGCATTCTCTCTTCCCTCGTCCTGACGAAAGCGCTGTAAGCTAAGCCGAGAAGGATGGCAAGCACAAATAAAAACGTCACGCGCGCCTCGTGACCTTGAGCACTTTTTTTTTTCGGATGCGCGATTTCTCCGTGTGATTGTGCGCGCACGCGTGGACAAGTCGCGGCCTCCTGCGACAATTTCTGTAACGACCGAGCACGCCATGTTTAAATCAGTGGCTGATCGATGGGCTTACTACGAGTGATTTTTGGGCTTATTTTGTGATTTGTCGAGAGAAGAGAAAGCAATTTTTAGCTGACTTTAATAATTTATTGTGAATTCCAGGCCGTGTGTTATGCTATAATATATGGCTCGCAAGTTGTCGGGAGCCTCTACTACCAATCGGCAGCACTTTCTGACCATGCTCAAAAAGTGTTGCAGGGCCCCTTTAACTACAACAGAGGCTCAAACAGTTCATCCTAGGTAGTGTAAACCATTAGCGAACACGATAGGTTCATTACAAAGGCAAGAAACATGGTATAAAAAGTAGTAAACTCTTTATTCCCCCCCCCCCCCAAAAAAAAACTGACATTTCAAAATTGTTTACAGTGCAGTAATCTCATTACTATACCCTAAAAATGTCTACTTGAAACTGACATTATGTCCTGTTCATAGGCATAATTTTTTCATTTGTGTGTGTGCATGGGCTTAGATGAGCTTGTAAATTAAGAATGGAATGTGTACATACCAATGTACTTGCATGTGTGCAGGCATATTTTGCATGTAGGCATAGATGAATGCTTACCTGTTGTTATTGCAACAAATATGTTTTCATTGTGGGTTTCTCTGAAGTTTGACACTTGATTCATTATTAAATTTTTGTTGTTAAGCTTTTGTGTAGCAGGCCTGTGTAGTCTGTATCATGAAAATGATGCCTTACACGACCTTCAACTTCACGAGGCCTGTTGCATACGTTTCCCTTGTGTACATTCTAGTGCGATTTCTATGAAAGCTGTGACACTGCTGCATTGTCAAACAGAAAGATAGTTATGTTGAGCTGAAAAATAAGTATGTAGTGTGCATTATCAGTGCCAATTTTATGTTTTACCGTGTTTGCCACAACTTAGGTTTGATACAAACAAAAATCATTCATAATATCAGTGTGTGTGGCAACTACTAAAAATTTTGGTGCTCTCTATTCATCGGAATTTATTTCGTGCAGCCTCTAATCTCTTAATGAAATATGTTTGATCTTAACCTAGCTGGCACTTAGAGGGATATGGGGTGCCTAATTTTTACCGATAATCAGGAACACACCATTTTTCTCATACAGAATTTGCATTTTGTAGCTTCCATGCTCTTTTTGTCTTTTTCTTTATGGTTCAATAACTTGGGTGTCTTCCTGTGAAAGAAAAATTGAGTCCTTCGATGAAAATTGTTGTCTCTTACAATTCACAGGCAATGTCACAGCAATGTAATATTGTGACAATCTGTGCTGCCAGTAAAAATCATTTTTTTTTATTATTCAGCTCATTTCTAAATTGCAGATGTAAAGCACTTATACCTGGTTTCCCAAAATGTGACACCAGATGCTAAAATTTTTTTCGCACCATTATTTGATTTTTCTTTTCATTGGTCATATCTTTTTCCCCTTCTTTTTGCTCAGCCTTATTGTGGCATTTTATCTTGTATCACATGTACATATAAATATTTGATACCCACCTTTGAACAGGCTCATCCTGACTTTACTGCACTAAAAATGGGAGCACTTTTATGCCCTAGCTGCTAGATTAGTTTGCACTCAATGGTTTTAATTTTCATGTTTATACGTCCTGTATACCAATGTGCTGTGTCCACCAGCTCGGCAATGTGTACAGCAAATGGCACGCTGCAGAAAATTTTTTTTAACTGACAGTTACATTTTGCTGCCTACAGCAAAAAAATACATGTTGAAGAGCATGACAGGAGTTCTTAAATGTGTAATGTGTTAGACCCATATTGTACAGTCATTGCCCACAGCAATAGAAGCGTTTTGGTGTGAGCACAGCATCCCCTCTATCTCTGCACATTGACACAATATACAGCATCAACACTCGGTTCTTGTGACACTTGCCTCTCATCCCCTTAGTGATCCTGTTGTGGGTGTTGTAGGTTATCCATGTTCAGCAACATTTCTACTGTGACCAAATGTGTATTTATTGCTGTTTAATCTATAAATATATACTGTCCTTTCTTCCTGTATCTTGCTTGTATGGGCCTCTTCATTTGTGTATCTTTTAGATGAGAAAATTTCATGAATTTATTGGATTGGGAGTGAATTAAGGTAGTGCTTTATTTTTCTTCATGCTACAGCTAAGAAATAGCTTCATTAGTTGACAAAGACACATTTAACTTTAGTATTTGCTCATACTGCTCGTAATGTTCTTTCGTTGTAATATCTAGGCAAGCATTTGATTCCGCTCGACACAAAAGTTTTTTTGGTTGGTCAACTTCTTTACAAAAGATTAATATAAAAATTCTAGTGATGATGTTCTTCATTTTTAAGTTCCTGCCCTGGAAATGTGTTTTTTAAAGTTGAGAAAACAGGTGGTTGTCCAGAGAGCTACACACTCGTGGTGAATGGTTGGCATAGGCGTATCAGCCGGGGGGCGGGGGGGGTCAAGGGGGGTGCTAGCCCCCCACTGATGAAAAGTAGCGGGACCAGGCCCCCTACTTTCTACTTTCGACAGTCGTCACTGTTGGATGCATGCTGGGGGAGCCAACAATGAAGGTCAAGTTTTGCTTCACCACAGTACTCACTCAGTTATGTGTTACGGGGCAATGAAAATATTGCGAAGGAACCTTACATATATGAAACTCTTCCAATATTTCTGCTGTGAAGATTTTTCTTGATTATCTTCTTTTGTGTTCTTTTAAGTTTGCACTTTTGTGTTCTTTTAAGTTTGCACCAACGATGTTTTACACAACATTTTCCTTGGATGCTCTTAGCGGTGTGGGCCGCCTATGTAACACTTTGGCGCCTTTTGCTGTAGCATAGCAGAGCAGACTAGCGCTGAACAGGAGGACTGTAACATTACATCACTTGTTAAGGCTTTTTTTTCTGCTGTACCTCATCGATGCAACTACAAAGGCGAATGAGCGAGCTCTTAATGAACCAGTCAAAGCACTTGCTGCTTCAAGAAAATAATTTTCTTTCACCGAGCATCACCGCTGCTCTGTCGAAGCTGCTGCGAGCCTATGAGTGTGAGGAATTGTTTTTAATGTTTGAGTTTTGCCGTACTTGAAGCGCAAAAAAAAGCTTTCCGCTTTAGCCCACTATCAACATGATCATGCAGCCTTGCTTATGGCACCTTGGAGCGGTGCTGGAAGCTTGCAAGCTAGCGACGAATAAAGCAGTGGACTCGAGCGCAGTGGGAAGCTCAGCGTTTAAGCTTGCCCTGCTACTTGATCCCTTGGACCAGAAAGATGGTAAAAGTTTGTGGTTTTTTGCCCTATGGGGGCTAAATAATAGTCGGGCTAGTAGGTGTTCATTCAACTTGAATTGACTTTTGCAGCTCAAAATACAACTCGTACAGCAAATGAGCACACAAGCGCAGCTCTGCTTATTTTCCTTTCTTCCCCTCTCTCTCACCAAGGATGCGCGTACAGAGATGTACAAGCGCAACTGGTAAACTCAATTATGCTGCAAGTGAACATGTTTTATTAACTTTATGTAGTCTTATTCTGGGCTGAAACGTTAGTAAAAGCAGTACCCTTTATCAAGTGTGCTGCCCGCCTCTTCATTCCATATATATATATATATATATATATATATATATTATGACGATTCGGTTGTAACGAGGTTTATTCGTCGTGAACTCGGGAACGAACAAGCGCAACGGACCGACCAAGAAGCGCTCGTGCCAAGAAGATGATGATTGTCAGCCAGAACATATGATGATGATTGACTGCTGTTCAGATGAGGATGAAGCGCATAATAGATGCCTACACTGACCCCCCCCCCCCCCCCCCCCCGTGGAAGCGGCCAGCCTGGCCCCTGCGGGCGGGTAGTCAAGGTGACGAGGAACGTCGTGTGAAAAGCTTCATGCGGGAAACGTGTACAATTTCGGTGCTGCGGTAACGGCGGTCAGCTGGCACGACAAAAGGCGTCACACGATAGTTGACAGGTGAAGTCTGCTCTAAAACAACATATGGGCCGATGAATCGAGGCTGGAACTTGTCGCAGAGACCAGGTGTGCGAATTGGTGTCAATAGCAGCACCTCGTCACCCGGTCGGAATGATACCACACGATGAGAGGTGTCGTAGACGGCCTTCCTTGCTTGTTGCGTAGCTTCCGTGTTCATACGAGCGCGCTGGCGGCACTGGGCAAGGCGAGAAATATATTCTTCGCAAGAAGATGGTGATGTAGGGCCATTGCTGGTGAAGAAGGAAACATCGATAAAGAAAGTAGGTTAACGTCCGTAAACGAGATAAAACGGTGAGTAGCCGGTTGTGCGCTGAACAGCGGTGTTGTAGGCGAAAGTGAGGAACGGTAGAAGTTTATCCCAGTTTCTGTGATCCGGTTGAATGTATACGGCGATCATGTCGGCAAGGGTTCGATGAAATCTCTCGGTCAGACCGTTTGTTTGAGGATGGTAGCTAGACGCCATCTTGTGTGTGGTACCAGAAACGCGAAGAACTTCACCTAAAAGCTGTGATAAGAACACCTTTCCACGGTCACTCAGAAGTACACGAGGAGCACCATGACGTAGTATTATGGCCTGAAGGACGAAGTCAGCAACTCCCGATACTGCACCAGTAGCTACTGAAGTTGTCTCGGTGTAGCGTGTCATATGGTCTACGGCGGTGACTATCCATCTATTTTTAGCACCAGTAACAGGAAGGGGTCCATAAAGATCGACACCGACGACCTGAAAAGGTGTTGTAGGGCACGTCATTGGCTGTAACTGACCAGCCGGGGGAGATGTCGGAAGTTTGCGAAGTTGGCATGGAGAGCAGGAACCCACGTACTTTGCTACGCTGGTAGATATCCCAGGCCAATAAAAGCGGCTTCGAATGCGGTCGTAGGTTTTGTGAAAGCCTAGGTGGCCAGCAGCCAAATCGTCATGAAAGGCGTTAAGTACATGATGTTGAAGAGCGCGTGGCAGAACAGGTACCCAGCGTTGGCCGTCAGGATGATATATGTGATGATACAGCACACCGTCCTGAAACTTGAAGTGCTCGAGTTGTCGACGAAGGCGTGCATTGGGTGGACGCGTAGTTCCTGAAAGGTGGTCTATAATGCGCCGACAATACGGGTCAGCCTGCTGGCGAGAACTGAAGGGTTGTTCATCGTCGATTGGCGGTTGGTACAGCGAGGCGAGCAAGGCAACAGAAGTGGGAGTCACGTCCGCACTGGTGTCGTTGGAGGTGGCAGCTGGAGTGTCGAACGACGCCATAGGTAGTGGGCAACGAGAAAGAGCGTTGGCGTCTTGATGTTTTTTTGCCCGATTTATAAATAATCTGAAACTGATACTCCTGTAGGCGTAAAATCCAATGACCCAAGCGTCCTGACAAGTTCTTCGTTGTAGAAAGCCAGCATAAGGCGTGGTGGTCCGTTATGATGGTGAATTGACGGCCGTACAGATAAGGACGGAACTTTTGTATGGACCAAACCACAGCGAGGCACTCCTTCTCAGTGATGGTATAGTTTTTTCGGTAGAAGTTAGCACTCGGCTAGCATATGTGATGACCCTTTCCCGTTCAGAGTTATCGCGTTGGAGGAGAACAGCACCTATACCGCAGCCGCTGGCGTCGGTATGCAGGAGTGTTGGGGCGGTGTCATCAAAATGGCAGAGTACAGGCTCTGACGTCAAAGCTTTCTTCAATAGGTGAAACGCCGACTGACATTCCTCGGACCACACAAAGGGTGCATTAAATGCAAGTAGTTTGTGAAGTGGCGCAGCTATTGAAGCGAAATTTCGTATGAAGCGACGAAAATATGATGCGAGGCCAAGAACACTTCGCAAATCCTTAAGTCTTGTGGGGCATGGAAATCGAAGGACGGCAGCGATCTTTTCGGGGTCAGGGCGAATACCGTCCTTGCTGACGACATGAGCGAGAACCTTGATGGATTTGGTGCCGAAACGGCACTTCTTAGTGTTGAGCTGCAGACCCGCACCAGCGAGGCATGTTAGGACGTCATCCAAGCGGCTAAGGTGATGAGAAAACGTTGATGAAAAGATGATAATGTCATCGAGGTAGCAGAGACACGTCTTCCATTTCAGACCACGCAGGACGGTGTCGATCATGCGTTCAAACGTCGCGGGGCATTGCAGAGCCCGAAAGGCATCACGTTAAATTCGTATAGGCCATCGGGGGTTGCAAATGCTGTTTTTTCTTTGTCGTCATCGTGCATGGGAATTTGCCAATATCCAGAACGCAAATCAAGGCTTGAAAAGTATTCGGCGCCTTGCAGTGAATCAAGGGCGTCGTCGATGCGTGGCATGGGGTATACGTCCTTGCGTGTGATGTTGTTAAGTGCCCGGTAATCAACGCAATTGCGCACGGAGCCATCTTTTTTTCGTACCAAAACAACAGGGGATGACCAAGGGCTAGTTGATGGACGAATTATTTCTCGTTGGAGCATGTCAGCGACGTTTTCCTCGATGATTTTTCGCTCAGCGAGAGACACGCGGTACGGGCGGCGATGTACAATAGATGTTCCCTCCGTCTGAATGCGATGCGCAGCAGTGGTAGTTCGGCCCAACGTTGAGGAGCAGGTGTCGAAAGAATCGGCGTGTTTCATTAATAACGCAAGCAACTGCTGCGCCTGCATAGCTGTTAAGTCATCACTGATAAGAGCTGTGAAGGGAGAGGATGAGGCAGGCTTACTCATAGAACGGTCGTTGGTAGAGGCAGGGTTAAGTGGCGTGACGCTCACAGGCTCAGCATCCACAACACAGGCTACTGCAGTGCCCTCTGGCAGGAGAACTTTCTCTGGCGTTTCATTCGTAGCAAGGACGAGCGCGGAGCCATGGTGAAAGCGTACGACACCTGATGCAAGGGCTATGCCTTTTGCGACGCAAGTCGACGAAGGGGACACCAAGACGTCACCGTGGTCGATGTCCTTAGAGATCAGGGTCACAATTCGTTCTTGATGTGGCGGTAGTTCGAAATCTTCGCGAGCGAACAGGCGTAGAGGCTTGTAGACAGACGCTTTCGTCGGACATGGAGTCCGTATTAGTTAGGTGCAGAATCCGTTCACCACAACATATAGCGGCTGAAGAAGAAGATAGGAAGTCCCACCCTAGAATTAGCTGGTGAGAGCACCGGGTAAGCACAGTGAACTCGATGTAATGCAAAATGTCATCAATAAACACACGAGCAGTACAAAGAGCAAAAGGGTGGATAGCGTTCCCCTGGGCTTCGACTAGATTGGGTTCATTATAAGGTGTCATTACTTTTTTCAGGCGTTTGCACAAATCATACCTAATCACAGAAACTGTAGCACCGGTGTCCACCAAAACGTCCACGAGAACTCCTTCCACCGTAACAGAAACCATGTTGAACGGGCGTGCTGGAGGAATATGAGTCCTACTGTTACATGCAGTTTCTCCTCCGAAAACTGCATCATTTAGTTTTCCGACCGGTTGTCAGTAGTAAACGAGGCTGGCCGAAGAGGAGAGGAGGAGCGACGGAAGGGCGAAGGTGATCGGCGTCGGCTTGAACGGTAAGTGTTCCGCGTCTCAGTCGACGCGGGTGGAGATGGAGACCGCTGCTGTCCAGATGAATAACGCCGAGCGTAAGAATCCCCTCTGGAGAAGTCCTGTTCGTGCATGTCGTACCCGCGACGCTCGTCCTGCTGGCGCTTGCGGCAGAAGCGCGATATATGGCCACGATATCCTCAGTAAAAGCATGTTGGGTGAGACGGGCGCCAAGGCGGGTAGTAGAGGGCGTTCGGCGCACCGGGAGATAGCGCACTCAAGTGGACTGACGGAGGGTCGGGTGGGATTGGCCGGAAGTGGACTGGTGGTGCAGCAGCAACCGGCGTGAATGATGGCAGCGGTGAAGTAGAGTTTACGTTGCGAGGAGGCGCGGCCGCAACTTGCGCGTACATTGGAGGGCTAGACGGAGGTGGCTGGACGTAGGCTGGACCGGTGAATCATGTTAGTTCCTCCCTTACGATGTGACGGAGGGCCATGCTTGAAGGCTGTGTGACAGATGGAGAAGGTTGTGAGATGCCCATTGATTGAAGTTCTTCTCGTATGATCTCCCGTATCATGTCACGCACGTCCCGGTCTGCTGTACGGTGTTCACTATTGCCCGACTGAAGGCGAACAGAATCAAGTTTGTCGAGACGCTGACACGTAGAGACGACGTCAGTGACGGTAGAAGGATTCTGGGCAACAAGGGCATTGTAGGCAATGCTTCCGATGCCCTTCAAGATGTGGCGCAGTTTTTCCGACTCGGACATCGAAGAATTGACGCGCTGGCAAAGCGCAAGGACATCCTCGATATAAGATGTGTATGACTCGCCGGGATGTTGTTGGCGAGTATCTAGGGCCCTCCTCGCTAGAGCGGATCGAACGGCTGGCGTGCCGCATACTTGGCGAAGCTGCTGCTTGAAGGCAGGCCAGTCGGTGAGGTCGATCTCATGGTTCAAGAACCATGTCTTGGCAACGCCCGTGAGATAAAGCGATACTAGGCGGAACTTCTTAGAGTCGTCCCAGTGATTAGTTGCGCTTACTCGCTCGTAGTTATCGAGCCAGTCCTCCACATCTTCGCCGCGGAGACCAGCGAAGATCGGAGGGTCACGCTGGTGGTTTACGATGTAAAGAGGAGGGGCTTGCGGCGCAGTGACGGCTTGCGGCGCAGTGACGGGAGCAGAAAGGGCATCCACCCACTCACTCTGAGACATGTTGGCGGACTGAGGGTCCAAACGGCGGCCTGAACGGAGCTCCAGCGAGCAGGCGTTGTAAGGAGAGGTACTGGGAACGTCAATCCACCTCCACCATGTATGACGACTCGGTTGTAACGAGGTTTATTCGTCGTGAACTCGGGAACGAACAAGCGCAACGGACCCGACCAAGAAGCGCTCGTGCCAAGAAGATGATGATTGTCAGCCTGAACATATGATGATGATTGACTGCTATTCAGATGAGGATGAAGCGCATAATAGATGCCTACAATATATATATATATATATATATATATTTAAGGGAAACAAGTGTATACCTAAGGGCTCGTTTTTCTGTGTTTTTGACACAATAATAATGAGATCTAACAGACAGTAATGCCAAGGAATGTACAGGAGAAGTTATTAGAACCAATGAAATGTAAATAAGAAGAAAGAAAAGTGGATGAAAAAATAACCAGCCGTGAGCAGGAATCGAACCTACGACCTTCGAATAACGCGTTCGATGCTCTAACCACTGAGCTACCACAGCGGCCTTCCCTCCATCCACTTTTTTGGGTTTATATGTGAATTTAGAAGTAGAAGTGACAGTCAGCGCCATCTATAAGCCAAGTGACGAGTGTGAACCAGTCTTTTGTGCGCACACGCACACACACACACACACACACACACACACACGCACACGCACACACGCACACACGCACGCACACACACACGCACACACACACACACGCACACACACACACACGCACACACGCACACGCACGCACACACACACACACACACACACACACACACACACACACACACACACACACACACACACACACACACACACACACACACACACACACACACACACCAAGAAGTAGAGGACGGGCAAAACGAAAGCTTTTTATTTTTCCTAGGTTTCAGCCGGGGACCGGCCTTCACCAGAAAAAATACGATACAAAAATGCGCTTTTCTTAAGTAGGCATGGTATATCAGGGGCCCCTGACACGTGAACTATCACTATCATACACTATCTACTGCGATGTGGTCAGTAATGAACGGTGAGCAGAGAATGTCAAAGAAATGTCAAAGTAAAACTATGAGAATGCATGAATGGTGTTTACATCAAGTAGATCACATAAATAACAGTTTGAAAACTACGGTGATATCTACAAACAAAAAATAAAAAAACAAAGCTATCAAACCCATACAGCAAATGGCACGCACAAAACACATAAGTATAGTAGAAAACGTTCGAATAAAACAAGATGCTTTACTAAGAATTTCATGGGGCACAAACAGAATCGATAACACAAAGTAAAAAAATTCACTGCACTGAAAACGTGTACTGAAAATCTGCGTGTACAGTGAGTATGAACAAACTGTGATGAAACTGGAACTGAATCGAGTTCTGTGCGAAAAGAAACGTCAGTTTGCCTGGATTTTCATTTATACCGGATAAGATCGTGTTGAACTTGTGTATCAGAAATGACTCGCGCAGTTCCCTATCATAGTGTGAAGGGAAACCTGATTCCAGTATAGTAGCCGTTAGTTTATTGAATGAGTGACCAGGAATGTTAACGTGTTTAGACTAAGGTAAATTGGGTAGGCTTGTGGCATGTGACTTATGGTTATTAAAGTGCCGTCTAAAAGGCGTTTCAGTATGTCCGATGTATTGGAGTTTGCACACAGAGCATTCAAGCATATACCAATGTTGCTTGTGTCGCAGTTAAAATCCCCTTTAATTTTTAGATGAAAGTTTTATGCTCTACTCTTAACCAAAGTTCTCTTCGTCATATGGTTCGACATATCGAAACACAAGGCCTCTTCGACATATCGAAACCTTCAAGGCCTCCGTTTTTACCTGCTAATGAAATAACTTTGCATATTGATGGTGTACCTGTGAAAGCGCTCTTTGATACTGGTGCTGCCATGTCTGTGCTAAGTGGTGAACTGTGCCGCAAGTTGAAGAAGCTTACGCTGCCGCTATCTGATGTCTCTCTCCGCACGGCCACTGCGAATCACATCCAACCTTCTGCGGTGTGCACAGCTTGACTGCTCATCCATTATATTTTGTATGTAGTCGAATTCGTTGTGTTTTCCCCATGTTCGCATGATATCATCTTAGGCTTGAACTTCCTCTGCGCTCATCATGCCGTCGTTCACTGGGCGCATGCCGAACTAGAGTTGTCGACGATGTGTGAACTGCCCCTGTGTGAAGCGCTGACGTCTGAAAGACGTACCTTCTTTAAGGCCGCTATCTTCCCGAGTCACCGTAGCTGCGGACACTCACATCCCTCCTCTATACTGAGTTCTTGTGCCACTCTTCTGCGACGACGCACCCTCTGTCACCGCTCTCTTTATCCCCTCCGACGCCTTCGGCTCTCGCAAAAGCTTCCTTCTTCTGTTCGCAGTTGTCACCGTAGAAAACTCACGTGGCTTCATTTATATAACAAACTCGCTTCCTTCCTCAGCCATATTATTCCGTGGCGGAGTCCTCGGTCACCTTGAGGAAATTGATTCTGTTTCATCCAGTCACCTACCTGATGACTTGCCATCATCTCGCTTAAACACCATTGCCTCTGATACCGCTCCCACTTCATCTCCGGAGGTTTTTTTCCAATCGATTGATTCTAAACTTCCCGCTGCTCAGCTCACCCAACTCCTGGCTTTACTCGGTCGCTTCAAGAGGTCATTTGACCATAGCCAACCTTCTTTGGGTCGCACGTCTGCCATCGTTCACAAAATCGACACCGGTAGCCATGCACCTTTACGCCAGCGCCCATATCGAGTTTCTCACGCTGAATGCCGTGCCATTGATAATCAGGTGAACGGTATGCTTCGATGTGGCGTAATATAACCTTCAAACAGCCCTTGGGGCTCTCCGGTTGTACTGGCGAAAAAAAAGAATGGCAACATGAGGTTTTGCATTGATTACAGACGTCTTGATAAAATCGTGAGAAAAGATATTTATGCGCTGCCCAGAACCGATGACGCCCTGGATTGCCTGCATGGAGCAGAGTTCTTTTATTTTTTAGGCCTTCGATCCGGCTATGAATGAAGCCGACCGCTCTAAGACTGTTTGTAACGCCTGACGAATTGTACGAGTTTTAACATCATGCCGTTCGGCCTCTGTAATGCACCTGCCACCTTCGAGCGTCTCATGGACAACATCCTTAGGGGCCTTTAATGGAACACATGCATCTGCTATTTGGATGATGTCGTTGTTTTCTCGAAGGACTTTGGCTCCCACCTCAGCCGCCTCGCAAGTGTCCTTACTTGTCTTTCAGACGCTGGACTGCAGCTGATTCTGAAGAAATGCCACTTCGCTGCCCGTCAGCTTACCATCTTAGGGCATGCTGTTAGCAAGCATGGTGTCTGTCCTGATGCAGCCAAGCTTCGCGGTGTCGCGTATTTTCCCAGGCCGGCTACACTAAAAGAACTACGAAGCTTCATCCGCCTCTGCTCATATTTTCGCCGTTTTGTGCGCAATTTCGCCACCATAATCGCACCCCTGACGCAGCTACTTGCCGACAACCAGACATCTCGGCGTGGTCCCCAACATGCGACGAAGCATTCACATCTTTACGCCATCTTCTGACATCACCACCTATTCTATGCCACTTTGATCCAGACGCTCCAACCGAAATCGGACGCTATAGTGGAGTTGCCTCGGTGCTATTCTTGCTCAGCGCAAATCTGGCTTCGATTAGTATGTTGTATCCTAGTCTAGTCGCACCCTATCTAAAGCAGAAAATAACTATTCAGACACCGAGAAAGAATGCCTTACCTGCCATTGTTTAGGCAATCACAAAATTCCGAACTTACGTATATGGCTGCCCATATGACGTCGTGACTGATCACCACGCATTGTGCTAGTTTTCGTCATTAAAAGACCCATCTGGTTGCCTAGCTCGCTGGGCACTACGTCTCCAAGATTACGACATTCGTGACGATTACGACATTCGTGAGCCACCTACGTTGTGACGTCTGTGCCTCCTTCCACGCGGATCCGCAATGCACTCACGCAGGTGTAGTGAAGACGTATGCTCGCTTACGAATTCATATTACTGGCGCAGAATGTACCGCTTTCGGCAGTAGGTCTGTTCATGTTCCTTGTGCCAACGCCGGAAGAGCTCCCCTCGCACAACCACAGAGCCACTCCAGTCACTGCCTTGTCCTTTTCGGCCTTTCAGCTACAACGGAATCGACTTGGGCAGTCCCCTACCATACACGCCAAATGAAAACCGCTGGCTCATCGTAGCCTTGACCACCTTACGCGCTACGCCGAAACTTTGGCACTTCCCGATGTTATGTAGTCACTAGCGCCCCTCTACAACATGATTCAACTTCCTCAATAAACGCCACTCCCACCACGGAGCAGGCCAGTTCTCGCTCGCACAACATGGCGTTTGTCGTCACTAATTTCTGTCACGCCCCGTTCTCATAATCGCGACACATCGAAACATAACATGGTGTCAGAAGTGAACTAACGCAACGATAGTAAGCATGGCCCTTCCACTCATCTCATCACCAAAGCAGTTCGAGCCGGGCAGCGATCCTGCGGAAGCTTGGTCGGAATGGAAATCGGCGTATCAGCTTTACGAAGCAGCCTGCGAATACAACACAAAGCCAGTAGCAACACGGCGAGCACTGCTACTTCACGTCATGGGCCCAACAGCGCGGAAAATTGTTGATACCTTTCATTTTCCGTTGCCAGCTGAAGGTGAGCAGAAAACTGACATGGTGGCAGCAATATTTGAGCCATTCGACGAGAGATACCTTCCCTACAAAAGCGTGATGCAAGCGACAGCCATACTCAACGCCATGTGCCAGAAAGAGGACCAGCCGATTGACGACTTCATTGCTTAACTTCAGCATCAAGCGGAAATGTGTGACTTCGGTGACAAGCATGACCGTCTCCTAGGCAACAGGATCATCGTCGGCATCCGAGACGCAGCGCTTCGAGAAAGGTTGTCGCGAGAAAGACTTGACACTGGAGAAAATCATCGCTACGTGCAGATCGGCGGAAATCTCAAAGCAGCATGTGATTTCGCTAGCAACGACTTCGCATGAACAAAAAGCAACTGTGGCCAGATTGAGCAAAAACGGCAAGCAATTTCGACAACCTGACAAGCACCACACGAGAAGGCAACCAGCGTATCATCTAAAGAACGCGCAGCCCACAGAAACAGCAGCTCAGCGTACGTGCGGCAGGTGCGGAACGGTGCATCAACCCGGACAATGTTCCGCCTACGGCTCAACATGTTATAAGTGTTGAAAGTTCGGACACTTCGCGAGTGTTTGCCTAGGGGACGACTCCGAACAGGAGTTATTTTTAGGAAACCTCACAGTGGACATCATGGAAAGTGCATCGTCTGACTGGTTCGAGTGTGTCGAAGTGAATGGTCGACTCGTTAACTTCAAATTGGACACGGGTTCAGATGTCAACATTCTCCCAGCGCAGCTAGTACAAAACTGGAACCCGCAACCAACAGTGAAAGCTACGAATGCCAAGGTCACCACGTACCTAGGTGAGCAGCTCAACATTCAAAATAAATGTCAGCTCTCTTGTTCGGTGAAAAACAAGCAAAACCTTGTCAAATTTTTGCTGGTTGAAGGAAGTCTCAAGCCAATATTGGGAGCAGCTGCGTGCACAGAACTAAACTTGGTGCACAGAGTTTGGAACGTTGAAGCAGTACGAGAGGCTTGTCCTCCTCGGCAGCTTGAAGCAGTACTTCAAGAATTTTCTGACGTATTCGAAGGCATTGGCAGACTCCCAGGAGAGTACCGCATTCACCTACAGCAGGATGCAAAGCCTACAGTTGGAGCCCCTCGTCGTGTGCCATGTGCACTTGAAAAGACAGTCAAAGCCGAACTTGAACGTATGGAACAAAATTCCATTATCAAGCGTGTAACAGAACCGACGGACTGGGTGCATCCCATTGTTGTTATTACTAAAAAAGACGGAAGTGTGCAAATATGCCTAGACCCCATAAACTTTAACGCGGCAGTGAAGCTACAACACTATCGCATTCCTGTTGCTGAAGAACTCTTTGTACGACTTAGGGGGTGTACTGTGTTTTCAGTTCTGGATGCCAAGAATGCATTTTGGCAGCGAGCGCTTGACGAGAGCAGCTCGTACTTGTGTACATTTGCCACACCATGAGGACGCTACAGGTTCCTCCGTGTACCATTTGGCCTCAACGTTGCCCCTGAACTATTTCAGCAGGCCATTGACAGTATTTTTGAACGTCAAGGTTTTGTAACGCCATACTTTGACGACATTTTGGTTGCATCCAAAACACTAGATGAACATGTTGTTCACTTGCATAAAGTGCTTAGCATAGCACGAGCTAACAACCTCAAGCTGAATTATAACAAGCTCAAGCTGGGTTTACCAACAGTCACCTACCTAGGACATCAGTTGACGCAACAAGGCGTCACTCCTGATCCCAGCAAAGTGAAGGCTATCAACGCTATACCAGCACCAACCTGCAAAGCGGAGCTTCTTCGCTTCCTCGGCATGGCGACTTACCTAATGAAGTTTGTCCCAAATTTTTTTGGGAAGACACAGCTCCGTCGAGAACTTCTCAAATCTGATGTTGCATAGCACTGGAGACAAAAGATGACCGATACATTCAATGACACCAAGAGCAAACTGACAGCAGCACTACACTCTTGCACTACTTTGACCCGGCACAGTTTGTCATATCCACTGGCGCAAGCTCCTATGGAATGGGCAGTGTCCTCCTTCAGCACGGACACCCAGTTGCCTATGCATCACACCAGCACAACAGCGCTATGCGCAAATTGAGAAAGAACTGTTAGCTGTAGTATTTGCCTGTGAACAGTTCTATTATATCTGTGGTCACAGCATTCTAATTGAGACTGACCACAAACCTCTTATTGGTCTTGAGTCTAAGGACTTCCACAAGGTCTCACCCAGGCTACAACGCCTACTACTTCAGCTTCAACGCTACAGCGTGAAGTTGGTGTATTTGCCAGGTAAACATTTGACTGTTGCAGACCCCTGTCTCGTGCACCTGATCCAGCAGAGACAATTAAGACATCAGACCAGGAGTATCAGGTTCTAGCCTGTACATTGGTGCAAGCGTCCTCCGAAGCTAGCAGAGATAAGAGCCTGCACAGCTGCTGATAGCACACTCCAGTCTGTAGCGCCGTACATCCAGAAAGGCTGGCCCAACAAGATCTCAAAAGTTCCCACAGCAGTGAAGCCCTACTACTCAATCAGAGGTGAACTTTATGTAACTGATGGCTTTTTGTGTTATGGTGAACGACTTGTTGAGCCAACAGCATGTCAAAAAGAAGTGCTCTCAAGACTCCACCTCACACACCGAGGCATTGTATCAGCGGGCTAACCAACGAGAGCCACTCCTTGACAGAGAACTACCAGCACGACCATGGGAAAAAGTGGCTGTGGACTTCTTCCACCACAATGGCGTGACATACTTGCTTCTAGTGGATTACTACTCTAAGTACGTCGAGGTCAAGAAAATGCGTACAACATCAGCCTCATCAGTCATCACAGCGCTGAAGGATATCTATGCGCGTTTCGGCATACCCTCGGGGGTCGTGAGTGATCAAGGTGCTCCATTTCATTCAGCCGATCTTAGAAATTTCAACAAGGAATGGGACATCGTTCAGAAGCCCACATCACCTCTTTTTTCTCGTGCAAATGGGCAAGTGGAAAGAACAATCCAAACCATTAAGGTATCAATGACAACAGCACTGTCTGAAGGCAAGGAGCTCGCAGTGGTGCTATTGAACCACAGAGAAACTCCATTGAATGGCCTTCTTTCTCCGGCAGAGATGCTTATGGGAAGAAGGATAAGAACATTTATGCCAGCCCATCCCAGCACTTTGTTACCGCACTATCCACACTCTGTGCTCCAAAGAAACCTTCAGTCAAGGCAGCAGGCACAGCATAAGCATGCAGACCAGCATGCTCGTCAGCTTCCCTCCTTAACCAAGAATACGCCAGTGTGGTTTTGGCTTAGAAAGACATGGGAGAAATCAGTCGTAACACAGGTAGGCCCAGAGCCACGGAGATACACCGTTACAGCAGCCAATGGTCAAGTGTATATGCGCAACCGACACCATTTGCGAGAGCGGCATTACCCAAGTGTCTCCCAGTCAACACCTGAAGACTACTATCCTCTTCAAACAACCAAAGAAAATGTGCCCCACCACACCTCACACCCGAGTTCTCTCCCTGATCGTCCTTCAGACACCCAAATGGTGCCACCGCAACCTTTTCCTAAAAAGACACGCTCGGGAAGGCCAGTGAGGATCCCTTCACGATTCCATCTGTGATCAAACTTTCATTTTCTCATTTTTGTTTTGTTCATGTGTGGCGGCGTGTTATGTAGTCACTAGCGCCCCCCTACAACTTGATTCAACTTGCTCAATAAACGCCGCTCTCACCACGGAGTAGGCCAGTTCTCGCTCGCACAACATGGCGTTTGTCGTCACTCATTTCTGTCACGCCCCATTCTCATAATCACGACACATCGAAACATAACACCCGCGGCCACTGCGCGTGAAGTCGGCTTGTTCATTCTGCACAACCTCGTCCTTCGGCATGGTGCACCCAGGAGCTTCTCACCCAGACAACACGAACACAATGTCAGGACGTCCTCAGTATGCCTTCGTGAGGACAATATGACGCCCTCAGAATGTTCTCTTATGGTACTAGAATGGCACTAATCACGTACCCTTGTCCACACACATAACAACCTCAGCACATCCTCAAAACAACACTTCAGGACTTTCTCAGTATCTTTTCAGGACGACGATAGCGTGGCCGGTTCGGTACTGTGGGCGGTGATACTACTTAAAATTTACTTTTTTTATGATATTTCCATACATCAAAAGAAAAACACCTGGGAGTCTCGTTTATATATACTGTGTCAATCAACAGAGTGGTGACAGTGCTGGACTATTACAGTAAAGTTTGTTGACTGAAGTTTATTTAACTAATTAATCACAACTGGCAGTTTTGTAAGGCATTAGAGTCCGCTTATAGTCTAAAAAAGAAAAGCAGTATCAAAGCAGTCAACACAGCTCAATCAACCACGTTTGTAATCTTCCTCGAAAGTTTGACACAGTGTCTTCATCACCACGTGTATCATGCCCAATGCACTCACTAGTGTTAAAGGCTCCACTCTGACATCCTACCAGTACAATACACACGGGCGTTGACTTGACTTGCCCAAGGTCGGGCCATCTGTCAGATGCAGAAGTTGATCCTTTCACGTTGGGACCAGGCTGCTTCGAAGCACAATTGATCGCGATTGGCTGGTGTTCCAGGCTGCTTCGGACCACACCTCGCCGCGGTCGACTGGTGACAATACATCCATGACCAGCCTGAACGTTGGGCAGCCCAGTGCACCCATCAACATGGCAATTTATCTCCCGTTATCACCTACGACTTACACTTTCACACATATCTCACTTTTAACCATACGCGCAAAGTACACGAACCTTCACTAGTATACTGCACCTTCCCTGACAGACTCCATTTTGACAATCAGTTGGTTTGGAATGGCTTGGCTACTTGACTATCCAGAATAGTGCTAGAGTGTACTAGAAGCTCTGAGTGGGACGAGCAGCTGGCTCTGCGCGTGCATTGCAGCGAAGCGCGGTTCGTTGACAGTTGGCGTGGCAGCGCTGCGGACGCAGTAGATTGGTGGTGTTCGCGCGTGTTGCATGTGTTCCAAGCTGCTCCAAGTGTGTTCTCTCGTTGAATTCTGCTATTAGCTGCGTTAGCTAGTAATGTGTGCGACAGCGCTCCTGCTATGTGTCTCTGTGTGCTACTGTGCTGTGATGGGAGCCTCGCATGTTCAAATCAGTGAGTGCCAACGACTTCGGCATGCCTAAAGCAAGGCTTCGCTATTGCTACGCACCAGGATTCTGCACAGGCTATGCCGGCGTCAAAGCAGAAAGGAAGCTGTCGCTTTTCAGCGTTCCAAAGGATGAAAATAAGAGAAACGTCTGGGAAAGAAACCTACATCGCAGCGACAAAGCTCTCGAGGAAAACTGTGCAGTGTGCGAGCTTCACTTCGAGGACCGCTACATACTGCGTGACTACGTGCACATCATTGACGGCAAAGAAGTGAGGATCACCCGTGGTGTACCTGCGCTGATGCTAGACGCAGTGCCTACACTCTTGCCCAACGCTCCGAAATATTTGAGTTCAAAACTGCCTCCTAAACGCGCCCCTCGTAAACGAGAAGCGCCTACAGTGCCGGGACCCCAGAATAGCATGAAAGCCTGCACGAACATGCCTGTCGACGAGGACTTTAAAAATGAAGACGACGTGCACGACGTGTCGACAGTATCGGTCAATACAGAAAACTTGCGAGAACTGAAGACTCCGTCTAAATATTGGTCGGTACACCAGTTCCCTGGCTATGAAGGCTCAGTTTATACACTGTCAAAGATCGATACGTGCTCTGGCACTGTTACTTCAGAGAGGGCGGTCCTTTTTCATATGAGCTTGATTGAGCAGGCTTGCTACAAAACATTTCTAATTAGAAAGGTTTTGTAGCAAGCAGGCGACGAATTTTTGCTGGGATTAATGATTTAAACGTCTCTAGTACTGCTGATGTCGACGACGATGATAAGAATGAACACACGAAATACGAGTCAGTCACTATCACAGCTGTCGAATGAGTCGCAGGAAGTTTACGAATAGCTAGCATAACGGCCATTAATTCCGCTTCAAATATTGGTGTACAATCTGGAAGGCGTAATGAAAATGACCAGAATAATGAGAGAGAAAAAATACCCACACCTGCCTTCTCGCCACTCAGAGATGCATTCGTTGCAATTACTGTATTAGTACTTAATTGAGACAGGTGTTGTTCTAATAAACCAATCAAATATTTAGAGGGCAAGTGTTTAGCGTTCATGGGGAAGATATCGTCAAATTCTATTTGCACTTGGCCAATTGGTTTGACAGATGGTGTGATCTCGAATATATTAACATTTAAAGCATCTAGAAGTGTTTGAACAAATAGCACTTGGGGTTTATATACACGGGACCAATGCTCATTGAAAAAGACACCAGGCTCGGCAAAGAATACAAATTGTCGCCTTCTTAAAGTGGATTCAGAAAATTTTAAATAGGTGTTTACTGTTAAAATACGAAATCTGCAAGCAAGGGTGGGTATCCGAGCTTCTTGATACAAAACATTGTTAGCTGTGAATTTTGGCACACCTAAACAACTACGTAGGGCGTCCCGCTCTAAGAGAATGAGGGGGTTTATTTTGTATGCTGGTCCACCAGAGAATAGTACACATCCGAATTCAAGAATCAGACGAACGTACATGCGATAAATAATGATCAGCGTATCTCTGCGAAGACCGGAATGGAGGTGGCCAAGCCTACCTATCATTCCAACAGCGCGTGTAGTCTTAATTTTAATATATTCAATGTGGTCACACCAGCTCAGTTTTCGATCGTACAGTACACCCAGATATTTAATACAATAAACCTGGGGTATTATTTCTTGATGGTACTGAAGAGAAATAGTAACTGGTGCGTCCAACGGAAAAACTATTATAGCACTTTTAGTTACGTTCAGGTTCATAAGAATTTTCTGAAAGCAGGTTTCCAATGTTGCCAAATAACACTGTAAAGTCGAATGTAGTGAATAAATATCGTTGTCAGATGCAAAGAATGCGATATCATCTGCATATACATATCCGTGTACCTTATCACTCAGTGGTATTGACCTTAACAAAATGTTAAATAGCACAGGCGACAGAACAGAGCCTTGATGCACACCTCTCGTTTGGCTATACTTCGGCGTGGAAACACCTCGTTGGAAGCAATAAAATTTTCTGTCTTTTAAAAATTCGTATATCCAATTTGTTATGTACTGCGGGAACGTAAGCTCTTTTAGGACATTGATAAGAATAGCATGTTCAACACTGTCATATGCCTAGGCTAAATCAAGGGTTACTAGGGCCGCATATTGTCGTCTGTGCCGAGTAAGCTTTACACGAGCCTCTAAATCAACATGCGCCCACCATATAGAGTAACCTGGTCTAAATCCAATCTGGCACGCACTGAGTATCGCATTATCTGTTATGAACTTCGTAACTCTAATGTAAAGTATTTTTTCTATTAACTTAACTACGTGAGATGTTAAAGCAATTGGCCTAATGTTATCTATCTGCATTCCTAGTCCCTGTTTTTTAAGAAGCGGTATTATTTTTGCAAGTCTCCAGTCAGGAGGTATCCAACTATTTTCAAGTGAATAGTTGACAACGTTAAGGAGGTCTTCAGGAGAGATGTCGAATAATATTTTTAACATTTCTGAAGTGACGCCATCTGGTCCAGGACCTGTGTTTGGCAGAATAGAAACGACGTGCGCAAGTTCATCCCTACTTACTT
Organism: Rhipicephalus microplus; assembly: GCF_043290135.1. Taxonomy (NCBI): domain Eukaryota; kingdom Metazoa; phylum Arthropoda; class Arachnida; order Ixodida; family Ixodidae; genus Rhipicephalus; species Rhipicephalus microplus. The sequence continues at coordinate 305,608,469 of NC_134710.1, read as the reverse complement.
CAATAAAATCATTTCCGAATGACGGTTTTGCACACTTTATTTTGATTTGTGATGTAAATCTCTTATCCAATTCTATTGCAATTTCCGTTAATGTATCTTTCAAATCAGTTGGAGAAAAAATAACTGAGTCAATATTTACGTGTGCTGTAATAGCTTTACGATTACGGAGAAATCTGAATAGAGCTTTCTTGTTGCCACTCTTGGATAAGTAGCTGTACCGTTTTTTTTCATAATCGTCTTTCGCTAATGAAACTGTTCTTCTAAAGGTAGCTTTAGGAAATAAATAATTTCGCCAATTAGTTGGACATTGGTTGGTGAGGAGTTTTTTCCATGCAGCGTTGCGGCGTCTATAATCTCTGGCGCAATCCGCATTCCACCAGGCAGATGTGAATTTTCCCTTCGTTGAAGACATAGTGAACTGTGATTTTTTAATTGTACACTTTAGGGTGGAACAAAGGCTCATAGCTTTCATATTTGCTTCCATATTGGGCAAGGAAGACAGCGTTGACTGTAAGTTCTTTTTAAATTTAGAGTAGCTTACAAAACTTTGCACCTGGCGATCTACCGCCACTAAAGAAATGCTGACTTCAAATACCAGGGGGCGGTGATCACTACTTGTAGCAGTATCAAGAACAGTCCAAGACGATATTGTCACACTTGAGCTAGCAAATGTCAAATCTAAGACGGACCTCGAATTACATCGAACGAATGTCGGAACTCTGGAGTTCCAACAAATAAGGTTATTCCGATTAGTCCAGTCCCACAACCGTTTTCCTGATTAATCAGTGCGGAATCCCCATGAAACGTGATGGGAATTGAAGTCTCCCGCAAATAGCATACTGTTTTTGCAAAAACTCGCAGTCACGTCAAGGGCTCTTTCATCTTGTATTCCAGCCGGAAAGTAGTTGTTGACTATAGATAGTGGCGCGCATCCGGGAAAGTGAATTTCCAGAACCAATACTTCATAATCTTGTGATATTTGTTGGTAAACTAAGTGTGCTTTATGGCAAATTTTGGATGAAATGAAAAACATTAATCCTCCACCACGTGAGTCTCGGTCCAGTCGAAAGCACTGATAGTATTTTAGATAGAAGTTTTTATCAGCAGACAGCCAAGTTTCTTGTAAAATTATGACGTCTGGAGATTGTTGAGAAATTAGGTATAATAAGTCTGTAGTTGCAGAGAGAATTGAACGGCAGTTCCACTGAAGTACTCTAAGGTACCCTATGATGATAAGCAGGCAGTAGCAACTGTTTGATCTAAGATACTATCTTTTAAGAAGTCCGCTTTAGTCCTAGGTTCCTTCACACTCTTTTTCGTTTTTGCATGATAAGAATTATTAAGTTTGATAGTGGATGATCTGGTGCGTTTCAAAAGGCGAGCATCCACATCTACATCCCGATTAATTATTGATTCTGAATCAGATATACCTTCCTGCTCAGTTGTGTTAGGACTGGAAAGCATTGCCTTATTATCGATAGAGACATCTGACTGATGTTCGGCAGGTTTACTAATTGAGGCACTAGGAGGTTGGATACGCTTAGTTATTCGATCAGATGCACCCGAGATCTGTGAATCCATAATACTATTGAGTGAGTCGGACAGATTGAGTAAAAATTTTTCTAATACTTTTTCTACGGCCTTTTCTACCATAACAGAAATGGACTGAGAAAGTGATGCATCTATATAAAGAGGTGGACGAGCTGCTATACCGGCATGACCCTGACTCCTGCTTTGAATTTCTGCAATTGCTTCTCTACGAGAGCATCGTCTCCTTTCAATGATTTCAATCACCTGAAGTTCCTTTGACCTTGCAGGGCAGTTAGGATCGTCTGCAGCGTGATTTGCCTTGCACAAACAGCATGTCTTATTGTCTGATTGACACTCAGCAGTACTATGACCAGCCCCGTATATGGCTCCGCATATGCGGCATCGAGTCTCCGATCGACAACCTATAGTACTGTGTCCAAAGCGCCAACATTTAGTACATTGCAGCGGACGGGGAGCCAAATCTTCGACCTTATAGATAAGCGGCCATGCCTTGATCTCCGAAGGGCGATCTGTTCCAGCGAATGTGGCAATTACAGTTTCAGTGGGAACTTTCTGTTGGTTTTCCTGTTTGGTACAGCGGTAAACAGAAATAACACCTGCTGGGGAAAAGATGTCCAAGACTTCTGCTGGGCTTAGACTTGCGTCCACCCCCCGAACCAATCCTTTGCAGCAAGCTAGATGAGGTGGGATAAAAGAGCTCACCGGATGTGATGCAAAAGTAGTGCACTTCAGAAGGTCTTGGATGCAGGCCTTTTCTGGTGAGCAGCATAGTATCCCCCCGCGTCCAAACTGACGAACCTCTGTTATCAGTAGAAAGTGGGCAGGGATCGCACGAAGTTCCGTTTGGATTGTCTTGGGGTTTTTCATGCGGATGAACTCACCGGTGGTCGGCACCAAAGCGATAGGAACGCTACGGGTTCCATTGCGGAGAAACAACTCCAGAGGAAGATCTTGACGGGGAACAGAGGCTGACCAGAGGGCAGGCCTCTGGCCCGGAGAAGAAACAGACATGAAATAAGAAGTTACACTTATCAATGCGCTAAAACAGTTGCGGAACAAGAGGTAGATCTAATAAAATAAAATAAAATAAAAGTAACCGCCAGCTACTTGACCGCAACCCTGAGGATGGAAAGAGGAACGCAGGCACAGGCACGAACCAGCGTGGGCTTTCGCAAGTATGGCGGCGTTCTTCAGTGCCCGGCAGACTAACGACCAGTCGATGCAGGCGACTGCAGGCGATGTAAAAAGAATGTCCTTCTAGCTTCCACCTGTTAGATCGTCAGGATGGCTTCATCTTTCTCGACGGGGGCAATTTTAATGAAGGAATGATGACAACAAAAGGGAACAACAAGCATCATCGCAAAGTAAGGCACCACGAGATCGGCGCTCGAGCTCCTCCATCTTCCTCGTCCTGACGCTATCTCGAATCTTCCACCTGCCCGTTTGGTTCGCCCAATATACCTCTTTACACAAGTACAATGAGAGTAAATAATGTATTACGCGCCTAACATCACAAATATGTATGTTTAAATAAAAGGGTTCAGAAGCTGATAATAGGGTAATATCAGTAACATAAATATATCAATTTTACTATTAATTGCTCGCTCCGGAAACAGTGTTCCGACTAATAGCAAGCAAGGCAAATTATAATACACGCAAGTCTAAATATATGCAAGAGAGTGTAATACTTCTTAAGAAAAGATATAACAGCAATATTTGTTGAAAAATCATGGTTGATCCTCCCGTCAACGGAATCGACCTTCAACACGAAAGTAAAGCGCGCCTTTATAAAGGTAATGTTCACTGCTCAAGAAGAGGAAATGGACATGGGGCCGGGCAGGTAGCGCGTAGACAGGATAACCACTGGCCATTAAGGGTAACTAACTGGATTGCCAGAAAAGGCAAGTGGGTTAGGGGGAGACAGAAGGTTAGGTCGCTAGATGAGATTAAGAAGTTTGCGGGTATAAATTGGCAGCAGCAAGCACAAGACTGAGTTAACTGGCGGAACGTGGGAGAGGCTTTTGTCCTGCAGTGGACGTAGTCAGGATGATGATGATGATGATGACGACGATGAATGTTCACTGTACATTGATAAAGGAGGGTTCGCCGAATGCATGTTTTGGTGTTTGGCAGCTAGAGCCCCATTCAAAGTGGATGTATCCTCATTGACGCTTGCTACATGTCTGTCCCGACGAATAACATTCATGAAATTTTATTAAACTACTGTGGTATCTGTAGATGTTAACCGCCAAAGTATAATAAGAAAAAGAGGCGTGATAGCAAGATAGCGTCGCATATTGGACGTGCAAATCGGGGTAAGGGCGCCATTCCTCAGTTTGTTAGTGTGATTGAACTTCGTGGTATCTAACAAAGCACGTCATATAACCTCTGTGTATGCAAATTCATATCAGAATGCGAGAGCGTCGATGAAGATATCTCTCTCTCTCTCTCTCTCTATATATATATATATATATGTGTGTGTATGTGTGTGTATCTGTGTGTGTGTGTGTGATATGTGATTTAAGATTGTATAAAGCTGAGCACCAACAAACTGTACCCTCAATCCTGATGAAGGCCAGATTCTAGGCCGAAACGTCAAAAACGTTGTATATATATATATATATATATATATATATATATATATATATATATATATATATATATATATATATATATATATATATATATATATATATATATATATATATATATATATATATATATCGTAGTCAAGTAGGTCTTCCATGAGTGGTTACAACGTGGTTTATTTCAAAGTTTTGGCCTAGATTTCAGCATGGAGTCTGGCCTTCATCAGAATTGAGGGTACAGTTTGTTGGTGCTCAGCTTTATACAATCTTAAATCACAGGAGGAGAGAGAAAAAGAGGAAAAAACGAAAGAAAAAGAAGAAAAGAAAAAAATTGAAAAAGAAAAATGGAGAATATAAGGTGGACTCCCCCGGGCGCCCCCTTTCGCTTTTCCTTCCCCTTCCTCTCCATCTCTCTCCCTTTTCTCCTTTTGGTGGTGGTTGTAAGGAAGAGGGAAAAGGCACCTAATTTCTGTCTTCTTCAGAGGCGACACGGCGCAGTGCCTTAAAGGGGTGGGGGTAAGGAGGGATAAAAAGAATAGGAGGAAATAAATGAAGAAATGTAGAGGCAAGCGACGGAAAATAGGAGATAGGAAAGTGGGAATCTGGTCGAAGCAGTCCAAGGGCGGGGCACCACAATGCGAGAGCTGCACGGCGTCAGGATACCGCGGAGGGCGAACCAGTCGGTGGGAGCTACGCTAGCATCGGAGATCGCGAGGGCACGTCTGTTCTGCTTGAAATCCTCCGATCGAATCCCATTTTCTCCTTTTCATCGTTAGGGTGGCTGTGGTCTGTGTATCCTTCCTTTCACTAATGTCTTGTTCCCGACCAGACGGCGCCTTCTGGCTCTCGCGGTTCGGTGTGGGGGAAAGAGAGTTTTTTAAAAAGTTTAAGTTTTTAACTACGCCCCACCGCGCACCGCGGTGGTCTAGTGGCTAAGGTACTCGGCTGCTGACCCGCAAGCCATGGGATCGAATCCCGGCTGCAGCGGCTGCATTTTCGATAGAGGCGGAAATGTTGTAGGCCCGTGTGCTCAGATTTTGGTGCACCTTCAAGAACCCCATGTGGTTGAAATTTCCGGAGCCCTCCACTACGGCGTCTCTCATATTCATATGGTGGTTTTGGGACGTTAAACCCCACATATCGATCAAGCCCTTAACTACTCAGCGCCCCGTCGACATCTCGTCGTAGAAAGAGGGGCGATGCGTATTGCTGCAGGGGCTGGCAGCGGGTGCAATGGCAATTCTTGTCCGCTTCTGGATTACGCGTGCAGTAGGGGCCTCCCGATTGTACACAGGGTTGCTGTTGGGCATGTCATGTGCACAGCAACCCTGTGCACAGTCACAACCCCACGGAAACGCTGTAGGCCCGTGCACTCAGATTTGGGTCACGTTAAAGAACCCCAGTTGGTCGAAATTTCCGGAAGCCTCCACTACGGTGTCTCTCATAATCATATGGTTGTTTTGGGACGTCAAACCCCGCAAATCACATCAATCACGCTATATTCAGCTTCGCCAACTGTAAACTTTCGGCGCAAGGCTAGCACCCAGATTTTTTTATTGGGGGGGGGGGGTGCAGCAGAACGACTAACTTTGGCAATTGGTGGTCGCAGTGAATGCGTGTAGATACTTTAGTATAACGTAAAAAGTTAAATTACGCAAAACAATTCTAGGTGGAGGGCTTCAGGTTCCCTTCCTCTCCCCTCTTTACTAACGGCCTGTTGGATCTGCGTGCGTTTGAAACGGTATTTTTTTTTTAATCTCAGAGCTTTCTGAGTGCAGCTAACTTCCAATAAATTGACTAAGTTGTTCTGTATATTATAGATGCCTAACCAACGAAGAAAGAGTTAAGACAGAAGAAATCAGTATAAGACACGCGCTTTCTGAATTATTTTCGATCCATCACAAGGGCTTTTATGGAGCTCAAATTCACTAGATTGGCATGCCATACTTCAAGGGCTATGGCATCTTGTGCTAGATATGAATGATGGGCAGGTACGAAGAAATGCGCATCAAGAAAGCGCGACAGAGGAGCCGAAGCGCATAGCAGTTCCTGCACGCGGCGCGCGGCTCTTTCAGTACTATTCGACTGCAGCGCTGCCGCTACGCTCAACACGGAAGGGATCAGGCAGCGAGGCGCGGTCACGCCACTCAACACTTCTAGTACACTCTACTGCAAGAGAGAGGGCTACAGTGTGGCCAGAGACCCACCCGAAATTCCGCTACATCCCTTGCTGCACGGGGATCGTTTGACCGGTCGGAGAAACGATCCCCGCCTCCCCCGAGGAGCCGCGTGTGTGAAGGGGAAGTGTGAAGGAGAAGTGTGCCGTGCGGCGCCGGAGAGTCCTTCTAGCGATGACTGCTCCGCGCGCCATTAAAGGGCACTCCTGGCTGAAGAAGCATTACGTTCTCTGCCGTGATGGTTCTGTGAGTAGGCTGTGTGGCCGATTTGTGTATTGTTCTAAGTTGTCATCGCGGCTTTTTATGCGATAAATGCCACTTAATGGTGAAATTCGGCCCTTCCGCATAGGCACCAACAGTTATCTCGCTATAACGATCGTACTCAAAAACACCCGACTACAATTCGGTGAGGTCGTTTACAACAGCCGAACTCTTTTCTTTTTGAAGTTACTAAATTTTATACAGTAGCGATGTATTTTCCAATAGTAGTGGGTGGATTTCAACACATCAACCTATAGAGCATAAATATCTATTTTTTGCATACAAGTGTCTGTGTTCAGTCTTGTGTTATATATATATATATATATATATATATATATATATATATATATATATATATATATATATATATATATATATATATATATATATATATATATATATATATATATATATATTGTAAGATGGCGTCGAGTACACTCAAGACTCTCCTTTATTGACCCGAATATGAGCCCCACAACCTAAACTTGACTGGTGATGATGAGTATGTACAGATGAAAAGATGGGATGCATAAATAATGCTCACACTTATTTTCCCCGCGCACTTGAGCGGCCGGCCCGGCCGAGACTTAGGCGGGAAAGGTACGGCGCACAAAGGGTTTAAGACGTGAAACGTGGACTATCTCGGAGGCACGGTAACGACGGTCCGAGGAACCCTCGACGGGAGTGACAAGGTAATTGACAGGAGATGTTCGTTCACAAACAACGTAAGGTCCTAGAAAGCGAGACTGAAACTTTTCACACAATCCGGGTGTGCGAACAGGCGTCCAAAGTAGTACTTCATCTCCAGGACGGAAGGTGACGTCTCGACGAAAGCTGTCATAGCGTTGCTTGCGGTCTTGTTGACTGGCCTCCGTGTTGAGTTGAGCACGTTGCCGGGCCTCAGCAAGCCTGGAGACGAAATGTTCTGGCGTAGTCGTCGACGTTTTTGTCATTGCATTGAAGAAATAGGCGTCAATGGTGAATGTCGGCGCACGACCATAGACGAGGAAGAAAGGTGGTACCCGGTGGTTCGTTGAACAGCGGTGTTGTGTGCAAATGTTACGAACGGCAAGATATTGTCCCAATTATCGTGGTTCGGTCCGATGTACATGGATATCATGTCGATTAGAGTCCGGTGGAATCGCTTTGTCAGCCCATTTGTCTGCGGGTGGTAAGCGGATGTGGTCTTATGAACTGTGCCACAAGTTTTTAGAATTTCGTCCAGAATTGTCGACATGAAGGCCTTTCCTCGGTCACTCAACAACGTGCGAGGTGCACCATGACGCAACACAATGGCTTCTAAAAAGAAGGCGGCAACGTCTGAGGCGGAGCTAGTGCGTAGAGGAGCGGTCTCCGCGTATCGTGTGAGGTGGTCGACGGCTGTGACGATCCAGAGGTGGCCCGCTGGCGTTACGGGAAGTGGCCCGACGAGGTCTATTCCGACAACGGCAAAAGGTGTGTCGGGACATGGAATGGGTTGTAATAAGCCAGCAGGAGCTGAAGTTGGTCGTTTCCGGCGTTGACAAAGTGCGCAAGAAGCGATATAATTAGCCACAAAGGTAGAAAGACCAGGCCAGAAGAAACGGCTCCTAACGCGGTTGTAGGTCTTTTGAAAACCCAAGTGTCCAGCTGATGGTTCGTCATGCAATGCTTCGAGAACTTGTTTTAGCAGCGAACGGGGAAGTACTGGCACCCACCGATGCCCATCCGCATTGTAAGTATAGTGCTGCAGGACATTGTTCTCTAGCTTGAACAGCCGTAGCTGACGACGTAGTCTGGCATTAGGTGGAGAAGGCGAGCCATTCAAGTATCCGATGATGCGGTTACAGTAGGGGTCGTCACGTTGGTACGCGGCAAACTGGGCGCTGTTGTTTAAAGGTAGCGACCCATCAACTGCCAGGGGTGATAACGTGAGTGAAGAGGAAGCCGCTTGATCACCTGAGGGGCATTCAGGATGCGTGGTTGGAGGTGAAAGTGGCAGAGGGCAGCAAGAGAGAGCGTCAGCACCCTGATGCTGTTTGCCGGATCTGTACACAACGTCAAAAGTGTACTCTTGCAAACGCAGTATCCAGCGACCGAGGCGCCCAGACAAACTCTTCAGCGAGGACGACCAGCATAGGGCATGGTGGTCGGTAACCACAGTGAAGTGGCGTCCATACAGATAAGGTCGAAATTTCTGGATGGCCCAAAGGACAGCGAGACATTCCTGCTCTGTTATCGAGTAGTTCTGCTCTGCAGGTGTTAGTGCGCGGCTGGCATACGCAACTACTCTCTCACGTGAAGTGTCGTCGCGCTGGAGGAGAACAGCGCCGATTCCGTGGCCGCTGGCATCTGTGTGCAGGAAAGTGGGTGCACTCTCATCGAAGTGACGGAGGACGGGGTCCGATGTCAAAGCACGCTTAAGGGCTTGGAAAGCACACTCGCACTCGTCAGTCCACGTGAAATCCGTCCCTGACGTCAGAAGCTTGTGTAACGGCCCCGCAATGGCAGCAAAGTGACGGATGAAGCGGCGGAAGTAAGACGCCAGGCCCATGAAACTTCGCAATTGTTTTTGATTGCGCGGACATGGAAAACTAATTACGGCAGCAACCTTGTCAGGGTCGGGTCGAACGCCGTCTTTTCTCACAAGGTGACCCAATACATAGATGCTTGTGCTGGCGAAGTGGCACTTTTTTGTATTGAGCTGTAGGCCAGCGTTCGAAATGCACGTTAGAACTTCGTCCAATCGCTTAAGGTGCTGAGGAAAAGTAGATGAATAAATGACGATGTCGTCTAAATAACATAAACAGGTTTTCCATTCGAGACCACGTAAGACGGTATCTATCATGCGCTCGAATGTTGCTGGAGCGTTGCATAAGCCAAAGGGCATGACGTTAAATTCGTAAAGCCCGTCAGGCGTCGCAAACGCTGTTTTCTCCTTGTCTGCTTCGCGCATAGGTATTTGCCAATACCCGCATCGGAGGTCGAGGCTGGAGAAATATTCTGCGCCTTGTAGGGAGTCCAGGGCATCATCTATGCGTGGCAACCGATATACGTCTTTTTTCGTGATCTTATTGAGCGCTCTGTAATCAACACAAAAGCGGACAGAGCCATCCTTTTTCCGGACCAACACCACAGGAGACGACCAGGAGCTGGATGAAGGTCGAATAATATCCCGTTTGAGCATGTTGGCGACGTTCTCCTCAATGATTTGCCGTTCTGCCGAAGAGAGATGGTATGAGCGGTGGCGTACAATGGAGCTGCCTTAGGTTTCGATGCTGTGCTCTGCAACGGAGGTGCGGCCCAGAACTTTGCAATGTACATCAAACGAAAGGCTGTGCTTTTGGAGAAGGTCTAAGAGGTCTCTCTTTTGCACGGCAGTGAGGTGAGGACTTATGGTGTCATTTAAGGTAACAGTGGTAGCCTTGATATCAGTAGTAGCAGACAAAGGTGGTGATTCTGCGTGAAGGGGGACCAGCGAAAAGGGCTCACTGTCAGCGAAGCAGCTCACAGCAGTGCCCTGGGGCAGCATCACTGGCGAAGAAGTTGGATTCAAGGCGGTGACCAATGCTTTACCGTCGTTAAACCGCACAAGGCCGGGCGCTATGGTAAGCCCTGCAGGTTTGGAGCGAACTGATGGAGCTATGAACACGTCACCATTAACTATAGTATCCGAAGCGATCGTTAGAAGTTGTTCATCTCCTGGCGAAATGAAACAATCAGTGGCAGCAACGAAATGGAAGCTGTATGGATCGACATCCGATGAACTCTCAGTAGCTGACATTTGAATGACTCGCTGACGACACGATATGAAAGCTGATGCCGAAGAAAGGAAGTCCGATCCTAAACTTACTGTGTGAGTGCACAAAGGAAGTACAAGAAACTGAATGTGGTGAAGGATGCCATCTATGAAAACGCGGACTGTGCAAACACTTGAAGGCTGAATAGGGACTCCATCTGCGCAACGAAGGGGAGGACCATCGTAGGGCGTCCTAACTTTCTTCAAGCGGGTACAAAAGTCTGCACGAATTACGGAAAGTGATGCGCCTGTGTCCACCAGTGCCTCTGTCTGTATACCTTCAACATACACCAATAAAACATTCGATGGGCGGTCCGGAGGAGTTTGACGCAGTTCGAAAGATGCAGCTTTCCCTCCCGAAGCTGCACTGTTCAGTTTTCCAGTTGGCGGTCGGGAATTGAAGTGGAAGGTCGGAGAGGAGAAGAGGAACGCCGCATCGGTGAAGGTGAGCGACGACGTGAGAACCGGGAACTGCCAACTGGGTCAAAGTTCTGTGGAGACGGCGACCGACGTGTGCTGTTCGGATACAGCCGACGATAGGGTGGGCCAGTCGCGTAGAAGTCGTCCCGTTCAAGGTTATCGTAGCTTCGTCGTTCGTCTTGCTGACGGCGTCGGCAAAACCTTGAAATATGACCACGGATGCCGCAATAGAAGCAAGTCGGTCGCGAACTGCGCCAGGCGTTGTAAGGCTGGGAAGATGGTCGCGGTGCGAGTGAGTTGAGCGAACCATGCACTTCGGGCGCTGGTAGCTGCATTGGGCTTTGCTGGGGTGCAGGTGTCCTAGCAGCAACCTGAGCATACGTTGGCATGGCCACAGGATATGAGCTCGGGACAGGTGTGACAGTCATTGAGGACAGGCTCTGGTGGGGCGCAGGCGTCGTTGCAGCAACGTGAGCATAACTGGGCATGGGATGTGAACTCGGAGCTGGTGTACTAGTCATCAAGGCCAGTTCCTCCCTCACGACGTCCCGTAAACTAGTAGCAGGTGGCGTCGTTCGAATGTCAAGGTGGCGAGGTGAAGCCTGCGCATAAAGTTCCTCGCGGATGATACAGCGGATCAGTGCACGCAGCTCTGTTGTATCATGACTTGAGCTCAGATCAGACATATCAGGTTGTACCCGAGTGGTCTGAAGCTCCTCAAGGCGCTGACAGGTAGCGACAAGATCGGCTACGGTTTGGGGATTTTGCACCACAAGCGCGTTAAAAGCGACAGTCGCAATTCCTTTTAGCAGGTGGCGCACACGGTCGTTTTCCGCCTTATCGTTGTCGATGCGGCGGCAAAGGGCGAGAACATCTTCGATGTAAGAAGTGTAAGACTCGCCAGGGCGTTGAACACGTGCACCAAGCCTCTTTTTGGCGATATCCGAGCGCACTGACGGGTTGGCAAAAATTTGGCGGAGCTGACGTGTAAAGGCGGGCGATGTCGGAAAATCTGTGGCGTGGTTTAAAAACCACGTTTTTGCGACGCCGCTCAAGTAGAATGCCACGTGGGTGAGTTTTGCAGGCTCATCCCAGTTGTTGATAACACTCACACGGTCATACTCCTCGAGCCAGTCTTCAACGTCTTCACCCGGAAGTCCTGCGAACAGCGGAGGATCCTTTTGAGGGCTGGTGACCAGGTGAGAAGGGTTTCTTGGCGGTGGGAGCGGTGGCGAAGCTGGCACGCTGGACTGGGCGGCTTGCGACATTACCGGACCCAGGTCGTTTAAGCGGTGGCCTGAATGGAGCTCCAGGGATGTATTCTAGAAGACGCTGGGGTGTCCGAGAACGCGAGAGGACGCAGGAACCAGGCAGCACTCTCCACCACTTGTAAGATGGCATCGAGTACACTCAAGACTCTCCTTTATTGACCCGAGTATGAGCCCCCACAACCTAAACTTGACTGGTGATGATGAGTATGTACCGATGAAAAGATGGGACGCATAAATAATGCTCACAATATATATATATATATATATATATATATATATATATATATATATATATATATATATATATGGGAAAGAAGTGTGTACCTAAGGGCTCGTTTTTCCGTGTTTTGACACAATATTAATGAGACCTAACAGACAGTAATACCAAGGAATGTACAGGGGAAGTTATTAGAACCAATGGAATGTAAATAGAAAGAAAAAATGTAAGAAATTATATATATATATATATATATATATATATACACACACACACACATATATATATATATATATATATATATATATATATATATATATATATATATATATATATAGATATATATATATAAAAATATATATATATATATAAATATATATATATATTTATATATATATATATATATATATATATTGTCCGCTAAAATTCCTTTGAGATGGCTGTAGGTAAGCCAACTTTCTTTCATGAAATAAGCTATCGTGAGTGCAATGTTTCGTGAGTGCACTGTGACGGAATGAACACAGATTTATCATAATTTCCTAAGCTGTATTCACTTGCTTTTACACTCGCTAATTCTTTTTCTCAACCGTACTCACTCAGACTCAAACATTTTGCTTAGCCGGACCTACTAAATACTTGTAGCTTAATCTAAGTCTGAGTGAGTTGACTCACGAGTCTGTTATTTTAAAATTTGTTTTTTGAATCGTGGTGTATATGCTCTTTATGCCAATATCTCATACAATCACATCTCTGTGATACTTCTTCTGATCTTGTACCTTCAAATACGAGTTATCAGTAGATTTACTTCATTGAAATCCTTTCTGATAAAATTCGCAAATAAAATGAGATGTGACAAAAACAATTCCCGTGAAAGAGTTTGTTGGCAAGGTCACGGCAACCCCCTCTACCCCCAAGGTCACGCCTCCCATCAATAAATACATAATTGCCACATGAGCACTAGTGCATTGAGTAATGTGTGAATACACTTGCATGTAAATGCAAGCTGATTCGAGGCTGAAATTATTGCTGAAGGTGAGTAGGTAGGACCATAGCTTGGCAGTATAAGGTGGAGCTCACTCAGACTTTCTGAAAAAATATACCTTAGATTTGGGCTCACTCTGACTCACTAAGTAAATCCTCAGCCTGATCCACCTGAACTGACCAAAGTTTTCTTCTGCTGGACTCACTAGGACTCGATATCACTAAAGTATCACTCACCCAAACTCAGGCTCATAGCCCGATCTTAGTCTGAGTAAGTTTGCCGAGCTATCGATACGAGAAATAGTAAGTGTTTGTGACCACTGGTGAGTTCGTACTGCTTTGCTGAATAACGATTCTTTATTAGTTGTCCTGCATACTCACATTTACTGATTCTCTCTTAAAAGAGATCTGTCTTGATGTAGCTAGGCTCAAAGCCTGATCTTAGTCTGAGTAAGTTTGCCGACCTATCGATACGAGAAATAGTAAGTGTTTGTGAGCACTGGTGAGTTCGTAGTGCTTTGCTGAATAACAATTCTTTATTAGTTGTCCTGCATACTCACATTTACTGATTCTCTGTTAAAATAGATCTGTCTTGATGTAAACTCCAGTAAACATGCATCACTTATTCTTGATGTATCCACGTACACTGTTTTGTACTTTTCATAACAAGGTGTTGCCCTAGATATTGAATGCAGTGCTTTCACCTGCCAACCCTAACAGTGACACTATTGGTATTATAAATAACCTGTTGTTTTGTGCATTGCTTTCCTTTCCCATAGTGCATATTGTCACGTTACTCCAGGGGGTGTCGACAAGGTTTATTGCCATCTCAGCAACAGGGCTCTAACCAAGCGCGTCGGTTGGGCTTGTTTGCCAGAGCAGGGCCCACGTGCACTTCTTTCTTCTCTGTGGTGTCAGCCTTCACCTTGGCATACGACCCACTACTAGAAGTAGGTGGCAATATTCTTCCTCAACAAAAAAAAAGAGCATCGTCCCGATGCTGTAAAATTATTGCAAAAAAACCCCAAAAAAGTAGTTTAAACAATGAAAAAGGGCACCAATAATCAAATGTTAGACGCGATAAGTTCACCAATGATGAGGCAGTTGTCGGAGCAAAAATGAAAAAAAAAACGCAGGAAAAGTGGTCTTTAGATACGCGGAAAATAAGGCTTCATGCGCACCACGTGAACTATGTCAGAGGTCGGTTGTTTTCGTTGTACCCATCGTGACGACGTAGCGTCCGGAATCACTTCGTAGTTTACGTCGCTCACGCGGCGTAATACTTTATACGGACCGAAGTATCTGCTGAGCAACTTTTAGGAGAGGCCACGGCGTCAAACAGGGGTCCAAACCCAAACTTGGTCTCCCGGACTGTAAGATACGTCATTGTGACGCATATTGTAACGTCGCGCATCGACCTGTTGCTGCTGACCAATGTGTAGCCGGGCGAGCTGGCGAGTTTCTTCGGCACGCTCTGCAAATTCTTTTGCGTCAGTTGTTAATTGATCGGCGTCTTCACAAGGAAGCATTGCATCCAGCATCTTCTGAACTTCGCGGCCGTAGAGAAGTCGAAACGGTGTAAATCGGGTTGTTTCTTGAACGGCGGTGTTATAAGCGAACGTCATATAAGGCAAAATGCGATCCCATGTTTTGTGTTGGACGTCGATGTACATGGAGATCATGTTTGTGACTGTCTTATTTAGTCGCTCGGTTAAGCCGTTGCTCTGCGGATGGTAAGCAGTCGTCGTTCGATGCCTAGTGTTACTTAGTCGAAAAACTTCATCAATAAGCTGTGCAGTGAATGCTGTTCCTGTGTCGGTTACCACTGTAGATGGAGCACCGTGGCGCAGAACAATGTGGCACTTGAAGAACTGTGCTACCTCAGAAGCCATGGCTCGTGGTATCACCTGTGTCTCAGCATAGCGGGTCAAATAGTCAGTTGCAACAATGACCCATTTGTTACCGTCGGACGATAAAGGAAATGGGCCGAGAATGTCCATGCCGACTTGGTCAAATGGCTTGTGGGGTGGATCAATTGGCTGAAGTAATCCATTTGGCTTGCTTGGTGGCGACTTTTGATGCTGGCATTCACAACAGCTTTTAACGTACTGCTTCACGCTTGCCAAAAGTCCGGGCCAGTGGTACGCCTCACTTGCTCTAGCGAGCGTTCGCGAGTAACCTAGATGACCAGATGTGGGCTTGTCATGACACGCGGAGAGAACTTCGTACCGCATGTTCTTCGAAATGACGAAGAGGTAAGCGCGGCTCGTAGAACGGGCGTTTTTTTGTACAGGACATTATCTCGGAGGCAGAAAGACGTCATGACGCGAGATAGATGGCGAGGTAGAACGGCGCTATGACCCTCCAGATAGTCGATGAGCAGTCGAATCTCTTCATCCTCTCGCTGGCGTCTGCTCAAGTCAGATGAGCTAAGGGCGCCCAGGAAACCGTCATCGTCCTCTTCTTCTTGATTGACTAAAGGTGCACGCGACAGTGTATCAGCGTCTTCATGCTTCCGTCCAGACTTATATACGATGGTCACACCGAATTCCTGTAGACGCAAGCTCCATCGGGCCAGTCGTCCAAAGGGATCACGAATGTTTACTAACCAACAGAGGGCATGGTGGTCTGTCACCACTTTAAATGGATGACCATAGAAGTACGGGCGAAACTTGGTGATCGCCCACACTACTGCGAGACACTCTTTCTCTGTGGTCGTGTAATTCACCTCAGTACGGGACAGTGAGCGGCTGGCATAGGCTATGACTCGTTCTTTGCTGTGTTGATGCTGGACGAGCACTGCGCCGAGGCCGATGTTACTGGCGTCAGTGTGCACCTCTGTGTCAGCATCATCGTCAAAATGCGCAAGAACAGGGGCTGATTGCATCCGCAGTCGTAGCTCGGCAAAAGCAGCCTGTTGCTCAGTAGCCCATACAAACGATGTGTCGTCACGTGTAAGGCGAGTCAAGGGTTCCGCTATCTTTGAAAACCCTCTAATAAATCGTCGATAGTAGGCGCACAAGCCCAGAAAGTGCCGAACAGTCTTTTTGTCTGTAGGATGCGGAAACGCGGCTACAGCGGCAAGTTTGTCGGGGACGGGTCGGACTCCTTTGGCGTTGACTACTCGCCAAGGACTTTGAGCTCTTCATAACCAAAGTGACACTTCTGCGGTTTGAGTGTAAGATCTGCTGATTGAATAGCCTGTAGCACACTCCTGAGGCGGTGAAGATGTTGCTGGAAGGTTTCAGAAAAAACGACAACATCATCGAGGTATACGAGACAAGTTTGCCACTTCAGACCAGTAAGCACAGTGTCCATCATTCGTTGGAAGGTTGCGGGCGCTGAGCACAAACCAAAAGGAAGGACTCAAAATTCATACAGGCCATCATGGGTCAAAAAAGCCGTTTTCTCACGGTCTCGCTCGTCAACCTCAATCTGCCAGTACCCACTTTTTAAATCCAAAGAGGAAAAATAGTGGCGCGGCGTAATCTGTCTAACGAGTCATCGATGCGTAGCAGCGGGTACACGTCCTTTTTAGTCACGCTGTTCAGCTTCCGGTAATCGACGCAAAAACGTAGCGTTCCATCTTTCTTCTTGACTAGGACGACCGGAGAGGACCACGCACTGTTGGAAGGCTCTATGATGCCGTCGCCAAGCATTTCTCGAACTTGCGTACGAATGGCTTCTCGTTCCTTCGCTGACACACGGTAAGGCTGTTGGTGTACTGGGCGGGCGTCGTCGTAAGTGATGCTTCTGTGCCTAGTGATCGAAGTCTGGCGCACCTTAGAGGAAGCAGCGAAGCATGACTTGAATTCAAGCAAGAGTTTTCGCAGTGGTGTCTGGTTTTCTGGTGTGAGGTTAGAAATAATATCGATATTGTTTAGAGACGTATCAGCGGCCTCCACTGCGTCCGACAAGAAGCAGATGGGAACGGTTCCTTATTCATCTGCAAACGCTAACGAAGTGCCACGGAAAAGGTGTCGGTGTTCGTTGCTGAAATTTGTAACGACCAGTTGAGATCGGCCATCACGTAGCTGTATAATACTCCTAGCCACACAAACACCTTGAGTCAGCAGGCGTTCAAAATTACTTTCTGCAATCGCTTCACCATTTCGCAATCCACAGCATGTGACGTCGACAATAACACTGGCTCTTGGAGCAAGCGTTATACTTTCAGCAGAAACACGAAGAACGTCGGTACGTTGTTGGTCGTCCTGCTTGTCGATTGCTCGGTCGGCTGAGAAGGTGATGCGATTCTCTTGAAGATCCATGACAGCTCCATACTCCTGCAGGAAGTCAACACCAAGAATAACGTCGCGTGAACATTCACGGAGCACAAGGAAACTTCCTACAAAAGTATAACTGCAGACCCGAACTCTACTCGTGCAGGTTCCAAGCAGAGAGACGGTGTGGCCACCAGCCGTTCGAATCACGGAGCTATGCCAGGGCGTGATTACCTTCTTTAGTAGTCTGGTCATTTTTCCGCTTAGTATCGAATAGTCGGCCCCGGTATCAACTAAAGCACCTACTGCATAGCCGTCTATCAGCACCGGTATATCAAGAGAAAGCCGCACATATCGCTCAGTCGAATCTACACCCTTTACTGTTAGCGTCGATCGGAGGTCTTCAGCAGTCGACTGCTAGCGACCTCACCTCCAAGGGTCGCTTGCGTTAGTTTTCCCGGCGGGGACTGAAGGACCGTGCGCCAGCATGGCACTGTGGCGAAGATGAAAAGCGCCTCGGCGACGGTGAGCGCGACTGCCGTCCAGAAGGCGGTGGCATGCGCTGTTGAGCCAGGTAGTCCTCAATGTCCCACGGTCGCTGGCCATACTGAGGAGGCGCTGAATATACTGAAAATCCGCGCAGTCCAAGGCGCCGGTATGGACACTGGCGGTACAAATTGTCCGCTTCACCACAGTGGAAGCACAAAGGTCGGCTATCAGGAGTGCGCCAAACATCAGATTTCCGAGGCGAAGCACGTCTGTCGTCAAGGTAGTGTGCTGGTTGTTCCGCAAGATGCACAGGGCTGGCGTAAACGAGGGGTGGGGGTGTGCGTGTGTTCTCGTAGTACGGGAGAGGCGGCGCCGACTGAAGTGAAACCGTAGGAGGCGCCTGAACAAACAGCGGGGAAGAGGAAGCTGGGCGCTTCAAGGCTTCCACATAGGTCGCACGGTGGTAGTCATCCGGGGCGGGTGTGGCGTTATTCAGACTCACAGGGTCACGAAGGGCATGATGCAGCTCGTTCATGACGATGCTTGCAATGGAACTCACCGTAGGTAGTGGTGGTGTGGCAGTTTTTTGCAGCTCCTCGCGTACTAAGAAGTGGATAAGGTCGCGCAGACACTCGGTGTTGCTCCCAATAGTCGTGAGAACTTGAGCAGTGGACGTGTTCACTTGCCGCTCATTTAGGGTGGATCGATGCTGAAGCATCTTTTCCATCGTGACGGCTTCGGACAAAAACTCGGCGACCGTGTTCAGAGGGCTCCGTACAAGGCCAGCGAAAAGCTGCTCGTTAACTCCCCGCATCAGGTGACGCACCTTCTTTTCTTCTGTTATACTCTGATCAGCCCGTCGGAATAGGCGCGTCATATCTTCCACATAGGTCATGACAGTTTCATTGGGAATCTGGATGCGGGCCTGGATCGCTCGCTCCACTCGTTCGGGGCGATCAGCACTTCTGTAAGTATCCAACAGCCGGCGGCGAAATTCGGGCCACGATGTCTCATCTGTTCCTCGGGATTCATGTGCCAGGTACGTGCTCCATCCTCCAAATAGAAGTACACACGTCGTAGTTTGGCCGCGTCGTTCCCGTAGTTCAAAGCAGCCACGTGCTCGTAGTCGACCAACCAGTCCTCAACGTCTTCGAGCTCGGTGCCATGAAATGGTGTCGGAACCTGTGGACTTTCGAGGGTATACCGAGTCACCGGGGGGTTTTCCGTACCTGTTAAAGTGGTTTGAACGGACATGCTCATCATATTGGTGTGAACTATAGGGTCAGCTTCGGGTTGCGATCCCCTGATCCTGTGGCTTGTCCGAGGAACGGGAGTGTTGACTCGCACTGGGCTTGTGGTGCCGCTTCCAGGAGGGGTCTGAAACATCAGTGAGGGGCCTACCCCGCACCTCCACCAATTGTCACGTCACTCCAGGGGGTTTCGACAAGGTTTATAGACGTCTCAGCAACAGGGATCTAACCAAGCGCGTCGGTTTTGCTTGTTTGCCAGTGCGGGGGCCCACGTGCAATTCTTTCTTCTCTGTGGTGTGAGCCTTCACCTTGGCATACGACCCACTACTAGAAGTAGGTGGCAATATGATGTGAAAGTTTCACTTGGCTCTTGTGCCCGTGTGCGCAGATGTTGTTCGGCGCGTAGCTTCCGTAAGGCAGGACGACCAAAAACGACACATATCGCCTCCTTGAAGGCGGACCAATTCGCGAACTCGGTTTCGTAGTTCGTATACCACAGCTTGGCCACGTCGGTGAGGTAAAAATTGACAGTGCCCAACCTAGCAGCGTCATCCAACCTGTTGGGTCCACTGACTTTCTCGTATGACGACAGCCAGTCCTCGACGTCCTGGTCTTCGGTGCCCGCAAAGATCGGGGGGTCTCGCTGATGAACCGGGCCGGGGCAACTAGCGGCCGCGAGAGGTATTGTTTGTTGGGCAGCGTCAACTTGCATGGTCGACGGCAGGGTGCGGCATAGGAGTTCCAGGTCGTAGGTGATGTGGTCACCCAGCACGATCCACCAAACGTAAAAAGGTTGATTGGGCGAACCAAACGGGCAGGTGGAAGATTCGAGATAGTGACAGGACGAGGAAGACGGAGGAGCTCGAGCGCCGATCTCGTGGTGCCTTACTTTGCGATGATGCTTGTTGTTCTCTTTTGTTGTCATCATTCCTTCATTATACTTGTATTAACATTTTTAAGGGGCCCCCAGGTACCTACATAAATACGCCAATACAAATGTAAACAAAGGTTTGTTTAAAATAATAAAATGTGGGTGATAAAAACGTTAAACTATATCGCTTGTTGCTTCCTTTCGAAATGGTCGTTAGCTGTATATGATTGGTGTGAAATGTCTTTGTCATGCATACCGCATCATCTTGTTACGCGAGGCAACAAAAAACGTGAAAATAATCGTTCATGTAATGACCACTTATGCATGACCACTTAAAAACTAGGAGAAAAAACTTTTTTATACTACATATTGTTTGCAATTGGTTTTTAGCATTTGAAATTTTCTGTATGCCACAAAATCACTTGCTTGTTACATGACGTCACGAAGCCGGAGAGCATCAAGTCAAGTCAAGTCAAAATTCATTTGCGACATGCATGAAGTACAATGTTGAAGGCCACCCTAGCAACAAACTTGTAAGCATACAGCTTGACGAGGCTATATCGAGGGCGAAAACCAGGCAACACAGCAGTGCACAAATGCGCCGTACAGACAACACTTTTAGTGTTTGTAAATACTATGAAGTCTTGGTTGCGACAGCGTTTATTCGAGGGAAGGCCTCGCAAAACGAACAGGCAGAGCTTGCACACAGACAATGACGATGACCCACAGTGGCGATGAGGACAAATAGACAAGCTGACGATGGTGATTATAATCAAGCAGAGATAACGACGATGTATATAACAAACGCCCATACTAATTCCCCCCACTCGGAAGCGGACATCCTGGCCGCCGCAAGTCAAAGTCACGAGGAACGCCCCGTGAAAAGTTTCATGCGAGAAACGTGGACAGGCTCGGTGCGGTGGTGACGGTGGTCTATATGGGCGACAAGTGGTGTCACAGGATAATTGACCGGGAGCGTCTGTTTCAACACTATGTATGGCCCGATTAGGCGAAGTAAGAATTTGTCACAAAGACCAGGAGTGCGTGTAGGTGTCAAAATCAGCACCTCGTCAACAGGTCAAAAAAAGAGTATCCCAGTTTTTGTGGTCGGGTTGGAGGTAAAGAGCTATCATGTCAGCAAGGGCTCGATGAAATGTTTCGGTGAAACTGTTGGTCTGAGGGTGGTAGCTTCAAGCTGTCTTGTGAGTAGTACCAAAAAAGCGCGCAGCACTTCATGTACCATTTGTGACAGGAATGCTTTGTAACGGTCACTGAGCAGAACACGAGGAGTGCCATGGCGCAGGGTTATGGCGCGAAGAACAAATTCGGGGAGTAGGAAGCGGGAAACAAGATAAAGCATCGGCGTCTTTAAGTTTTCTGCAGACTTATGTCAAACTCACACTCCTGCAAGCGTAGTATCCACCGACCTAAGCGTCCGGACAAGTTCTTCAGTGTAGAACGCCAGCATAAGGCGTGGTGGTTCGTAACAATTGTGAAGTGATGACCGTGGAGCTAGGAACGGAACTTCTGCCACGACCAAACCACAGCCAGACACTCCTGCTCAGTTATCGTGTAGTTCATCTCGGCAGTTGTGAGTAGAGTACGTGACTGGCATTGCAACATCTTTCTCTAGTGAAGACATGCCGCGTTGTAGAAGAACGGCTCCTATACCATGGCTACTGGCATCGGTATGAAGCATAGTCAGTGCGGCTTCGTCGTAATCGCAGAGCACTGGTGCAAACGTGAGGGCACTCTTCAGAAGGTCGACTGCCGTTTGACATTCTTGAGACAACAGAAAGGGGACGTTGGAAGCAAGTAGCTGGTGTAATAAAGCAGCTATAGAGGTGAAGTTCTGGACAAATTGGCAAAAATACGAGGCGAGGCCAAGAATACTGCGCAGCTCCTTCAATCATTTGGGACGCGGAAAGTGAACAATCGTAGCACTCTTGTCAGGGTCGAGTCGAATTTCACCTTTGCTAACAAGTCCGAAGACCTTGATAGATTTGCTAGCGAAAGAGCATTTCTTAGAGTTTGTTTGGAGACCAGCGCCGGCAAGGCAAATCAGAACATGAACCTATCGTTCTAGGAGCTCAGGAAACGTTGATGAAAAGATAACAATTTTGTCCAGGTAGTAAAGGGAAGTTGTCCATTCAAGGCCGTACAGCACGGTGTTTATCATGTGCTCAAAAGTCGCGGGCGTGTTGTAAAGACTGAAAGGCATCACGTTGAATTCGTATAGCCCATCGGTGGTAGAAAACGCTGTTTTCTCGTTATCGCCTTCATGCGGAAATGTGCCAGTACCGAGAACGCCAGTCGAGGCTTGAAGAGAATGCCGCGCCTTGTAGAAAATCAAGGGCGCCATCAATGCGTGACATTGGGTACATATATTTGCTTGTGATCTTATTGAGCGCCCTGTAGTCCCCGCAAAAATGCACAGAGCCATCCTTTTTACCGACCAAAACAATCGGAGACGACGAAGGGCTGGATGACCGATGGATGACTCCCCGTCTAAGCATGTCAGCAACGTTTTCTGCTATATTTTTTTTTCTGTCAGCTAGAGGCACACGGTAGGGTTCGCAGAGTACGATAGATGTCCCAACTGTTTGAATTCGATATGCTGTAGTAGTAGTGCGGCCCAGCGTAGACGAGCAAATATTGAAAGAATTTACGTGTTTCTGTAACAGTGCAAGTAGCTGTTGCGTCTGTGAAGCTGTCAAGTCACTTCTGATGGCAATGGTAAAGGCGGAGAAAGAAGCATGCTCAACGAGGGAAGGGTCATTGGATGCGATGGCCTGAAATGGCATGAAGAAATACAGTCTCGTAGTCGGCAGCACGGGCCACAGTAGTGCTCTGTGGCAGTAGGATATTCTCTGGTGTAGAGTTTATGGCGGTTACGCGTGCAGATTCATTGTGAAAACGAACGACACCGGACGGAATAACTATGCCTTCACAAACGCAATGTGGTGACGGGGAGGCGAATGCATCACGGTGGTAGATGTCGTTGGACGTAATAGTGACAATTAGCTCTTGTAGTGGGGGCAGTTCGATGTCTTTTGCAGCGACCACACGAAGTGGCTTCTGATTGTCGTCGTCAAGCATGTGGTCAGTGTCAGTAAGGTGCACCTACGCGTTGTTCACAATAGATAGCCGTGGAAGCAGATGATAGAAAATCCCACCCTAAAATTAGTTTTTGATAGTAGAGCCAACTGGACATGATGTAGAATGCCGTCAATGAAAACACGCAGTACAAAACACGGAAAGGCGAATGATGTTCCTCTGGGCAGAAACTAACAAGGGACCATCGTAAGTCATTATTACTTTCTTTAGTCGTTCACAGAAATCAGCAAGTATAACAGAAAATGTCACTTCCGTGTTCACCAAAGCATCGACAAGCACTCCTTCCACTTCCACAAAAACCATGTTGCACGGGCCAGATAGAAGAACTTCATTTCTAAATTAGAATGCAGCTTTTCCTCCACAAACTGCATCACTTTAGTTTTCCGAACGACTATCAGAGGAGAATGAGGCGGGACGAAGTGGAAAAAAGGAACAACGGAAGGACGAAGGCGAGCGGCGCCTCGTGTTCCGGCTGTTACGCGGTGCATTCGATGCTGGTGGAGATGGAGACCGGTGCGGAGGCGACAAATAACGCTGACCTTGATGAGAGGCCCCAGTAGACCAATTCCGTTCACGCACGTCGTAACCCCGGCACTCATCTTGCTGGCGCTTTCGGCAGAAACGAGATATGTGGCCATGATAGCCGCAGTAATATAGGATTTTAGCAAGCTACGGAAACACGTTATGAAAATAATCCAATTGACGAAGGTGCAGAGGGTACAAGAGCGTCACCAATTGGCTTATTTGTCCCCCGCTTGCGTACGGTCGGGGGTCCCGGCACGTGCGTTGTGGCTGTGCGGTAAGCACGTGGAACGGCCCTACGGCGTAAACCACCAGCCACCGGCTTCGTTCGACTTCGCGAACCTTGCAACATAGGCGATTTCCTTCACCGCTACGAAAACTACGTGGTGGTTTCGGGGATCAAAAAATCGTCGGAAGACGTGCAGGTACGCTCGTTACTGTAGTGCATGCGCTGGTACACCCGCCCGCTCCTAGAGACCTTTGCGTTCAACGCCCCGTCACTCGCCTCATACAAAGTCGTTGCTGCTCGCTTGACTGGGCATTTTGTGAACCCGGCCAACGAGCTCTACGAGTCGTCACCGTTTTACCGAAGCGCCCAGCTCCGGACGAAAGCGCCGGTACGTACTAGGCAGAGTTGTGTAGGATGGCGAAGCGCTGTAACTAGCAGTCAGCTGCTGTCGAGCAAAGACTCGAACATGACCGGTTCGTCATCGGCTTTGGCGATTCTCGCTTCTCGGACCAGCTGTGCTGAAAGGCGAAGCTGACGCTCAAAGAGGCATGGACTCAGGCCCGTCAATTCGAAGACGCCAATAAAAAAAGTATTCCTAGAACCACAGAGAGAACTCGCGTGAGCTCAACCTTGACGCTGCAAAAGCGGGCAAGCCCACCTCTCGTCGTTCCGAAGCTAAGTCTACTGTGCGGCAGCCACATGGAGAGCGCGCCCGCGAGCCGTCCACATGTGAATTCTGCGGCCGCGCGCCTCACCGATGTTCGGACTGTCCAGCTCCACGCCCCACCTGCAACTTTTGCAAAAAGAAAGGCCACTTTCATGAAGTGTGTCACTCGAAGAAGAACAAGCAAAACAAGCTTGGCTTCATCCATTTGTACGCCGTCGGGATGGCCGCCACGGCAAAATTCGTCGACGTTATGGTTGACAATTATACGGCGCAGTTCAAGGTAGACTCCGGCGTCGAAGTATCGGCCGTGCCCAGCGATTTCCCTCTGCTGCTCGCCAAGCTCGACCAAGTTGAAAGCTCGCTTACCGACCCGGGAGGACAGCCACTTCGCGTGCAAGGCTCGTATTTGGCACGACTTCAGTGGCAAGTAAAAACAAATTGCCAGCGCCTCTACGTCGTACAGTCTCTCACTGTACCTCCTCTTGGACTGCCTACACTGCAAGCCCTGCAAGTAGTAAAGTTTCTTGACGAACTCAAGACCCCGAAGGTAACGCTGCACGCCCAGCTCTTCAATAGACGGGGCACTCTGAAAGACGAGTACATCACCCGGCTGAAACCTGATACCATGTGCCCTTCTCGCTAGGTGTCCACCACAGGAGCCCCATTCGATCGCTCGAGATTTACGGCCGTAAGCTGGACAAATTGGAAAGCGCCGGCGTGATTCGCAGGGTCGATAAGCCTACACGATGGTGCCCCGGTCTCGTCGTCGTAAGGAAAGACGACGGTTCCCACCAGCTGTGCGTTGACTTGACGAAACTGAACAAAGTTGTCCTCCGTGAACGTCATCTTTTACCAACTGTGGAGCAATCCCTTGGCTTCCTTGTGACACAACAGTTATTTCAAAGCTCCATGCGGCTGCGAGCTTCCACCAGGATAAGCTCTCGGCTTATTCCCAAGAGCTCATGGCGTTCCTTACCCCATCTGACCGCTACTGCATTGGCCAGCTCCCCTTTGGCATCACCTCCGCGCCCGAATACTTCTAAAAACAGATGTCAAAGATCCTGGAGGGCCAAGATGTAGTTGCAAATATGATAGATGACATTCTGGTTTTCGGACGCACCCGCCAAGAGCACGACGCTAGACTGAGACAGGGGCTGTCCTGCCCTGTAAAAGCAGGCCTCCCACTTAACCAGGGCAAATGTCGTTTTCGGGTATCCGAAGTCTCCTTCCTTGGAACTGCCGAGGCGGTCAAAGCGGTCAAATCCATGGAAGCTCCGACTGACGCCGCCGGCATTATAGGACTGCTGGGAATGGCGAAAAACCTCGCTAGAATTTCACCACACATCTCGGACGTCACTGTACCCATCAGAGCCTTGTTGAGCAAGTCCGCAAGTTGGGTGTGGTAGCACGAGCAAAAAGACTGCATTCGAGAAAATTAAAGACCTCTTGACATCAGACAGCTGCATGGATTAAGTACCATTCGTCGTACCCCACTACAGTGTCTGCAGACGCCAGCTCGTTCAGACTCGGTGCAGTCTTGCTACAGATGCAATCCTCGGGAGAGCGCTGCGCAGTCGAATTAGCTTCGAGGTCACTGACTGTGACTAACAGCGTTACAGCTAGACCGAGAAAGAGTCTCTGGCAACGTCATGGCTTATGCAAAGGTTTGAAGAGTTTGTCCGCGGCATTAACTTCGACATCGAGACTGACCACCTGCCGCTCGTTTCACTCCTGGGCAAGATGAAGCTGGGCAGGTTGCCACCTCGCATTCAGAGACTGTCACTCAGGATAATGCAATACCAATTTCGCAGGCTACACATGCCGGGAAAACTGCTAGCGACTACAGATACCTTGCCTCGAATCGTGAAGATATATGCTTCCCTGGACACCGTGGGCCTCTTCGCAGCACAAGTCGTCGCCTGCACATCGTATGTCTGGCCACTGAGCCATGAAGACATACAGCAGACACAAGAGTCCGATGACTGGACTGGAGTGCAAGGCTGTCATTTCTTTCTGCCAGTAGGGTTGGCCACATAATTAAAAAATGCCACTGCTTCTTTCGAAGTACGCCTCTGCGGTAGACGTGAACTTTCAGTCTGCGATGGCGTTTTGCTCAAAGGCCCCTGTATAGACATCCCTTCGGCCTGTGGTCTTGAGACTGTTGCATGGTCACCATAGCATCAGCAGGACCAAAGCACTAGCTCGGGAATCGGTTTGGTGGCTGGGCATCTATGCAGACATTGCCTCTCTCGTCGCTTTGCGAACAGTATGCCTCCACCCGCGTGAACCTTGCTGAACCCCTGGTCTCCACGGCCCTACCTGGACGTCCCTGGAAATTTCTTGAAAGAGACTTATTCCACCTCAATGGTCAGATGATCATTCTAGTGGTGGACTATTACTCGAGGTTCTCTTAGGTGGTTATCCTGAGAAGCACGACAGATCAGGCAGTCTTCGACGCTCTCAAAAGCATCTTTGCCAGACATAGAATCCCGCACGAGGTCAGGTCAGACAACAGCCCACCAATCTCGACGCAAGAATTTGCATCATTTGCGGCATTGTACGGCTTCAAAATGCGACCAGTAGTACATACTATGCTTAATCGAACGGAGAGGCAGAGGGGATGGTCCGTACAGTCAAAGACATGTTCCACAAGTCGAGTGACCCTCATCTGGCCCTGCTCATCTATCTGGATACTACAGGATTTGTTGGTTTCAGCCCAGCCCAGCCCAGCTGTTGAAGGGATGCCAACTCAGAACTAAGGCCTTGAAACAAGTTTTGTCCAGGGAGCCAGCTTGTGCGTGTCGGTTCTTGGGTGCCCGGGCCCATTCGCGCACAAACCACGCGACAGATGACATCAGCGGTGGCAGACTCCTCCTGCGACATGCTGCCGGACAGTGGAATTTAGGTGGTATTGGCAGTGGGCCCAATTGGAGGCCTGATTGAAGCCGCAGGGGGTAGAGCGGGCTGCGGGAGGAAAAAGAACCAAAAATCTACCTCCACCACGTATGACATCTTGGTTACGACAGCGTTTATTCGAGTGAAGACCTCGCAAAACGACTGGGCAGAGCTTGCACACAGACAATGACGATGATCCACAGTGGTGATGATGGTGATTATGATAAAGCAGGAATGATGACTATGTAAATAATAAACACCCCAAAACATATAAATACATGCGTGCGCACTGTGAATAGGTTAGACCATGTGTTAATGGTGAATAATGTAAGCGCCAAAAAGTATTGTTCATTTATATTGCAAAAATAGATATGAAGAAAAGCAGTATTAAAAGAAAGAAGTAAAAAGGAAATAAAGAGCATGTATGCGATGAATACATTGTAAAAACGATAGATAGATACAACGTAAATTTGCAAGCTTTAGGCATAAATTTGAAATCTCCTTCCAAATGTATTTGAAATAGGCTAGCTGCCAATCGTATAAGCAGCGGCTACTTATAGCAGCTGGTGAGATAGATTTGGAGTATAATAAAATATTTTTACTTGCAGCATAACAGTGTTTAGTAGTTTGTGCTCGTATACATCTCTGTGAGCTCATATTTGCTGAGAAAAAGAGGAATAGAGAGAAATAAGCAGCGCCGCACGTGTGTGCTTCGTTGTTATCCGAGATGTATTTCGTATTGTAAAAGACGATTCTAGTTGAGTGAAAATCAACCAGCCTGACTCTTGACTAACCCTGTATAGTGCCGAAAACCACGGTCTTTCACCTTCTTCCTGATCCGGTGGGTAAAGCTGTGGGGCAAGCCTAAACGCTGAGCTGCCTACTGAGCTCGTGTCCACTGCTTTATTCGTGGCCACTTAGCAAGCTGCCGCTATGGCTCTAAGTTACCATAACGGTGTATTCAAACGACGGACCGAATCCGAATGTGGTGGGACAGACGGCGCGTCATGTGACCTCACATCAGTGATTCCCCTGGTCCGCGACTCGTCCACGCGGCTCGTGGACGGATGACCCCAACCTGTTTTTCACATCGGGATTCTGGCGGGAGAAAGCTGACACTTCAGCGGATTAGCTAGGGGTTTCTGGAAACCAGTACACTTTTCGTCTGCTCACGACATGTCCTCCATGGCTCGCGGAGAGCTGCTTGACTGGTCGGCATCATCTACGCTTGAGCATGGTTTACTTAGTTTCTGGGGGCTTAGTTCTCAGGTGAATAAATACGCAGAAATCACTTTTGGTAGTTCGGGAAATGTCAGCGCCGTCATTTGACATGCGACATGTCACCACAGCCGTCATATTTCACCACAGCCGTCATTGTGGTGAAACATTCTAGCCTCTACAGCCAGCGACGTGCCGCTTCTAAAAAAGATGGGAGATGCATTTAGAAGTTCTACAAGTGGGCAACAATGTAGTTGAAAGAACATTCTGCCAGCAACTCCCTTTCATCCTGAAAGAACAACACTCCTCATTCATTTGTCACAACGCGACAGACATCGCAGCCAAGCGTCACTTCTGGCGAGCATCCATGTTCAATACTCTCAAACCAGTCTGCTGCCAGCAGGCGCAGATGAGCGCCGAATCTGCTGTCGAGGGAAATGCGGCTGTATTATCCTAGACCATAGGACCTCCATTCCTTGCGAGCTACTGTTGAGGTATCGCACCAGATGCAGACAGTTACGGGGCTCACTTTTCTTTTCCGTTTTATAACCACAATTTCTCCTAGGTTATCATCTGTCATGTGGATGCACCTGCAGGCGGATTATCCGCGGATTAGCCGTCCGCGTCCATGACAAATCCGGATTCGGTCCGTCGTCTGAATGCACCATAAGCAATGTTGATCAGGTTTATCAGACTCTAAAGCAGAAACAATCTTTGACGTTTGAGTACAGAAAAACGTAAACATGAAAAACGATTCGTCACACTCATCGGCTCGCCACAGCTTCGAAAGAGTAGCGGTGATGATATATAATTTCAAAATTTTTTTTTTCAGGAAAAAGGAAAATCTTTGACTGGTCTTTAAAAAGTTTCTTCGTACCTATTGGTAACTGCATCAACAAGTCCCAGCAGAATGAAAATCATGAACAAGTGATGTACTATTATAGGGCCTCTGTTCAGCGCTTGCCTGTTTTGTAATAATGCATCACAAGACGCGAAAGTGTCGCACAGGCGATCCGCACCGCAAAGATCCTACAAGAAAAATATTCATAGAGGAAATGTTGGCAAAATTTTCCTATGTTTTAACATAGCCTCGTAACATTTTCATTCTATAATAGCATAATTGAGTGATTACTGCTGTGACAAAATTCGCCTTACTTGTTGGTTTCCTCAGCGTGCAGCCGACAGTGACCTTTGTCGAAAGGGAGAAGGCTCAGCCTCCCCCCCCCCCCCGAACTTTTCTCAGTAGGAGCTCGCGCCCCCCTGCCCCGCACCCCTGCTGATACGCCTATGGCGTTTGCGAGCATAAGTGTGGCATCCCACTTGTAAGTGGCACTGGCACCTTCGTAGAGGCGTAGCCATTGGTCGACGTCGAAACCGTCACTGCCTGAGAATACAGCGGACTAGATAGTACCCAGAACACGTCAGGATATTTGAGGGCGGGAAGCGTCACGAAAGCTGTTGCGGCCGCTGGATGGGCGGGCAGGGTAGGAGACCGGGCGACCGGGGAGGATGTAGGTGAGTCTTGAGTGGTCATGTTGAAAGCCGGGAGTGAGCGTCCGCTTCGGAGTTCTGTGACGAGGACGGAGATGGCACAACTCCACCAAATATGTTACGAGAAAGAGACCGACTCGGTTTAGTAGGTACAGATATATTTACAGCTGGTTAAGCGAGCAGAGCCAGCTTGTTTCTTTCTTGTTTCAAAGTACTGGTACATAGCCATACTGGGGGACAGGCCATGAAATCTTGTTGTGGCCTGTATGTGATCAACTGATTGAGAGCGTGTTGTTAAAAGAACAAGAATAATAAAATAATAAAAAATAATAATCAAAGAAAAAATGATTATTAAAATAAAATAGATATTAATCAATGAGAGAAAAGCAGAGCTATTACTATTTAGGAGACTTAAATTTTGAGTAGACCAGACAGTTGAGTTCATCTCACCCCGGTCAAAATGAAACGAATGTTCGACTTGCATTCACATTATCAGTCATATCAAAAGTAGTCGTCAAGAATGTATTTAAGCAGGCGTTATGTTGACATGCGCTTAGATTCTTGAATAAAATTGCATAGAGCATCAAAAATGTTTCTGTGGCAATGTCCCACGCAAGAGGCGCCGAAACTGAGAACATTATCTGTAGTTATATTTAAGTCTTTTGTGGCAAACGGAACAACTAGAAGTCCTTTCGTAATTAAATAATAGTTCCTACATATTATAAAGTAATGCTTTAATGTTTCTGCTTCTTCGTAGAATGGGCACAGGGGAGATATTGCTAGACAAGCTCTGTGTAAATAAAAGTTGAATGAGGGGATGTGACATCGAAATTTGGTTAAAATAACTTCTAACTTTCTAGATTGACTCCACTGAGGTTTCCAGAAATATCTCAGGCGCTGATAGTCCGTCCATATAGTAATATTTTCCATCAGATCTGTATAAATAGCTAATTTTCTATATCTGATTAACACTATAAGCCAGCAACGCACAAATTTTCTTCTTCTTCTTCTTCTTCTTCTTCTTCTTCTTCTTCTTCTTCTTCTTCTTCTTCTTCTTCTTCTTCTTCTTCTTCTTCTTCTTCTTCTTCTTCTTCTTCTTCTTCTTCTTCTTCTTCTTCTTCTTCTTCTTCTTCTTCTTCTTCTTCTTCTTCTTCTGCAGGGGATCGCCCGAGTGTTAAATGCATTTTTTGAAGTGTTTCCTCTCAATACTTCTCGTATAAGCTAGGAATAGGTTATACAGCAAATTAATTACAAAATATTAGTGGTTATATGTTTAAAAGGATGAATGATTTAACTCAATGTTCTTTAAGTCTAACTGATTAATTCCTCTATGGCGTAGTAAACATCTCTGTGATGCTCGTGCGAATCTGTCAACTGTCGTCCTCCTCTTCATCCTGTGGATCGCTATGCCACTCGTACGTAGAAGTATACATACATATGTAGAGATACGTGTATGAAAGAGGCGGCGACGGCAAAAACCAGCGGAGACTGTTTCTATAATTGCTATCGCAATAAAGATCACAGCATATCCACGGAGTGAATGATGATGAGTGGGGCGAAGCGTCCGTCAGTCCGTCCGCACCTCTGTCTACCCTTTCGTTCTTGTTTCCAGTTGTCTGTCCATGCGTCCATCTATCCGCCGGTGCGCCTGTCTGTCCGTCCATCCAGTGAACAATTCATGTACCACCATCTCACATATTTTCATCATATATACATCATATAGAAGTACCGCCATACAGCGGACATTTCAAGGACTAAACAAGTGGTGGCTACCTATTTCTATTTTTTTTTCTAAGTATAAGTTCGCGGCACACATTTATCGCGGACCGCCGCTAATGTCCGTTTCGTTACTATGCCAGACACTGCGTCGACCGCGTATACCGGACTCCGCAGTTGTTTCAAAATACTCCTTGGTGTCGCCACCACGTGTCACATAGTGGTCTCAAGACCATTGTGAGAAACTCTCATAGTAGCACTAGTAGGCAATAGTAGGCCACCGAACGTCACCGCAAGCTGCGCATGCTGCGCATGCCACTCTCGTGCTCATTTGGTCGTGGCACATTCGGATCAGGCGGAGCCATCGGACAATTTCCTACGACCATGGCAGCGGACGACAAGCTTTCAAAAGTATGTCAATTTTATTTTTACCACGTTTCGTGCTGGTGACTCTCGCAGACGTTACCGAAGAATACAGGTTCATATTTTCGACCATTTAGCTGTTGTTTGACGTTGAAGGTTAATGCTAGGGCTCCCAGATCCGTTGCGCCGCTGCACCGGATTTCGTGTATAGGCTTAAGCACTGTGTTTTCTCGTTGATTGCGTTGCACCATTTCGGTGATATGAGCTTTTAGGTAAGTAACATACGCTTCCGACACTCCTGTAGATCGTTGAGGCACCCTCTTTTTTGGTGTTCAGCAAACCGTAGTATACGGCCCAGTGAGTGCCCGCGCGCGGCGGCATGACCCGGGAACGTGTCGTATCACTAGCGTCACCGAGAGCGCCTTGTGGACGTGCTTTGCCGTCACATGATGCTCCTTGGCGTGTCCAAGTCTTGACACACGACAGTTTCCTCTTTGAAATTATGCGTAGTTTGCGTGTTTCTAGCGGAAGCCGGCGCTGCCCACGGGCGTTCCCAATCATGGCTGCGCGTCAAACGTAGTTCTATGCTATGTAGCATGTATAGGAATTAAGAATCTGTGCTTTTCAGTCTGTTAGCGTGGCTGAAGGACCAATGATTCAGTGAGAGAGCTTTTTGAATAAGGTGACGATTTTCGTAAAATGCATGTTTCATAGGAATTTGTACACAGCATGTCTGGCTGATTGTTATGGCAACTAAACATGCATCGTGAAAAGCTTTCTGGCTTGCATACTGCATGAATAATATGTATGGGCTGAGCCTTTTGTAAAGCTCTGCAGTAACCGCAACGCAGAGAAACTGCCTCAGTGTTAAGCGGGATACCGTCCAGGTTTTGTCAGATGCATTCAGGCTTAGTGTGGACTTCAATCTTTCAACAAATTATTTAGTAATAGTAAAGAGATTGTTTTGAATAACTGCTTTGTTTAACCGCATTGATGCTGTTGCAATTGTAAGCCGTGAGTTTTTTGTACCAGCCAAAGCTACAGGCCTAGTAAGCTAAGATGTCATGTGCATTGGACTGCTTCATCGATATTCAACCTTATATTAAAGCTTCCAAAACCTTCCTTGACGCATCGATTTTT
Source organism: Rhipicephalus microplus (assembly GCF_043290135.1). NCBI lineage: Eukaryota > Metazoa > Arthropoda > Arachnida > Ixodida > Ixodidae > Rhipicephalus > Rhipicephalus microplus. The sequence continues at coordinate 305,575,034 of NC_134710.1, read as the reverse complement.
GGACATTGTAGGGACACTAAAGTGAAACATTCTCTGCATAGTTCGGAAACATCTGAACATGTTGATATGCAAGTTCAGGCTTTTATCCTGATGCGGTTAAAAGTCACCGTACAGTGCAATTCGTCCACTTTCTTTCTTTTTACTCTGGCGGGTTTGTTGCGTCAATGTGGCCAAGAGCACCATGATGTCGCGACTCACCATGTTTTCAACTAATTCAACGTGCTCCGCTGAAGTGATTGTGGACTCACTGAGAATCGTGCCCCTGTCGTCCCAGTGATGTGAGATTTTCAGGGGGATGTCACCACCCCCATGTTTTTTAAACGAAAAGTGTTTCGTGTTGAGTATACCAGGACTTCAGTAACAATTTTTTTGTTTCGAATATGACGTGATTTGTTTTACATTGACGAATAAGAAAAAAACTAAGAAACGAATTCACCGCTGGGAATCGAATGTATGACCTCTCGGCCCGCGACGCCAAACACTCAGTGCACCACAAACGCACTTTCATCATTACAGCCGTTATAGGCGTCGCGACGGTTGGTCAAAATGGAGGACGAGACGGTGCTGAGGTGCGCGTCTCGGGCACCCATGGAGGAAGGCAGGCAGCAAAGATCGTCAGGCCCTCTAGTTACGCTGCAGACCACACTTTGTCGCGCTGAAAATACGAATAGTTGTATGAATGAAAATGACTTAGCGCCTATGTATACGGCGAGACCAAACTGCATTGCAGACTTTTCACCGTGTGCCAGGATCGAAGGAAAGCCGCGTGGCGTCGCCTGGGTCGATGGCACTGTGCTCTCTGTTGGAGGAGTTAGGCAGAACGGTGGGTTGACGCTTTGTTCGAGCTGTCAGAGAGAGTAACGTGGCATGACTAATAGTAGCGCGGATAGAGAACGTTTCGGCAAGGACCTAAATAATAAATGGCCTCCAGAGGCTGTGGTTAAAGGGTCCATGACAGTCAAAAACACTGACCTTTCTAGCACCACGAGTCATCTTTGACGCATTTATGTTCTGTACCTTTCGCTTTGTGTTAGCGTGCGACGGCTATCACAGTAGTACAGCTTTCACATGCAGCAAAAGTGTTTGTACGCTGCCGACTGATTCGAGTCGCTTACAAATAAAGCTCCGACGGAAGCTCAGAAAGCAAAAAGCGTGCCTTGGGGAAGCTAGGCAGACACCAGCGGGACGGGACTCATACCGACTGTGCGCAATCGCTGATCGAGCTACGTGTTGCTGAAGCGCAGCGTAATAGGGTGCGTACGCGCAGGTGTATATTTCATTACTATTCGAGGAGCTGCACACTGTGCTGTTCATCTCCCTAATACTGAACCAAAATACGAAAAGTTTGCAAAAATGCTGGAAATTGATTCTCAGTGTACATTTACACCGAGTAAAAGTCGTCACTCATTGAAATATTCAGTGGGTGGTCTTATTTTCTACGTTTTTTCAAGCGTGTACCAAGCCACTCTGCCCATGCGAGTTCAAAGCCGTGATGTCGTGACTCTCTTATTTGACAGCTGGCCGGCCACACTACTTTGAAGGGCGCACAGTGGCATTGTAACTCAGTGTGCATTTATGTCGTGGTGCCTCTACCAGTGACCAATTCTGTGCAAAGCGATGAAAAGAAGCAGGGGGCCATATAAGGGCTAGTCAGGCCGTCCAGGCCACCAACGTGTAGTGAACGAAACAGATAAATAATGCGACTATGGAGGATGTTAAGTGCATTGTTTCACCAGCTTTGGGAAGGCAGAAAGGCGGCTATTACACCTGAATTATGCTATCGTTGTTCATCATTTTGTGTATAGCTATGGAGTTTGCGTGGCGATTGCTGCGCAGTTTATTTGTGCGAGAGGCACTGCATGTGCGAATTTATCAGCAGTTTGATAGCTCTGTGTATCCGACAGCTGCTGATACGTTCATGCTACTGCAAGCCATTTACAGGTTTAATTAATTAAAATCGGTTAACATAATCACAATGAAGAGCATGAAATATTCGAAAGCGAGACTGGTTCGCCTGCATACTATACATTGGCTGTCCTTTTTTTTTGCGAAATGCAACAAAGTGAAGCAACAAAGTGTGTTCTTAGCTAGCCAATGAGGTATAATTGTAAAGGTGTCCAGGTTTTGCATGATGACTGAGCAGCGCGTATGCAATCTCTACGCTGCTTGCGATCTCTAGAAAACTTGTGCGATGGTGTGTCATGATTCATGACCGATGATCCTCTTATGAAACTAGTCAGCACCGCAGTAGCTATAGTCGCTTATAAGTCAACGGATTTCCTCCTCAAAGGCTGATGCACACAAGCCTGCACCAAAGGTTGTGTTTGGCATCTGTTTTTCCAGTTGCCACACTTTCTGATGATTCTGTCCAGACTGCAGCCAAATTGAGCGGAGAAATTAGCCCCTGGAGTTGTGGCTTCTTCGTGAGAATTTGGTGTCGTCCGCGGTGCATTTCGCGATAAAACTTATTAACTGAATGAACGTACAACACGCGTGGCTGAAGTCGGGGCGCATTCTCTTGCTGTGTGTGCTGCTGTGCAATTAAGATGTCATCACTCAGATTTAGAGAATGTCGTGGAGGTTTTTTCTTGTATTTGTTAACCTCTGAACCTTTGTGTCCAGTTTGCCGTAGACTGTGTTAGAGCCTAGCGCTGGGTTATGATAAAAATGAATTGCAGCTAGAATAGAACAGCAAGCCTGCGGTGTGGTTAAATGCATACTGAGGCAAAAACATTGGCCAAGCGTTTTTCTGATCCAATGAGTTGTTTGGGGCCTGTTAGTCATAACACGACACATCGTTTGGAGCAGCATGCGACATATAAATATTTACAGGCCCCTAATAATTGGTAGCTTTCGGTTTGAGAGAGCTCGAAAAATTAGAAGCCGACGGGTGCATGTATTGCCACATAGTGTGTACAGCTCTCGACCATGTTAGGGCACAGAACTCTGACACATTTCCGCACGCTCCGCATCAAGAATTATTTCTGAATAGGAAACGGGACTGCAGTGTAACCATACACAGAACCTTCAAAGCGTGCACCACAGCCACAAACTCGTGACTAACCGCTGAGAAGTAGAGACTGCGGAAACAAACCTGGCGACAGAAAAATGGCGGCAATGACGTCATCTTAACTTGTTTGTATTGACTGCGATGTGGTGGCATGAGAGAACTAAGAGGTTCCCAAAGTGTGTCAAGGGCACCATGGTGTCAAGTGCTCACGCCAACTTCAAAATCAATTAAAATACCTTCAATGCTATATTCGCTGTTGATATTTTGCAAATGATATACGAATGTTCACTGGAATGGATCCCGCAGGCTCTCTCGGCCTTGAATATTTGTGTCAGTACCTTTTTAAAGAAGGCTTTGGAACCAGTCTGTGCCCAAGTAGCCGGAATTTATGTGGAGTCCTGCGTTTTGGCAACCCTAATAACCCACCGAGTAGTTTAAGAACCTCTCAAGCTGTAAATTATTATAGATATTTAATGTTTTTTACATTAACTGTTTGATGCTTGAATCATGAAACCACATTAATTCTTGTTTCACTTTTCAGCAATAAATATCAATTTTTTTTAATTCTGCAATATATTTGTCGAAAATTCCACTTCAATGCATATATCTAGGTATGTTGCAGATCTGAAACAAAAGGCACATAAGCCAGTAGGTGGCTCAATATGCAGACGTGTTCAAAGCCACACCTTGAAGAGAGGTGTTTGATCATTGATTGTCACTTGTTTCAATGCGAATTTGACTATTTTGTTTTTTCACAGTGATTACGTGACATATTTTCGGCGACCATGTGGGAACTGTAGACTTCGCCGCCTAAAGTAACAGACGTTTTGCGAGTTGAAAATGTGCCATAAATGCGACAGCGCCAAAATATTCATCTAGCTGATCATGAAGCAGAGCCAGTTTCTTGTTGGGATATTTTTTTTTTGCTTTGCAAAAAGGTTGTACTCAAAAAGTAAGCTCTACTCAACCAAAGACGGTTTCACAAAAAATTTTTGAAATATTCTCTGGGACTTACGATAGTGTCATCAAGGAAGAGTGGCTTTTCAGGGTGAAATTTCTTGCTGTTCTGGACAGTTTTTTTTCATCCCGTTGGATGTGCTATAAAGGAACTCAGTTCATGTACCGCATCTTTACTTTCATCCTCACTGCTTGCTGAAGCCAAACGTGTGCTTGTGCATGAGGATCAGCATCGATATACCGACAGCAATTGTTACTATTATCTTGAAGTGGCAACCACGTGCAAAGCCCTATTTTTCCTTGAGTTGGTGGACGTGGGTCCGCTATTATAGGCAAAATACAAACATGTCATACCGGGATTCACGAGTTACTGCCTCAAATGCCGAATGTCACGAATTTGCGGCATACCACAAAAGCGATCATTGTGAAATAAACGTTTTCAGAACGCGACATGTGTGCAATTTCTTGGATGTGTGCACACCAAAAACATTTCATAAAAGATACACCTTTGGTCATTCAAGTGAGAAAGAAACGAAATGAGAGCTGTGCCATGTGCTTCTGCTCTCCGTCATGAGCTTGAGAACATTTGGTTTTAGCCCAGAATACCTTGCATGAGATGGCGTAGATGTCTCGTGCTGAAAGGTACGTATTTTACGAGTACGTGACAACCGGCATCGAAGGCAGAATCCGTTTTGTGGCGTGCTTGGTGGGAATTTTTTGGTATGTGTCGAATACATGACATGTGGCATTACAGGGTTAAACTGGCACTGAAGAGAAAACAAATCACAGTTGTATTTTTGTAAATTACCTTTCCATTTTGCAAAAAAAACACAATCATTCTTGCTTTGAGAAGACGCTTCATGAGCCAGAAAAAAACTAAAACAAAATACTGGGATTAGCGCAGTCTCATTATTGAGGCAATATAGCAGTGGGGTTTACATGCGGTATGTTAATGTTGTTACATAAGACCTTTTTTTTTTTATCCAAATAATGAATCATTATAGCAAAAGTAGTTACAGCAGTTCTTGGAGCGCATCGTTCTAAGCTCACTGTTTCACTGTAGTGTCCATTGAAATACTAATATAAGTGCCTTGAATCCTGTGTAGTTCGGGAATGTAAGCACACCCTGTATTTAACCCAATTTTCTGCAGAATAATGCTGGCAAGCCTGGCCCTGCAAAAAAGGCCCTTTTTTCACGTCTTCCACTTGATGTGATAAAGCACCCGCTTCAACACCGATGGAGCATGTGGTATTTCAAGAACGACAAGAAATGCAGCTGGGAGGATAACCATATTGAAATCACCTCCTTTGACACTGTGGAGGACTTCTGGGCCCTCTTTAATTACTTGGAGGTGGCAAGTAAGCTTCGTCTTGGATGTGATTATTCACTTTTTAAGGTAAACGCACCATTTCTTTCTGTTGCAGTATAGTTTTTTTGGCTTGTGTTATATTGTGTACATCCCGGCAAATTGAAATTTCTTTTCGATATTGGGGGTCTTTTGAAGGCAGGTGGGAGGTAGCCACATAGCCTATGGAGACATGGCCATTTAGATTACAATAAAAACAATGTTTATTGTTCATTACCACGCCTAATTATATTTATCACGTTTCATCAGTTATTCAAATAATTGATTTTTGTGTGTTGGATTCGTTTCTTGTGAACCCAGCACCTGCTATAGTGGTTAGTCAAGCCATTGAACACTCAAAATTAGTTTAACTTGCATGCTTGAGCAACCTAGTGATATTTAACTGACCTTTGTGCAAACCTACATGCATGATTAGAAAGCGTACTTGGCTGACCCATATGAAGGAAATCCCTGTAACTCATGGGGATGCGTCAGTTTATAGTTTTTTCAGTTACATACACCTGTGCGTGTCATATATTAAATTATAGTGTCAGGTTGGAAGTGTGAGTGCAGGCAGTAATAATTGCCCATTGCTGACGGTTTTACAGGTGAATAACGTCTGAAGGTCGCCTTTTCAGCCAGTTTCTAGCAGCTTTAGTTTTGCTTCTCTTGTTAAATCTGACAGGGGTGCATCCGGTGTCGCGAGTTTCTCCTATGGTGGTGGTGTCACGCGTGCATGAGTGTGCAACTGCACCGTGAGAAACGCGTTCCTTCTTGCAACGTCACCTGAAGCGAGTGACGAGCAAACAAGCTTTGAGTTTGAAGACAGTGCCTCAGTTTCAAGCTCTCACAGTGACAATGTTTTGTGTCAGCTTGAGACATCGCAGTCGTTCAGGGGTTTGTTTGTTTAAGGTCTCAAATGGTCTCCTCCACTGCACGTGCTTAGGTTCTGACCTTTGTGCACAATCTAAGAGCTAGTGTGGTTAGGTGTGAGGTCCACACATCACTTGGGGGTGCGATGTGCTAGGGCTGGCTGCAAAGCTCTTCCCGCCCAGAAGGCCGCCTGGAGCACATTTCGGCCCCCCAAGGGCTGCGTGAGAGGGTTCACGACCGGGTACGAAACTTCAACCTTGAGTTTCTCCACTAACAATGAACTTACGATAGCAAAACATATGAAATTAGAATATGTCAATCTGAACAAAATCATTGTTTCTTTGTGTTCCTTCAACACATCTCACACCCTGGAGCAAGCAAACATTTATTGTAAAACTATTAGATTTTATAGTCATCGTCTCCGAACATCAGCAGGCTAGCCTCATCGCAATGGAGATTATCCGAATGAGTCAACATTAATTCCTGTGTTTGCTAATATGCGTCCCACATACAGCCTAAATTGTAAGTCATTGTTGGGGGGACTGGATGTTGATTTACTCATTATTTGCGTGTACCATGAGCATATAATGAATCTGCTGCTTGAACGTTGTGAATAGCTGTCTTCCCATGACCTCACACTGTCATTACATGTCACCGAGAAACTGCTTCGTAGATATCGACTGAAAAAGTTTCTTTAAATTAGCATTATTAAAATAATTGTGATGTATTTCGAAGCACCTCATTACCCAACAAAACTCCTGGAAATTTTCAGTTACCTGCGATGCTGAACTATTGCTCGAGTGGGGCATCATGATCTCAGAAGGCTCAGTGGAGGGGTTCGTGTTGGAACTCGTTCTATGGCTTACCCAAGGGTACAACAGCTGTGCCTATTGTGCCAAGTTCATACAATTTCCTACTGTTACAGAGAACTACACCAAACCGATGCGATTTGCTGAAATCACACCGCGCTGAGCGAAAATGTCCGACCAGCCTCGAAATTATCTCAGGTGCGCTAATCTCTGCGAATAATGCAGGCCACATTGGCTCCTGTATTTTACGTCGTCAATCAAACCAAGCGTGGAGCCCCTAAGCCTAAGCCACGGTGTAAGGCCCCGCCGTGGTTGTCTAGTTGCTAAGGTGTTCGGCTGCGGAGCAGCAGGTCGCAAGATCGAAGCCCGGGGGCAGTGGCTGAATTTTAGGTGGAAGTGAAAACGCTGTGAGCCCATATGCTAGGAACGTAAGCCGTGTACGGCGTGCTAGGAACGTATGCCGTGTTTTCGCGCGCGAACAAGGCCGAAGTGCTGTGAATGCCGTCATTGCCACCCACCATGTTGGTTACCATACCAATGGCTATTAAGAAATTTTTCAGCCTTGAAATTGGGTGGTCTCGGTGATCCGGCGCCATCGCCGGGCCAACGCGCGCGCGCATTGTTAATTTATCTGGTTGAACGTTCCTTGTAAGCGAGCCAAGAAGTTGTGCCCTAAACAAAGAAAGAAAACAAAAAAGGTTGAGGTGGGATTCAATGGGGGAGGGGGAGGTTGGGCGTTGTAGTGGTTCGACAATTGGCTGGCCTTGTTCAACATCACGTAGAACGCTGCTTTGCGACCTTCGCCGCTGTACATCGTTGCTTCGCAGAAAAGTGTATTATATTTGGATGATGCTATTGGCGCCAGTCACGGGACACAGCAAATTTTGTTCAATTACTCATGCGCCGCATAACTGAGTGGTCGCATGGTCACTGACGTCTAAAAAAGTTACTGGTAATCATTTGGGGCAGTGAAGCGAATGAAGTTTTGGCTGCCCTGAAAAAGAAAAACAGACACACCTGTTCGGCAGATTTTTTTTCTTTTGTTGCCACCCCTACTCCTTGGCTTTACGAATCTCCCGAAGGTCAAGGTCCCTTGCTTGACAGAGCCACACACGAGTTTGCAGAGTCAGTGAAATGGCTCGACAGACACGGGGAATGCTGATGCGGACGTCATTGTTTGCTTTCAGATTGCTACTTTCATTGAAATAGCAGCGCCCACGTTCATGGTGCATGATATAGGTGGTTTATTGTTTTGCACATGCATTTATTGTTTAAAATGTAAGCCTTCTTTTTCGTGCTGCTCCAAATTGGCCCTTTCATGATTAAACATTTGTTATTTTTGCTGTAACCCACTTCAAATTTTAGTGCTTCAAAAGTAACATTTTGCTGCTCCGAAAATTGCTCCAAGTTCTATTTAGCCTGTTGCACCCATGCATACTGCTAAATCATAAGTGAATGGTTGCTGAGACAGGTGGACTTGTACCTTATATCGTTGGCTGACTAGTTCCTTTTTACAGACTGATATTTCTATTACAGTATGGCATCAAGCCCATGTGGGAAGACGGCCGAAATGAAAATGGAGGCCGTTGGCTTTTCAGCTTGAACAAAAGCCAGAGGAATACGGACTTGGACAACTACTGGCTCGAAATCGTAAGTTATCTCTTCACAAATAGTAGAAAGAGGTTTGACATTGCAAGTATACCCACTTCTATTTCATAGGGTATGAATATAATGCACTCTAGCCTGCATATATCGAACTCTGTAAAGACAGGTAATCGATAAACTGTATAGTTCTGTACAAAACATCTGAAGATGTTACTGTGTTTTCAGTGTAAATTTCAATGTACATGTTGGCTTTATGGCAGTGCTTTAGAATTACGGTGTTTACTTGTATAATTTGGGCACACTTTCTGTGATCTTGAAGCGCTTAAAAGGTTTCCAAATTTCGCATATTTCACAAAATCATTTGAAGAAATGTGCAATTGTACATTCAGTCGCCGACCCATTTTCCCGAGTCGGCCAAGACCATGAAATAGTCTAAGAAATCCAACAGTCCGAAAAAATGGTGAAGCCTTGAAAAATCACAAATAATGCAATGCTTCATGCTGTACTTCGGGACTAGCAATTTAGGTTATATTTGGGCTATGGCAATTTTGTTAGATAGCGCGTTAGCAATCGCTGCCGCAGACCGTTGTGGGCGGCAAAGTTAGCGGCTTCATGGAACAAAGCAAACACAACTTGATGCCGGTCGCAAAAAGATGCATGCAACGTCTCGCCTGTTTGGTGTCATTTACCAAGACGGTATTGGATTCGTTTACCAGCACAGACACTGTACATTACGCTAGCCTTCAGCGACCATCAAAATAGCACTCTCGTGGCCGTAATTAAACCCGCGTGTTCCAGGACAGCTATTCTCAGCGTGTCCTACAATTCGTGGACATGTCATATTCGGCCTCCCCTGTATGCCTGGAGGTGGCTGCATCTTTCCCATCTTTTTTTGCGCAACGTCATTTTGACGCTACGCAGTTTTCACAACACTTGACACAAATGAGATTGGTGGAATGCGTTTCACAACAACCAATGCTGCCCCCAGAGATCATCTCTAGGACGCGCATCTCTGAGTCCCTGCATGGACTCAAATAGAGTTAGCCCTTGAAATACGTTTAACAAGGCCGCCCGCCTGACGCCTCTGAAAGGTCTGTACATAGTCCCTGCATCGTTCATCAAAGATTTCGACACGTTCACAAGCACGTTCAGAGTTCATCAATTTTAAGAGTCCTGTTACTTTACTTTTTATCCACTTGGTTTCTTTTTACGCTGAGAACGGACTGGCGGGTTCAGTGCGCCTATGTGGTCAAGCAGGTCATGACGTCAGGACTCACTGTTTTTTATTTGTTTTTGCGTAATTGAACGCGCTTCGCTGAATTGGACACCGCTAGAATAGCTCCCCAGATCAGTAGCCAAGCACTGTGCCTCCACCTCCCCAGAATGTTACTAAGCTATCGCGAACAGCAGCAAGCATATAACGCGCATAGCGGCTCAAAAACACTTGGCGCACTACTGACACGACTAACACAACGTGCGCAGTGACGGTCGGAAAAGAAACTCGCAAAAAATAAAAGCTACCGTTGTACTATTGGTGATAAGGTTGGCTGTAAAAGAAACTCTGCCATTTTCCTAGCTATGGAAGATAAGACATGACATCCAAATTCGAAAGATAGTGTGCGCAAATAAGATCAGGCATGGCCTCTGGAATCGGAAGCTAGTAAGCGCTTCCAATTTTGTAGGCCGGACAACTAGCTACTGTAAGCCAAACTCAACCAAGCCAACAAAAGATCCAGCAAGGCGGTTGCCGAAATTGAGAGGCGTAGCTCAGAAGAAATGGTTTACTCTAGAAAGTCAATCTTTGGAACATTAATTCGTTCAAGAAATAAGTCCCGAAAGTGCATTAGTGCATGGAACCTTGAAAGTGCATATGTGAAATCCAAAATACCCAACAAGTTCGAATTTTTGGAGTCCGAAAAATCTGTCAGCGGCTGTAGTACAACACAGGCCGTATATAAATAAAAAACAGAAAAAATGGAGCACAAATGAAGTGTACATGTTTGTTTCACACTAAAAACCCAGAGGTAAACCAGCGAAATTTTGTCACACGCGACCTAGTCAGAACCTCTGAGTGAGATGTCCGATAGGGAATCATCGCGGCCGCTGTGTCACTGTTCTCCCAAAGCTCGTCATTCTCAGTGCCATCAAGCACGTTTGAAGGCCCCGTTTTCTTGAAGCTTCTCTCGACAATGCTGGGAGGAACCATGTCTCACAACTTAGTGATATCTGAGAACCTAACTTTCGCTCGTAATTAGACGTCTTCTTTAATTGCAGAAAACTGGTGTACGGTCAACTTCCATTATTGCGAAGTTCACTGGAACCAAAAAACTTCGAAATAAATAACTTCAAATTAGGCAAACTGCACAAAAACTGTACTTTTATTGCTTCAAAACTGACCATTCTCAAATAAAATAGTCTGCCATCTTCTCTTGCCGAACCTTGCTGTCGCTAGCAAGCTTTCCATGCACATGGGGCAACAGCTGCGCCAATTGCACCAATTTGATACAATTTTCATTTGTTGCGCCTAGCTAAAACCGTAAAATTTGCTGAAATTGCGCCACACTGTGCCCAAATGCCCAGCCAGTCTTAAAATTTTTTCAGGAGTGCTGATTTCGGTGATAAATTCAGGTCACATAGGCCACCTGCAGGTTGCTCCATCAGTCAAAATGCGCAGACATCAACTACAGTGCAGATGATATACCTTAAACATTCTAGGCACCCGCCCTACGTTTGTGAGATGCTATCGACCAGATAAAGTAACGACGCTGTGCGCCGATTGGTTCACTGACTGCAGCGGATACCTATCGGCGAGACGACAGAACTCAAGTAAAAAATTCGTTGCTTTAGCCCCCAATGTCGCCATCAACGCTTTCGGAAAATGTAAATTTCCTAGCCTGAAAATGCATCAATCAATCAATCAATCAATCAATCAATCAATCAATCAATCAATCAATCAATCAATCAATCAATCAATCAATCAATCAAGCAATCAATCAAGCAATCAATCAATTAATCAAGCAATCAATCAAATAATCAAGCAATCAATCAATCAATCAATCAATCAGTTTTATTTTCACACTCGAAAGAGAGGGGACAGTACTAAAAGCTACTGCAGCTTGACAGAGGTCCTGCCCCCTTTTATAAATGACAGCAGCACATTGCCGAGAAAGAATAGATACACCACACTAAAAACAAAGTAATATGCAATAGAAAATATTGTTGCAATAACAAAACAAAAAGTTTATATGCTTCAATAAATATTTATAAATTCACAAAAATATGTGCCTATGAACGAAATTGCGGATTTCATAGATTTACATTTTTATACTCGATACACAAGTATATATAAACAGCTCTACATACGCACGTGTATATGCTCTTTTGTAACGAGTTCAACGCAATTTCAACACGAGGATAACAAAAGAAAAATAGATATCATGTGCAACGTTATTAATTTCTGTGGCGCGACTGAAAAATAGTCTTATTTCTTGATTAGAGTTGCACAGTGTGTTTTAATGATTGTTTATGTTATTTGTTTCCAAGGTGTAGGAACATGCCATTTTTTTATTGTGCCTAGTATGAAAAATACTGCAATTTACATTCAACTCAGCCAGCTAAAGTTTAATGGAATAATTGGACTTTAAGTATGACCATGATGTTAAAATTAAGCGATAATTGTATAAAAATACAGGTATAATTTCAAATTTTATGAACTAACCATTCGTTATTAAATGAGTGTGGAAACTTGGCGATGGAGTGGGCAGCTCTTTTTTGAAGCAAGGGCAATTTTGTTAGACTTTTCTTTGTAGTTGTGCATCAAACAACGTTGTAGTATTGTATAATTTAAAACACTAGAGCATTGTAACGGAAAACATTATTGTTAACTGGAAGAAGACATTTTAGGCGTGCTATGGTTCCGACAGGAGAAGAAAGCTTTTTACTAAGGTGTTTGACGTTGTTACGAAACGACTGGCTCCCAAACCGTGAGAGAAAACGCGACTTTATTGTGCAGGCATGGCGAACTATCTCTTTTGTCGTCCTTCGCGAGCTCTGTGTTTTTAGCTTTCTCTTCTTCCCTCACGGTGTCGCACGTTCTAGTTGCTCCGTTCCTGTTCATTTTTTTTTTCAACATCATTCGCGGTGGGCCAAGGTGAGATGGAGGCATCGAGCAAGCAAATCTTTGGTACGAAGTGATTCACAACAGAACCATTCGCGAGACGGATAGAGCAAGTGCGTACAATGTTTTCTCTCTCTGCAATAGCTCAAGCAATGTGCCCATTTTCCGTGACGTCGCTGGTGCCGTGCCTTCTTGGAAGAGCACTACATAACCAACTCGGAGCTTTGTTGTTGGGCATGTCGAGCGATTGTGTGCCGACCGCAGCAATAGCAGGTACACTCGTTTCCATCTCTTTTAAAGTTCTACTGTTGGACGCTGGCGATGACGAGCCTTTCGTTGCAGATCAACGGATACGTGTGGCTCTGATGGGCACTGTTGTCTGTTGTGGCATTCAGGTGTTGCGTTTACCGAGCAAGAAATGCGATGGAGTTAAGGGCTGTAGCTCGTTGGGTTCACTTCTAAGAAAGGTGAGGGGTCTGCTGGTAATCGCAGCTTCAACCTCACACAGCACCGTTGTGAGGCCTTCCACGTTAAGACTACTGCGTTGGAGTGACTTCTTGAGCGCAGTTTTTGTCGGACGAATGAGGTGCTCCCACCATCCACCTTACCATAGAGCGCGTTCTTCGAAAAACTTCCATTGTATCCTGATCTCCGCGCTGTTCTCGCGAAGAGCAGTTAGCGCAGATGCAAACCATCTAGCCCAACACCGAAACGCCTGGGCTTTGTCAGAGTACACAATTCAGGGCGAACCGCGGCGTGCGACGAAACGACTAAAGGCGAGCAAAGTTGTGGTGGTGGTCATGCCTGATGTTAGCTTAAGGTGAATGGTGCGTGTGACGGCGCACGAAAACAAAAGTAAGTACTTCTTGGACCGCTTGCTGTCTTCGCGTACATCAGCCCGCAGTAATCAAGTCCAACGACCGTGAAGGGGCTCGTTTCCGTAATTTTTCACGAGGAAGTAGGGCTATGGGTGCTATCTCCACTGTAGATTTCCAGCGTTTGCACATTCTACATGAAAAAATGATCCTCTTCACAGTTTGACGCCTTTTCAATGACCAAAAACACTCTCGAAGCTCAGTTAGGATTGCTTCAGAACCACGGTGGATTGTACGCATATGCGCTGCCGAAACAAGCAAGCTGGTGAGGTTATGGTCACATGATACTAAGATAGGGTGTCGAATGTCCTGTTCAGCGTGCAGCGCTTGCAGTCACCCACCGACGCGAAGTAGGCCGTCCTCATCCATAAACGGGCAAAAACGAAGTACAGGGGATGTTGAAGGTGATGACAGAACTTTCTGCAGCGCTTGGACCTCGATCGTGAACGAACGAGTGTTCCTGCATTATATGCAACCGATAATGCTCAGCTTGAAATTATTCTGCTGTCAGAGGACCAGACGCTGATGGGGAGCATCTTTCACGGCGGCTGAAACGCTGGATCCATGCAGTTACTCTTAGTAGTCTTGCAAAAGAGCTGTAGGTTTCCAGGGACATTACATCGTGGCGAAAACTATTGGGAAATCAACAAACGGATGTAATTTCTGCGCAAATACCTCGATCATTCTTCAGTTGCTGCGGTTTGGTGAACAGTATTTTGTCCTTAGATTCGCTCACGTCTATACCTTCGTAAGACCTTGTTAACCTTCCTAAGACATAGCCAGCTTGGGCCATGCCATCACTTGGACGATTTGGTAAGATCCGAAAGTGATAGTTCTTGAGTGATGACATCGGCGGGAGTTTCTTCGCTGCTACAGTGAAACGAGTGGGAAGGTCTGGTATGCTGAGAGATTTCGGTGACGCGGTACACTACTAATGGTTCCAATTTGGTCACTGAACTTTTTATCCAGTTTAGTGCCACAAGCGAGTTCATCCAAAACGCAACAGTGGCCTTTTGGAGAAAAAGGATCTTTTGCACGTAGCGTATAAGCCGTACCTTAATAGTGCAGGCTTGGAAGCGATACCATTTTCAAAGAAGCAAGTTGGCCCTTGATGATCTAGTGTCGCGTGAATCACGTTTCGGGCTGCGAGTTCACTCGTACGTAAATGCAAGCACCGTATGCTCTAGGACTGCCTTCTGCAAAGATGTGCAGCTCAAATAAAAAGCGCTTATTTTTGTCTCGTAAGAATATATATCGTGGAATAGTGACAGATGAGTCAGACAGCTCAGAACACCATGCAACTATTACATTCGGCCTGATCACCTTTAGGCTTACAAACATCCCATGCAAGATTTTTCTTCCATACATTCTGGAATACCATTTTAGTCTTCAGGGTGAATGGAGTGAGGTAACCCAGTGGGTCGTATACTCTGACCAAGGTTTTCAGTGCTGTAGGTTTGGTAGCCGGCTTTCGGTGGCAAACATAGCTGCGTGTCAGTGCCCGAGATAAGGTGATCACCTGAACGTTCCCAGAGAACCCCTAAAACCTTCATCATTAGATTGTCGCCAGCTTCATTTTCGATGGCACAGCTGTCACGCAAGAATATTTCTTTCAACTCCTCGCAATTTGAGGCCCACTTGCGAATTTCCATGCTTGCCTCGTAGAATACGGCCTGAAAAATTCGACTTTTCTTTTTCCTAGCTCTACATAATAAGCTCGATACGATAAGTAAGATTTGAAGAGCCCCAAGGTTATACCACAGATACCACAATCCTGTAGCTTAGTCAGTATTATTTTATAATTCAGAAGATCAAACTTTCTGGAGAAGCCGTTGTAGATTCCCATAATAATTTTTACCATCGAAAGCTTGTAATATTGTTTCTTTTTGAGCTAACAGAGCAGTCTCGGTGGAACGGTGCTTCTCGAAACCATGTTGATGACCAGCTAATAAATTATTTTTGTCTAGGTATGGTAATATTTTAGCATGAATAATCTTCTCAATGCCTTTTGAGTATAGTATTAGTAAAATAAAATTGGGTGATAATTACCTAAATGATTTTTATCGCCTTTTTTTAAAGACTGGCAATTGTCCGTACCGTTGCGATGCAAGCGTACACAATCATGGTGAAAGAGATAGAGAAAAAATAGAGGGCTGCAAACGCCCGAGCTCTTTTGTCGACCCGTCAACAGGTTTAGGTGTTCGGGGGGTACGGTATTCTAGGGATTGTAGCCCAGGGGAAGTCCTCGGAAGATAAAAATTTCGCACTCACTGCCCGCTTATGTACGACAACACTTGCCTGCTCGGTGAGGCGCGCCCGGCAGATGTCGCAGTCTCCTCATGCGTGCATCAGCGAGCTGGCTTGGGCAGGTTGGGGAGCGCAAAACATACTAGTAAATTTTTTTTAGTAAGGCTAGATAAATCTTAGGAGGGCACACATTATGCGAGGAAATAAGGTATGCAAGCAAGGTGGCTTACGGAAATACACAGTTTCTTTTTATTTCTTGTTCTGTATTCATTTTTTCGTGTTTTGAGATGAAATTGCTGTAGGCCCGTGTGCTCAGATTCGGGTGCACGTTAAAAAACCCCAGAGGTTCGAAATTTCTGGAGCCCTCCACTACTGCGTCTCTCATAATCTTATGGTCGTTTTAGGATGTTGAACTTCAGATGTTCATCGATCAATCAATACATCATTCAATCAATATATAAATCAATCAATTGTGTAGAATACCAGTACTCAACCATTCTAATAACAGAAGGGAACACAATATCGTCAAAAACTAGCAGTTGTTTCCTGTACAAATAGAAGTGATGAGCAAAGCTCCATAAAAGTGGGACACAAACGACCATGTATGTGCCTCATATCGCTTGTGGCTTTCATGAAAGCAGTAGGGTGGGGAGCAGGTAGGAAGAGCGTCTAGTGTGCTCTATGGCGGGAACGACTGAGGAATGAGTGTGCGGGGCGAGCCAGCACAGGTGACGGACCAACCACTGGTTTTAGTGGAACCCTGGAAATTCCAGGGTGATAAGGGTGACGGGGAAAAACAATGGTTCCACGTCTTCGCCTGTTTGAGGGGAAAGGGCAGAGATGAAGAAAGAGGGAGAACGCTGCGAGCGGTGATGTGGCGGGGAGCTGCAACGGTGTGGTGCGGGCCTTAAGAGCCGTGCTACTAAAAAATGGTTGGCGTGCAGCAATGTGTGCAGCAATGTGAGCAGCAATGTGTGCAGCAATGTGTGCTTGCGTAGTTTGCGCCGGCGTAGAATGTCAGAGCATGCCGGCCGGCAAGTTGCCAAAGCCGGACTCACGACAGCCGACAGGCCTTGCGGCGAAGCCGGGTGTTACGACTCGGGCCGCCAACGTCTTGGCCGGGATTTCTCCGCTGTTTCTGTGCAGAACTAATAGACGGAGCTGACAAGGTGATGGTGGGTTGAGGCAACATGTATGTTCAGCATAAATAGAGGCGTTAAATATTCGGCACTGGGGCTGACAGCTTAAAGAGCTCGCACTGATGTGCGACGAAGAGCCTGGATGTCATCGGATGCTCTGATGGCATCGTCTGTTCTCGGGCACTGCTCTGCTCCTTGGCGCCGCGCCGCTTAGTTCTTTTATAGGCCCTGGTGACCCTGGCGTCAGCCGCCCCCAATCAGAAACCGCCACTAGATTGCATCTATGGGCGTGTGGTATTGCCAAGCGTTGCGTAAGACACGCCAGCGCCGCCGAGCTAGATGACGTCGACTGCATCATCGAGCTGCAAACGGACCCGGGGGTGGAGGGAGGTTGCCAAGTGTTGCGTAAGACGTGCCGCCGCCGCCGGGCTAGATGACGTTGACCTGGCTCACTCGCTAGTTTCGACGCTGGTGGAATTTGCAGGAGCAATGAATTTCGATTTGGGCTCGATGGCGAAACACAGGGCAAACATTTTGCTTGTTACAGCAGTTTCTAGCCCTCTGGGACACACTTGCTGACACTTGCTAGCCTGGGAACGAGGCACTGTAGGGAAGAGCGCGCTCGATTCTTTTAGCGGGACATACTCATCCCACTTTTTTTCCAGAACGTACTGGGTGAATATTGACCAAATTTGTTTTGTACTATTTCTTTGTGGTTTATATTTACTGGGCGTCCCAGATGACTCTGCCGCAAATTAAGAAAAACGCACTTCAAAAACATTCTACCTGTTGTATATTATAGGTAATTGTATGCACATACAACCTCTATTTCTTTTCAAGACTAAGCACTAATTAGTCACCTTAATTAGGCAACAGTTTGTTCTTGCTAAGGTCTGTAAAATGTACACTTCACGTTGTAGGTCATGCCAAATAACCCCAAAATCACCTTCATCATTTATTTGAACCTTAACGGTCCTTTAGGGGCATAAGTAAGTGTGGAGGAAGTTTTACATAATACAGTCAAACCCCTCTGTAGGAGACACTGATATAAGAGACAAATAGGTATGAGAGACACCATTATGACTATACTGAATTACAGGGGATAGGAAAATGCTTACAAGGTCTCCTGCTTACAGCAAATATCTCATTTAGAAAGACTAAAATTGCTGCCTGGAAGGTTTAACTGTACAAAAAACAAAATAATAAAGTAGTACAAATAAATGAAAAATAATTTTGCAGGATCTCCGAACAGATGTAAAAAATTGTACTTATACAAAATTAAAAATACGTGTACCCAAAATTTACGTATGTATACAAGAGCATGAAATACAGTTACAGTTGTAGAATTTTATTGCGTTTTCAAGTTAAAAAAGAACTTAGTAGCTGCTTCAATACGCACGAGTCACGCTCTAGATCAAGGCTTCCGGTAAGTAACTCAATTCTTTGATGGTGGCATGGAGAAATGACTTGTTGAATGCAACCGTTCTACCGAAAGGACGCTGGAAGCTTTGTGAATTGCATAGCTGACGAGAGTAGCGGACAGGCGAAAGTAAGAGCCACGCAAATAGTGAAACTAATAATATAACTTATGAAAAAAAAGAGTCAAGAAAACATGCGTCTGTAAGCTAGATTCTGCAATTCTAAAGATTCCCCAATGAAAGTGATGCTTGATGAGTTATCGTAGTTCGTCGTGACGAGCTGGGCAGCCCTATTTTGAATGGATATCAAAATAATATTCAGATAGGTTTTGTGAGGACTCCAAATGTAGGACGTATATTCGAGCTTTGTACGAATGAATGTTATGTATCCAATTTTACAGATTGTAAGAGGTGATAGGCTTAAGGTTCCTTGGACGTAGCCAAGCTTTTTTGGTGTGTCGGCGACCAAGTGTGTCACATGATCCCAGCATGCGAGGTTGTTAGAAATAGGCACGACAAGGTATCAGTAATCGTCGACATATGCCAAGTTCATTGAGTTTAAATTGTAGATTTATTCAGAGCTCGACTGCTTGCGAGATACGCGCGTGACTTAGCATATGAAAACGTTAGTCTGCATCAACCATATTGAATGCCAGTTTAGGTAGGTCGTTTTGTAGAATTTTGTGATCATCAGGGGTGGTTGATTTGGCTATAAAAGATGCGTCGGCAAATACTCGATTGGACGATGAATTTCCTGATTGTATATCGTTCACATATATAAAAAAGAGTATTGGGCTGAGCACTGACCACGGAGGGGCACGGTATTTAACAGGCGCTGCAGTGGTTGGAAGACCGGCAATGTCAGTTAGCTGGGATGAATGTTCTAGGAAGCATCGGATCCAGGGCTGTACCCAAGAATAAGTTCCGGGGAATGTTTTTGTGTAGAACGTCTAACTTAGGCAACTGGTGGCTGCTTGTTTTCTTCAGTGTAGAGACAAATATTCCCGTCCATTGGCTTTAAAACAGCATCATGTTTGAAAATATTTCCATATAAAGGATAATTCTACCTGCACTCTAGTTGTGTTAGAAGTTTCAAGAGCTATGCACGAGGTCAGAGATAGTTGTCCACCAAGAAAAGCAGCCGTGCCATTAGCAAAGCTGATTGACCTTAAAGTGCTCTCCACCGTCAAATCGGCAATATTTTCCCAGGTCCAGATTGTGCACGCCTGAAAAAGAACCGATAAAAACACGCATTCCTGCCTCAAGTGTGCTTTTATTGCTTGCCACTTTCAATTTTTAGATTTCTTTAACTAAAGAGGGGGAAAAGTTTGGAGATCAGCAACGCTACGGAAATAGCAGTGAAATGTACAGTTCATCTAAAGAACAAATCACCAAACACAATCTTCCAAAGGATTCTCTCGACATCACAAAAATTTTATATTCCCCACCGTTACTCTATAGAAAGACAAATTTTCGCCGCTAACAATCTAGGAGTTGTGCCCTGAACACAGCCGTTTTAGCTCGACTATTTAGTTATTTATTTATTTACAAATACTGTAAACTCTTTATTGAGGTTCATTACAGGAAAGGTGCGACACACTGTACAAACAAAATGGGCTCATAACTATACATCTCACAATAATAAACTAAGTATAGATAAATACAAATCCGTAAAATCTCTGCATTGCGAACGAAAAACACTCACCCTGATTCGCAATACAACAGATAACAATCGCTATATTCTTTACAACAAATCACATAAATGTAAATCAAGTAAATGTAAATCAAGTAAATGCACAAATTCATTATCATCCCCCACAATTTTCACGAATTGCTTCCTGACATTTAGGTACGCTTTCATCCAAATATGCAAAAAGTTGATGCAGTCCAGCACATCGAAGCTTATACAGTAATCTGTCGTGAGGTACTTTATTGAAGGCCTTAGCGAAATCTATGCAGATGACATCAATTTCTTCATTCATATCTAAAGTTTCCGCAAGGTCATGGATAATTTCAATAAGTAGTATTGGAATCGAGACTTTACTCCTAAAGCCATGCTAAGAAAGATATAACTAATTTTCACTTTCCAGGAAGGTGATAATATGTTTGACAATGATATGTTTTATTATTATGCAGCACATAGATGTGACCGACACGGGATCATGATTTTTGGCAGACAACCAATCCCCACTCTTAAACACAGGGACCACAACAGCTGTGCGCCAGTCAGATGGCACTTATCTAGTACAAAGAGACTTTAAAAAAAGAACTTCTAAGTAATAAGATATCCACTCCGCATAACGCCACGAAAATGGGTTGGGTATTTTATCAAGGCTGCATGCTTTTTTAGAATCAAGAGACAATAGACTCTTCAATACTCCTTCTCGACTGATAGCAATATCATGCATCGGCTTGGATAAGCGGCATATTAAATCCTTTGTTTCAGTGTCACATCGGCGTCTTGTAAAAACTGACTGAAATAAAATGTTAAGACTATCTGCAATATCAACATTCTGCATCGCGATTTCGTTTTCCCGTTTCACCTGGTATTTTATCGCACCTATTGGACATATGAAGCCAGAACCTAAGAGGTAAATGTTAATAAAATAACGCAACTTTTGACCAAAAAAAAGCACGCTTAGGTGCTGTCAATTAAGTCTTCTTTCAATTATTTTCGTACACGTGCTATTTCCTCGGAGCCATGTGCCTTCATCTCCGCAACCTTTTCAACTTTCGCTTCTTATGAATAATATCTCGTGTTATCTACGGTTGCGCTTTTTAGACTTCTTTGTCCTACTAGGAATTAATTTGTCGATGCAATATTTATTAACGTTAAAACGTTGCCACAATTCAACTGTTTCGCGCTCGGATGCGTGCTCAAAATGACCAAACGAAAACCCCAACATGTCAAAAATGGAAGTGTCATCTGCGTTCGAGCAGTGCTTCGCTTGCACGGTCTTTTAGGTTCTAGTTCATAAAACACTCAGTTAAATAGTAAGAGGGACCAATCTATGAACAGAAACTGCCTCATCATCACATATAGTATAATTGCACACTTTGTTTGAAAGGAACACTAGATCCAACACTGACCGAGACGAAGATGTTATCAAATTATATTCGCGCACTATTTGTGTAAGACCATGAGCAAACATAATTTCCAACATCTTTTCACCGCTATCAATCTCAACGTGACCAGGCAAAACCGCGTCCCAGTTAATGTGCGGCAGAATAATGTCTCTAGTAAGAATTAGCCTGATTTCCCATTTACATGAGCAAAAAAAAGTTATTCAGTTTATCAAGATACTTTGATGCCGTTGCGGGTGGTCTGTACACGACACCAACAATGTGTACTTTGTTAAAAAGGCGTATTCTACACTACACCGTTTCTGGTACATTGTTTTTAACTTGTGAGGCCACAACAGACCTTTTTTTTACTATGATAGCAACCCACCCCCTAATCAGTACCCATCACCTGTAAAGATCTAGTATCCTTCTGGCACAATGCAGTTATCAGGGACACAACTGTGTAGCCACGTTTCAAATATAGCCACCCAATGGTGACTTTGCGATAGAAAAATGTATTCAAGTTCAGTCATTTTGTTAGCGATGCTACGGAAATTAAATAGAACAAGCCGAAGCTATGTCTGTGGCAAATAAAAAAGCGTTTCTAGTGCGTTAGATGACATGCTCTCGTTTCTTGTACTGCTCCTTCCTTCATCGGTAGCTTTAAGAGCATTTATCTGTTTCTGTTTATCTGCACGATTTTGATACAGGTATTGTTCTTCTCGTTTGACATCCTAGCCATATATATCACAGTTTATTTAAACCTTATAATGCACCAACATAACCTGTGCATCATTAGCCCTATCTGAAGCTGTACTTTTCCATAAATTGTACCTTATTTTAACTGTTTCTCAGGGGTAGTCTTGGCGTGCAACTATGCATCTGCGTATGTGCCCTTCTTCTTGTCTTCAAGCAAAAAACAAATAAAAGAGAGAGAAAACGAAAACTACTTTCGCATTTGCAGTGCTACTCTTCAGTTGCTGCAGAAGTCTCTGAACTGCACCTCGTTAAAGTGACAATAGATAATGCCACTAAAAATGTGGTGCCACGTTCGAGAGTTTGTGTTGTTTGTGGAGAGCACTTTTCCCAGTGATATCGCGTTGTTCCACTGCCCGTGCATAAAGTGGCACCCGACATTCAATTTTTTTAATGTGGGTAATCGTGTGTTCGTTCTCGAGGAAAAGTGAGATTAGGCGCTGGGGGAAATTTGGAGACCACGGTGACGACAACGGATTTTCGGAAGTTGATTTTTCTCACGCTTTGCTATCTTAGGCCTCACCGCGGGTTGGCTACACTGTTTTGGATTGCCTCGATTTCTTACTTAACCTTACCACAAATCTCTGCAGTCACAATGAGTAGGCTTAATTCACTTTCATGACTATGCCTTATTGGCTATGAGCACGACGTCTGCACCTGCGTCATCGGTATGGAAGCTTGTCATCGGTACTTTGCAAGGCATTTTCCATGTGTCGCTTGTGTCAGAGCGGCACTGGGGTCACCCTAGGAGTATGCTGAAGAACCGAAGCAAATGTGTGGCCAAAACCGCATCCGTTTAGGGCCAAGACGCCATTACATAGTGAAGAGAACCAATTCACAATGTTGGTGCTACATAAGGCTGGCCATGGCCAAGTTCACGTCACTTGGCATAAAAGGAGGAAAGGATTTGCACAGGAGAAAGGTGGGGGTACTGTGTTTTGAAGTGGAGCATCTGCGTTGTACGCAGCGCTGTCAAAAGGTGATCATCTTGGCTGTCTGCACAAATCAACGAGCTTGTTGGGGACTGTGTTATTTGAAGGATTTAGGTTCGATCTCGGTGGCAAGTTATGTTTTCGCCCACTTTACTTTCTTATCATTTACAGCATAATTATTAGAAATAACATCCTCTATACTTCATTTGGCGTTATTGTGGAAGTTCCCTTTTTTATTGTACAAGAAAAAAAAACGAGCCCTTAGAAAATCTAGGGTATTCTGATGCAGTTTGGGACTTGAAAGTTTCATATAGCAAATCATTGCAAATTTTTTCACGATTATTTGTGTGGATCTAGAGGCCACAAGGTAGGGTTTTGATTTCTATTAGAAAAAAATGTGGATTTGCACTCCTCTACTACATACTTTTTATTCCTAAATCCCGCAGCTATGTCATGACGCAATACGTTTTGTTATTTTTGTAGCATTGTTTCATGAAACCCTGTAGTTTTTTGACATCTGTCAAGCTGGTCAAGTTGGTATTTTTAGTTACCATAATGCTGAAATGCTTGTGCTTTATATAATTTACCAGTTGTTGTGCCTGATAGGAGAGGGCTTCGACGAGGAGATAAGCGATGATGTGAGTGGTGTAGTGGTGCAGGTGCGTCCAAAATTCGACAAAGTTGCTGTCTGGACTGCCGATGTGCACCGAGCTGGCAACAACATCAGAATTGGGTGAGTTGGTTTTTTCTTTATTTATTTACATAGTTCCTGAAACGCCACAGTGCAATACTGCAGGGGGGTGTATATACAAAGTCAGTACAGTTAAGGACATTTCTGTGATAGCAAGCAACAACATATTAAATATATATATATATATATATATATATA
The DNA here is from genome assembly GCF_043290135.1 of Rhipicephalus microplus. Lineage (NCBI taxonomy): Eukaryota > Metazoa > Arthropoda > Arachnida > Ixodida > Ixodidae > Rhipicephalus > Rhipicephalus microplus. The sequence continues at coordinate 305,550,998 of NC_134710.1, read as the reverse complement.
TATATATATATATATATATATATATATATATATATATATATATATATCAACATGTAAGAATGTTAGTGCACAAACAAAAATTTTTTTGGTATTTTATGGCAGGTAGCAAACAGGTACAAAAGGTGAAATACACTAGTCATATTAAAACAACAAAAAACGAACATTTGTTTCTCAGGTTTACTATAGCTTCTGGAAGTTCATTCCACTCTAATTGTTTTTAAAAAGAAGTTGGCTTACTTTATGAACCTATATTTTCTTCTGGGGCCTACACTGACTGCCTTTCATGTTGAAACGTTGCTACGTATGAGACAATTGATAGTGAAATCTTATCTCCCGAACTTTGACCCCCAGAAGGGGTCGAGGGGAGACACTGGTCTTGTGGACCAAAATATTATCACAAAACAAACTTTCTCGAATTTTTTCTCAACTTCTTTCTGCCTATAGATATCAAAGACAACCTATGGCTGCTAATATAATACATTTCCATGGACACCTATTTTTGTTATTGTGCTCTAAAATTAGCTTTATGTCTATTGTACACTCACAAACACCCCTCGAAATATGGGTAATTTTTTCCCATTTTCTGTGTTTTTTATTACATTATTTTTTGATCCAACGGTTAGATCTTGATTATTGTTGTAATGCAAGGTTATGAGTACCACACACACTAAACCAATTTTATAAAACATGTAATAAAAATATTACGTCATCAAACTGCCAAAAATACTGGGGCTCCCAACCATGACCATGGCGAAAACGTCTACAGTTGCTGACTGATTTATCAGACCTTGCTGAGACCACAAATTACTAAAAAAATTGTACCCCTGTCACACGGAACATGTTATGTCATTCGCAGCGAATGACATTCCTAACGAATGTTGTTGCAATCTTGCGTTCCACGTCTAAACGGCCATATAAAATAACATTTGCTATTGATGTCAATGTTTATCGGCAGGCTAAAATATTACCGAGAAATTGGAGCATTTATTTACATAGCATTGTCCAGCTGGTTCAACATGTGTTGCGATGCTATGCAACAGCATCATTAAAAATAAAAATGCTCGTACACATTCAAAGCAAAACTACCTTAAAGCCACTCACAACTTGCAGACGGCAATATTTGAAACCATGGCAATATTTGGAACCATGACAGCATTCATAAATTTATGATCACGATTAATGATGATAAGTGCAATCGAATATTATTTCTATCCGACTGCTGCGAAGGAAGCATCAGAACCGATTGAAGCGCCTGAAGCTTCCAATTGAACAAAACATCACCGATGACGAGGGATCTGTAGCTGCGCCTACAGCCCGATTCATTTACGTTTGGCTTCGTCTTGGCCAGCAATTAACAGAGAAGTGTGGTCACCAATTATCCAAGAAAGGATATTTGGTTTGAAATCACTCTTCCTAAACTGGTGTGTCACACTTGCGTGTGTATTTTACTGATAGCGACAACGGCAACGCTGCACCAACACAGCGAGCGTTTTTAAATACGGCCTACATGGGGCGCCATAGCGTTAATTGAAAGTCTGGGAAAAAAGATTATAGCTGCACAAATTGCTTCTATTATCACCTTCTACGTTCAAAAGTTACCGAAAAGGTAATAACAACCTTTAATAGACATCAGAACATCCCTTACACTTGCTTTGAGGTGTCGAATTTGTAACCTCTTGTTAAGCGCCTGTTGACGGGTGTAGAAATGTCACGCTTCCATGAGTTCAGTGATCACATTCAAGGGGTAAATGTCATTAGATGTGGAAGTCATTCACTGTGCCCGTGTAGCAGCGACAAAATGACATCAACACCTAACGTCATTCACAGCGAATGACTATACAGGTGCCGTGCGAGAGGGGTATGACAGTCTAAAAAAAAGGGAAGGATATGAGTGATAACGAAGCTAATTAGGATTATAGCATCCGAAAAAATCCCCAATAATGCCCTTCGTCATGCATACTGTGCTAGGGGACGAGCAGGTTTGGTTGTACGTGGGCGACGAGAATATATTCCGTGCACTGAGCGGCACCATTAGTGGCTTCATGGCACCAAGCAAACAAATTATGACGCTGGTCGTAAAAACGTGCATGCAACGTCAAGTATGTCTGCAGGGATTTAATGATGTGCTCTGGGTTTTTCTAAACGTGCACTGACTTTGCAAGTATGCAAGCCTCCAGCATTTCGCCTCTACAGAAACGCTGCTTCTATGGCCATGACCAAACCTGCATGTTGTTTCAGGTGACACCCCCCCCCCTATTAATCTATTGACCTATTGATAATCACGATAAGGCTGACTGGATGTATAAGGTTGCACCCGTGAGATCAGGCAGCGGCTCATGCCACCTAGCCAAGATAGTACATAGTAAAGTTAAGTACTATCACCGTGTCTTGAAGAATTGAATTTCATACAGTATCCAATCGCCATAACCACCGATTACTACTGATAAACCACAACGGCAGAGAAGATGTAACATGCAGGAATGCTCAAATACACTTGACACACCGCCAACATTAACACGTGCGAAATGACACAACCCTCCCCTTATTGACCTATGGACCTATTGATGATCACGATAAGGCTGACTGGATGTATAAGGTTGCACCCTTGAGATCAGGCAGCGGCTCATGCCACCTAGCCATGATAGTACATAGTAAAGTTAAGTACTATCACTGTCTATTGAAGAGTTAAATTTCATTCGTGCCTGGATTGTAGCAGCCAAATCTTCCTGGTTATTTCTACCCACTTAGTCTATTTTGCCATCACTGTCCCTAAACCCCAAAGTTTTCAAACATTCTGCACCATTGTCTTGGAATATAAAGTGAAGCCCTTTAAAGAACATAATAAAATGTTCAGCTGTTTCAAGCTCCTCCCCACACGCACTACATAACGAGTGCATGCTTTCGTATTTGGCTTAGTACGTCTTGATCCGCAATACTCTCGTCCTGGTTTCTAACAGCAGAGAACTACCCCAAGAATTACCATAGATCTTTTCTCTTGCAATTTCCTGTGCTTGAATGTTTGGTAGATCTCTAGCGATGATTTCCTGAGATCTCCGAATTTTCACACGCCCCTTTCTGTTTCATTCACCTTCTTCTTATCTGGTATTTCCTTTTGGCTTGGTGTCCTGCTGTTGTCTATGTTGCCTTATGTACTCCCATGCAAGGTAAACTGTTCTTTCGGAAAATTCGGCTCTAAGTTCTATTAGGCAGAGTAAAGTATCCGAAAATTTCATTTCCACCAACAGAGCGTTGATAACGAACACGTTGCCGAAGTCATGAATAACCGCTCTGCAGCCGAAACAACCTTCTTCATAGGATCCACTAGGGCAAAACCTTTTGAGCATGCAGTCTCCCATGCCGTAGAATCGAGGCAGACAATGCATTCAGATTTCAAAAATTTAACGTCAGTCAACCCGTGTTGCCAACAAAATGAACTAAAAAAACTACGAAAAGAAAGTGCTATCACGGAAATTCGCCGATCACGTTGCAAGCCACATAGATTACTGGTGCAATGAATGGCACTGATTGTTCGATTTCAAGGGCTCGTACCCCATATCCATGACGTTGCAACCTAATCGCTAACCACCGTTCGAGTGTTACATGTGCCACCTAAAATCCATTAGGCTTAAGTAGAGCCACCAAAAAGAGTTACGTCGATTCCATACAAAACCGCAGTATGATTGCCCACGACCACCTACGAAAAGCACAAGCAGGGATTAGGCCTAGCCTACCATTCGCATGTTGTCGTTAGAAGTGTGTACAAGACAAAATAAAGATTTATTATTGAAAAGATCGCACTCAAGCACTGATCCAAAAGCAGCGTACGTGGTACAATCAGGGGAGAAGGTGCTGCGCCAATACCGCCATGCTGTGCCAGTGTGACCTGCTGCGGGAAGCCGCGTCTAAACGGAAATTCGCACGTGCAACGCCAAAATGAGTCAGGCTTCTGCAAGTCCGCGTAGTGGCAGCAAAGCTAAAAGCTCACGGCAGAAAGTTGAAAAGCTTTTAATTTTGTGGACGCGGTAGCAAACGGGATAATGGGGATGTTTTTCCTGGCAGGAAACTCAATGCACACTTGACGAGGACGCGGGTTCCAGACGGAGCGTGCTCGGCCGGCTAGAGGTTGGAGCTACGCTTGCGCGTCGGTGCAATTACTCTGACGCCCAAGCAACCGCCCTTCTTCCTTACTGAGCGACCCTGCGAACTAGGCGCAATACTGCCGTGGGCATCTTTTCATGGCTATCTGCCGTGGCCATCTGCCGTGCTAATCTTTTCTAAATGAACTTAAAATCTAACCTTTCTCTTTCATTACCACTGATGTCTATCAATCCCTGCAGATGTTTTTTGCCGGTCAATATTACTATATATTTGTATACATCAATGCTGAAAAGGACTGTTCAACATGTTTTCCTTGCTTGACAAATGAGAGGCTAAAGCTGAGACCAATCCCGTCTAATTTGGCTTCTAAAGCTTGTAAATGTGGTGGAACCCGGATAATACGACTTTCAGGGAACCACGCAATAAAGTTCTGTATAATTCAGGTGGGCATTACACAATCGAAAAACTAAGATGATAGACAGCGACACTAAGCCTTGCCCCCAAAACTGGTACAGACTGCCTGATTAAGCTCACAGAAAGACCTTGTGCTTCTGCACGAAAGTACAATAAATTATTCTTGCCAGGGGTACCTAATGGTAGCATTACATACTAGTTGGAGGACGTACGAGCGAATCTTTATTTTCAACTTAATAAAAAAATCTAATGTAACCCGCATTTTTTTTACCAATAAACCAGGTCTGAAAATTGCCGCCGTGTGAAACCCAAAACACATTGGCAACAGCCTCCCCTCGAAAGAATCGGGCACAGTGTCATTGTTATCACATATTGGCGACGGACCACGAGTTTGCGTAGAGTGCCTTCGTTTGTGACTAAGCTGTGCGCGTTTGAATTTGTTGGCTTCTGAAATGCAACTATTAATGCCCCGCTGTTTGTATGAACGTCAACGTCAAGTGAAAGTAATCTAGCATGGTGAAAACAGCTGCGTCGCACCCTTGTGCGCGTGCAAGGCTATGACTTCGAATGCGACAAAGACTGGAGACCAGCTGTATGTCGACTAGGGAACGTTTCCACGCACAAAAAATAAGAAATATAGGTTTTTCAGTTGGCTGATATACTCCGTGTGGATAGAGTTTGCCTAGGTAACGACCCCGGATACATACGTGAATCATTGAGGCCTATGAAGAAGCACACGAACTTCCAAAAGAATTTTCAACTTTAAGAAAACGTCCTGGCTCACTCTCAACTTTTCTAATCGTCCACCTAGGGGAATGAAAGTTCATATTTAGCACTCGCCAATATTTGGTTGACGTTTGATTCTAGTAAATGTGGTTTTTTGCCCAGATGGAATCTGAAACTCTTCGTAAGGAGCGGGGTCGGCGTGAAACTGCGTCGTATAAGAGGGTTTTAATTACATAATTTTTGTAGATAATTTTTCGGAACCAAATCAATTCGTCGTAAAATGTGGGTCATTGCGAAACCAGGGGACATTTAATCGAAGGTATACTGTACAGCATAAATAACAAAGGTGCCGAGGGACTCCGCTTTCAGAAAAGTAGCGTCCCCTTGACAGTTTTGCCCAGACAAGAAAGTTTGGACACGGCCTGCGATACTGGAAGCTTGTGTGTCTTCTAATCCAGGAAGCCACAAAACTAAGGTAGTCACTAAAAACCTAACTCGACGACACCAAGGTAAACTTAAACACGGCCGCTTCCAAAACTGAGAGACATGGCTCAAATTGAGTAGTTTAGTACGAAAAATCATACTTTCGGGCATAGGTTGGTCCAAAAAATCTTTCATGAAAATGCATTAGTGCTCCGAGAACGCTAACACTGCATTTATGAAGTCCAAATTATCCAACAATTCCAAAATTTTGGAGTGTAGAGAATCCGTCATCTACTGTATATGAACTGAGCTATAATTATAGGGATGGTATGGTTGTGATACCTTATAGAAAAGTTTTTTTAGCGCCCGCAATGACCCAGTGAACGAACAAAAGGGAGAAAGAATGCGCATACATTGAATTTGAGAGAGATGCTTGCATTTGCACAAGTAGTGGATGCCTACGTAAGACCTTGGCGCTTACATTGCGCCCACTACGGTCGATGTGTGCTTTACCGGCAGCTCTCTCACGAGATCATGATCTGCCGAGTCTAAAACAGACAGGAAGACTGCAACAGACAACGGTACAATGTTCATGGCAGCAAACGAAGTCGATGGCAGTGCCCTTGATTTAGAGGGTAAATAAGTAACCTAATGTCAATTGGTGAACATGTGCAGTGCATTGTGAACGCTACTAAGCTGGAGCTCAACTTACGACGACAGTATGTCTGTTGCAAACTAGAAACCACGAATTGACACGACGCACCGTGGCGAATTTGATGATGTTGTGGGTCTTGAAGTGGAGAGCGCCACGCTCTTGCAGTGAACGGACACAGCAGACACAGTCGGACTGAACCGAAACAACGGATGTATTTAAATGTTTTCAGATCAGCTATAATTCAGGTGACCTAATACACACCAATTGTGATCAACACGCTAAAGCAACCTTTCACAATATCACCATAAAATCAATAACATAACAAACCCAAAGTAGTGCGAAGGTGGAGCCGCCAACGTTCGACTCACCACTAGGGCCACGTCAGACAACCCGCGGTCCCGTCCACCGCGGACCCTCTGCCAGAGACAACCGTTCGCACCGACCGCCACGCACCAGAAAGGACCGCACACCTCTCATACGGCGCCACCCAGGCTTGCGCCAGGCATCACTGCCGGCACCACTGAACTAACAATGTTGATGATGGTGGTAATAAACGCTCGCGAGCACACCACTACCTACCCTTCGATAGTTGTGAACCCTGAATGCGGCCTATGCGCAAAACTCGTGCGTCACTATGCGCAAACTACTTTACAGGAGATGTTTGCCCCCACCCCCTCTTCGCAATGTTTACGGGGCATCGAGTCTCTGATCCTTTTGAACAATGTGTGCCTCTTCTTCAGATGTCTGAATAATTGCCTGCAACAGCGTGCCAAGTGCAGAGTAAAAGTGCAGTTTTATTAATGCAATACACTATACATACAATTTAGAAAGCACTACAACAACGAATCAACAATATGTACAATTTGTACTGCCCAGCAAAGGAGGCCTGCTGGAAAATCTGTGAAAGAAATGTATGCGCCCACCCTCCAAATGTGCAAACCACTCACCTCTCATAGGCTGCCACCAAGGCTTGCGCCAGGCATCACTACCGGTGCCACTGCACTAACCATAATGATAGTGGTGGTAATAAACGCTCGCGAGCACAACGCCACCGACCCTTCAATAGCTGGGAACCCTAAATGCGGCCTTTGCGCGAAACACGTCCGCCACGAGGCGCAAACTACTTTACAAGAAGTGTTAGCCCCCACCTTCTCCTCCCGCCATGTTTACGGAGCATCGTGTCTGTGATCCTTTTTAACTATGTGCCTCTTCGGCAGATGTCTGAATAATCGCCCGCAAAAGCATGCCAAATGTTTAAGAGTAAAAGTGCAGTGTTATCTATGTAATTGTAGAGTCTGTGGATGCACGTGTATGTTCTACTAAGCTCAGCTTGGTTTTTCTCGAACACTGATGATTCATAACCTAGACGGCACCCTTATCATTGTTAAAGCAGCTTTGGTAACAATCGTCATTTATGTATAAATCATGCTGCTTGTTTATCTATACCGAACACCCGAAACCACTGCTCGTCATCAAAAACGATCGGCTTGCCTCATTCGTTTACTGAAGAGGCAAGCACCACTCTGTCAGGGACTGCCTTTATGCTAAGCAAAAAAAAAAAATGCTGGGGACTTTCACGGGTTTGTGATTGGCCTATAATGGTTCCCGCATTATCTTCACTTGGAAATGGGAACTTGGACCAGACAGCCATCAATTTCAACATTCTGATTAGTGGGATGGTGCATGAAGGGGGAGCACACAGCGTGCGTAGTAAAGCTACGAGCACAAAAGATGCAATCACATGGCATGGTATTCTAGTTTCTTTAAATGCTAATAAACGGCTCTGCCCTTTGTGGTGGTTCATTTGAATTTTGGAACAAAAAGACATGCTACTTGCGCCAACATGTGTTTGCTCATTGTGTTGACCTTTTACTTCTTACTGTAAATAGGCTAGGGTTTTTTATTTTTGAGAACGGAAGAATTGTCTTCCTCAACATAGCTAACATAAGACTGTGTATATTAGTGTATGGAAGCCACATGAAACTAAATTTCTGCACTTAAACGCCGAGTGAACAACCTCCTATACAAAATTTTACGATAGAGGATTTACTAAGAGGATTATATGATCACTGCACTCTTGTGGGTTGTGGACATGCTGCTGCATGAATTTTTTGTATAATGGTGTAATAATGAAAATACACGAGACAAAACATTCATTACAGCAGGCATTGGTTTTTTGCTCATACTCTCCATCCTTTTCGGTGGTGCTATGAGTAGTAGTAGCTTGTTGTCGTAACTATGCCCACATTGGCAACGTAACGCGAGATCACTGATTTTGTCATAGGCGCATAGCCATAGACTGAGCAAGGGCCCCGCCGCGGTGGTCTTGTGGCTAAGGTACTCGGCTGCTGACCCGCAGGTCGCGGGTTCGAATCCCGGCTGCGGCGGCTGCATTTCCGATGGAGGCGGAAATGTTGTAGGCCCGTGTGCTCAGATTTGGGTGCCCGTTAAAGAACCCCAGGTGGTCAAAATTTCCGGAGCCCTCCACTACGGCGTCTCTCATAAACATATGGTGGTTTTGGGACGTTAAACCCTACAAATCAATCATAGACTGAGCAAGGCTTCCGCATGTGTCGCTCGTGTCAGCTACTTGCAGCAGTGCAGTAAGAAGTACAGTTAAGCATTGACGAGGTTCATGAGGTAAACAATTACGTGACATTGGACACGCTAAAACAACCTTACGCAATATTACCATACAATAGTTAGCTTAACCAACACAAAATACTGTGAAGGTAGCGTCGCCAACGCTCGACTCACTACGAGGACCCATGACAGACGGCCCGTGGTGCCGTCAAGCACGGACACGCCACAAAAGACAAGCGTTCGCGCCAGCTGCCACGCACGAAAAATGAACGCTCACCTCTCATATGCCGCCACCTAGGCTTGGCGCCAGGCATCACTGCCGGCACCACCGCACTAACCATAATAATGATGGTGGTAATAAACGCTCGCGAGCACAACGCTACCTGCCACTCGATAGTTGTGAACCCTAAATGCGGCATATGCGTGAACCACGTGTGCCACCAGGCACAAACAACTTTACAGGGGAGTGTTCAAGTTGTTCAGTGCTATCAATGTTGTAAAGGTGATAACCCTGTGTCTGAACCCATTGAGTTCAGCTGCACTCTGGATTTGTGTTAGGGCATATTGTACTCATGGTTTAATTTTCTGTCTGCTCTTTGATCATCTTCAGGAAGACATTGAAGGAGAGGCTATATTTGCACCCACGATACATCGTTCCATACCAGGTATGTTCTGATCACAATACTTTTTGGCATTTCCTGGCAGCATTTATAAGGGAACTTGCTGATTGTTTCTGCAATGGTTACGCCTTGAGTCGGCATGCAGCGTTGATCATTTGTAGGTGGGATGTTGAAGGTCGCTGACGTCACTTACCACTAGTGCGTGGCCATGCTACTTTTTCAAGCCTAAAGCGATTCCTTTGGAGCCTGTAAAAAACCTAAGCATAGCAGCTATTTTTGTGCTAAACAGTTTTTGACGTTTAACTACTTGTATATTTTGTGTATTCAATGCGTTAGTTGTTTGTTCAGCATAGATAATTGTGATAATTCATAATGAAGGACACGCTGAATTACTTGAGAGAATAACCAAAAATACCCCCCTTTCTGACAGTGCAAAGATGGACGTCATCAGCTTGCCACTAGTTATGTAAAAATCCCACGGTAAACGCTTTCTGCTGAAAAAGAAGTGGGTTCTGACTGCCTCCTTTGCTAATTTCAGTACGATCCCTCAATAAAATTGGCAGGACTCACTAAAAGGCTTGTGATTGCAAAGTTTTATACGAGGGTGTTAGAAAAGTATCCAACCTATTTTTTTTTGCGAGCACCTGATGGATTCAAAACAAGCGCACTTGCTTCAGCTGAACTTTTTGCTCATGCGTTCATTTTTTCCCGCCTGCCAATAGCTTCTATTGCTAGGACAAATTGTTTCAGAGAGGTAGTGTGCACTGCTCTCATTGTTTTTTTATTGTAAGAAAAATTACGAAGCGACTGGAGCACCATTAGAGCATCAAGTCTTGCCATAAACTAGGTGACAGCCAATCAAAACCCATTGGTTAGATCAAGACTGCTTTCGGTGACCAGGTTATGAGCCACACACAGATTAAAGAGTGGTACAGCCAGTTTAAAAACTGCCACGCATAGGTGAAGAGCGAGTCTCGATCCGGTCGGCCATCAACACGCCGAAATGACCAGGTCAATTCCGAAGTGAATTCTGCGGCGATGCAGGACTGTCATGTGACTACCCAGGAAATTGCAGAAGAGGTGGGCATCAGCATTTTCTCTGCATTTTCCATTATGACCGAAGATATAGCCATGAAGAGAGTTGCTACGAAATTCATCCCGAAACTGCTCTCGGTTGAGCAAAAGCAACTTCGTGTTGAAGTGTCACAGGACATGCTGGATATCACAAGCAGGGACCTAAGCTTCATGAACACCATAATCACTAGAGACGAGTATTTGGTGTGCACGTACGACCCGGAAACCAATTCCCTGTTATTACAATGAAAGCATCCCACATCAATAAGACCAAAGAAGGCCCGCCAAGTGCGCAGCATCGTCAAAGTGATGCTGAGTGCTTTCTTTGAGTCCCGTGGTGTGACACACCATGAGTACGCACCACATGGTCGATCACAAAAGCGTACTGCAGGGATGTCCTTCATCCCTGCAGTGCTGTGCAGCGCAAGAGACCAGAGTTGTGGTCAACTGGACTGGGCAATCCATGACGACAAATGTCCTGCACAACCCTTAAAATCGGTTCAGACTTTTTTGGCTAAAAGGCAGACTCATGTAGTTCATTGCGTCTCTTTATCCTTATATCGCCCCCTGTGACTTGGTTTTTGCACAAACTCAAGAGGACATTGAAAGCGGAGGGATTTCAGATAAGGGAAGACATTACGGCTGTAACAACAGCTGAGCGAAACTCCATCCTGAAAGAGGCCTTCTTAGAATGCCTCCAACAATGGCAGAACTACTGGGAGAAGTGTGTTGTTTCCAAAGGGGACTACTTTGAGTGGGATCAGCTTTTCAACGCTCCATTTATGCCAGTTTTTCTTCTTCCACTAAAAGTCAGATACCTTTCTTAAAGACCTTGTATATAGTCAATCATGTCGTGACGCTAAAACAAATTTGATTCATGTGAATCAAAATGGCCTAGTCTTAAAGGATATTCTTTTATTAGACAATGCAAATTAAAAAAATGAGCAGTAATGCCTCAGTCATTTTTGCACACATACTTTGTCGAGGTGTAAATACTTTGTTGGAATCTAAACGACATTGGCAAAACAAATTAACAAACTTGTTGAATAACTTTTAAATTAGTGACTTTAGGGCATTTGTTTTGTAAGAGAAAGTTGTAGTCTGTGCCAACTTTTATAATCCATCATTACGGCATTCATGGCATACCCTATAGAAGTCGAAAAAATTGTGCATATTTTGAAATATTCATAATCGAACATTATGGGGGAAATTTTAAGCGATTGTGCTTGGCATAACGTTTGTTGCACGAGGTGAGTGCTACACATGACAAGGATGCGATGAATTTCGAGTGAAAGCACTGCAAAGCAGAATATGGTCAGAAAAGTCAGCAAGCATTCTGAAATACACGAGTAGACCGCTTATTATCAGGTGTCAAGTTGTGCATACCTGTTTCAATTTATAAACAGACGCAAAATAGTATTTAACCTGTCAGTAAGAAGTGACACAGTGGCTGCCACCCAGTTTTACGCTTCAGAGGGAAGAAAATGCATCCGTGGCTTCTTCCCACCCACTACACATATCAAATATGCCTAACCAATTACAACTTACCCAAATTTCAATTATTCTGCAATTCTTCTACTTTCCAGTTTTATGGTAACTTCACAGAGAAAGAAAGGGTTGAAATTGCGTTTTTTTCACACAGATATCATTTACATAAGCAGAGGTTTAAGAGCTGCACCGTTTGCAACATTGTCGCTCAAACTTGTCTACCGCTTGCATTCTGTGCTGACCCACCTCTGTTGCTCCAAACTCTCATGTCAGCACCCTACTGGATTGGAGCACCTGAATTCAGTTGCTTGGTGCCCCATGCATACATTGTGCCTGAAATATTGCTTCTTCAGTTTTATTGTAACATTTATAGTTGCGGTATATTCAAGGCTGTGATCACTCAAGCAAATGCTACGAACTTTGATCGCAAGGTCCCGAGAGCTGGTGCCTGTGCAATCACTGCATGCAACAGGGTGATTAGCTCATAAACCCTTCTACGTGCAGCGCTCTCAATGCCAAGAGACTGTGCTATAAGAGGATATCTTCAGCAATTTGTATGATTACGTGATATGGAATTGAAGAGAGTTACCTTCCAGCCATATAACATAAAATTTGTTGATAGCACAATGATTGTTCTGCTCTTGCGCTGAAACTGTTTTGCATACAGTCGATTACAGATATATCGAACTCGAAGGGGATCGCAAATTAATTCGATATATAAAAAATTCCAAATAAAAACAGGCCACGAGAGCTTATTTGTAGTGGATAAACGCCGACAATAGGTGCCATCAAGAATGACAACGAATTCCGCATACGCGCCGCAACAGAATGATTTATTTGTGTGAAAGAAATTGATTATCTTGGCCAACTTTCTTGTTTTTGAAATGTTGAAGACACTAGTCTCAATCATATTAAGGCTGTCCGTGTGCAACTGCTCGGTTCCTTTCATGTGGCCGATACTACGGCGACTGGCGCCGAATGCTGTCGCCACTTCAGTGGCGGAGTACACGCCTGTAGCCAGAACCTCGTCCGGACGATGCTCTTCGTCACATGAGCTGTCGGCCAAGCCATCCTGGATCTCTGTGACCACGGCTACTATGTCCTCGTGAGCGAGGCTCACAACGACCTGGACACTGCATTCCGCTTCCACAAAATTGTCCGCAGACACCTAGTGTGGAACTCCTGCCAAGAAGCGGGACGACATTTGGCGAAACGCGTCCTTTATGCACTCAACGTCATCGTCTTCACCGGTTTCTGCAAGTTCCGGCGTCTCCAAGCCTGCCTTGCGGAAGCACCTGACCGCTGTGTCCATCTTCACGCCTCACCAGGCGTTGAATTTCTCCGCGGGCGAAAACTTCACGGAGATTTTCGGCCACTTCTTCGTCATCCACAACTGGATGTCATGGCTGCTGACAGCTTCGCTTTCGCCAGAAATGGTTTTGACAACGATGTTGTAGCGCTGCTTAACTCGGAGAGAAGACCCGGTGTTGTCGGCGAAATTGTTTTACCCAGTGCAGCGGCAGATCATTTTGCCTTGGCGATGAGCATCGGAGACATCCACCGAAATGTTCTGTGCCACTCTTCTATAAACACTAGGCATAGAGAGCCTTTTCTACATTCCTGTGGGCAGGAGCGCGCACATGACAGGCTCCCGACGTTTGCTGCTCCACAGCCTTTGACTTGAAGTCTGCTTTGTTCTTCAACAAAGTACTCTGCGTGCTCTGTGGTATCCCAAGGTCGTCCGCGACAGTCGAACATTTCTCGCCCGCCTCAACACGCTGAATAGCCTTCAACTTTATCGCAAAGTCACGCGTCTTGCACTTCCTGATGCTGGCCATAGCTAATCGAGAAGTCGACAATTCGAGGAGTCCGCAGCGGCTTTGAACACCATACCCACAAATGAGAAACGCTGCACATGCGGTGGTACATAGGCAAAGCGACAAAGGAATCAACAAAGCGCTCGCGAGATGATGGCCACCTGCAAGGGCAACAGCAAAAGTCGCGAACTGTGGTTGGCTGATCAAACTCGCAAAACAGCAAGAAAAAAATAAAAAAAGGCAAAAGAAGCAGAACGTCGGTTCTTTCATTCCTGCTCTCCAAGCTGGCGTGCACGCGGTGAAAGCCTGAAAGGGACAAAAACGAAAAAATAAGGGGAAGAAATCCGTTCCGCAGGGTAAAGACTGTGCAGTCTGTGTCCTCTCGCCCCTATCTTTTTTTCAAGCGTTTCGGGTTTTTTTCGTAGACGTGGTGCTTCGTTTTTTTCGCAGACCGGGTGCTTCGAGTGCCAAAGCGCACCTTCCAAATTGCGTTGGGAGCTGCACTGCCATGAAGATCGCGGGGCTTGGCGAGTTCCGAAGCGCGCCTTTCAACTCGCGCTGCGTTCGATATATATGAAGGCGGGTAAAAATATCTTCGATATAAACGTGCGAATTTTCAATACTTTAACGAAGGAAGTTCAAGGAAATATTTAAGACTTCGATGTACCTGAAAATTTTATAATATATTTGGGTTCGATGTATCCATGTTCAACTATATATATATCTTCATGGCAGTGTTCAACAAAAGTAATAAGAAAGATGGTGGCATAAGGTTCCCGAAACAGCCTAGTACATAAAGACAGGTGCACAGGATTGCTCATGAAGTGCACGTGCATAATCTCGTTCATTTCGCCAATATGTTCCGTTCACTCATAGAGTCGACTGTTGTTTCTACATATATCCAAACAAAGTCAGTTGCACCCCAAGGGGTCAGCAACGAATGCGATAGCAACAGATTGTAATTTTATATGGAGTGTGGCTGACGGTGAACTCTTTTAGATCTGATGTGGTGGGCGTAACTCTACGAAACGCTGGTGTAAAAGAATATAACCGCAACAGGAAATACTAACATTTTTTTCTTACTCTCTCCGCGATTAGAGCACATCACGTGGCAGATAATGAGAGCGGCCCGCTGATAGCTGGCGAAATAACGCACGTGCCACTGATCACGACCCCGCCCTAGAAGCAATCTTTACAGTTGCTCCTTTAGCAATGTCCCTTTCCCCTCACACGTCTTTCCATGTTTGTTCAAAACCGGCCTGGCCTTTCCTCTCTGCTTCGACAGTAGGCCTCTTGAGTGGGGTGATGTTTTTGTATGCGCCCTCGTAGCAATTAAAATGGGCCACCTCGTTTACTCGTAGTTATTTCTTTATTCACTTGTAATTTTGCACTGAGAATTGTCATTTTGGTGGGTTTTAGGTTTACAGGGGGCAGATGCCTTGTCAGGCTTTTATGCCTTTCAGCCGGTTCCCTTGGCAATGTGTACTTCCTTAACTTCTGCGGAAATAAATTTCAATTCTATTCAATATCTGCTCCAGTGGCGTTCGTCACCCCCGTTTGCGCGCTTTTACCTCCCGATAAGGTATGTTCTCAGTTTTAACTTTTTCTGGCACATGATGGTAACGGGCAAAACCCGTAAATTGTGTCCACATAACTGCTACGCCAATAATCAGGCTATTGCACAATTCAGCTTGGTGTTTGAAAATGTGGCATTGTACAAAAGTTGCTTCACAAGTACTGTGGTTTGGGGCTACGTATGAGCTGAACGTTCCGACTGCTCCAAACTTCCTCGAAAAGGCATTTATAATGGCTACAAGGCTGACCTAAAATGTCAATCTCTATGCTCCAACCTGCGACCAAAGGCCCTTTTACTCTATCCCTGAACTGCTCTCAAAACCATGTACCCTGTTCCATCCCTGAATAAAGTATACTTGTGCAAAACAACTAGTGTGTTGGCTGTCATAAAATATTTATGAAGAATCTTAATTTCTGAAAAACGTCATGGCATGCAAAATATCGTGTATTGATTTCAGTAAAAAATAATGGCTGGATACAATTGCACAACTTATCTCCCAGAAAATGGCGGCACGTTACTATAAATGCTGATAAAAAGTGATCTTGATCAACATACAGCTTTCTAGACTCGTGTCCAGCCTGTCCAGAACTGGATTGATCAGGGGATATGCATGGCGTTACAAGAAAGGCAGGAAAGCCCAAACGAAATGTGAAAGAGATTGTGTGAGCGTGTATATATAAAAACAGTTGTTAACAGCCGCTAGTATGATGAAGACATACTGAAGAGATATGCGTATACAACAGCTTACGCCTGGGCATCCAGCCACGTTGTTCAGACCTTGAACTAGTACACGACAAACCACAATAGCGTCTACTAACTGGTGGATGTGGTTTGTTGTAACCATAGTAAAACTCTTCGTAAAAAAAGCACAGGAAAGGTATGGTGTGAAGGCCTCCACGAGGCAAGACTTGCCGTGTATTCGCAAGAGGTGTATTGTGATTGCAAACAATCGGTGAGTGGAGATATGGAACTTGAAAGGTAACGTCGATTTTCTCTTTTCACTCAAGTTTTTGAACTTGAATGATGTTTAGTTTTTTCGCATTCTTATCGGCACTCAGTCCTACAAAAGGCTTAAAAGGAGGACAAAAAACGTTAAAGGGCCTCTTAAACACTGTGGCTTTATACCTCACAAGTTTCGAGGCTGTACAGGAGCAGGGTTGAATAAATGCCTGTGATGTGTTGCCTTTATTCATCTAGTAAACAAAAAATAGTCATGCAAACAACGGCACAAAAAGAGCGGTTGCTGAAAAGTGTCTTTGTTGAACGTGCCTACATCCTCAGAGGTGAATCCTTACAAACTAGCTGTACTTTTTTATTCATGCTACCAATGTTTGTACTCTGGTCGAAGTAAGCATTATAATGTTTGGTTATAATTTCATTGAGCACCATGCAAACATGCAAAGTCTCCTCCGTAGACTTCTGCTGGTATTAGTGCACCACCTTTTAGCAGAATTCCCACTCCACCCAATTGGAGAGGGCGTTCTGCTGAAACTGATGCTTACGGGGTTCTTGTATCGACAAGTTTATACCCATGCACTTTCAAATGAATTGAGGACACAACTTTCAAGGTAAGCACTTGGGATGATTCACATATGTGCGCAGATTTTTGATGTGCGCATAAACGTCAGTTAGAATCACATTGCGATTATCAGTCGTGTAAATATTGCCGCGAACCATGCATTGGGTTTGTTTATTTGTGTTTTGATTTTTCGGCCTGGCTGCGCCGGCCTGTGCTATCGCCGTTTTCACAGCGTTTCGAACAAACGCTACCACAGCGTTTCGAACAAGCGCTATCGAACAACGCTTCAGGCGTTGTTCGATAGAAACAACGCTTCAAGCGTTGTTTGTTAGAAGTGCTGTTCGAACGAACAGCGTTTCTAACAAACGCTATCACGGCGTTCCCGATACAATTCGACTATTCGAGAAACCCTCGCGCCGAGGGATATAAATTCCCGCACAGCCGAAGCCGCGTAATTCGATCGCCGACGCTCACTAGCGTGCCCGTCGTTTTGCTGTCCGCTGCTTCGCCGCCTGTGTATTTTTTTCAGTTGTTAGGGGAGCACAGGTTCGCTCCAATAAACTTGTTTTCCTCATAGACAACTGCGTCGTCCTTTGCTACGTGACATCTGGTGGAGGTGCGGGGTACATGAACCCTAAGCCATTGCCAAGCCGACAAGCACGCCCAACTCGTGTCAGCCGCTGACAGCAAGGCCTTCAGCCAGAGTTTGGACTGCTCCCGGATAAAAAAAGAAAAGAAGACGTAAAAACCACGATGATCAACGCAGGCACCATGACCAGTGCTACCAAACCTCCCGTCGTTCTGCAACAACCTCGTGAGCCCCCATCATTCCGAGGATCTCCTGGTGAAGACCCGGAAGAGTGGCTGGAGAAGCTGGAGCGCATCCGCATCTTTAACAGGTGGGATGACGAAGAAACGTTTCGTCATGTCTTCTTTTATTTGGAGGATGCAGCTCGAACGTGGTTTGAGAACCATGAAGGCTCCCTAACCGACTGGACTGTCTTTAAGAGCGAATTCCTCAAAACATTCGCTACGGTTGTGCGGAAAGAACGAGCCGCCCTTTTGTTGGAGACGCGAATGCAACACCCTAGCGAAGGTGTTGTACTGTTCGCTGAGGAGATGAAGATGCTGTTCCGGAGAGCTGACCCCGAAATGGCAGAAGAGAAGAAGGTGCGCTTTCTGATGCGGGGAGTTAAACAAGAGCTCTTCGCTGGACTCATCCGCAACCCCCCTAAGACCGTCGCTGAGTTCGTCACCGAGGCTTCGATGATCGAGAGGACCTTGAATATGCGTTCGCGGCAATACGATAGACCACTCAACACCCTTTCGGTGAACCCGGTAAACGCCCCTGGATTGGCGACGGAAGACTTGCGGGAGACCATCCGCGCCGTCGTTCGCGAGGAACTGAGGAAATTGTTCCCAGCAACGCCGCAGCCCCAAGTCACCTCCCTCACTGACGTCGTCCGCGAGGAGGTTCAGCATGCACTGAGGAATTCCACACCGTCGGAAGCATCTTGCGAACCACAAGCGATGACCTACTCCGCTGCTGCTCGTCGACCCCGACCCGTCCCAACCCGTTATCAAGAGGCCCCGCCGTACCGCCGCCCAATGTCGCCCGCCCGACCCCCTGTAACCCGAAACCAGGAGCCCAGGAAGACCGAGGTGTGGCGAACGCCAGATAATCGTCCGCTGTGCTACCACTGCGGAGAGGCCGACCACGTCTACCGCCGCTGCCCGTACAAGAGGCTGGGTTTGGTGGGTTCTCCGTCGACGCGCCCCGCCCGCGAACCGGCCAGCGCCCATTTGAGATCGAAGAATACCTGTCGAACACCAGCCGTGGACCATCCCGTTTCGACCGTTCGCCGTCGCCCTACCCGTACCAATCCCCCAACCGTCGCAGCCATGCTGACTTCGCCCGTGGAAGGTCCCCCAGCCCACGAGGGGGAAACCAAAAGCAGCAACTTCTGGAGGTGAAGTTGCACAACGGCGAGAAAATGAAAACCCTCCAACAACGCAAGACCGTGACTCACGACATGCCCTCATCCTGACGACCCGACGACACCTTAACGAGACCCCCGAAAACGACGACAGCTGCGCTGCGCGACGCGCACCCGAACTGACGAAGCCTGCCACTGAGAAGACGACGATGACGACGCATAGTGCCCGACCATCAACACGTGCAAGCCGCGATACGACGCCCCGACGCACCCGAAATTTGAGGAAAGCGGCATCCCACGTCCAGTTGTCCATCGACGGCATTGACGTAGTCGCCCTCATCGACACGGGAGCTGACTACTCGGTCATGAGCGGGTCATTCGCGTCCAAGCTAAAGAAAGTTACGACCAGATGGGACGGTCCGCACATGCGCACAGCAGGAGGCCACCTCGTGACCCCAAGTGGAATGTGCACATCACGCGTCACCATAGACGGCACTACGTACCCTTCGGAGTTCGTCATTTTTGCCTAACTGCTCCCGCGACGTAACTCTCGGAATGGACATTTTGACAGACAATGGCGCAATAATTGATCTGCAGACCAGGTCGATAACGTTTTCTTCCGATCACTCCACGATGCCGCAGCCGAACCTCGGACACCGTGCTGCTGTAAGGATGGCCGACGATCACGTCACCCTGCCACCCCACGCAAGCTTGATGATCGCCGTCTATTGTGAAGGTGCTGCTCCTGACGTCGACGCTATCGTGGAGACTGACCAAAGGTTGCTTCTAGACCGCGGTGTGTCTGTCGCAAGAGGCATTGCGTGGTTTAAGCAACGCAGATCCCACGTTTTGGTCACCAATTTCACCAAGGAGTACCAGCATCTAAACAAGGGCGCTGCAATTGCGTTCCTCGAAGAAACGCAAGAAGTGAGTCAAGTGATCGCGGTCGCCACCTTTGAACGCGCACGCGCAGATGCTTCCAGGCTACCACATCCTTTCGACGTGAACCCGGCGCTGTCGCAAGAAAATCGGGACAGATTACTGGAGCTGCTCCGTCGCTACAGCGCGTGTTTTTCCTCGAACTCGAAGTTACGTCAGACACCTTTGGCAAAGCACCGGATAATAACCGAAGATGGAGCTCGACCTACCAGACAGTCACCGTACCGCGTTTCTTCACACGAGCGCGAAGCCATCCGGACTCAAGTAGATGACATGCTCAGCGACAACTTAATACAGCCATGAAAAAGTCCGTGGGTTGCGCTGGTTGTACTCGTGAAGAAAAAAGATGGCACTTTAAGATTCTGCGTTGACTACCGGAGACTAAACAAAATCACCAAAAAGGACGTGTACCCCCTGCCACGAATCGACGATGCCCTCGACCACCTCTGCCAGGCCAAGTACTTCTCATCCATGGATCTGAAGACCGGCTACTGGCAAATTGAAGTGGACGAGAGACCGAGAAAAGACTGCATTTATAACCCCAGACGGTCTATACGAGTTCAAGGTGATGCCATTTGGGCTGTGCACGGCACCCGCAACGTTTCAGAGATTCATGGACACTGTGCTAGCAGGCCTCAAGTGGCACACTTGCCTCGTATACCCGGACGACGTTGTCGTATTCACCCGGACTTTCGACGAACACCTCACAAGGTCGGAATCTGCACTCGAGGCCATTCGTACGTCGGGGTTAACGCTGAAGCCTGAGAAGTGCCGTTTCGCGTACGAGGAACTCAAGGTCTTGGGTCACGTCGTGAACGCCGCGGGAGTCCTACCTAACCCGGCAAAAACATCAGCCATTGTGAACTTCCCAAGGCCGAAAGATAAGAAGGGTGTGCGAAAGTTTCTCGGACTGTGCGCATACTACCGGCACTTCGTCGCAAACTTCGCACGCATTGCAGAGCCACTCATGCGCCTGACGAAAGAAAGCACCCCTTTCAGCTGGGAAAACGACCAAGAAAAGGCATTCTGCGAGCTGCAACAACGCCTGCAAAACCCGCCCGTGCTCGCTCATTTCGACGAAAACGCCGAAACGGAAATGCACACGGACGCCAGTGATATCGGTTTGGGTGCCGTCCTCGTCCAAAAGCAGAGCGGTTACGAAAAGGTAATCGCCTATGCAAGCCGTGGTCTGTCGAAGGAGGAGAGAAACTACTCTGCCTCCGAGAAAGAGTGCCTGGCTATCATATGGGCCATTTCAAAATTTTGCCCATACGTCTATGGTAGACCGTTTAAAGTTGTGACAGACCATTATGCGCTGTGTTGGCTCGCCAATTTGAAGGACCCCTCTGGCCGTCTTGGGTGGTGGAGCTTGCGCCTGCAAGAGTTTGACGTTACAATATTCTACAAATCCAGCAGGAAACACTCCGACGCCGACTGCCTGTCCCGCGCCCCCGTCGACCCACCACCACAGGACTCCGATGAAGACAGCGCGTTCTTCGGAGTCGTGACAGAGAGCGACCTAGCCGCCCAGCAGCGTGCCGACCCTGACCTCCGCGCCATGATCTACTACCTCGAAGGACGCAACGTCGCCGTGCCTAGGGCGTTCAAGCGCAACTTACCAGCATTCAGCCTCAAAAAATCCATCCTAGTGAAGAAGAATTTCAACCCCGGAACGAGAACGAATTATCTACTTGTCATCCCCGCAGACCTTCACGACGAAATTTGGGAAGCGTGCCACGACGACCCGTCTTCCGGACATCTCGGAACAGCTCGCACGATTACAAAAATCAAGGCGAAACACTTCTGGCCCCGCCTTACATCCGACGTCACCCACTACGTCCGGAGCTGCCGTGACTGCCAGCGACGGACGAAAAACACCACCGACGAGACCAGCTGGATTTCTGCAGCTGATCGCCGTCCCAACGAGGCCCTTCCAACAAATCGGAATGGACCTTCTGGGCCCGTTCCCTACATCCCGATCCGCGAACAAAGGGATTGTCGTAGCGACAGTCTACATGACGCGCTACGCAGAGACCACCACTCTTCCTAGGGGAACTGCACAAGAAGTTGCAAAGTTCTTTATTAACCAAATTGTGCTGCGGCATGGAGCCCCTGAGGTCCTAATCACGGACCACGGAACGACCTTCACTGCGGAGCTCATGCAAGGAATCTTACGCTACAGCAACACAGATTACCAAAGAACGACGGCGTACCACCCCCAAACGAATGAACTAACGGAACGGCTCAATACCACAATCGCGGATATGCTGTCTATGTACGTCGACGTTGAGCATAAGACGTGGGACGAAGCCCTCCCGTACGTCACGTTTGCGTACAACACGGCTATTCAAGAAACCACGCAGATGACACCGTTTGAGCTCGTCTACGGAAGACGGCCGACTACGATGCTCGACGCCATGCTTCCGCACGTAGAAGACGACGACCTCAACGCCGACGTCCAAGGATACCTCCAACGTGCGGCGGAGGCCCGCCAGCTCGCTGGAGCTCGTATAACGGACCAGCAACTGGTGGATGCCGGACGCTACAATCTCCGACGCCGAGACGCTGAGTACCATCCTGGAGATCGTGTGTGGGTTTGGACTCCCATTCGATGACGTGGACTCAGTGAGAAACTTCTACGACGCTATTTTGGACCCTACCAGATTCTGCGACGTGTTGGCGAACTAACGTATGAAGTGATCCCCGATGGGGACTCCCGTATATCACGACGACGCACGCGGCCCGAAGTCGTCCATGTGGTTCACTTAAAACCTTTCTACGGACGATAGAACTTTTAATTTGTGTGGACTGTCCCTTATGTTAGCATCGGGTCGATGCACTCTTAGAGGGGGGGGGGGTAATGCCGCGAATCATGCATTGGGTTTGTTTATTTGTGTTTTGTTTTTTTGGCCTGGCTGCGCCGGCCTTTGCTATCGCTGTTTTCACAGCGTTTCGAACAAACGCTATCGAACAGCGCTTCAAGCGTTGTTTGTTAGAAACGCTGTTCGAACGAACAGCGTTTCTAACAAACGTTATCACGGCGTTCCCGATACAATTCGACTATTCGAGAAACCCTCGTGTCGAGGGATATAAATTCCCGCACAGCCGATGCCACGTCATTCGATCGCCGACGCTCACTAGCGTGCCCGTCGTTTTGCTGGCCGCTGCTTCGCCGCCTGTGTATTTTTTTCAGTTGTTAAGGGAGCACAGCTTCGCTCCAATAAACTTGTTTTCCTCATAGACAACTGCGTCGTCCTTTGCTGCGTGACAATATTGAACATAGGCTAAACATAATGGTCTGCAGTCTAATACAACGGTGTAGCGGTTATGGTGCTTGACTGCTGACCCGAGGATCGCGGGTTCAATATTGGCCGCTGCGGTCGCATTTCGGTGAAGGTGAAGTTATTGAGGGTTCTGGGCAGTGCGATGTCAGTGTACATAAAAGAACCAGATGGCCCGAATTTCCGAAGCCCTACCTTTGACACGCCTTATAATAATATTGTCAGATCGGAACACAAAAACGTACTAAAAAGCTTCGAAAATGTGGCGCCGTATGTGGTGTGCTGATTCTTTTACTTTCCCTTGTTGCAGGCACATTCTGACACGCAGTCAAAGCGGGGTTTTACGCCAAGGGCTAGATACCATGTTTAAAGAAAAAGAAAAAAAGAAATGAGGTGAGGACCAAGATGTCTTCCTGGGAACATGTGAATGTGCCGGGCAAAAACAACAACATGAAGCCGAACCTTCACCATCTACAGCAACAAGTAGCATGACTGTTCAAGGAGTTATGTTTTTTCCATTTTTGTGAGAGTTAACATAACTTGTGTGCGTCTAATGTGTTGTCATAATATCATTTATAAATTCACTTGACTAACTTGTCATTTGTGTTGAAATAAATATATGGATTGCAACTCATGATTACTGCATTAGATAAAGAGGGCAGAAGTTGAAGTCTTGAAAACTACTCTGCGGAAAACAAAAGTTGTGTACAAAAAACTCGGAAGAGAACAGCGCTTCGAAATGGGTAATAGGGCACATGAAGTGGTAAAGGAATATATCTACTTGGTACAGATAGTAACTGCGAAGCTGAACCACGAGACTGAAGAAACTAGAAGATTAAGAATGGGGTGGAACACATTCGGCAAGCTCTCAAATCATGACTGGGAGATTGCCATTATACCTCAAGAGGAACATGTACATGTATTACAGTTCCATCTTGCACGCACTTATTACTGATCAGAAACATGGAGGCTTACAAATAGGGTTCAGCTTAAATTCAGGACGAAGCTGTGAGTGATGGAAAGAAAAATGATAACTGTAACCGAAGTGGATCAGGTATAACCGGAGTGGATCAGGGAAAACTAGGGTTGAGGATGTCATACTTGGAATCAGGAAGAGCAAATGGATGTTGGCTGGGCAAATAATGCATAGGCAGGACAACCGCTGGTCAATAAGGGTGACTGATTAGATTCCCAGAGAAGGCAAGCGTGTTAGGGGTACAAAAATTTGAGTGGGGAAGGACCGAGTTGATTGGCAAAACATGAAAGAGGCCTTTGTCCCCGAAAGGGACGTAGTCATGCGTAAGATGACGATGATGAAGTATAAAGGTTGTACACACTTTTCACGGGCCCGTATGCAGAAGTGGAACCTGTCGGCTTATAAAATGCAGGCCCAGTAGGCAGCAAGAACTGCATGCCTTCAGGTTTGTGCTGTGGCAGTTTGCAGCAAATTTATTTTTATTTCCGTGTTGCAATTCTGCAGAAGTATGTGCAGTTTTGGCTATTTTGCATTTGTATGTTTCTTTTGTAGTTATATAAGGACATGTTCTTTTTTTCTGCGTATTTCATAAATGATATCATATTCTACACATGCTCTGTTTCCTCTGAAATTTGATTTTATACATGTGTTTGTGTGTGTTTGTCTAAAGATGCATCAATCTACAAGCACTGTGCATTGAGTATTGTGTAAAAGGGAAAGGTATATTGTCATTCAGTTGAAAAAGAGAAGATCAGAAGCGACTGTAGGCTACAAAGATGCGAAGATGAGTGTGCTACAATGCATTCGATAAATGTTTCAAAACTAGCATTTCTCTTCAAAATGATGAAGCGATGGCTTCATTTTCAGCTCGGTCAGAAGTCAACAAACGCCATTACCCTCACACTTCTTCGGGCACCAGTGTGGCTCTGTTATAATGTCACTTAACGTTTTTGCCAGCAGAACAAGCCATATAACAATTCTGCAGGTTAAAGAAACCCAGGAGGTAGAAATTTCCGGAGCCCTCCACTATGGCGTCTCTCATATTCACATGGTGGTTTTGTGACGTTGAACCCCACATATCAGTTAATAATTTAACAATGCTAACTCTCCGAAACCCGCCGCAAGTGTGTTAGTGCTCACTCAGTTTGCGTCTTTATGTTTTGCACCACAAATTGAAAGTGTCGGAAACGTAAGATCATGGGGCTGGCTGCCGGCTATCTATCATGTTTTGGAATGTGAGTTGTTCGAACTTTTTCCTGTTATGCGAGTAGTTTAAGATGTAATACATGATCTGCCTTATAGATTCCAGTTGCAAGACAAAGACCCTTCTCGATGACGTCTGGTTTACACAAGCTTGCGTAAGCCAGTTCCATTTCAATCTGAAATCTTTTTTGTCAAGATACTCGCAGAACAAACATCTTTGTTGGTGCCATACCCTAGCTGTCTAGTAACGGGGCCAGTCGTATGACGTGCGCACACAATAAAACCAGATAAAGGTGATGTCGAGAAATGATAAGATTATCTAGAAAATAGAGCAAAAAAAGGTAGAATTGATTCAAGGGGCAATGCAAGTGACAACCTATGCAGCATTTCATGCTTTGAGCTTAGCATCGCGAAGTGGAAAGATGTCTTTGTCTAAATTTAGCAATTTTGTTTATTTGGGGGGCCAATTCTAGGCATGTCTATTACACTGGCGTGTAAAGGGTAGCTCATGGACATAATTGTTACTGACTTACAGCACAGACTTCACTTTCATCGCGAAGAAAGTTTCGTGGGGATGTAATATTGAAAAGATAAGTGTCAGTCATCAGCGTATTCGAGAGTGATATTCCTAGCTACGCCAAAGAATTCCCATTCGGAGACATGAAAATTTCCTATCATGGAGATTTTTCCTGGCAAACATTGACTATATTCCAAGCAAAATTCCCTGCACAAGAGTACTAATTCTCGCCCACATCCACGCACACGCACAATATAATTACATGTTCCTCACGTACGTGACTTTTGAAATCATGACTAGCAGCTCCACTGCCGCACATCAAAAGCATGACTTTATCAATTCATATACTGCATACACTGAACGTTGTGGGCTTCAAGTCTAACACAACTAGTGAACTAAAAATCGCTCTGCGTAAATACCAGAAACAAGTCTCAAAGTCCATGCTAGCGTGGTGCATGCGTCAGAACCGATTACAGCAGACGACGGCTCACTGTGACCACTAATTATTGGTCGTCATAGGAGAATTTACCCATTTCTGAAATTCACGAAGACTCCCCTTTTTCCTTTGGCTCAAGAACCCCGGTGATGACTCCCCGAAAAAGGGTAATCTCTTCGCACGGAACATCACTGGTAGTTAAGGAAATATACGATATTACGTTCTCACGAAAGTATTGTTCTGGCGTATAGGGTTTTGTCGCAAAACAGTTCGAAGCACTGGCGTGGCTTTGTGGTAGAATGCCGTGTAGAATCATTAGTTTCGATTCCAGCTTGAGTCGTAGTTTCTGTTCGTTTCTCCCATCGCAAGTTTTTACACATTGAAAGCGCCGTCTACGCCGGCATCGCATTTTATGATATCTAGGTTGATGTGGATTGAAAGGGATGTTGAAATAGAATAAAGGTGCATGGTTAATCAATGAATCGTAATGTTTCTGCCTCACAAGTAACGGAATAAACGTCTTCAATTATTTGATTACAGCAACTGCTATGCTACCCCAGGGTGTCTACCATATTGCTTTTTCGAAAATTCCTGACTTTTCCAGGTTTTCTATGATGACTTAAAGCAGATTCCATTACTGTTACGTCCACTGTTACGTGCACCTGGATTGCTGTATTTACTATTGATGTGCATTCGCACCTAATTTGTACACCTCGATATTGTCACGTGCGTCCCGCGAAAAAGACGAAGGCGACAGCGCATACGCGCATCTGCACACTTTTATGCAGAACGCAACAACGATAAAGACGGGGAACTCTCTCTTGCGCGTGGTTAATAAAAAGACCGACCCGCTGCTGTTTTCTCAGCGTCTTCAAGTACGATCTCTGTCTTGACGTCGCGACAGTGGTGGAGGTGCTGGGGCCTGCAACCTGATGCAAGAAAGCGTTGTTCGGGACCTTACACCTAGTCCGCAGCCTCAACATCTTGTTGCGACTCCAGTACACCGATTCAGCCGGCGTTTACTAGGCCTAAGTCCAGAACTCTTGACGGCATCTCCTGTTACCAACACAACGGCCCCTTCAACGTCTGCTCCTCCGGCCCAGATGACTCACCCTTACCAGGTAACTTTTGAGACTCCTCGTGTTCTCGAAGTCTTCCGTGGAGAACTGTATGAAGATGTCGAGGACTGGCTCTACCAGTTCGAGCGGACCACTGTGGTGAATCGTTGGAGCGTGCAAGAAAAACTTGGCCGTGTCTATTTCGCAATGGAAAATAGCGCTCGCACATGTTACGAGAACAGGGAGCCTACTTTCCAAACCTTCGACAATTTCTGCCAAAAGCTTCTCGAGACGTTCCTGAGTGCGGACCGACGGGATCTCACTCAACAGATGATTGAAGCCCGCATGCAAAAGCCGAACGAAAGCGTGGCCATGTTCGCTGATGATATGGCCCATCTATTTCGCCGCGCTGACCCTGAAATGCCCGAGGCAAGGAAAGTTTGTCACCTGATGCGGGGAGTTAAGTAACCGCTTTTCGCCGGCCTTGTACGAAATCCGCCGACAACAGTGGATGAATTCATCAAAGAGGCGACTGTCATTGAGCGGGCGCTCCGGCAACCATGCCGCCACTTTGACCGCCTGCCCTACCAAACGCCTGTTGGTGCCGCCGCTCAAAACACTGCCGTTTCCGAAAGCTGTTTAGGGCAAATGATTCGACAAATCCTGCGGGAAGAGCTTCGGTATCTCGACCTTCCATCTACCGATCCCCCAGTTGCTTCTGTTGCAGAAATCGTGCGCCAGGAACTACGGCAAGCCTTTCCACCACCGGCGCCACCACGCGAACCACGTTCACTGACCTATGCCGATGCCGTCCGCCGTCATCCGCCTTACCCAGAAGAGGCACCGTTTCAGCCACGGCCCGTTAGCTTGCCGTGGTGGCACCGGGAACCGGTGCGGTGACCACCAGTACGTCGGACCGACTTGTGGCGCACTGCCGACCGTCGACCTCTTTGTTTCCTCTGCGGCGAACCAGGTCACATCTCGCGCTACTGCCGTCATCGAGAAGCCCGGTTTGGAAACTTTTCTCGACCCGCTTCCTTTTATTCTGAAGACCCTCGGGACCATGGTGCTGATCACCTGCCGACCAACCAAGCGTCTTCACCAAGTCGTCACTGGCGGTCTCCCTCACCTGCACGAGGTCAGAATTCCCCGAAACGCCAAAGATACGCTGACGCCGTCAGAAAGCGCTTCCCAAGCCCGTGCCAGGAAAACTATAACTGCCGCGACCTCCGGGGGCAAGGTTGCCAATCGCCGAGACGCCGAAAAGACCCCCTTGCCTCTACACAAAGAGGACGTGACGACGGTGATGACAAAAACGACGACAATTACGAGTACTAATGCCAATGAATTTGTACGTGCCGACCTCAGCATTATTATAGACGGACACCACGTAACAGCACTGGTTGACACTGGTGCTGACTTTTCTATTATGCGACAAGAGCTCGCCTTAAGAAGGTTAAGACGCCGTGGAGTGGGCCGAGCATAAGGAGTGCTGGTGGGCAGCTAATCGCGCCAACCGGTAAATGCACCACTCGGCTCGTAATCGATGATTCGAACTTCGTCACCACTTTTGTCATTTTACCGGACTGTTGTAAAGAGTTGATTTTGGGTATGGATTTTCTGCGAGAGTACGGTGCTGTCATCAACATTCCAGAATGTATCGTCACCTTTTCCGCCCATGCTTACGTGGATGCCACCACTGAAGAAGAACTGCAACGTTTACGTGTAGCCGATGATGTGATGCTCTTGCCAAGATCCTGCTGCTTTGTGTCGGTGTTATGTGAATGGCCGTGCCGTAATGAGGTGATAGCGGAGCGAATAGACACGCTATTGCTTACGCAAAGTGTTTCAATAGCGAAAAGCGTTCTGACAATAATTTATGGGTGGGCGGAAGTGCTCATCACCAACTTCAGCAACGAGCGTCGTCACATCCAGAAGGGCACCGCGATTGCCTACTACGACGACGTGGACCAAGCCAAAGATTGCTTCGCTTTGCAACCGGACGAGGCGACCATCCCAGCCTCGACACCGTTGTCTGTCAACATTTGCTCAACCCTGTCAGCGTCGGATAAACAGCGCCTACTAGAGCTGATACACCAGTTCAAAAATGTTTTTCGTGCACGTCGAAAGTCAAGCAGACAC
Source organism: Rhipicephalus microplus (assembly GCF_043290135.1). NCBI lineage: Eukaryota > Metazoa > Arthropoda > Arachnida > Ixodida > Ixodidae > Rhipicephalus > Rhipicephalus microplus. The sequence goes on along the minus strand of NC_134710.1, from coordinate 305,521,516 downwards.
CACTGACCCGGCACCAAATCATCGTTGAAGAAAATACGAGACCAATCCGTCAAAACCCATACCGTGTGGCTCCGAAAGAACGTGAGGAGATCCAAAAGCAAGTTCAGAAGATGCTCCAAGATGACGTAATACAGCCTTCCAAGAGTCCCTGGGCATCCCCCGTGGTATTGGTTAAAAAGAAAGACGGCAGCTTGCGTTTCTGTATAGATTACCGCAAGTTAAACCAAGTTACGAAGAAAGACGTCTACCCACTGCCACGCATAGATGACTCTCTTGATCGGCTGCGGCATGCACGCTATTTCTCATCGATGGACCTGCGAAGTGGCTATTGGCAAATAGAGGTCGACGTGAGAGACCGTGAGAAAACTGCTTTCGTGACGCCCGATGGTCTTTATGAATTTAAAGTGCTTCCATTCGGGTTATGCTCTGCGCCAGCCACTTTTCAGTGTTTAAAGGAAACTGTGCTATCAGGACTGAAACGGCAGACATGCTTGGTCTATCTAGATGACGTTGTCGTCTTCTCAGATACATTCGAGGAACACATAAGTCGATTATTCGCAGTCCTACAAGCTATAGGTTCGGCTGGCCTGACTTTAAAGCCAGAGAAGTGCCATTTCGGTTTCAGCGAACTTCGCTTCTTAGGCCACGTGGTCAGCCACGAAGGTGTTCGACCTGACCCGGGCAAAATGAACGCTGTCGCAAAGTTTCTCGCACCGCATGATAAAAGTGCAGTGAGACGCTTCTTAGGCCTCTGCCTTTATTACCGACAATTCATCGCCAACTTTTCGTCTATTGCGGCACCTCTGACGCGGCTCACACGAGAGGATGTCCCCTTTCTTTGGAGCGAAAAGGAACAAACAGCGTTCAACGAATTACGCCAATGCCTCTAAACACCTCCGGTTCTTGCGTACTTTGACCAGGAAGCGCCAAGAGCACTTCACACCGACGCAAGCAATGTAGGCCTGGGTGCCGTACTGATACAATGGCAAGATAACTCCGAGAAAGTGATAGCCTATGCCAGAAGAGCTCTCTCTCGCACGGAAGAGAACTACTCGACTACCGAGAAAGTGTGCCTCGCCGTGGTTTGGGTGGTCCTCAAAGTTTGACCGTATCTGTACGGCCGCTCATTCAAGGTCGTCAGTGATCACCACTCGCTTTGCTGGCTCACTAACTTGAAAGACCCATTCGGCCGTTTAGCACGCTGGAGCCTTCCGCTTCAGGAGTTTGATATGACCATTATTCATAAATCAGGGAAGAAGCACACTGGCGGAGACTGTCTCTCGCGGTCACCCGTCGAGCCTGCCACTATTAATGACGAGTCTATGGACGCCGCATTCTTGGGAGTCATGAACGCGGCCACTATCTCACAAGAGCAGCGCATTGACCCGGACCTGCTTTCGCTTATCGATTTCTTAGAAGGACGACGGGAAGACGTGCCGCGAGCTTTTACGAGTGGAGTGCCATCTTTTTGTTTAAGGAACGACGTCCTATACAAGAAAAACTTCTCTCCCACCGGCAGCCCATACTTGCTCGTCATCCCTGCATCACAGCGAAAAGAAATTCTGGAAGCCTGCCATGATGAAGTCACCTCCGGTCATCTTGGTTACACTCGAACATTGTCCCGTCTGCGAAACAGTTACTACTGGCCGAACCTACCTGCTGCTGTGAAACATCACGTTCAAACATGTGCCGACTGTCCAAGACGCAAAGCACCACCCGGCAAGCCGGCAGGCTTATTACATTCTGTTCAAGTACCAGCAAAGCCATTTGCCCAAATCGGAATGGATTTCCTGGGCCCATTCCCAACTTCTACCACAGGAAACAGATAGATCATTGTTGTCACCGATTACTTGTCTCGCTACGCAGAAACTAAAGCCATGCCGAGGGCCACAGCAGCAGAAGCGGCTCATTTCTTCATAGAAAACGTCGTCCTTTGGCATGGTGCTCCAACAGTTCTCTTCACGGATAGAGGAACTGCGTTCGTGGCAGAACTTTTGGAGTCGGTTCTCACGCTCAGTGGTACAGCTCACCGGAGAAAAACGGCGTACCACCCACAAACGAACGGACTAACAGAGCGGCTTAATAAGACCCTCGCAGACATGATCTGCATGTATGTCGACACAGAACACAAGAACTTGGACAAAATCTTGCCTTATGTAACCTTCGCCTATAATACTACCCGTCAGGAAACTACCGGAATGACGCCGTTTAGTTGAATACACGGGCGCGAAGTCACTACAACGTTGGACGCTATGGTGCTGCACGAGTGTGACGACACTCACGTTGACACCGAAGAATTTGGTCAGCACGCCGAAGAAGCCCGACAGCTAGCCCGCGTGCGTATTTGTTACCAGCAACACAAAGATGCGAAACGGTACGACCTATGACATAAATTGGTAACCTACAAACCAGGCGACAAGGTATAGGTCTGGATCCTAATACGTCGACGTGGACTCTCAGAAAAGCTATTACGACGATGCTTCGGCCCATATGGAGTCACCCGACGATTGAACGACATCAACTACGAAGTTATTCCCGACGGCGATTGCAGTTCCAGTCGCCGAAACTGCTCACCCAAAATCGTGCATGTCATCCGGATGAAACCCTACTTGTCCAGCTAACTCTCGTTTGTTCTGTGGGTGTGGGTTCATATGTGCGTTTTTATAAGTAGAGTGCCTTTGCTGCGCATCGGGACGATGCCATTTTTGGAGGGAGGCAAATGTCAGGTGCGTCCCGCGAAAAAGACGAAGGCGACAGCGCATACGCGCATGTGCACGCTTTTATGCAGAACGCAACAACGAGAAAGACGAGGAACTCTCTCCCGCGCGCGGTTAATAAAAGAACCGACCCGCTGCTGCTTTCTCAGTGTCTTCAAGTACGACCTCTGTCGATGTCGCGACAATATGTATTTTTCAGCAAAAAATTATTAACTATACACTACTCGTGTCTTCTGTGCTCCATGCGTTTACAATAACTAACGTCAAAAAAACAGAGCCGCACCACATACTTTCCCTCCTTTTTTTCTTCTTTTTTCTATGCTGAGCCCTTGCATGTTGATGCTTTATTGCTTTATTTCTCTGGGCTCAGACGCATATAGTTTGACAAAGTCTTCAGATGCCTGCAATGAAGATAGGGGGTATCGTTTGAAAGGATGACATTCGAACATGTGCTGGCAAGAAGGAATTGGTCTGGTCGCAACAGCTCCCTCGATTCCACCGATTTATCACAGATGTGGGCGGGTTACCTTCGCTTGTGTACTCTTCTATGGACATAACGCTAAACATTAATGACAGATTCAATAATACCGTCCAGAAAAACTGAAACAGAAAATTTGGATGAAGTTACCCAACTCCACACATGAAATGCGAGCTAGGTGCAAAAACTGCGTTGTTCAGGACATTTGCTGTGTCATAGCGACTAATAAATAAAATGATAGTAATGATAATAAAAATCATCACATATCCTGGCAAGCCTGTGCTAATGGCAGTTCTATCTGAATCGGAAGACCTTCAAGCCGAGCCGAAATTATGGTCAAGACAAACATGCGTAAATTTACCGACATGTCTATTGTTCTGGTCGCAAGGTCAGATATGCTGTGCGATGTATGGGAGCAATACACATTGGTTTATAGATTGAGATGTGGAGTTCAAAGTCCCAAAACCACCATATGCATATGAGAGATGCCGCAGAGGAGGGCTATGGAAATTTCGACAACCTGGGGATCTTTTAACGTGCACCCAAATCTGAGCACACTGGCCTACAATATTTTCGCCTCCACCGAAAATGCAACCACCACAGCTGGGATCCTAGCCCACGACCTGTGGGTGTGTTTGATGATTGATATGTGGGGTTTAACGTCTCAAAATCACCATATGATTATGAGAGATGCCGTAGTTGAGGGCTCCAGAAATTTCGATCACCTAGGGTTCTTTAGCGTGCACCGAAATCTGAGCACACGGGCCTACACCATTTCCGCCTCCAACGAAAATGCAGCCACCGCAGCCGGGATTCGATCCCGCGACCTGCGGGTCAGCAGCTGAGTACCTTAGCAACTAGACCACTGCGGCGGGGCAAGCAACACACATCAAAATAGTGAATTTACCTGCATAGAAGCTAAGGAACGCTCTAGACAACATGAAGGACAAAGATCCGAGCGAAAGTTTCCATGATCTTTTTTATGCTTTAGGCTGACGCAATTGCAACAATGAGTGCATCGGGGAGACCACTGATTTCAAGAAAATACTCAAACACGAACAGGACATCAAACAACAAGACATGACCTCACTTGCCCTCACTAGACACGTGGAATTCACCCAACCAAATTAACTGGCACCTGTTATGGCCATAGAAATACATGCATCTGCCTGCACCTGAAATACCAGCACATACAGACAACGGCGCTTACGCTGAACTGGAGTGATGGGACACTTCGGACAATGTGGTCATGGCTCTTACATGACGTACTAAGGCGTACTTATATAGCCTGTGCCTTTCTTATGGCTATTATTGTGAACAAGGCTCCCGTAGTGGGTGCCAAAACATCAGTAAACTTCATATTCCTTATATAAGTGTATCCTTTTGCATCTATACACTAATCCCCGAATGCAGAGATGTTACTTGGCTCACGCCTTTGACTTGATTAGAGTAAGTCGGCGTTAAGCAAGCAGCGGACTTCGAAACGTCCAAGTCAGCTTTCGCGTTTCATAGATGCTCGGGCTGTCTTGCTTGGTCGAGTCAAGAACGAGCTTCAAAGCAGAAACAGGCTGCTCGCCTGCTAACGAGGTTAATAATGAAGTTGTTCGCACAAGGCACGTGTTACAGCAAATAAAGACTATGCGTTTAAAATAACTATAAAAAATGAAATGCCACAAGCGTATTTTTGCCATTTTACGGCTAACGAGCGGGACGTGGTGCCTGCCGCCACAGCGATGCGCAGTGTTGCTTCTGTAAAGCGTCCGTTCCCCGCTGGTTTTAGTGGCCACCCAAATACGGCACGTTTCTCTACACTTGCTTGTTTGGAGGGGAAACAAGCATCACGCTGGTTTTTTCGTCGATTTTTTTTTCAATCAAACCCCACGGCGTGTATTTGTGCTGACCTGGCTGACGAGGTAAAGTGATTTTCGCGGTATTCGCCTTTCTGTACGCCTTTGGATATGCTTGTAGCGGGCGAGGTCCCAGTTATATATGAAAAATAAAAAAAAATTCTGGGAACAAAAGTTATTCGTATTCTTATGTTGAGCTTGGTAAACAACAGAAAAAGCGGGTGTCAGGACATTGCCCTCAGCAGAATTTTGTCTCGCAGGGTGCAGCAATGTGTCGCTGCATTATGGTGAAGGGGGAAGGCACATGATTAGGAAACCCGTGATAACGGCATCTCTTTTGTGTGTGTGTGTGGAACTTTTCATAGCTTTGCGCTGCAAGCAACGCCTCTCTGAGCGAGAAACAGTGCCCTAGACAGGACAAAAGGATAGACGAGGCACACAGACACAGCGCTGATTCAATTTCGTACCGAAAGAGACTGATAATATCATCCTGTTTTAGAAAAATAGAAATAGCATTTGCGGTTACGGAACACTACGGCGTCGTCACCACCGGGACTTTCAATACGCACGTGTGTGCATAGTCGACACGACCTGTAACGCCTGGGAACTCAGCCACTTCATAAAAGTCCCGCATAACTACAGAAAGCGCGGCCGGCTGCGGAAAGCGCACTAGCGTCGCGTACAGGGGCTTTGCGATGAGTAGCGTAACTTTTCTGACTGCACGGCACACTGTCGACTACGCAAGGCGGACGAGATTCCCGGTGACTGGAATGTGCCTGCGCGTAAAACCTGAGAGCCATCAGTAGCTGTAACACTGGAGGCACAGGCTGTCTTCGGTTGTCCCCACGTTCACTGAGTGGCAAGATAGCCAGCAGCTGCCGCACGGCGTTCTTCGTGAATCTGTACCGAGCGTGGAATTGTTGCTCGTCGTACAACTCCATCGGATTTCCTCGGTCAGGGAAAGCGGGTAAAGCAATTTTCGGCAGGCAGTCTGCCTCAGAACATGCTACGCTAATGCGTTGTAAGCAAATTCAAAAGCGACCACCCTCCACACGACGTCCATTCGAGAGGTGGCCATGTTGGATTAACTCAAGAATTCGCTTTCGAGTTAGCCCAGCAGCTGACTTGAATCTTGTCCTGACTGTGACCGAGCCAAGTCACCTTCAAGTCGTCCGCAAGTTCGAGAACGATTTATGGCGATCGGCAAGACTGTGTTGATTCAAGAAAGAGTCAAGTAAGAGTCAAGTAACATCTCTGCATTTGGGGGTAAGAAGCAACAGTGGCGTACTGCTTTTTATCATTTTTTTTCACGCACCTTCTTGCTGTTTACTGTAGTTGCAACCGAAGGAGTGGCTTTTTAAACTTTCATCAATGGTAATGTCTATATTTATGACGATTGCACAGGCTGCCATCAGTTTCCATGACCAGGCCAGATTTTTCAGAAATTCTCAGACTTCTCCCTGACTTTTCCAGAAGGGTACTAATTCCCTGACTCTTCAGGTTCTCCGGGTTCGTAGACACCCTGCCACCACAAGTACCACCCCCTGACCAGAGCGCATAAATGCATAAACGCAAAAATTAGCGCCCCTAACATTTCTCACTAAAGCGCTTATTGGTATGCTAGTACAACAAGCCTAAAGCTAACAGTGAGCCTTCATCTGCTGCAATCGGTTCTGACGCATGCACCACGCTAGCATGGCCTTTGAGATTTGTTTCTGGTATTTACGCAGAGCAATTTCTAGTTCACTACTAGTGTTAGATTTGAAGCCCACAACGTTCAGTGTATACAGTATACGAATTGATAAAGTCATGCTTTGATGTGTGGCAGTGGAGGTGCTGGACATCAAAAGTCGCGTACGTGAGACACATGTAATTATAGTATGCGTGCGCATGGATGGGGGCGGAAAATTAGGGCTGTTGTGCAGGGAATCTTGCTGGAAATTTCGTCAATGTTTGCAAAGGAAAATGCCCAAAATAGGGAATTTTCAAGTCTCTGAATAGGAATTCTTTGGCGTAGTTCGGAATCTCACTGTCGAATACGCTGTTGACTGCTACTTATGCTTGCAATATTACACTCCCGCGAAAATTTATTTGCGATGAAAGTGGAGTTCGTGGTGTAATGTTAGTAAAATTTACGTCCATGAGCTACCCTTTACACGCCAGTGCAGCAGACATGCCTAGAATTGGGTCCCCATATAAGCAAAATTGCTCAGTTTAGGCAAAGACATCTATCCACCTCGCCACCTAGGATCAAAGCATTAAATTCTGCACAGGTTGTCGCTCGCATTGCCCCTTGAATCAATTCTGCTATTTTTTCGTTCTGTTGTCTACATATTCTTATCATTTTTTGACATCACGTTAACTTGGTTTTATTGTGTGCGTTCGTCATATGACTGGCCCCAGTACTAGCCAGCCACGGTATGGCACCAACAATGATGTTTGTTTTGCGATTAACTCGACAAAAAAGTTTACAGATTCAAATAGAACTTTCTTACGCGAGCTTAATTGTGTAAATCAGACGTCATTAGGAAGGGTTTTTGTCCTGCAGTGGGCATATATAAGGCTCATCATGTAATTCATCTTAAACTACTCGCATAACTGGAAACATTTTGAACAACTCGCATTCCAAAACATGATATATAGCCGGCAGCCAGCCCCATGATCTTATGTTTCCGACACTTTAAATTTGTGGTGCAAATTATAAAGACGCAAAGTGAGTGAGCACTCGTACACTCGCGGCGGGGTTTGGAGAGTTAGCATTTTTAAATGATTAACTGATATCTGAGGTTCAACGTCCCAAAACCACCATGTGAATATGAGAGACGCCGTAGTGGAGGGCTCCGGAAATTTCTACCTCCTGGGGTTCTTTAACCTGCAGGATTGTTAAATGACTTGTTCTGCTGGCAAAAACGTTAGGTCACATTATAACAGAGCCACACTGGTGCCTGAAGAAGTGTCAGCGCAATGGCGTTTGTTGACAACTAATCGAGCTGAAAATGAAGCCATCGCTTCATTATATTGAAGAGAAACGCTAGTTTTGAAACATTTATCGAATGCATTGTAGCACACTCATCTTCACATCTTTGTAGCCTACAGCCGCTTCTGATGTTCTCTTTTTCAACTGAATGAAAATATACCTTTTCCTTTTACACAACACCCAATGCAGAATGCTTGTAAATTGATGCATCTTTAGACAAACACACACAAACACATGGATAAAATCAAGTTTCAGAGGAAGGACTTTATGAGTAGAATAAGAGATTCTTTATTAATTGATTGATTGATATGTGGGGTTTAACGTTACAAAACCACCATATGAATATGAGAGACGCCGTAGTGGAGGGCTCCGAAAATTTCGACCAACTGGGGTTCTTTACGTGCACCCAAATCTGAGCACACGGGCCTACAACATTTCCGCCTCCGTCGGAAATGCAGCCGCCGAAGCCGGGATTCGATCACGTGACCTGCGGGTAAGCAGCCGAGTATCTTAGCCACTGGACCACCGCAGCTGGGCAATCCTTTATTAACTACCCAGAAGAAAAAAAGAAGACTCCCTTGTATAACTACAAAGAAGCATACAAATGCAAAATAGCAGAAAGTGCACATACTGCTGCAGAATTGCAACACGCAAGTAAAAATAAATTCGCTGCAAACTGCCACAACACAAACCCCAACGCATGCACTTTTGCTGCCTACAGGGCCTGCATTTTTTAAGCAGACAGGTTCCACTTCTGCCCATCGGGAAGTGAAAAGTGTGTACAACCTTTATATTTTATAATCATCATCATCAGCCTAACCTCGTCTTTTTAGGGTACAAATGCCTCTTCCATGTTCTGCCAGTGAACTCGGTTCTTCCCCACTCAAGTTTGTGTACCCCTAACACGCTTGCCTTCTCTGGGAATCCAGTGAGTTACCCTTAAAGACCAGTGGTTATCCTGCCTATGCGTTTCTTGCCAAGCCCATGTTCATTTGTTCTTCTTGATTCCAAGTATGATATCCTTAACCCTGGTTTGTTTTCTGATCCATTCCCGTTTTACCTGATCGACTTCGGTTACACCTATGATTTTTCTTTCCATCGCTCACTGTTTCGTCCTCAATTTAAGCTGAACCCTCTTTGTAAGCCTCCAGGTTTCGGATCCGTAAGTAAGTACTGGCAAGATGGAGCTGTAATACACGTATCTCTTCAGGTATAGTGGCCATATACCAGTCATGATTTGAGTGCTTGCCGAATGTGCTCCACCCCATTCTTCATCTTCTAGTTACTTCAGTCTCGTGGTTCAGCTTCGCGGTTACTACCTGTACCAAGTAGATATATTCCTTTACCTATTCATGTGCACTATTACATATCTCGAAGCGCTGTTCTCTTCCGAGTTTTTTGTACAATACTTTTGTTTTCCGCAGAGTAATTTTCAAGACCTACCCTTCTCCCCTCTTCATCTAATGCAGCAAGCAGGAGTTGCAATTTTTTTATTTATGTACCACAAATGACAAGGTAATAAATTAATTTATAATTGATATCACGACAACACGTAAGACGACCATACGCTCTGTTTACTCTCAGAAGAAAATGAAAAAAAATGACATAACTCCTTGAACAGTCATGCTACTTGTTGCTGTAGATGGTGAAGGTTGGGCTTCATGTTGTTTTAGCCTGGCACATCCACAGGTTCCCAGAAAAACGTTGTGGTCCTGACCTTAGTTCGTTTTTTTTTCTTTTGTATCAAACATGGTATCTAGCCCTTGGCGTAGAACCCTGCTTTGAATGTGTATCGGAATGGGCCTGCAAGAAGGAAAAGTAAAACAATCAGCACACCACATACGGCGCAACATTTTCGAAGCTTTTTTAGTACTTTTTTATGTACCGATCTGACATTATTATTATAAGGCATGTCAAAGTTGAGAGCTTCCAAAATTCGGACCATCTGGTTTTTTATGTACACTGACATCGCACTGCTCAGTAGCCTCTTGCACTTCGCCTTCACCGAATTGCGACTGCAGCGGCCAGGACTGAACGCACGATCCTCGGGTCGGCAGTCTGCACCATAACTGCTACACCGTTGTTGTAGACTCGAGACCTTAAGTCTAATGTGCAATATTTACTGGACATATTATCACAATGTCAGTTCAAGTGACGTTTATCTGCACATCAACAATCAGCGCCAGATATGTATATCATCTCAAGCGCTTATCTCGAAAGCTGTGTACTCAATTTGTTTTTGAAAGTGAATGGGTATAAAGTTGTCTATACAAGAACCCCGTAAGCATCAGTTTCAACAGAACGCCAACTCCAACTGGGTGGAGTGAGCATTCTGTTAAAAGGTGGTGCATCACCACCAGCACAAGTCTATTGTGAGGAGACTTTTCATGTTTGCATGGGGCTCAATGAAATTATAACTAAACATTATAATGCTTAATTCGACCAGATCTGGTCGAGTTATGAGGCTGCACTGCTCCTGTGCAGCCTCAAAACTTGTGGTATAAAGCCACAGTGTTTAAGGATTCTGTAATGTTTCCTTTTTTCTCCTTTTAAGATTTTGTAGCAGTGAGTGCCGGTAAGAATGCCAAAAAATAATTGTCATTCCAGTTCAAAAACTTGAGCAAAAAAAGAAAATAGTTGTTTCCATTCAAATTTCATCCTCCACTCACCTATTGTTTGCAATCACAATGCACCTCTTGCGAATATACTGTAAGTCTTGCCTCATGGAGGCCTTTACACCATACCTTCCCTGTTCTTGTTTTTTTTGGACAAAATTTTTACTATGGTTACAACAAACAACTTGTACTTGTTATCAGACGTCCTTGTGGTTTGTCGTGTACTAGTTCAAAGTCTAAAGAACGTGGCTGGATGACCAGGCGCGAGCTGTTTAGACGCATATCTCTTCAGTGTGGCTTCATCATACTAGCTGCTGTTAACAACTGTTTTTGCATATACACGCTAACACAATCTCTCTCAAATTTCCTTTTGGATTTCCTGCCTGTCTTGTGACGCCATGCACATCCCCTGATCACACCAGCAGTGGGCATGCTGGACACGAGTCTAGAAAGCTGTATGTTGATCAACATGAGGTTTTATGATCATTTACAATAACGTGGCGCCATTTTCAGGGAGCCAGATTTTTTAGTTTTAACCAGCCAATATTTTTATTGAAATCAAAATACAATATTTTGCATGCCAATGCCTTTTCGAGAACTTCAGATTCTTCATAAATATTTTATGACAGCCAACACACGAGTTGCTTTAGCACAAATACCCTTTATTCAGGGATGAAACAGGGCACATGGTTTTGAAAGCAGTTCAGGAAGATAGTAAAAGTGCCTTTAGTACCAGGCTTGGAGCATGCAGAACGACATTTTAGAGCAGCCTTGGAGCTACATTAGGGGTAAATGCCTTCTTGATGAAGTTTGGAGCAGTAGGAAGGTTCAGATCATACGTAGCCCCATACCACAGCACTTATGAAGCAACTTTTGTACAATGCCACATTTTCGAACATCAAGCTGAGTTGTGCAATAGCGTGATTATTGCCAAAGCAGTTATGTGGACACAATCGACGGGTTTTGTTCATTATGGTCTTGTGCCAGAAAAAAGGTAAATCTGAGAACATACCTTACCTGGAGGTACAAGCGCACAAGCGGGGGCGACGAACGCGGCTGAAACAGATATTGAATAGACCTGAAATTTATTTCCGCAGAAGGCAAGGAAGTACACTTTTCCAAGGGAACCGGCTAAAAGGCATAAAAGCCTTACAAGGCATCTGTCCGTGTAAACCTAAAACCAACCAAAACGACAATGCTCAGTGCAAAATTAACAGTAAATAAAGAAATAACTACGATAAATCAAGGCGGCCCATTTCAATTGCTCAGAGGGCGCATACAATGACATCAACCCACTCAAGAGGCCTGCTTTCGAAGCAGAGAGGAAAAGCCACGCTGGTCTTGAACAAACATGGAAAGACGTTTAAGGGGGGAGGGACTTTGCTAAAGTAGCAACTGTAAACATTGCTTCTAGGGCGTGGTCGTGATCAGTGGCACGTGCGTTAGCTCAGCAGCTATCAGCGGGCCGCTCTAATTATCTGCAACGTGATTTGCTCTAATCGCGGAGAGACTATGAAAAAAATGTTAGATCTTCCTGTTGCGGCCGTATTCTTTTACACCAGTCTTTGCAGACTTATGCCACATCAGACCCACATCAGACCTAAAAGCGTTCACTGTCAGCCTCACTCCATATAAAATTACAATTTTTTGCCATCACATTCGTTGCTGACCCCATGTGGTGTAAGTGACTTTGTTTAGATGTATGTACAAACAACAGTCGTATCGATGAGTGCCGTACAACAGAGCATACTGCCGAAATGATTAAGAATATGTGCGTGCACTTGATGAGCAATCTTGTGCACCTGTTTTTATGTACTAAGCTCTTTTGGGAACCTGATGCCACCACTGTGACTTCTTTTAAGCACCAATACCGCCATCTTTCCTGATATTTTTTGAACACTGTCGTGAAGTTATATATATTGTTACGGGGAAGATTTATTCACCGAGAGCTGGTCTTGCTAACGGCTTAGAGAGCGCACAGTCATGCAGGCCAACGGGAGAAGCTCGAGAGTCCAACACACAACAACCACGTTGTCGTCTTCTTCATTAGGGTGCCAATTCTGCTGTGTCGGGGTGACAGTTCCATACAAGTATCATCACCCCGGCCCGTAGGGCACCGTCTCGGTGCCTGTTAAATGAGCGAGTCGGTGTTGTAGGGCTTGAGACGAGAACCGTGGACTACTTCCGTTCTGGGTGCAGCAGCTGATGAGTTTGTGGTAGCGGCAATTTCGTAGGTCTCAGGTGTGACCTGACGAATGACTCGGTAGGGCCCAGCGTATAGCGATAGTACTTTCTCGCAGAGGCTAACACGTCGAGATGGGAGCCACAGGAGAACAAGAGATCCCAAAGAAAAAATGGCATCTCTATGTCGACGGTCATAAAAGGACTTCTGTGCTGTCTGTGATGACGATAACCGAGCGCGCGCTACCGCGTATGCCGTGAGGGCCCGGGTGATCGCATCCTGAGCGTACGAAGTGGAGGATGGGTGGTCTGATGAAAGCAATGTGTCGAAGGGCAGTAAGGGATGACGTCCGAAGAGTAGATAAAAGGGGGAACAGCCCGCTGTTTTATGACGCGACGATTTATAGGCGAACGTCACAAACGGAAGAGCTATGTCCAAATCAGTGTGGTCGGTAGATACGTACATGGCAAGCATGTCTGTCAATGTGTGGTTGAGGCGCTCCGTAAGGCCGTTAGTCTGAGGTTGGTAAGATAAGGTGAAGTTGTGACGGGTAGCACAAGATCGGAGTAAATCATCAACCACACGCGATAAAGTAGCGACCACGGTCTGTGAGCAGGTGAGATGGAGCGCCATGCTGGAGAATAATGTCGTACAGCAGGAAGTCGGCAACGTCGCTTGCGCTGCTGGTTGGTAGCGCTCGAGTGATTGCATACCGAGTGGCATAGTCTGTCGCCACTGCAATCCATTTATTTCTAGTTGTATAAGTAGGAAAGGGACCTAGTAAGTCCAACCCCACTCGATAAAATGGCTCGGCTGGAGCTTCAGTAGGTTGCAGAAGACTGGCAGGGGGAGTCGTAGGCTTCTTTCGGCGCTGGCAAAGGTCGCATGATACGACGTAACGGCGAACAGAGCGGTAGAAGCCCTTCCAAAATACTCGTCGTCGAATGCGGTCGTAAGTTCTGGAGACTCCTAGATGTCCAAAAGTTGGAGCGTCGTGGAATTGTCGAAAAACATCCTTTCGCAGGTGATGCGGTACGACGAGTAAAAATTCCGCGCCGTCGGGGTGTGAGTTGCGGCGGTACAGAAAGTTGTCTTGAAGTAGGTATCTGCTAAGAGAAGGGTCAGCATAACACGATTGAAGGTAGTCAATGATGGTGAGCAGCGATGGATCTCGGCGCTGTTCGTCGGCCACGTTCAGAAAGTTAGTGATGGCTAAAACGCAGGCATCGGATTCCAAATTAGTGGAGCTAGGTGGATCAACGGGGTGCCGGGATAAGCAGTCAGCATCGCTGTGCAGCTTTCCAGATTTGTAAACAACCGAGAACGTGTACTCCTGTAATCGAAGTGCCCATCGGGTGAGTCTTTCTGTAGGGTCTTTAAGCGTCGACAGCCAGCAAAGCGCATGGTGATCCGTGATGACTGCGAACGGACGTCCGTATAAGTACGGACGAAATTTCGCAATAGCCCAAACGAGGCCTAAGCATTCCCGCTCAGTAATGGAATAATGTTGTTCCGCTTGCGACAAAAGGCGGCTAGCGTAGGCTATCACACGGTAGGTGCGATTCTGTAGCTGAGCGAGTACAGCACCAATTCCATGACCGCTTGCATCGGTGCGAAGCTCTGTTCAAGCCGCTGGATCAAAATGAGCCAACACAGGTGGTGATGTGAGGGCGGTAATTGGCGACGCGAAGGAATGCTCTTGATCCCTTCCCCAAGAAAAGGCCACATTCTTTTTGAGGAGATCCGTGAGGGGCCTAGCAATATCCGCGAAGTGGAAGACAAAGCGGCGGAAGTATGAGCAGAGCCCAATAAAACTGCGAAATTCTTGTTCGAAACGCGAAACCGGGAATTCCCGGACTGCACGGACTTTGTCAGGGTCGGACTGAACACCAGTGGCGTCAACAGGGTGGCCGAGTAGTTGAATCTGGCGGCGTCCAAATGAGCATTTCGACGAATTCAGTTGGAGACTAGCGCAACGAAAAACGTCAAAAATTGCCGAGGGACGATACAGGTGGCCTTCGAAGGAGGGCGAGAAAACGATTACATCATCCAGATAGCAAAGGCAGGTCGACCATTTGAAACCGCGAAGAAGAGAGTCCATCGTGCGCTCAAAAGTAGCCGGGGCATTGCACAGCTCAAAGGGCATGACCTTGAATTGGTAAAGGCCGTCGGGTGTGATGAATGCTGTCTTCTCGCGGTCGCGGTTGTCGACCAAAATTTGCCAGTATCCGCACCGAAGGTCGAGGGACGAGAAATAGTTGGCGTCGTTGAGGCAGTCGAGCGCATCATCGATTCGGGGTAAAGGATAAACGTCCTTCTTTGTGATCCGATTCAGGTGGCGATAGTCGACGCAAAAGCGCCAGGTGTTGTCCTTGTTTTTAACTAAGACCACAGGGGATGCCCAAGGACTCGATGAAGGCTCAATGACATCTTTGCTCAGCATTTTGTCGACCTCCATCTGTATAACTTGGCGCTCGGCATGTGACACGCGATAAGGGCGTTTGTGGAGTGGACTGGCGTCGCCGGTGTCGATGCGGTGGGTTACGGCACTTGTGTGGCCCAGCGGACGGTCGTTGACGTCAAAGATATCCAGGTAAGAAAATAAAACACCCCGGAGCGCTGCAACTTGGGATGGTAAGAGGTCGCTGGATATCATTTTGTCGAGAAATGCCTTATATTGCGACGTGATGACAGGTTTCGCCATGGTCTTAGTGTCAGGGGTAAAAGAACAAATTGAACATTCATCAAGGGTGGAAAGATCGGCTAAAGTGATGCCTTGGGGAAGAACTTGGGTCGACGTAGAGAAGGTCAGAACTGGAAATAGCACCGTGGTGTTAGCAACAACCACTATAGTATGTGGTAGTGCGATGTGGTGCGTAAGGGTCAAATCGATGAGGGGAGCCACCAGATAGTCTCCATCAGGAACGGAGGGGAAGGGCGACAGAGGAATGTGCATAGCAGCCTGGGGTGGTAGCCGTAGAGACTCCACGGATCGTAGCCGAGTGCCACATGGAGGAGTGAAATCGGTGCACAAAGGCAATTCAAGCCGTAAGATAAAGGTAGAACAATCGATGAGGGCAGAGTGGGCGGTTGAGAAGCCAATTCTAAGGATGACGTCGTGTGGGCAAGTATGGAGGACTGCGAAGAGAACGGAAGTGTGGTGGCCAGCAACAGTAACGCGGGCAGTGCACATACCAAGCACCGATGTTCGACTTCCATCGGCAACTCGAACAGTAGAGAACATAGCCGGTATGAGGACCTTTTTCAGGTGAGATCGAAGTGTAGAACTCATAACAGATACTTGGGCACCAGTGTCAATTAGAGCAGTAACGGCGTGGCCATCAACGAACACCCGAAGGAAATTGCGTCTTGAATTTGTAGCTGGTTGAGGGTTTTCGTTCCAAGTCGTCAACGCAGCGCCACCTCCAGGAGCTGCACTCGTCAGTTTCCCGGGAATTGGCCAGAATAAGCTGGTGACGGAGAGCGGTGGCGTTGAGGGGGGCGTGACGGCCGACCCTGAGGTGACGGCGAGCGGCTAGACCAGTTTCTGGGTGACGACGTCAGCGTAGGACGGTTCGGAGCGTGGAGATGAACGGCGAGCTGAAGGGTCCCGAATATGGTCATCCGGAAAACCGTGTTGTGAATAGTGTCCATGGTCCTGACGGCGGTCGACATTAGAAAAGCTTGGCCGGAAATACCACCTGTTGTGGCAATGGCGGGAGATGTGCCCAACTCGAGAGCAAGAAAAGCAGATGGGTCGATCATCGTGCGTGCGCCACTCAGATGGATTTCGGTAGCGTGGTGGAAACCGAGGAGTCGCAGCTGCCGCAGCGACAAGTGGAGCAGAGTGGTGGTCAGCGTTGTGGACGGGAGTGCTCATGGGCTGCGGCATAAGTCTGGCGGGCTGGGGAACCTGGACGCCCAGGTTAGCAAACTCCTGACGTACGACGGCTTGAATAACGAGACTGTTGCCCAGTTGTCTTGCGCAGCGGGCTGATAGGAAGCGGGTTCCATGGCTTCAAGCTCCTGGCGAACAATCCTTGCGATATTGGCAGGAGGCGCAGGTGAACGGGGCGCCGCAGAATCCTCGCAAGATGAAGTCGCAGCAGTGTTTGGTAGTCTCGTGATGTGGTGGGTTATTCGCCTGCTTCTATCTTGTTCAAATCGTCGGCACTCAGATATGATGGAGTCGACAGTGGTGCAGTTGTTGCACATTAGTATGTTGAAAGCATCATCAGCAATGCCTTTGAACACGTTGCTGATCTTGTCCGCCTCGAACATGTTTTTGTCAGTCTTCCGACACAGTGCCAGTACGTCTTGAATGTACGTGACGTACGACTCGGTCGATGATTGAACACGCGACGCGAGTTCCTGCCTGACTGCCATCTGACGAGCAACTGACCGACTCAACAAATCGTGAAGCTTTTGCTTGCATGTGTCCCAGCTTGTTAGTTCTTCATGCGTCTCATACCAGGCGCGTGCCATACCCCGTAGGTAGAATAGAATATTTGCCAGCATAAGCGTTTCGTCCCACCTGTAGTGCTTGCTGACGCGCTCGAATAATGCGAGCCATTCTTCGACGTCCATGCTGTCCGTCCCGGAAAACGTGCCAGGGTCGAGAAGATTGGAAGAATCACAGGTGATGGAGCCGGCGCTGAAGGCGAGACCTGAGTGCCGGTTTCAGGCATCGCGGCTAGACAAAGCTGGCGTCCACAGCGGAGTTCCAGAGCCGGGTTGTAGGAAGACCCCGCACCTTCCACCAAAAGATAAAACTGGGAAGATTTATTCACCGAGAGCTGGTCTTGCTAACGGCTTAGAGAGCGCACAGTCATGCAGGCCAACGGGAAAAACTCGAGAAGCCAACCCACAACAACCACGTTGTCGTCTTCTTTATTTGGGTGCCAATTCAGCTGTGTCGGGGTGACAGTTCCATACACGTATCAATATACAGTGGACCATGAGTATATCAAACCCACATATATACAAGATTCTGGTACATCGAACTCTTACATTATCCCCTTGAAATTCCTTTGCAGAAGTATAAAAATTCGCACGTTTATATCAAAGGTATTTCTACCCGTCTTCAGATATGTAGAACACCGCGCGAGATGAAAGGCCCACTTCGGAACTGACCGCACCCCGCGACCATCATGGCAGTGCAGCTCTCCGCGCA
Organism: Rhipicephalus microplus; assembly: GCF_043290135.1. Classification (NCBI taxonomy): domain Eukaryota; kingdom Metazoa; phylum Arthropoda; class Arachnida; order Ixodida; family Ixodidae; genus Rhipicephalus; species Rhipicephalus microplus. The sequence goes on along the minus strand of NC_134710.1, from coordinate 305,503,527 downwards.
ATTCGGAAGGTGCGCATTGGCTACTTCGGCTCTCGCAGCGCCCGGCGACCTCCACGTGGCATGACGCCTGCGCAAAAAAAAAATAAGCCGAACCGCTTGAAAAAATATAGGTGTAAGAGGGGGCAGACATCACAGTATTTAACCTGTGGAACGAATTTTTTTCTTATTTTTTTGTTTCTCTCTCTTTCAGGCTTTCACTGCGTCCCCGTCGGCTTGAAGAGCAGCAATGAAAGAACCAACGTCCTCTTTCTTTTGCCTTTCCTTTTATTTTTTGTTGCTGTTTTGCGAGTTTGATTAGCCAACCACAGTTTGCGTCCTTTGCTGTTGCTCTTGCAGGTGGCCATCGTCTCGCGAGAGCTTTATTGATGCCTTTGTCGCTTTGCCTATGTACCACCGCATGTGCAGCGTTTCTCATTTGTGGGTACGGTGTTCAAGGCCGCTGCGTGCTCCTTGAATTGTCGACTTCTCGTGTAGCTATGGCCAGCATCAGGAAGTGCAAGACGCGTGACTTTGCGATGAAGTTGAAGGCTATTCAGCGTGTTGAGGTGGGCGAGAAATGTTCGACTGTCGCGGACGACTTTGGCATACCACAGAGCACTCTGAGTACTTTGTTGAAGAACAAAGCAGACTTCAAATCAAAGGCTGTGGAGCAGCAAACGTCGGGAGCCTGTCATGTGCGCGCTCCTGCCCACAGGAATGTAGAAAAGGCTCTCTATGGCTAGTGTTTATAGAAGAGTGGCGCAGAACATTTCGGTGGATGGCCCCGATGCTCATCGCCAAGGCCTAATGATTTACCGCTGCACTGGGTGAAACACCTCGCCGACAACACCGGGTCTTCTCTCCGAGTTAGGCAGCGCTACAACATCATTGTCAAAACCATTTCTGGGGAAAGCGAAGCTGTCAGCAGCCAGGGCATCCAGTACTGGATGACGACGAAATGGCCGAAAATCTCCGCGAAGTTTTCGCCCACGGAAAAATGCAACGCCTAGCGAGACGCGAAAATGGACACAGCGGTCAGCTGCTTCCGCAAGGCAGGCTTGGAGACGGCGGAACTTGAAGAAAACGGTGAAGACAATGACGTTGAGTCCATAAAAGCTGCGTTTCACGAGTTGTCGTCCAGCTTCTCAGCAGCAGTTCCACATAAAGTGTCTGTGGACGATTTGGTGGAAGTAGACTGCAGTGTCCAGGTCGTTGCGAGTCTCACTCAGGAGGACATAGTAGCCGTGGTTGCAGAGACCTACGATGGCTTGGCCGACAGCTCATGTTACGAAGAGGATCGTCCGGACGAGGTTCTGGCTACAGGCGTGTACTCCGCCACTGAAGTGGCAACAGCATTCGGCGTCACTCGCCGTTGTAACGGCCACAAGAAGGGAAGCTAGCAGTTGAACTTGGACAGCCTTAATATAATAGAGACTAGTGCCTTCGACATTTCAAAAACAAGGAAGCAGGTCAAGATAAGCAATTTCTTTCACGCAAATAAATCATTTTGTTGTGGCGCGTATGTAGAATTTGTTGTCATCCTTGAAGGCACCTATTTTAGGTGTTTATCCAATACCGGTAAACTCTCAAGGGCTGTATTTTATATTACAAATTGCTTATATATCAAAATAATTCGCGATCGCCTTCGTGTTCGATATATCTCTGTTCGACTGTAGTATTTTTTATATCAAATTGCTTATATATCAAAATAATTCGCGATCGCCTTCGAGTTCGATATACCTGTCTTCGACTGTATATAAAACAGTTTCAGCGCAAGAGCAAAACAATAATGTGCTATCAAGAAATTTTCATGTTGTATGGCTGGAAGCTAACTGTCTTCAATTTCCTATCCCGTAATCATGCGAATTGCTGAAGATATCCTCTTATAGCACAGTCTCTTGGCATTAGGAGCACTGCACGTGAGGGGTTCATAGTCTAATTTCCCTGTTGATTGCAGCGATAGCACACGCTTGAGTTATCGGGGCCTTACGATCAAAGTTCGTAGCATTTGCTCGAGTGATCACAGCCTTGAATATACCGCAACAATAAATGTTACAATGAAACGGGAAATGATATGTTTGAGCCGCAGTTTCAGGCACGGCGCACCTAGTGACGAAGTTCGGGTGCTCCATTCCAGTCAGGTGGTGATATTAGAGTTTAGCGTAACAGAGGTGGTTCGACACAGGATGGCAAAGGTAGACAAGTTCTGGCGACGATGTTGCAAATGGCGCAGCTGTTTTACCTCTGCTTATGTAAATACAATCTGCAAGAAAAAAAAACGCAATCTCAGCCTTTCATTCTCTGTGCAATTACCGTAAAACTGGGATGTAGAAGAATTGCAGAATAATTGACTATTGGATAAGTTGGAATTGGTTAGGCATAATTGATATGGATAGTGGGTGGGAAGTAGCCACGGCGTCCATTTTCTTTCTTCTGAAGCGTAAAACTGAGGGGCAGCCACTGCGTCACTTCTTGCTGACAGTTAAATAATACTTTGCGTCTGTTCAGAGATTGAAACATAGTGTCTCTCATAATCATAAGGTGGTTTTCTTCTTAATCTTGTCATATAGGTCAATAGGGGGGGGGGTTATTTCATTTCGCACCTAGTCATGTTGGTGGTGTTTCAAGTGTATTTGAGCAGTCCTGCATGTCACATGTTCTCTGCCATTGTGGTTGCTCAGAAGCAATCGGTGGTTATAGTGCTTAGATACTGACCTGAAACAACATGCAGGCTTGGTCTGGGCTGCGGCCGCAGCGTTTCAGTGGAGGCGAAATGCTGGAAGCTTGTGTACATGCAATGTCAGTGCAGGTTTAGAAAAACCAGAGCACATCATTAAATCCAACCAGACATACTTGACGTTGCATCGCGTTTTTGCGACCAGCATCATAGTTTGTTTGCTTGGTGCCATGGAGCCACCAATGGTGCCGCCCAATAAACCGACGATGTTATCGTAGCCCAAGTACATCCAAATCTGCTCGTCCTCAAGCATAGCATCACTAAAGGCATTATCGGGGACTTTTTCGGCTGTTATAATCCAATTTAGCTTTGTTATCAATCATGTCCTGACCTTTTTTCAGACTGTCATACTCCTGTCACATGGCACCTTTATAGTCATTCGCTGCGAATGACATTAGTTGTTGATGTCATCTTTGTGGCTGCTTCATGGGCGCAGGGAATGACTTTCACACCTAATGACATTTGTCCGCTGAATGTGTTCACTGAACTCGTCGAAGCGTGCGTGATATGTGTACTCTGGTCAACAGGCGCTTGACAAGAGGTTACAAAACGACACCTAAAGCGAGTGTAAGGGATGTTCAGATGTTTATTAAAGGTGGTTATTATCTTTTCGGTAAATTTTTAACGTAGAATAAAATAATTGAAGAAATTTGTGCAGCAATACTCTCTTTCCCAGACTTTGACCTAACGCTATGGCGCCTCCTGTAGGCCGCTTTCGAAAACTCTCGCTGTTTTAGTGCAGTGTTGCCGATTTCGCTATCACCAAAATACACACGCAAGTGTGGGAAAACAGTTTAGAAAGAGTGTTTTCAAACCAAATATCCTTCATGGATAATTGGTTACTACAATTCTCTGTTAATCGCCGGCCAAGTCAAAGCCAAACGTAAATGAATCGGGATGTAGGCGTAGCTACGCATCTCTCGTCATCGGTGATAGTTTTTTCAATGGCAAGCTTGAGGCGCTTCAGTCGGTTCTGATCCTTCATTCGCAGCAGCTGGAGAGAATTATTATTCGATTGCACTGATCATCAATCATCGCGATCGTAAAATTATGAATAGTGCCATGGTTCCAAATATGGCCATGGTTCCAAATATATCCGTCTGCACGTTGTGAGTGGCTTTAAAGTAGTTTTGCTTTGAAAGTGTACGAACATTTTCACTTTTATTGACTATGTTTCATAGCATCGCACTACATGTTCAATCATCTAGACAATGCTATGTAAATAAATGGCCAACTTCTCGGTATCACTTTAGCTTCCGATAAAGATTGACATCAATGGCAAATGTTTTTTACATGACTGTTTAGACGCGAAACGCAAGATTCCACAACATTCGTTTGGAATGTCATTCGCTGCGAATGACATCACACGTGCCGTGTGACAGGGGTACAATTTCTTGGACAAATCTGTGGTCCCAGCCAGCTCTGATAAATCAGACAGCAACTGTAGACGTTTTCACAACAGACATGGTTGGGAACCCCAGTGTTTTTGGCAATTGGATCCCACAATAATTTCTCTACTAGACGTTTTACAATACTGGTATCATTGTGTGCGATGCTCACAACCTTGCATCATAAACAATAATCAAGATCTGACCGCTGGATCAAAAGATGATGCAATAAAAAGCACAGAAAATGGGACAAAATTGCCCATATTTCAAGGGTTGTTTTTTGAGTGGACAATAAACATTAAGCAAACTTTAAAACGTAGTAGCAAAAATAAGGAATCATCAGAATGTAATAATACAACATCTATAGATTCTCTTTGATATTTATAGGCAGAGAAAAAGTTGAGAAAAAGTTCGAAAAAGTTTGTTTTGTCGTAATATTTTGGTCCACAAGACCAGTTTCTCCCCTCACCCCTTTCTGGGGGCACAGTTCGGGAGATAAGCTTTCACTGTCAACTGTCTCACACGTAGCAACTTTTCAACATGCAAGGCAGACAGTGTAGGCCCTAGATTGAAATGTAAGCTCGTGAAGAAAGCCAACTTTTTAAAAAATATATTAGAGAGCAGAATGAACATCCAGAAGATATAGTACACCTTAGGGACAACGGTGCCTTTTTTCATTGTCATAATATGACTAGTGTATTTCACTTTTTTTACCTTTTTGCTATGTGCCATATCGCACCAAATTTTCTTTTGTTTATGAACTGCGGTTTTTGCATGCTGTGATAATTATGTTTTTTATTATGTTGCTGCTTACAATCACAAAAATGCCATTAACTGTACTGACTTTGTATAAACACTCACTGCAGTAATGCCACTGTGGCGTTTAAGGAACTATGTAAATAAATAAATAAAAACCAACTCACCCGATCCTAATGTTGTTGCCAGCTCGGTGCACATCGACAGCCCAGACGGCAAGCTTGTCGAACTTGGCACGCACCTGCACCACTGCGCCATTTACATCGTCGCTGATCTCCTCGAAGCCCTCTCCTATCAGGCACAGCAACTGGTAAAATATATAAAGCAGAAGCATTTCAGCATTATGGCAACTAAAAAAACCAACTTGGCCAGCTTGAAAGATGTAAAAAAACTACAGGGTTTTATGAAACAATGCTACAAAACTAACAAAACGTATTGCGTCATGATATGGCTGCAGGCTTCAGGAATAAAAAGTAAGTGTTAGAGGTGTGCAAATCCACATTTTTTTTTCTAATAGGAATCAAATCCGTACCTTGTGGCTTCTAGATCCACATAATCGTGAAAAAGTTTGCAATGATTTGCTATATGAAACTTTCAAGTTCCAAACTGCATCCGAATACCGTAAATTTTTTAAGGGCTCATTTTTTGTTGTACAATAAATAAAGGAAACTTACACAATAACGCCAAATGAAGTATAGAGGATGTTATTTCTAATAATTATTCTGTAAATGATAAGAAAGTAAAGTGGGCGAAAACATAACTTGCCACCGGGGATCGAACCTAAATCCTTCAAATAACACATTCCCCATCAAGCTTGTCGATTTGTGCGGACAGTCACAATGATCACCTTTTGACAGCGCTGCGTACAACGCAGATGCCTCACTTCAAAACACAATTCCCCAACTTCTCTCCTGTGCGAATATTATTCTCCTTTTATGCCAAGTGACGTGAACTTGTCCATGGGCAGCCTTATGTACCACCGACTTTGTGAATTGGTTTTCTTCACTATGTAATGGTGGATGGGCTCTGCAGAAATGCGTTTTCGGCCACACATTTGCTTCGGTTCTTCAGCACACTCCTAGGGGGACCCGTACGCCGTTCTGACAGAAGCAATACATGGAAAATGCCTTGCAAAGTACCGATGACATGTGCTCATGGCTAATAAGGCATAGTCATGAAAGTGGATTACGCCTACCCATTGTTACTGCCGAGAATGGTGGTAAGGTTATGTCAGAATTTGAAACCACCGAAAACAGTGTAGCGAACCCGTGGTGAGGCCTAAGACGGCAAAGCGTGTGAAAAATCAACCTCCGAAGATCCATTGTCGTCACCGTGGTCTCAGATTTTCCCCCAGCGCCTAGTCTCACTTCTTCTCGAAAACGAACACACGATTACCCACATTGAAAAAAAAAAGTTGAATGATGGGTACCACTTTATGCGGGGGCAGTGGAACAACGCAATATCACTAGGAAAAGTGCTCTCCACAAACACAAACTCTCAAACGCAGCACCACATTTGTTTAAGGCATTATCTATTGTCACTTTAACAGATACTTCTGCAGCAACTGAAGAGTATGAATGCAAACGCAAAAGTAATTTTAATTTTCTCTCTCTATTTTATTTTTTGGGAAGGGGGGGGGAGGTTGAAGAGAAGAAGAAGGGCACATAAGCGGATGCGCCCACGGATCTGGCCTTCATGCCTGGCCACGACTTCATGCCTGATCTTCATGCGTGCCGTGCGCGCCACCACCGCTTCGCGCTTCTCAGAGGGGTAACCACATAAGATGCATAGATGCACGCCAAGACTACCCCCGAGAAACGGGTGAAATAAGGTGCAACCTATGAAAAAGTGCAGCGTCAGATAGGACTAATAAGGCCCAGGTAATGTTGGTGCAGGATAATATTAAAATAAACGCTGATATATACGGCTGGGATGCCAAACGAGAAGAGCGATACCTGTATCGAAATCGTGCAGATAAACAGAAACAGAGAAATGCTCTTGAAGCTGCTGATGAAGGAAGAAGCAGTACAAGAAACGAGAGCATGTCATCTAACGCGCTAGAAACACTCTTTTATTCGCCACAGTTATAGCTTCGGCTTCTTCAATTTAATTCCCGAAGTATCGTTAACAAAGTAACTGAACTTGAATGCAATTTGCTATCGCGAAGTCGTCTTGTGGTGGCCATAACTGAAACGTGGCTAAACAGCTGTGTCCCTGATAACTGCATTGTGCCAGAAGGCTACTAGATCTTTACTGGTGATGGGGACTGATTAGGGGGCGGGGTTGATATCATAGTAAAAAAAAAGTATGTTGTGGCCTCACAAGTTCAAAGCAATGCACCAGAAACGGTGTGGTGTAGAATGCGCCTTTTTAACAAAGTACATCTTGTTGATGTCGCGTACAGACCACCTGCAACGGCATCAGAGTATCTTGATAAATTGAATATTTTTTTTGTGCCCATGTTAATGGGAACACAAGGCTGATTCTTACTGGAGTGTTTAATCTGCCCCACATTAACTGGGACGCGTTTTTGCCTGGTCACGTTGAGATTGATTGTGGTAAAAAAATGTTGGAAAATATGTTTGCTCATAGTCTAACACAAATAGTGCGCGAATATGAATTGATAACATCTTCGTCTCGGTCAGTGTTGGATCTAGTGTTCCTTTCAAACAAAGTGTGCAATTATAATATATGTGTTGATGAGGGAGTTTCTGATCATAGATTGGTCTCTCTTACTATTCCACTGACTGTTTCATGAACTTGAACCTAAAAGATTGTGCAAGTGAAGCATTACACGAACGCAGATGACATTTTCATTTTTGACAAGTAGAGGTATTTGTTTGGTCATTTTTAGCACGCATCCGAACACAAAACAGTGTAATTGCGGCAACATTACTACGGTAATAAATATTGCATCGACAAATTCATTATCAGTACAACAAAGAAGTCTAAAAATTGCAATCCATGAACAACACGAGATATTATTCCTAAGAAGCGAAAGTTAAAAAGGCCGTGGAGAAGAAGAAACTATGGCTCCTAGGAAATAACTCGAGTACGAAAATAATTGAAGAAATACTTGTTAGAATCTAAGCGTGCTTTTCTTGGTAAAAAGTTGTATTATTTTATTAAACATTTAGGTCTCAGGTTCTGACTTTATATGTTCAATAGTGCAATAAAATTGACCAGATGAAATCGGAAAATGAAATCGCGATGCAGAATGTTCATATTGCAGATAGTCTTAACATTTTATTTCAGTCAGTTTTTACAAGATGCCCCTGGAACAAAGGATGTATTATGCCACTTATCTGAGCAGATGGATGATATTGTTATCAGTCGAGAAGGAGTATTGAAGATTTTATTGTCTCTTGCTTCTAAAAAAGCATGGGAGCCTCTTGAAATACCCACCCTTTTCCAGTATTGAAGAATTCATTGTCTCTTGACTCTAAAAAAGCATGCAAGCCTGATGAAATACCCACTCCTTTTTTCCAACGTTATGCGGAGTGTATATCTTACTACTTAGAGGTTCTCTTTAAAGTCTCTTTGCACTAGATCAGTGCCATTGACTGGCGCACAGAGTGGTGATCGGTTGTCTGTCAATAATTGTGGTTCCGTGTCGTTCACATATATCTGCTGCAAATTATTAGAACATATCATTGTCAAACATATGATCACATTCCTGGAAAGTAAAAATTAATTCTATCTTTCTTAGGATGGTTCTAGGAGTGAAGTCTCGATTCCAACACTGCATATTCAAACTATCCATCACTTTGCGTCAGCTTAGGTAGGAATGAACAAATTGATGTCATCTGCATAGTTTTCTCTAAGGCCTTCGATAAGGTACCTCACTACAGATTACTGTGTAAGCTTCGCTGTGCTGGACTGGGACAACTTTTGTATATATTAATTAAAGCGTAACTAAATGACAGGAAGCAATTCGTGAAACTTGTGGGTGATGTTAATGAATTTGTGCATTTACTTCATTTGCGTTTATGTGATTTATTAAAGATTATTGCGATTGTTATCTGTTGCATTGCTAATCAGCGTGTGTGTTTTTCGTTTGGAATGCAGAGCTTTCACGAGTTTGATTTATGTATACTTCTTTTTTTATTGTGAGATGTATAGCTATGAGCCTAATTTGTACAGTCTGTGGCATCTTTCCTGTTGTGAACCTCAATGGAGGGTTTACAGTATTTCTAAATAAATAAAAAACATAAATCGTCGAGATAAAATGGACACACTCAGGGATATTCAGGGCACAACTCCTAGATTGTTAGCGGCGAAAATTAGTAACAGTTGGTAATATAAAAATTTTGTGATGTCGAGAGAAGCCTTTGGAAGAGGCAGTTTAAAAGATGTTATCGAAGAGCTGGTAGGAGTGATTTGTTCTTTAGATGAAATGTAAATTTCACTGCTATTTCCGTAGCGTTGCTGATCTCCAAACTTTTTGTCCTTTTCAGTTAAAGATATTGTAAGCATTCATTAAGCACATCATCTATCTTTACACATATTCATCATCATGAGTGGTCGTCATCTTCTTCTGCTGTGGGGATTTGGCTTGTCTGAGTTCTGTGCCTTGGGCGTGGTCGCTTCATCGTGTCTTCCGGGCCTAATAAAGGTTGCCTTTCCTGTTACATCACAAGTGGTGGAGTGTGCTCTACGATCTTCCGTCCTCTCCCAGCCCGATCTGCCTCCTGGAGCTGCGCTCAGGTCGTCGTTTGTACCAGGTGTCCGGTAACATGCCTCAGGACGAGCCAACCGGCGCTTCTGCGTCTACCTCCACGGCCCCGGCTACCACGGCCTATCCATCGTGGATTATCACCGCGCACCAGCGTGAGCCGCCCACGTTCGCCGGACTTCGAGGTGAAGATGTGGAAGATTGGTTGGACCAGTTCAATCGAGCAAGTTCCACTAACAACTGGGATGATCCTACCAAGCTTCGCCGTGTTTCTTTCTACCTCACGGGCGTAGCGAAAACATGGTTTTTCAATCATGAAACGGACATTACGGACTGGACGCGTTTTAAGCAACAGCTTCGCCAAATTTTCGGCACCCCGGCGGTTCGTTCAGCTCTCGCGAAGAAGACGCTGGATTCTCGCAAGCAACAATGCGGTGAGTCCTACACATTGTACATAGAGGATGTGCTTGCTCTCTGTCACCGTTTCAGCACGTCCATGTCTGAATCAGAGAGAGTTCGTCATCTACTGAAAGGGATAGGCACGGTCGCATTCAATGCCTTGGTCATTCAGAACCCGACTACGGTCGCTGACGTTGTTGCCACGTGCCAACGCCTGGAAGAACTTGAATCCCAACGGTTACCGCCGGACAGCTCTGAAAACACTACCACGACTGATGCCTCATTGCGTGCCATGATCCGGGCGCTTATACGGGAAGAGCTACAATCTTTCGGCCTCTCAATGACACCGAGTCCACCTCCCCCCTCCAAAAATGTTTTGCGGGATGTTATCAAAGAGGAGCTGGCGTCCATGACCAGGCCAGCGTTTGTAGACACTCCAGTACCTCGACTCCAACCGACGTACGCACAAGTCCTCGCTGGCTCACCACCCGTGGTACAACAAATGCCCGCACACTCGACGCCTGTCCCGCTGGCTTCGTTAACTCCGAGTGTGACTAGCCAGCCCTTTCACCCACCGTGTCGGCCGCATCGTCCGATCTGTTATTACTGCGGCTATCGGGGCCACATTGCACGCGTCTGTCGGAAGCGTCAGCAGGACGAGCGTCGTGGACTCGACACCTACGGACGGGATGATGGGACAAGCTGGTACGCTTTCCAACGTCGTCCTTATGATCCGCCGCTACGCCGCTCACCGTCTCCAACTGCGACATCTGAGCCAACCAGTTCCTACCGCTCTACTAGACGCCGCTCACCCTCACCCCTCCGCCGTTCCACGTCTCCATTGCGACCTGTCTCGCAATTCACCAACCAACGCCCGGAAAACTAACCTCTGCAGCTTTTGGAGGAAAAGCTGCATCGAACGAAAAGACAGAAATTCCTCCAGTGCGTCTATATAATACGATAGCTGTTTTAATAGAAGGTGTGTACGTGGACGCTTTAATAGACACTGGTGCCTCTTTGTCTGTGATTGATCGTTCTTTGTGCTCACGTCTACGAAAAGTCACCACCCCTTATGATGGACCTACACTGTACGCTGCTCAAGGGGACGCCATTAGACCTGCCGCTATGTGCACCGCTCGTGTTTTCATCGCTGGTATTCTTCATTTTGTACAATTTGCTGTGCTGAATTCGTGTGCCCACCAGATTATATTAGGCTGGGATTTTCTGTCTACGGCGAACGCTTCCATTTGCTGTAAAGAAAATGTTGTTCATATGATGGAAACCGACTATGCCCTGTATGCGGATGACAAGCCCGTTCGCTTGCTCGCTGCTGAAGAGACCGAGCTACCACCTGGTCATCAGCGGATAGTTGCCATCACTTCTAATGTGATCGACTCTGGTGACGTGTTTGTGCAACCATCTGCACGCTGTCTCGCAAGAGGTATAGCCTTTGCTTCAGGTCTAGCGCGATTCCACAATGGCTCCGGACTTCTCTGCGCTACAAACCAGACTTCTGAGAAAATTCTCATTCCTAAAGGCACCACAATGGCTTGCGTTTCTGGATCTCAACCTGTCTCTGTTGTCTCCCTTATGCCAGCGTGTTCTGACCTTCCTTCTATTGGACGTTCATCAAGCGTTTCTGTTCTTGCTGCGACTATTAGTCCAGAACTGACCTCTTCACAGACAGATGAGTTGCTTGCCTTACTACAAAAGCATAGGAGATTGTTTGATGTCCATTCGTCATCTATGGGACAGACGTCCATTATTAGGCATCGTATCCAGACCGATGGCACTTCCATCGTACGCCGTCGACCATATCGCGTCTCTTCATCCGAGCGTGAAATTATTGAACAAAATGTAGCCGATATGCTGCAACGGAACATTATACGTCCCTCTGCGAGTCCTTGGTCATCCCCTGTTGTTTTAGTAAGGAAAAAAGATGGCTCCGTGCGGTTTTGCGTGGACTACAGAGCACTTAATAAGATTACCCACAAGGATGTTTACCCCATGCCGCGCATAGACGATGCTTTGGATTCACTGCAAGGTGCTGAGTACTTTTCAAGCCTAGACCTGCGTTCAGGTTACTGGCAAATACCCATGCACGAGGATGACAAAGAAAAGACAGCATTTTCAACACCAGATGGGCTGTATGAATTCAACGTCATGCCATTCGGCCTTTGCAATGCTCCAGCAACATTCGAGCGGATGATCGACACAGTTTTACGAGGCTTGAAGTGGAAGACTTGCTTGTGCTATTTAGACGATATCGTTATTTTCTCGTCAACCTTCCCTCAGCACTTGCCACGACTGGACGAAGTTCTTACGTGCCTTGCAAACGCAGGCCTTCAGCTGAACACCAAGAAGTGCCGTTTTGCGAGCAAGACAATTAAAGTGTTAGGCCACATCGTAAGCAAGGACGGTATTCGTCCCGATCCTGACAAGATTTCCGCTGTCCAACACTTCCCACGTCCTGAAAAAGCCAAAGATTTGCGCAGTTTCCTCGACCTCGCTTCTTATTTTCGCCGATTCATTCGAGACTTCGCCTCAATAGCTTCACCATTGCACAAGTTGCTCGGATCAGGCGTCGCCTTTGTGTGGTCTCCTGAATGTGAAGCGGCGTTTGCCCAACTGAAGTGTGCACTCACATCCGAACCAGTCCTCTGCCATTTCGACGAAACCGCGCCTACGCTCCTGCATACAGACGCTAGTGGTCGAGGCATTGGTGGAATTCTTCTACAGCGAGACGAATCTTCACGTGAGAAAGTCGTCGCATACGCGAGCCGTGCACTGACCCCTGCTGAAAAGAATTATACCATCACCGAACAGGAGTGCCTAGCGGTCGTATGGTCGATACAAAAGTTTCGACCTTATCTCCACGGCCGCCACTTTACTGTGGTTACGGACCATCACGCCTTGTGCTGGCTCTCGACAATCAAGAACTTGTCCGGCCGCCTTGGTCACTGGATCCTTCGCTTACAAGAATACGACTTCACTATCACATACAAGTCGGGAAACAAGCATCAAGACGCCGACGCCCTTTCGCGTTGCCCGCTCTCTTCGGAGCCGCTTAACAAACCCGCCACTGCTGCACACGAGAAGCTTTCGGCCGTCTCTTCCCTACATGTTTCGTCATTAACTACTTTGGACCCAACTTCTCCAAGCGAGTGTGGTTTGTTCTTATCTCACCAACGTGCTGACCCTTACTGTCGCCGCATCATGGACCGTCTTGACGGGACTTGCCGGCCCCCTAACGCCCGTCTTCGCCGACAGCTGACGCAATTCAAGCTCAACAACCACGTCCTGTACCGTCATATCTACCACCCTGATGGTCAACGCTGGGTGCCCGTTCTACCTCGCTCTCTTCGGGCTCAAGTCCTCAAGACATATCACGACGACATGTCTGCTGGACACATGGGCTTCCAGAAAACGTATGACCGCATAAGATGTCACTACTACTGGCCGGGCTTGTCCACCTGTGTCGCGAAGTACGTTGCCTCATGCGCCCTTTGTCAGCGTCGCAAGCTACCTACATCAACTCGAAGTGGACAATTACAACCGCTCCCGTGTCCCCTGCAACCATTCGAGGTAGTTGGCATTGACCTGTATGGTCCGCTTCCTATGACTGTCACGGGCAATCGTTGGATAGTTACAGCTGTCGACCACCTAACCCGCTACGCCGAAACAGCTCCCGTGCCTTCTGCATCAGCTTCGGAAGTGGCCGACTTCATCCTTAGAGCAATAATCCTTCGACACGGAGCTCCTCGTGTAATCCTGAGCGACCGTGGAAGAGTATTTCTTTCAGCACTCGTCGAAGAAGTGCTCAAGGCAGCCGGCACTACACACAAAACAAGCTCCAGTTACCATCCTCAGACGAACGGCCTGACTGAGCGCTTCCATCGTACACTGTCAGACATGATTGCGATGTATATCGAACCCGACCACAGAAACTGGGACACCATTTTGCCATTTGTCACTTTTGCGTATAACACCTCTGTACAGCGCACAACCGGTTACTCGCCGTTCTACCTCGTCCACGGTCGCTTCCCCTCTTCTTTCCTCGATGTTTCGTTCTTCTCTGCGCCTGTCAAACCATGTTCATCTTCAAGTGAAGAATACGTGTCTCGTCTACTTCATTGCCGCCAGCTGGCTCGCGTCAACACTGAAGCCAAGCAACAGGATCGCAAGCTTGAATATGATGCCTCCCATCGTGCCGTGTCTTTCAGCCCTGGCGACGAAGTCCTCCTTCTTACACCCATTCGCACTCCCGGACTGTGCGAGAAGTTTCAATTACGTTTTATTGGCCCCTACACTGTCTTGGAGCAAACGTCTCCTGTGAATTATCGCGTGGCACCCGTTCTTCTTCCGACGGACCGCCGCTACAGGGCAGCAGAAATAGTCCACGTATCCCGCATGAAGCCTTTCATACGGCGTTCATCTTCGCTTTAAAATGCGGCCAAGAACTGCGGTCAGGATGACCGCTTTCACGTGGGGGGGGGGGGGAAGTTAGTGTAGGCATTCATTAAGCACATCATCTATCTTTACACATATTCATCATCATGAGTGGTCGTCATCTTCTTCTGCTGTGGGGATTTGGCTTGTCTGAGTTCTGTGCCTTGGGCGTGGTCGCTTCATCGTGTCTTCCGGGCCTAATAAAGGTTGCCTTTCCTGTTACATCACAATATCTAAAATTGATAGTGACAAGCAATGAAATCACGCTGGAGGGAGGAATGCATGTTTTTATCGGTTCTTTTCCAGGCGTGCACAAATTTGGACCTGGGAAGATATTGCCGATTTGATGGTGGAGAGCACCTAAAGGTCAATCAGTTTTGTCATTGGCACGACTCCCATTCTTGATGGACAACTATTTCTGACCTTCTGCAATGCTCTTGAAACATCTAACCAACTAGAGTGCAGATACAATTATCGTATATACGGAAATAGTTTCAAACATGATGCTGTTTTAACGCCAATGCACGGGAAAATTGGTGACTACATTGAAGAAAACAATTCAAAATACAGTCTACGCTGATTATAACAAGCCCGCCATACAACAATTTTTTTTCAGGAAAAAGAACTAGACAGATTTCAACACAAAATAAATGCTTTATTTTAGTCAGTTTCCGTACGACATCAGCATTCTTTTTAATGACGGTTGTGATCTGGTGGTGCCATGCCCCCTACTCAGCCTGTATGGTTGCCTATTTGGATCGCAAAGCCAGGCATTGTACTTTTCATGTACCAATTTTCATGTTGATCGTCTTTAGCTTCTGATGTAAGAGGAGAGTGAACTGAACCCTCATCCTACTAACAAAAACTTCGCAATGTCCATTGAAACTATAGCCAGTGATTTTTTCAGTCTTGAACAAGGTTACAGTGCTGTACTGGTGGAGCTAACTCTTATTTGTGTTGAAGATTCAAACGTGTGGTTAGCAATCTCGCCGCTAGAGTCTATGCACAGGGAAAGAGTGGCTCAAACTGACGTCATATACATCGACATCACTAAAACGCCTTCGATCCTGTCAACAACTAATAAAAAAACTCTGCTGTTGGAACTTGGATCTTTTAACTTTGTCGTGGATGCGATCAGGGCCGTAACTAGACCGGAGTGAAGGGGGTTCTGACGCCCCCTGAAATTATTATTGTTTTAAGTTTTTGAGTGATACTCAAGTAATTACGTGCCTGACATCAACCACCAGTTCCCAAAGTTAGCCGTTCTACACAAAAGCACTTCTCGAAAGTTATTCTTGGGTACAGCCCTGGATCCGACGCTTCCTAGCACATTCTTCTCAGCTCACTGACAGCGCCGGTCTTCATACCACTGCAGTGTCTGTTAAATAGCTTGCCCATCAGTGGTCAGTGCTCAGCCCAATACTCTTCCTTATGTATGTGAACGATCTTGCATCAGGAATTTCATCATCCAATCGAATATGTACAGACGCTTGCATCTTTTATAGCCAAATAAACTAACACTGACGATGACCTACCTAAACTGGCGTTCCAAAGCTGGCGTTCAAATGACCAACCTAAAGTAGCGTTCAATATAGTTGATGCAGACGAACGTTTCGATAAGTTGTCGATTTAGCGATGCTGAACTGGAGTTAGAAGCCTTGCCGATTCCAGAGATCTGCTCCGTAACGACTCCACCACTAGAGCACCATATCTTGCAGATGCTCCTCGAAAAAGAGTACCATGTGGCTGACGCATGTCAATGACATACGTGGCAAGAAGGCGACATGACCATGCGTATAGAATCTGACGCCTATTAGAAGGCGGCCAACGGCAGGATAGACCACATCCACGAGACTCTAACAGCGATTGAAACAACGTTTGGATGGATGGTACAAAGACCTTTATCACTGGACATCCAGTACCCGTCTAGCGCACTGTTCATATCGAGCCGATATTCTTCTCGACCAGACATAGACGTATCGTCGATGTGGTGTCTTGATGCCATCGGAATCGATGGAAGCTATTCACAACCATTGGAGATCGACGTGTACCTCTCCGTTTGAGCCCTACATAACGAAGCACGGTAGACATTATGAGGTGCCGCTCAAGGTGGAACATCCAGGACTACCAGCCGGAAACAGTAATCACCTTCTAGGGTTTTTGTGACTGGAACGACGGCAACTAAGGAAGAGCACATGCCACCGATGACAACTTGGAGACTGACCAGAGTACCGTTTGGAGCTGCATCACGCCCGTTTCTTTTGGCGGCAACAATTCGTCATCACCTGCTATTTTGTCAGCAAAACCATCCAGAAACCGTAGCCTTATTGGAGCACGCGTTCTACGTAGATGATCTTATCATCGGGCTACTCTGCACGCAGGTGGCAATGACGGTATATAAAGAAACGAAACAAATATTGAACGACGCAAACATGGAAATTCGCTAGTGAGCCTTACATTGTGACGAGTTTAAAGAAAGCTTCTTGCGTGACAGCTGCGCCATCGGAAACGAAGCTGGAGTAAATCTATTGATGAAGGTTTTAGGTGTTCTCTGGGAGCGTTCAGGCGATCACCTTATCCTGGGCACTGACGCGCAGCTATGTTGGCCGCTGGAAAGCCGCCTACCAAACTTACAGGACTGGAAACCTTGGCCAGAGTATACGACCTACTTGGTTACCTCACTCCATTCACCTCAAAGACTAAAATGGTATTACAGAATCTATGGAAGAAAAATCTTGCATGGGATGCTTGTATGCCTAAAGGTGAACAGGCCGAATGTAATAGTTGGTGTTCTGAACTGTCCGACTCATCTGTCACTATTCCACGATATATATTCTTACGAGACAAAACTAAGCGCTTTTTATTTCAGCTGCGCATATTTGCAGAAGCCAGTTCTAGAGCACACGGTGCTTGCATTTACGTACGAGTGAACTCGCAGCCCGAAACGTGCTTCACGCGACTCTGGATCATCAAGGGCCGACTTGCTTCTTTGAAAATGGTATCGCTTCCACGCCTGGAGCTCCTCGCATGCACCATCGTTGTACGGCTAATACGCTACGTGCAAAAGGTCCCTCTTTTTCCAACAGGCTGCTGTTGCCTTTTTGACGGACTC
This sequence comes from Rhipicephalus microplus, assembly GCF_043290135.1. Taxonomy (NCBI): domain Eukaryota; kingdom Metazoa; phylum Arthropoda; class Arachnida; order Ixodida; family Ixodidae; genus Rhipicephalus; species Rhipicephalus microplus. The sequence continues at coordinate 305,486,032 of NC_134710.1, read as the reverse complement.
GCTTGTGGCATCAAACTGGATAAAAAGTTCAGTGACCAAGTTGAAATCATTCGTAGCACACCATGTCACCGAAATCCAGCAGCATACCAGTCCTTCCCAATGGTTTCACTGTAGCAGCAAAGAAAATCCCGCCGATGTCATCACTCGAGGACTATAACTTTTGGATCTTACCAAATCATCGAAGTGGTGGCATGGCCTAACCTGACTGTTTGGCAGAACATGGTCTTACGAAGGTATAGACGTAAGCGAATTCAGCGACAAAATACCGTTCGCCGAATCGCAGCAGCTAACGAATGATCGAGGATTTTCCGCAAAATTGCATCCGTTTGTTCATTCGCCAATAATGTTCGCCACGATGTCATGCCCCCTGGAAACCAACAGCTCTTTTGCAAGACTGTTAATAGTAACTGCATGGATCGAGCGCTTCAGCCACCATGCAAGATGCTTCCCATCAGCGTCTGGTCCTTTGACAGCAGAAGAATTATTTCAAGCTGAGCATTATTGGTTGCAGGTAATGCAAGAAGACTCGTTCCCAATCGAGGTCCAAGCGCTCCAGAAAGGTCTGCAATTACCTTCAACATCCCCTGTACTTCGTTTGTGCCCAAGTATGGATAAGGACGGCCTGCTCGCACCGGTGGGTGACTGCAAGCGCTGCACCCTGAACAGGACATTCGTCACCACATCTTATTACCAAGTGACTATAAGCTCACCAGATTGCTTGTTTTGGCAGCACATTTGCGTACCATCCACCATGGTTTTGAAGCAATCCTCACTGAGCTTCGAGAGTGTTTCTGGTTATTGAGAAGGCGTCAAAGTATGAAGAGGATCATTTTTCAATATATAGTGTGCCAACGCTGGAAAACTACAGTCAAGATAGCACCCATAGCTCAACTTACTCGCGAAAGAATTACGGAAACCAGCCCCTTCACGGTCGTTGGGCTTGATTACTGCGGGCCACTGTACGCCGAGTAAGAGCGGTTCAAGAAGGACTTACATACTTTTGTTTTCGTGCGCCGTCACACGCGCCCTTCACCTCGAGCTAACATCAGACATGACCACCGCCACAACTTTGCTCGCTTTTGGTCGTTTCGTCGCACGCCGTGGTGTACCCTCAATTGTGTACTCTGACAACGCCCAGACGTTTCGGTGTTAGACTAGATGGTTTGCATCTGCGCGAATGGCTCTTCGCAAGGACGCCGCGGAGATCAAAATAGAATGAAAGTTTATCGCAGAACGCGCTCTGGGGTGAGGTGAATGGTGGGAGCACTTCATTCGTACCACAAAAACTGCGCTCAAGTCACTCCGACGCAGTAGTCTCAACGTGGTAGGCCTCACAATGGTGCTGTGTGATGTTAAAGCTGTGATCAACAGCAGACCCCTCAACTGTCTTCGAAGTGAACCCAACGAGCTACAGCCCTTGACTCCATCGCATTTCTGGCTGTGTAAACACAGCACATCGTTGCAACAACAGTGCCCATCAGAGCCTCACGTATCCGTTGATCTGAAACGAAAGGCTTGTCATCGCCAGCGTCTAACAGTGGAACTTTGGAAGAGATGGAATCGAGCGTTCCTGCTATTGCAGCGCTCGGTACACAATCGCTCGACATGCCCAACAACAAAGGTCCGAGTTGGTGATGTAGTGCTCTTGAAGAAATACACGGCACCAGCGACGTCATAGAAAATTGGCAGAGTGCTTGAGCTATTGCCAAGGAAGATAATATTGTACGCGCTTGCTCGATTCCTCTCGCCAATGGTTCTTTTGTGAATAACTTCGTGGAAAGATTTACTTGCTCGAAGCCTCCGTTTCACCTTTGCCCGCCCCGGATGGTGTTGAAAAAATGAACCGGAACGGAGCTAGAACGCGCGAGAACGGAACTAGAACGCGCGACACTGGGAGGGAAGAAAAGATAGCCGAGGACACAGAGCTTGCGAATGGCGACAAAAGAGATAGTTCGCCATGACCGCAGAAAAAAGTCGCGTTTTTTTTTTTACGGTTTCGGAGCTAGTCGTTTCGTAACAACGTCAAACACCTTAGTAAAATGCTTTCTTCTGCTGTAGGAAGTATAGCTCGCTTAAAATTTCTTCTTCCAGTTAACATCAATGTTTTGGTTTGCAATGCTCTAGTGTTTTCGAATACACAATATTGCGACCTAGTTTTATGCATGTATACAAAGAAAAGTCCAGCAAAATTGCACTTGCTCCAAAAAAGAGCTGTGCACTTCATTGCCAATGTTCCACACTCATTTAACTACGAAAGACCTCTTCATAAATTTGAAATTCTACCTGTATTTTCATACAACTACCGCCTATTTTAACCTAATGGTCATACTTAAAACCCAATCAATCCATGAAACGTTCGATGGCTGAGTTGAATTATAAACAATCATTAAAACAAACTGTGCAACTCTAATCAAGAAATAAGACTATTTTGTTCGTCGCGCCACAAATTATTAACGTTGCACAGGATTTCTATCTTTGTTTTCTTATGCTCGTGTTGAAATTGCATTGAACACGTTACGAAAGAGCGTATACACATTCGTATGTGGACCTGTTGATATATACTTGTGTATCGAGTATAAAAATGCGAATCCATGAAATCCACATTTTCGTTCATAGGCACATATTTCTTGTTTGAATTTATAAATATGTATTGATGCCTACACACTTTTTGTTTTGTTAATGCAACTGTATTTTGTATCGCGCATTACATTGTTATTAGTATGTTGCACTTATTGTTTCTCGGCAATGTGCTGCTGTCATTTATAAAACGAGGTAGGACTACTGTAAAGCTGCAGTAGCTCTTAGTGTTGTCCCCTCTCTTTCGAGTGTGAAAATAAAACTGATTGATTGATTGATTGATTGATAGCGGTATTTTCAGGGTAGAAAACTTATATTTCCCGCAAAGCGTTGATAGCACCATTGGTGGCTAAAGCAACGAATTCTTTACTTAAGTTCCATCGTCTAACCGATAGGTATCCGCTGCAGTCAGTGAACCAATCGGCGAACAGCGTTGTTACTTTATCTGGTCGATAGCATCTGACAAACGTAGGGTGGGTGCCTAGAATATTTTAACTATATCGTCAAATCTATCGTCGAATGACGCTGCGCAAAAAAAAAGATGGGGAAGATGCACCACCTCTAGTCATTCAGGAAAGGCCGAATCGGACATGTCCACGAATTGTAGGACACGCTGAAAATAGCTGTCCTGGAACACGCGGGTTTAATTACGTCCACGAGAGTGCTATTTTGATGGTCGCTGAAGCCTAAAATAATGTAAAGTGTCTCTGCAGGTAAAAGAATTCCTGACCGTCTTGTTAAATGACGCCAAACAAGCGAGACGTTGCATGCATCTTTTTGCGACCGTCATCAATTTTGTTTGCTTGGTTCCAAGGAGCCACCAACTTCCGCCCACATTGATCACATGCAGCGATTGCTAACGCGCTTTCTAACAATGTTACCATAGCCCAAAAAGAACCAAAATTGCTCGTCCCGATGAACAGCAAAAAGCAATACATTATTTGGGATTTTTTTCAGGCTTGACCTTTTTTTCGGACTGTTAGATTTTTTAGACTATTTTGCGGTTTTCGGCAACTTCGAAAATGGGTCGGCGACTGAATATGCCTTTGCACATTACTTCAAGTGATTTTGTGAAATGTGCGTAATTTGCGCAACCCCCTTTCAGCGCTACAAAATCACAAAAAAAGCGTACACAAATTATAAAAGTAAATTTAGTAATTTTAAAGCAGTGCCATAAAATCAGCATGCACATTGGAATTTACACTGAAAATACAGTAACTTTTTTAGATGTTTTATACTGAATTATACAATTTATCGAATGCCAGTTCTTACAGAGTTCAATATAAGCAGGCTAGACTGCATTATATTCATACCCTATGAAGTAGAAGTGGGTACACTAGCAACATCAAACCTCTCTCTACTTTTTGTGAAGAGATAACTTACTATTTCGAGCCAGTTGTTGTCAGTGTCCACAGTCCTCTGGCTTTTTTGCAAGCTGAAAAGCCAACGGCCTTCGTTTTTTTTCCGGCTGTCTTCCCACATTGGCTTTATACCATAGTGTAATAGAAATATTAGTCTGTAAAAAAGAACTAGCCAGCCAACCATATAAGGTACACGTCCACCTGTCTCAGCAACCATTCACATATGCTTTGGCAGTAAGGGGGGGGGGGAGGGTGCAGCAGCCAAAATTGAACTTGGAGCATTTTTGGAGCAGCAAAATATTACTTTTGGAGCACTGAAATTTGAATTTGAAGCAGGTTACAGGAAAAATAAATGTTTAATCATGAAAGAGACAATTCGGAGCATAACGAAAAAGAAGACTTACATTTGGAAGGAATACATTTGCAAAACATTCAATCACCTAAATCAAGCAATATGAACATGTGTGCTGCTATTTCAAAAAAAAAAAGTAGTATTCTGAAAGCAAACAATGAAGTCCGCATCAGCATTCCCCGTGTCTGTCGAATCCTTTGAACAACTCTGCAAATTCATACATGGCTTTGTCAAGCTAGGGTCCTTTACCTTCGGGAGATTAGTAAATCCAAGGAGCAGGGGTGGCGACAAAAGAAAAAAACTGCCGAACAGGTGCGTCTGTTTTTCTTTTTTAGGGCAGATAAAACGTCATTCGCTGCTCTGCCCTAAATGGTTGCCAGCAACTTTTTTGGACGTCAGTGATAATTCGAGCACTCAATTATGTGGTGCATAGGCGCATCAATAACTGAACAAAATGTGCTGTGTCCCGTGACTGGCACCAATAGTCCCTTCCAAGTCATAATACACTTTTCTGCGAAGCAACTGTGTACAGCGGCGAAGGTCGCAAAGCAGCGTTCTGCATGATTTTGAACAAGGTCAGCCAATCGTCGAACCACTACACCGCCCAACCTCCCCCTCCTCCCTTGAATCCCACCTCAACCTTCTTTATTTTCTTTCTTTGTTTAGGGCACAACATCTTGGCTCGCTTACAAGGAACGTTCAACCAGATAAAGTAACAAAGCGCACGTGCGTTGGCCCGGCGATGGCGCCGGATCGCCGAGACGACCAAACTTCAAGCTTGAAAATTTCTCATGTGCCATTGGTATGGGAACCAACGTGGTGGCTGGCAATGACGGCATTGGCAGCACGTTGGCCTTGTCGCGCGCGAAACCACGGCATAGGTTCCTGGCACGCCATAACCACGTTTGCTGACTAGCAAATTCATATTTCCCGCGAAGCGTTCGTGGCTACAGCTCCCCTTTTTCATTTCGCATGAAGTTCCATCGTCCCACTCATAAGTAACCACTGTGGGCACCAGGCTCACTTCATCTTATCTCTATCCTGTCGATCGCATCTCACAAGTGTTCTCACTTAACGAGCGCATAAATTACACCGTGGCTTAATTTACTAATATGTCAGGTTTAACGTTCCAAACCACCATATGATTATGGGAGATGAAGTAGTGGAAGGCTCCGATAATTTCAACCACAAGGGGTTTTTCAACGTTCACCCAAAGCTGAGCACACGGGCCTACAGTGGTTTCACTTCCACCGAAAATTCAGCCACTGCAGATGGCGTTCGATCCTGCGACCTGCTGCTCAGCAGCCGAACACCTTAGCAACTAGACCACCACGGCGGGGCTTTACACTGTGGCTTTAGCTTAGAGTCTTCGCGCTTGCTTTGATTGGCGACGTAAAATACAGGGGGCCAATGTAGCCTCCATTCCTCTAAGATATTAGCGCACCGGAGATAATTTAAGGCTGGTCGGACATTTTCGCTCAGTGCGGCGTAATTTTGGCAAATCTCATCGGTTTGGGGCAGTTGTCTTCAACAGTGGGGAATTGTATCAAATAAGCGGAATTGGCGCAGTGGTTGCACCCCTGGGCATGCGGTAGAACGAGTTACAAGACAAATCCTTCCACTGAGCCTTCTGAGATCATGATGCATCATTCGAGCAATACTTCAGCATCGCAGGTAACCGAAATTTCCCAGGAGTTTTGGTTGGGTATTATGGTGCCTCGAAATAAACTGCATAACGTTTAATACTGCTACCTTAAAAAAAATTTGAATTCGATATCGAAGAAGCAGTTTCTCAGTGACATGTATTAACAGTGCGAGGTCACGGGAAAGCAGTAATTCACAACTTAAAACAGCAGATCCAATATATACTCATGGTACACGCAAATAATGAGTTAACAAGTAGTTACCCCGACAGTAACTTCAAATTTAGGCTGTATGTGGAAAGCACATGAGCAAACACAGTAGATTATAGTTGACTCATTCGGATAATGTCCATTGCAATGGGGCTAGCTTTCCGATGCTTAGAAACGACCACTTTAAAATCATATAAATTTTCTTATCAATGTTTCCTTGCTCCAGTGTGCGGCGAGGGTTAAAAGGACACTAAGAAACAAAAATCTGGTTCACATTGACGTACTCTAATTTCATAAGTTTTCCTATCGTAACTTCACTATAAGCGGAGAAATTCAAGGTTGAACTTTCATACCCGGTCGTGAACCGTCTCACGCAGCCCTTCGGGGCCAAAATGCTCTCCAGTTGGGCCTTCTGGGCGGCAAGAGCTTTGCAGCCAGCCCTAGCACATCGCACGCCCCAGTGATTTGTGGACCTCGCACCTAACCACACTAGCTCTATGATTGTGCACAAAGGTCCGAAACTAAGCACGTGAAGCGGAGGAGACCATTTGTGACCATAAACAAACGAAGCCCTGAACGGCTGCGATGTCTTAAGCTGAAACAAAACAATGTCACTGCGAGAGCTTGAAACTGAGGCACTGTCTTCAAAGACAAGGCTTGTTTGCCCATCACTCGCTTCAGGTGCAGTTGCAAGAAGGGGCGCGTTTCTCAAGGTGCAGTTGCACACCAATGCACGCGTCACACTACCACCATAGGAGAAACCAGCGACACTGGATGCACCCCTGTCAGATTTAACAAGAGAAGCAAAGCCAAAGCGGCTAGAAACTGGCTGAAAAGGCCCCCTTCAGATGTTATTCACATATAAACCTTCAGCAATGGGCAATCACCACTGCCTACACTCAGATTTTCAAGCCGACACTATAATTTATTATATGACACGCAAGGGGTCATGTAACTACAAAAACTAGAAACTGAGGCATCCCCATGAGTGACAGGGATTTCCCTCTTTTGGGTCAGCCAAGTACGCTTTCTCAACACATGCACGTAGGTTTGCACAAAGGTTAGTTAAATATCACTATGTTGCTCAAGAATCCTCCAGCATGGCCCCATATGCTATGTGGCTACCTCCTACCTACCTTCAAAAGGCACACAATATGGCAAACAACTTTTTATTTGCCAGGAGTTACAGAATATACCACAAGATTAGAAAACTATATTGCAACACAAGCAACTGGTGCAATTACATTGAAAAGTGAATAGTCACATCCAAGACGAAGTTTACTTGATACCTCCAAGTGGTTGAAGAGGGCCCAGAAGTCCTCCACAGTGTCAAAGCAGGCGACTTCAATTTGGTTATCTGCTCAGCTGCGTTTTTTGTCGTTCTTGTAGTACCACATGCTCCATCGATGTCGAAGCGGGTGCTTTATCGAATGAAGTAGGGGATGTGGATGAAGGGCCTTTTTATCAGGTCCAGGCTTGCCGGAATAAGTCTGCTGAAAAATCGGGTTAAACACAGGGTGTACAGTACTTAAATTCCCAAATTACACAGGATTCCAGCCATTGATATTGGTATTTTAATGGACACTACAGTGAAACAATGATCTTAGAGTGATTCGCTCGTAGAACTGCTGTAACCACTTTTGATTTCATGGTTCATCATATTAACATACTGCATGTAAACTCCACTGCTATATTGCGTGAGTAATCAGACTGCGTCAACCCTAGTATTTTGTTTTTAGTCTTTTCTGGCTCACGAAGTGTCATCTCAAAGCAAGAATGGTTGTTTCAATAAAATGGAAAGGTAATTTGCAAAAATAACACTGATATAACTTTTGTCTTCAGTGCCAGTTTAACCCTTTATTGACACGTGTCACGTATTCTATATACTGAAAAACGCCGACCAACCAAGCCACAAAACGTGTTTTGCCTTCGATGCCCATTTCCACGTACCCGTAAAATACGTACCTTTCAGCACGAGACATCTATGCTATCTCATGCAAGATATTCTGGGCTAAAACCGAATGTTCTCAAGCTCTCTACGGAGGGCAGAAGCACATGGCACAGCTCTCACTTCTTCGTTTCTCTCTCAATTGATTGACCAAAGGTGTATGTTTTTTTTGGTGTGCACACATTCAGGACGATGCACACATGTCACGCTCTGAAAAACGTTTATCTCACAATGATCGCTTTTGTGGTATGGCGGAAATTCATGGCATTCGGCAATTCAGGGAGGCAGGGGTGAATGCCGGTATGACGTGTTCGTATTTTGCCTATAATAGTGAACCCTAGTTTTAGCGAAGCCCTATTTTTACATGAATTGAGTGGACCGACGTCCACTCAATTCATGCAAAAATAGGCCTTCGGACGTGCTTGCCACTTGAAGATAATAGCAATAGCTGTCTGTATATCGTTACTAATCTTCATGCACATGCACACGTTTGCCATCAGCAAGCAGTGAGGATGAAAATGAAGATGGGGTACGTGAACTGGGTTCCTCTCTAGCACATGCAATGGGATGAAAAACAAACTGTCAAGAGCAGCAAAAAATTCCACACTGAGAAGCCACTCTTTCTTAATGACGCTATCTTAAGTCTCATGGAATATTTCAAAACTTTTTTTGTTAAACTGTCGATGGTTGAGCAGAGTTTTATTGTTGAGCAGAGCAATCTTTTTGCAAAGCAAAAAAAAAAATGAACTTAACAAGGAACTGACTCTACCTCATGATGGGCTAGATGAATATTTTGGCGCTGTCACATTAATGGCACATTTTCCACTCCAAAAAAGTATGTTACTTTAGGCGGAGAAGTCTAGAGTTCCCCCATGGTCACCGACACGATGTCATGTGATCACTGTTAAAAAAAGCAAACTAGTCGAATTCGCATTTTAGCAAGTGACAATCAACAATCAAAACCTCTTTTTAAGGTTTGGCTCTAAACACATCTGTGTATAGAGCCTCCTACTAACTTAAGTGCCTGTTATTTCTGAACTGCAACATACCTAGATGCATGCATTTAAGTTGCATTTTTGACAAATAATTTGCAGAATTAAGTAAACTGTGATATTTGTTGTTGAAAAGGGAAAAAAATTGTGGTTTCATGATTCAAGCATCAAACGGTTAATGTAAAAAACACTAGATATCCATACTACTTTAAAGCTTGCAAGGTTACAAATCTACTCTGTGCATTATGAAGGTTAGAAAAATGAAGGACTCCAGATAAATGCCACTACTTGAGCACAGACTTGTTCCAAAGCCTTTTTTCAAAAGGTACAGACACAAATGTTCACGGCCGAGATAGCCTGCGAAATCGATTCCAGTGAGCATTAGTATATCCTCTGCAAAATATTAACAGCGAATAAAGCTTTGAAGGGGTTTAAATTGATTTTGAAGTTCGCGTGAGCACTTAACTCCATGGTGCCATTGACACTTTAAAAGTGGAATCCTTTGGGAACCTCTTAGGTCTCTCTAGTCACCATACCGCATACAATAAAACAAGTTATGATGACGTCAATGGCACCATTTTTCTGTCGCTGGGTTTGTTCCCGCTACAGTGTTGTTCCCGCAGTCTCTACTTCTCAGCGATTGGTCACGAGTTTGTGGCTGTGGTGCACGCTTTGAAGGTTCTGTGTGTGGTTACACTGGAGTCCCGTTTCCTATTAAGAGATAATTCTTGATGCGGAGCGTGCGGAAATGTGTCAGATTTCTGTGCCCTAACATGGTCAAGAGCTGCACACACTATGTGGCAATAGTTGCAACCGTTGGCTTCTAAATTTTGGAGGTCTCTCACACCGAAACCCACCAATAATTAGGGGCTTGTAGTTATTTATCTGTCACATGCTGCAAACGATGTGTCGTGTTATGACTAAGAGCCCCAAAGAACTCATTGTAGCAGAAAAACGCTAGTCTAAAGTTTTTGCGTCAGTATGCCTTTAACCACACCGCAGGCTTGATCTTCCATTCGAGCTGCAAATATTTTTCATGGTATAACACAGCGCTTGGCTCTGACACATTCTGAGGTAAACTTGACACAAATATTTGGAGGTTAACGAATTTGACAAAAAATCAGCAAGACCTTCCCTAACTCTGAGGCACGACCTCTTAATTGCGCAGCAGCGCACACACCAAAAGAACGCGCCCCAACATCTGCAACGCGCGTTGTACGTTCATTCCGTTAATAAGTTTTATCGCGAAATGCACCGCGGACGACACCAAATTCTCATGGAGAAGCCACAACTACAGGGGCTAATTTCTCCGCCTAATTTGGCTGCAGTCTCTACAGATATTTATGTAGGGTTTAACGTCCCAAAACCACCATATGATTATGAGAGACGCCGCAGTGGAGGGCTCCGGAACTTTTGACCACCTGGGGTTCAATAACGTGCACCCAAATCTGAGCACACGGGCCTACAACATTTCCGCCTCCATCGGAAATGCAGCAGCCGCAGCCGGAATTCGAACCCGCGACCTGCAGGTCAGTCGCCGAGTACCTTAGCCACTAGATCACCGCGGCGGGGCATCTCGACAGAACCACCACAAAGTGTGGGAAGTGTGGAAAGAGACGCCAAACAGAACCTTTGGTGCAGGCTTGTGTGCATCAGACTTTGAGGAGGAAATGTCGCTGACTTAGAAGTGACTATAGCTACTGTGGCACTGACTGGTTTCATAAGAGTATCATTGGTCATGAGTCATGACACTCCGTAGCACAAGCTTTGTAGAGATCGCAAGCAACGTATAGTTTGGATACGTGCAGCTCAGCCATCATGCGAAACCTGGACATCTTTACAAATTGACCTCACTCGATAGCTGAGAACACAGTTTGATGTTTTACTTTGTTGCATTCGGCAAAAATGTTACATTCAGCCAATGGATAGTATGCAGGCAAACCAGTCTCGCTTTCGAATATTTCATGCACTCCATTGTGACAAAGTCAACCAATTTTGAATAATTGCACCTGTAAACGGCTTGCAGTAGCATGGACGTATGAGTAGCTGTCGTATGCACAGAGCTATAAAACTGCTGATTAACTCACACAGGCAGTGCCTCTCGCACGAAGAAACTGCACAGCGATCGCCACGCAGACTCCATAGCTACACACAAAATGACGAAGTACGATGGCACAATTCAGGTTTAATAACAGCCTTTCTGCCTCACCAAAGCTGATGAAACAATGCATTTCACATCCTACATATTAGCCACTTCTACCATTGGTGACTGGTAGAAGGACCACGACATTATTTCATACTGTACTGCGATGTCACTGTGCGCCCTTCAAAGTAGTGTGGCCGGCCAGCTGTCAAATAAGAGCGTCACGACATCACGGCTTTGAACTCGCATGGGCCGAGTGGCCTGGTACACGTTTGCAAAAACGTAGAAAATAAGACCACCCACTGAAAATTTCAATAAGTCACAACTTCTACTTGGTTTAAATGTACACTGAGATTCAATTTCCAGCATTTTTGCGGACTTTTTGTATTTTGATACAGTATTAGGGAGATAAACAGCACAGTGTGGAGCTTCCGAATAGTAAGAAAATATACACCTGCACGTACGCACACTATTAGGCTGCGCTTCAGCAACACGTAGCTTGATGTGCAAATGCCCGCAGTCGGAATGTGTTTTGTCCCGCTGGTCTCTGCCTAGCTTCCCCAAGGCACGCTCTTTGCTTTCTGAGCTTCCGCCGCAGCTTTATTTGTAAGTGACTCGAAGCAGTCGGCAGCGTAGAAACACTTTTGCTGCATGTGGAAGCTGTACTACTGTGATAGCCGTCGCACGCTAACACAAAGCGAAAGGTACAGAGCATAACTGCGTCAAAGGAGACCCACGATGGCAGCAAGGTCAGTGTTTTTGACAGTCATGGACACTTTACCCACAGCCTCTGGAGACCATTCATTATATGAGTCCTTGCGAAAATGTTCTCTATCGGCGCTACTGAATGTCATGCCACATTACTTTCTTTGACAGCTCAAAGAAAGCGTCACCCCACTGCCCTGCCTAACTCCTCCAACAAAAAGCACAGTGCCAGCAACCCAGGTGACGCCACGCGGCTTTCTTTCGATCCTGGCACACGGTGAAAAGTCTGCAACGTTGTTTGGTCTCGCCGTAGTCATAAGCGGAAACTCGTTTTCGCTCATACATCTATGCGTCTTCTCAGCACGAAAAAGTATGGTCTGCAGCAAAACTGGAGGCCCTGTAAAGCTTTGCTGCCTGCGTTCCTCCATGGCTGCCTGAGACGTGCACCTCATCACCGTGTCGTCCGTCATGTTGACCCACTGTCATGACATCTATAATCGCTGTAATGATGAAAGTGCGTTTGTGGTGCACCGAGTGCTTGGCGTCACGGGCCGAGAGGTCGTACGTTCGATTCCCGGCAGTGGATTTTTTTCTTGTTTTTTTTTCTCGTTCGTTAATGTCAATCGTATCACCTCATATCCGAGACAAAAGTTTGTTACTTGAGCCCTGGTAGACCCCAACACGAAACACTTTCGTTTAGAAAAAATGCGGGCGGTGACATCACCCTGAAATTTACACATTACTGTGACGACTGGGACACGATTCTCAGTGAGTCCACATAGTGGCCAACACTTCAGCGGAGCACATTGAATTAGTTTAAAACATGGTGAGTCGCGACATCATGGTGCTCTTGGCCACATTGATGCAACAAGACCCGCCAACATAATCCTAGGGTACAAAGAAATAAAGTGAACGAAAGGTACTGTAACGTGACTTTTAACAGTAACAGAAGAAAAGCCTGAACTTGCATATGAACATGTTCAGATGTTTCAAAATTATGCAGAAATTGTTTCGCTTTAATGTACCTACAATGTCCAAAAATCGATGCGTCAAGGAAGGTTTTGGAAGCTTTAATATAAGGTTGAATATCGATGAAGCAGTCCAATGCACATGACATCTTAGCTTACTAGGCCTGTAGCTTTGGCTGGTACAGCAAACTTACGGTTTACAATTGCAACAGCATCAATGCGGTTATGCAAAACAGTTTTTCAAAACAATCTCTTTATTAATAACCTGAATAATTTGTTAAAAGAAGGAAGTCCACACTAACCCTCATTGCATCTACAAAACCTGCACGGTATCACGCTAAACACTGAGGCAGTTTCTCCGCATTGCGGGTACTGCAGAGCTTTACAAAAGGCTCAGCCCATACATAGTACTAAGGCAGTACGCAAGCCAGAAAGCTTTCCACGATGCATGTTTAGTTGCCATAACAACCAGCCAGACGGCTGTGTACAAATTCTTATGAAACATGCATTTTGCGAATATTGCCACCTTACCCAAAAAGCTCTCTCGCTTAATGGTTGGTCGCTCAGCCACGCTAACAGACTGCAAAGCACAGATTCTTAATTCATGTACATGCTACAAAGCATAGAACTATGTTTGACGAGCAGCCATGATTGGAAACGCCCGTGGGCAGCACTGGCTTCAGCTAGAAACACGCAAATTACGCATAATTTTAAAAGAGGCGACTGTCGTGGGGCGAGACTTGGACACGTCAAGAAGCATCATGTGACGGCAAAGCGCGTCCACAAAGCGCTCTCGGTCACGCTCGTGATGCGACATTTTCTCGGGTCATGCCGCCGCGCGCGGGCACTCACTTGGCCGTATACTACGGTTTGTTGAACACAAAAAAAGAGGGTGCCTCAACGTTCCACAGGAGTGTCGGAAGCGTATATTACTTACCTAAAAGCTCATATCACCGAAACGGGGCAACGCAATCAATGAGGAAACACTACCTCACAGTGCTTAAGCCTATACATGAAATCCGCTGCAGTGACGAAACGAATCTGGGAGCCCTGCCGACAGCCGCGAATGTCAAACAAAAGCAAAATGGTCGAAAATATGAACCTGTATCCTCCGGTAACGTCTGTGAGATTCACAAGCACGAAACGTGGTAAATATAGGATTGACATACCTTCTAAAGGTCGTCCTCCGCCGCAATGGTTGTTGGAAATTATCCGACGGGGTCCCCTATTCCGAGTGTTGTTGTTGTTGTTGTTCTCCTATTGTTAGTGGCGCATACCCACTGTGCAGGATTGGCCAAGAATCGAGTTGTTTCAAAATTTACTGTTCAGATTTGGAATGATGGAGGCATAACAGAAAGATTACCGATAGCCTAGGAAAGTGTGGTGCTTAATGTTATGCCTACAAATATTTACATAAACAAATTTATTCTTAGATTAGAGCAATAATTTGATTTTATACGTATATAACTATGTGGACTTGTTAGGATAATGAAACTGGTTAATTAGTCAACCTATTAGTTTCATCAATATAGTCCCAGACGGCCGCGCATACTGTCGCATTAGAGAAACCAAAAATGGAAGCTCAAAAAGACAAAATGACAGGCAGAGATAAGTCCATACCAATAACACGTAAAGGTATTTCTAATAGGGTTTTCCTCGAGCGAATTAGCACGAGAGTGGCATGCGCCGCATGCAGTGACGTTCGGTGGCCTACTATTGCCTACTAATGCTACTATCAGAGTTTCTCACATTGGTCTTGAGACGACTATGTGGCACGCGGTGGCGACACCAAGGAGTATTTCGAAACAACTGCTAAGTCCATATACGTGGTCGACGCAGTGGCTGGCATAGTGACAAAACGGACATAAGCGGCTTTTCACGATAAATGTGTGCCACAACATCTACTTAAGAAAAACTGACAGTATTAGGGCGAAGCTCCTTAAGCTTTGGGTAGTGCGTCTGCGATGTATGAAGCAGTAGCATTGGTAGTAGCCGCATCAGTAGGCAGCTACCTGTGGTTTAGCCCTTGAAATGTGTGCTGTATGGTGGTAGTTCTATACGATGAATATATCTCAGATGGCGGTACATGAATTGTTCACGAGATGGACGAATGGACAGGCGCACTGACGGACAAACGGAAGCAAGAATAGAGACAATTAGATCGCAATTATAGAGACAGTCTTGGCTGGTTTTTGCCGTCGTCGCCTCCGTCATTCACGTATACCATTATATGTATTTATACTGCTACGTACGACTGGCATAGTGATCCACACGATGAAGACGAGGACGAAGTGGACAGACTGGCGCGAGCATCAGAGCGATGTTCACTATGCCATAGGGGAATTGATCAGTCAGATTAAAATAATATTTTGTTAAATCATTCAACCTTTTAAGCATTTCAGTACTAACATTTAGTAATTGAATTTTTTTGTATAGCCTATCCCTAGTTTATACGAAAAGTATTGAAAAAAAACCCTTAAAAAAATTCACCTAAGACTTGGCCCATGCCCTCCCTGCAGTTGGTAAGAACCATGAGAAGAATAAGAAGAAGAAGAAGAAGAAGAAGAAGAAGAAGAAGAAGAAGAAAAAGAAGAAGAAGAAGAAGAAGAAGAAGAAGAAGAAGAAGAAGAAGAAGAAGAAGAAGAAGAAGAAGAAGAAGAAGAAGAAGAAGAAGAAGAAGAAAATTTGTGTGTGGCTTGCGCATAGTGTCAATCAGATAATGAAGAAAAGCTATTTATACGAGTGTGATGGAAAATATTAATATATGGACAGACTATCAGCGCCTAAGATATTACTGGAAACCTCAGTGGAGTGAGTCTGGAATGTTAGAGGTTATTTAACCCAATTTAGTCGTCGTGTTTCCCCATTGGCTTTTTATTCACACACAGCTGGTCTCGCGATATCTCCCCTGTGCCCATTCTGCGAAGAAACGGAGACAAAGGAGCTTTACTTTATATCAGGTAGCAACTATTAATAATTAGGAAAAAACTTCTAGTTGTTCCATTTTCCAGAGTTGGTTAAAATTTAACTGCAAATAATGTTCTCAGTTTCGGCGCCTCATGTTGGGCACATTGCCACAGAAACGTATTTGATGCTATATGCACTTTTATTCAAGAACCTAAGCACATGCCAATATAGCACCTGTTTGAATACATTCTTCACGACTACTTGTGATATGATTGATAATGCGTATGCAAGTCGTACATTTATTTGATTTTGAACGGGGTGAGATGAACTCAAATGTCTGGTGTACTCAAATTTCAGACTTCTATTGTAGTAATAGGTTTAATTTTCTCTCATTGATTCATCTCCATTTTATATTTAGTAAGGTAAAATTTTTCATTTCAATTTTTATTTTTTTATTATTGTTTTTAAGAACAGGCTTTCAATCAGTGTCTCACATATAGGCTACCACAAGATTTCATGGCCAGTCCCCCAGAGTGGGTATGTGCCCGGTTCTTCCTTTGAGGCTACCGTGCTGGGTTTTAGCCATAGGAGCGTTTGAAAAGCCATTGGCGATTTCCTTTGGGAGACGGAAAAAATAGAATGCCCAATTCACCATTAAAAATTATCAAATTCAAGCTTATCCAACAAAAAATAAACATTTAGAAATTACGAACATTTATTTTTAAATAGCAAGGCAACATTCGTTTCATTGTCGATCCCCCATGGTAGGTTAGGCCAGGACAAAAGGGACAAACAAACAAGTAAACAGTATTTTACAGGCAACCAACAAACTAACAAGCTGGTGCTTCTCGCTTAACCGGCAGTTAATATATGTGTGCCTACTCTACCGAGTCGGTTTTCTTCTCGTAACATATTTGGTGGAGTTGTGCGATCCCCGTCCTCGCCTTCGAAGTCCGAAGCGGACGCTCGCTTGCGGCTTTTAACAAGACCACTGAAGACTCGCCTACATTTTCTCCGGTTGCCCTGCCTCCTGCACTGCCTGCCAATCTGGCCGCAACAACTTCCGTGACGCTTCCCGCCCTCAAAGATCCTGACGTGTTCTCGGTACTATCTAGTTCACTGTATTCTCGGGCCGCGACGGTTCCGTCGTCGACCAATCGCTTCGCCTCTACGAACGCGCCAGCGTCATTTAGAAGTTGGATACCACACTTATGCTCGCGAACACCATAGGCATATCAGCCGGAGGTAGGGGCAAGGGGGGCGTGAGCCCTTGCTAACAAAAGTTGGGTGGGGGGCTGAGCTTTCCGCTTTCGACAATGTTCACTGTCGTTTGCAGTTTGAGGAAACCAAATAGTAAGGCAAATTTTTTGTCACACACCAATCACTCAATTATGTTAAGATAGAATGAAAATGTAGATAGCCTATGTTAACACATAGAGAAATTTTGCCAAAATTTCTCCATTGACTATTTTTCTTGTAGGCTCTTTGCGGTGCGGAATACCAATAAGACGCTTTCGCGTCTTGTACTGTATTATTGCAGAAGAGGCAAGCGCGGAACAGAGGCCCTTTATTAGTACATCTCTTGTTCATGCTTTTTATTCTGCTCTTACTTGTTGATGCTCTTACAGATGGGAACGAGCAAACTTTTTAAACACAAGTCCAAGCATTTGCCCCTTCCGGAAAATGGTTTTTTTTAATATTTATCATCACCACTACTGTGTCGAAGCTGTTGCGAGCCCATCAGTATGACAAATCGTATTTGATGTTTACGTTTTTCTGTACTGAAATGCCAAAGATTGTTTTCGCTTTAGAGTCTGATAAGCCTGATCAGCCTTGCTTATGGTAACTTGGAACATAGCGACAGCTTTCAAAGTGGCCACGAATAAAGCAGTGGACTCGAGCTCAGTAGGAAACTCAGCTTTTAGGCTTGCCCCACAGCTTGACCCACCGGATCAGGAAGAAGGCGAAAGACCGTGTTTTCTGGCACTATACAGGCTTAGTAAAGAGTCGGGCTGATTAGTTTTCAGTCAACTTGGATAGTTTTTTACAGCGCGAAATACATCTCGGACAGCAAAGAAACACATACGTGCAGCGCTGTTTATTTCCTTCTATTCCTCTTTTTCTCAGGAAATATGAGCTCACAGAGATGTATACGCACACAAACAACAAAACGCTGTTATGCTGCAAGTGGAAATATTTTATTATACTCAAAATCTATCTCACCAGCTGCTATAAGTAGCCGCTGCTTATACGATTGGCAGCTAGCTTACTTCAATTACATTTGGAAGGAGATTTCAAAATTATGCCTAAAGCTTGCAAATTTACATTGTATCTACCTATCCTTTTTACAATATATTCATCATATACATGCTCTTGCATTACTTTTTCTTCTTTTTTTTCTACTGCTATTCTTCATATCTATTTTTGCAATCTAAATGAACACTACTTTCTTGGCGGTCGCTTTAATCACCACATGGTCTAACCTATTCACAGTGCGCACGCTTGTACTTATATGTACTCTGGGTGTTTTTTATTTACATAATCATCATCCCTGCTTCATCATATACACCATCATCGCCACTGTTGGTCATCTACATCGTCTGTGTGCAAGCACCGCCCGTTTGTTTAGCGAGGTCTTCTCTCGAATAAACGCTGTCGTAACCAAGATGTCATACGTGGTGGAGGTGCATTTTTGGTCCTCCCTCCTCCCGCAGCCCGCTCTCTCCCTTGTGGCTCATTTAGGCCGCCGTTTGTGCCCACTGTCAACACCATCTAAATGCCACTGTCTGGCAGCATGTCGCAGAACGAGTACTCCACAGCCTACGTCATATGTCGCGTGGTATGTGCCGCGAAGAGGCACGGGCACGTCAGAACCGACACGCACAAGCTGGCTCCCCGGACAAAACTTGTTTCAAGACCTTGGTTCAGAGTTGGCGTCGCAATAAAAGGTGTGATGGGCCAAAGCCAACAACTCCTGTAGTATCCTGATAGCTGAGCAGGGCCAGATGAGGGTCACTCTACTTGCAGAACCAGTCCTAACTGTACGAACCATATCCTCTGCCTCTCCGTTCGATTAAGCGTACTATAGACTACTGGTCGCATGCTTGAAGCCATACAATGGTGTAAATGATGCAAATTCCTGCGTCGAGAATGGTGGGTCGTTGTCTGACCAGACCGCTAGCGGGATTTCGTGTCTGGCAAAGATGTTTTTGAGAGCATTGATGACTGCCTGGGCTGACATGCGTCTCAGGTTAACCACCTCAGGAAAGCTAGAGTAATAGTACACCACTAGGATGAACGTCTGATTATTGAGGTGGAATAAGTTCATTCCAAAAAATTATCAGGCACGTCCAGGTAGGGCCGTGGAGACCAGGGGCTCAGCAAGGTTCACGCGGTTGGAGGCATACTGTTCGCAATTCACGGCGAGAGAGGCGATGTCTGCAGAGATGCCCGTCCACCAAACAGATTTCTGAACAAGGGCTTTGGTCCTGCTGATGCCCTGGTGACCTTCGTTCAACACAGTCAAGACCGCCGGCCGAAGGGTTGGCTATACAGTGGACTTTAAACAAAACGTCATCGCAGACTGAATGCTAAAAGTGGCAAACGCACTCTGAAAGCGGAAACGCCATCGCAGACTGAAAGTGGCAAACGACGGATGGTACTTAATGCATGCAGCTGTCTGATGTCAAGAGTTCTTTAATTTTCTTGAATGCAGCCTTTTTGCTCGTGCTGCTACACGCAACTTGCGGACTTGCTCAATAAGACTCTGATTGGTGCTGTGATGTCCGAGATGTGTGGTATAAATCTGGCGAAGTAATTCACCATTCGCAGCAGTCTTCTAATGGCGGCGACGTGAGTCGGAGCTTCCATCGCTTTGACCGTTTCTATGTTGTTTGTATTTGGCTTGAAGGCCTCTGCTGAGACAACTCCGAGAAAGGAGACCTCGGATAATCCAAAACGACATTTGTCCAGGTTCAGTGCGAGGCCTGCTTTTCAAGGCAGGACAGCCCCTGGCTCAGTCTAGTGTCGTGCTCTTGGTGGGTGTGTCCGAAACCAAAGTGTTATCTATTATATCGGCGACCATATCTTGGCCCATATCTTAGAAGGGCACGGTATCAGGTTTCAGCCAGATGATGTACTTGTCTTTCAGAGTGCCCAGTCCTTTGAAGAACTTGGCGTGCAGCGTTGCCTCCAGGGTCTTGAGTTTAAACTTCACTACTTGCAGGCATTGCAGCGTACGAAGTCCAAGAAGAGGTACAGTGAGAGACTGTATGACGTAGAGGCACTGGCAACTAACTACTTTTTCATACCACCGAAGTCGTGCCAAATACGAACCTAGCACGCGCAGTGGCTGTCCTCCCGGGCCGGTGAGCAAGCTGTCGACTTGGTCGAGGTTGATGAGCAGCATAGGGAAGTTGCTGGGTGCGGCAGGTGGTGTTGACAGTGGGCACAAGCGGCGGTCTGAACGAAGCCCCAGGGGGTAGAGCGGGATGCGGGAGGTGAGAGGACCGAAAATCCATCTCGCCCACGTGTGCAACCTTGGTTACGCCAGCGTTTATTTGAGAGAAGACCTCGCAAAACGAACGGTGGAGCTGGCACACAGACGATGTCAATGACCCTTAGTGGCGATGATGGTGATTATGATGAAGCAGGGATGATTACGATGTAAATAAGAAACGCCCAAGTTCATATAAATACATGCGTGCGCACTGTGAAAAGGTTGTCCCATGTGTGAATAGTGAATAATGTGACCGCCAAAAAAGTAGTGTTCATTAAGATTGCAAAAAATCGATATAAAGAATAGCCGTAGTAAAAACAGAAAAAGAAGAAAAGAGAAAGAAAGATCATGTATGTGATGAATATATTGTAAATAGGATTGATAGATACAATGTAAATTTGCAAGCTTTAGGCATAAATTTGAAATCTCCTTCCAAGTGTAATTGATGTAAGCTAGCTGCCAATCACATAAGCAGCGGCTACTTATAACAGCTGGCGAGGTGCAGTTTGAGTGTAATAAAATATTTCCACTTGCAGCATAACAGTGTTTTGTTGTTTGTGTGCGTATACATCTCTGTGAGCTCATATTTCCTGAGAAAAGGAGGAATAGAAGGAAATAAGCAGCGCTGCACGTATGCGTTTCTTTGCTGTCCGAGATGTATTTCGCGCTGTTAAAAAACGATCCAAGTTGACTGAAAATCAATCAGCCCGACTCTTGGATAAGCCTGTATAGTGCCAAAAACCGCGGTCTTTCACCTTGTTCCTGATCCGGTGGGTCAAACTGTGGGGCAAGCCTAAAAGCTGAGTTTACTACATAGCTCGAGTCCACTGCTTTATTCGTGGCCAATTTTCAAGCTACCACTATGCTCCAAGTTACCTTAAGCAAGGCTGATCAGGTTTATCAGACTCTAAAGCGGAAACAATCTTTGGCGTTTCAGTACAGAAAAACGTAATCATCAAAAACGATTCGTCATACTCATCGGCTCACAACAGCTTCGACAGAGTAGCGCTGATGATAAATATTAAAAAAACTGTTTTCCGGAAGGAGCAAATGATTTGACCGGTGTTTAAAAAGTTTGCTCGTTCCCATTCGTAACTGCAACAAAAAGCCAGAGAAGAATAAGAAGCATGAACAAGTGACGTACTAATATAGGGCCTATGTTCAGCGCTTGCTTGTTTTGCAATAATACAGCACAAAACGCGAAAGCATCGCATTGGCAATCCGCACCGCAAAGAGCCTACAATAAAGTTAATCACAGAGGAAATGTTGGAAAATTTAACTATGTCTTAAGAAAGCCTCGTAACATTGTCATTTTACCTTATCATAGTTGAGTGATTACTGTGTGACAAAAGAATTGCCTTACAAGTTTTTTTTCCTCAAAGTGCAACCGACAGTGAACCTTGTCGAAAGCGGAAGGCTCAGCCCCCCCCCCCCCAACTTTTGTCAGCAGGGGCTCACGCCCCCCTTGTCCCCCCCCTCTGGCTGATATGCCTATGGTGTTCACGAGCATATGTTCGGCATCCCACTTGTAAGCGACGCTGGTGCGTTTGTAGAGGCGACGCCATTGGTCGACGTCGGAACTGTCGCGGACCGAGAATACAGTGAACTATAGATAGTACCGAGAACACGTAAGGATATTTGAGGGCGGGAAGCGTCACGGAAGTTGCTGCGGCCGTATCTCAGGCACGGTAGGAGGCAGCGCGACAGTAAAAAATGTAGGCAAGTCTTGAGTGGTCAAGTTAAAAGCCGCGAGCGAACGTCCGCTTCTGGCGAGGATGGAGATCGCACAACTCCACCAAATATGCTACGAGAATGAAAACGACTCGGTAGAGTACGCACAGATATATTTGCAGCCGGTTAAGCGAGGAGCACTAACTTGTTAGTTTTTTTGTTGCCTGTAAATTACTGTTGGCTTGTTTGATTGTCCCTTTTATTGTTGCGCAGCCCACCATGGTAATCGACCATCAAACAAACGTTGCCTTGCTATTTAAAAGGAAATGTTCATAATTTAGAAATGTTAAGTTTTTATTGAATATGCTTGATTTTGATGATTTTTTAAGGATGAATTCAGCATTCTATTCTTCTCGTCTCCCGATGGAAACCGCAAATGGCTTCGCAATCGCTCCTGTGGCTAAAACCCAGCACGGTAGCCCCAAAGGAAGAACCGGGCACATACCCACACTGGGAGACTGGCAATGAAATCTTTTAGTAGCCTATATGTGATACCGTTATTGAGAGCCTGTTCTTAAAAACAAAAATAATAAAATATAATAAAAATAATATACTAAAAATAAAATAGACATGAATTATGAGAAAAAAGGAGAGCTATTACCATATTAGAAATCTGAATTTTGAACTAGACTAAACAGTTGAGTGCATCTCTTCCGGTCAAAATCAAATGTTTGTGTGACTTGCATTCACATTATCAATCATATCACAAGTAGTCGGGAAGAATGTATTTAAGTAGGCGTTACATTAACATCCGCTTAGATTCTTGAATAAATTGCAAAGAGCATCAAACATGTTTCTGTGGAAATGTCTCAAGAAAGAGGCGCCGAAACGGAGAACATTATCTGCAGTTAAATTGAAGCCTACCGTGGAAAACGCAACAACTAGAATTCATTGCCCAACTAATAAATAGTTCCAATCTGATATAAAGTAATGCTCTTTTGTTTCTCTTTTTTTCGAAGAATTGGCACAGGGGAAATATCGCCAGACCAGCTCTGTGCAAATAAATGTTAAATGGGAATACACTACGTCAAAATTTGGTTGAAGTAACTTCTTTGTAGACTGACTCTGCTGAGGTTTCCAGCAATATCTCAGGATATTGTCCATCTGTCTTCTTCTTCTTCTTCTTCTTCTTCTTCTTCTTCTTCTTCTTCTTCTTCTTCTTCTTCTTCTTCTTCTTCTTCTTCTTCTTCTTCTTCTTCTTCTTCTTCTTCTTCTTCTTCTTCTTCTTCTTCTTCTTCTTCTTCTTCTTCTTCTTCTTCTTCTTCTTCTCATGGTTCTTACCAACTGCAGGGAGGGCATGGGCCACGTCTTAGGCGAATTTTTTGAAGTGTTTTCTTTCAATACTTCTCGTATAAACTAGGGATAGGCTATACAAAAAAACTCAATTACTAAATGTTAGTACTTAAATGTTTAAAAGGTTGAATGATTTAACAAAATATCATTTTAATCTGACTGATCAATTCTTCTATGGCATAGTGAACATCGCTGTGATGCTCGCGCCAGTCTGTCCACTTCGTCCTCCTCTTCATCGTGTGGATCACTATGCCACTCGTACGTAGCAGTGTAAATACATATAATGGTATACGTGAATGACGGAGGCGGTGACGGCAAAAACTAGCCAAGACTCTTTCTGTTATTGCTATCTATTTGTCTCTATTCTTGCTTCCGTTAGTCTGTCAGTGAACCTGTCCGTTCGTCCATCTAGTGAACAATTCATTTACCATCATCTGACATATATTCATCATATAGAACTACCATCATACAGCGGACATTTCAAGGGCTAAACGAGAGGTAGCTACCTACCAATACAACTACTACTACTGCTACTACTACATACATCGCAGACGCACTACCCGCAAGGAGCTTCGCCCCTAATACTGTCAGTTTTTCCTAAGGAGATGTTGTGGCACACATTCATCGTGAACAGCCGCTTATGTCCGTTTCGTCACTATGCCAGCCACTGCGTCGGCCGCGCATATGGACTCAGCAGTTGTTTCGAAATACTCCTTGGTGTCGCCACCACGTGCCACATAGCGGTCTCAAGACCAATGTGAGAAACTCTGATAGTAGTACTAGTAGGCAATAGTAGGCCACCGAACGTCACCACATGCGGTGCATGCCACTCTCGTGCTCATTCGCTCGTGGCACACTAGGAATAGGGCACCCTGTCGGATAATTTCCAACCACCATGGCGGCGGAGGACGACCTTTCGAAGGTATGTCAATTCTATTGTTACCACGTTTCGTGCTTGTGAATCTCGCAGACGTTACCGGAGGATACAGGTTCATATTTTCAACCATTTAGCTTTTGTTTGACATTGGCGGCTGTCGGCAGGGCTCCCAGATCCGTTGCGTCACTGCACCGGATTTCGTGGATAGGCTAAAGCACTGTGAGGTAGTGTTTCCCCGTTGATTGCGTTGCGCCATTTCGGTGATATGAGCTTTTAGTTAAGTAACATACGCTTCTGACACTCCTGTAGATCGTTGAGGCGCCCTCTTTTTTGGTGTTCAACAAACCGTAGTATACGGCCCAGCGAGTGCCCGCGCGCGGCGGCATGACCCGGGAGCGTGTCGTATCACAAGCGTCACTGAGAGCGCCTTGTGGACGCGCTTTGCCGTCACATGATGCTTCTTAGCGTGTCCAAGTCTCGCCCCACGACTGTCGCCTTCTTGAAATTATGCGTAGTTTGCATGTAGCTAGCTGAAGCCGGCACTGCCCACGGGCGTTGCCAATCATGGCTGCGCGTCAAACATAGTTTGTTGCTTTGTAGCATGTACATGAATTAAGAATCTGTGCTTCGCGGTCTCTTAGCGGGGCTGAGGAACCAACCATTAAGCGAGAGAGCGTTTTGGGTAAGGTGGCAATATTCGCAAAATGCATGTTTCATAAGAATTTGTACACAGCATGTGTGGCTGATTGTTATGGCAACTAAACATGCATCGGGAAAAGCTTTCTGGTTTCCATACTGCCTGAATATTATGTATGGGCAGAGCTTTTTGTAAAGATCTGCAGTACCCGCAACGCATAGAAACTGCCTCAGTGTTTTCCGTGATACCGTCCAGGTTTTGTCAGATGCAATCTGGCTTAGTGTGGACTTCATTCTTTTAACAAATTTTTGGGGTTAATAGTAAAGAGATTGTTTTGAATAACTGTTTTTCTTAACCGCGTTGATGCTGTTGCAATTTAATGCTGTAAGTTTTTTGTACCAGCCAATGCTACAGGCCTAGTATGCCAAGATATTATGTGCATTGGGTTGCTTCGCCAATAATCAAACTTATATTAAAACTTAAAGTCCTTCCTTGAAGCATCGATCTTTCGGACATTGTAGGGACATTAAAGCGAAACAATCTCTGCAAAATTTTGAAACATCTGAACATGTTCATATGCAAGTTCAGGCTTTTCTTCTGTTACTGTTAAAAGTCACGTTACAGTACCTTTCGTCCACTTTCTCTCTTTGTACCCTAGGAATATGTTGGCAGTGTTTTTGCATCAATGTGGCCAAATGCACCATGATGTCGTGACTCGCCATGTTTTCAACTGATTCAGAGTGCTCCGCTGAAGTGTTGGCCATTATGTGGACTCACTGAGAAACATGCCCTAGGCGTCATAGTGATGTGATAATTTCATGGTGATGTTACCACCCACATTTTTTTAAACAAAAGTTTATCGTATTGGGGTCTACGAGGGCTTCAGTAACAAATTTCTGTCTTGATCGGATATGAGGTGATACGATTGACATTGACGAACGAGAAAAAAACTAAGAACAAAATTTACCACCGGGAATCGAACGTATGACCTCTCGGCCCGCGAGGCCAAGCACTCAGTGCACCAAGAACGCACTTTCATCATTACAGCCATTATAGGCGTCTCGACGGTTGGTCAAAATGGCGGACGAGACGGTGCTGAGGTGCGCGTCTCAGGCACCCATGGAGGAAGGCAGGCAGCAAAGATCGTGAGGCCCTCTAGTTACGCTGCAGATCACACTTGGTCGCGCTGAAAATACGTATAGATGTATGAATGAGAATGTAATTAGCGCTTATGACTACGGCAGACCGAAATGTGTTGTAGACTTTTCACCCTGTGTCAGTTTCGGAGGAAAGCCGCGTGGTGCCACCTGCGTCGCTGGCACTGTGCTCTCTGTTTGAGAAGTTAGGCAGGGCGGTGGGGTGACGCTTTCCTTGAGCTGTCAGAGAAAGTAATGTGGCATTTCATTTAGTAGTGCCGATAGAGAACGTTTCGGCAAAGACTCAAATAATAAATGGCCTCAAGAGGCTGTGGTTAAAGTGATCATGACAGTCGAAAACAGTGACCTTGCTAGCATCACGAGTCATCTTTGAAAGAGTTATGTTCTGTACCTTTCGCTTTGTGTTAGCGTGCGACGGCTATCACAGTAGTATAGCTTCCACTTGCAGCAAAAGTGTTGCTACGCTGCCAACTGCTTCGAGTAACTTACAAATAAAGCTGCGGCGGAAGCTCAGAAAGCAAAGATCGTGCCTTGGGAAAGCTAGGCAGACACCAGCGGGACAGAACACATTCCGACGTCGTGCATTTGCAAATCCAGCTACGTGTTGCTGAAGCGCAGCCTAATAGTGTGCGTACATGCAGTTTAATATTTCCTTACCATTCGGAAGCTGCACACTGTGCTGTTTATTTCCCTAATACTGAATCAAAATAGGAAAAGTCCGCAAAAATGCTGGAAATTGAATCTCAGTGTACATTTAAACCGAGTAGAAGTCGTCACTTATTGAAATTTTCAGTGGGTGATCTTATTTTCTATGTTTTTGCAAGCGTGTACCAGGCCACTCTGCCCATGCGAGTTCAAAGCCGTGATGTCGTGACTCTTATTTGACAGCTGGCCAGCCACACTACTTTTAAGTGCGCACAGTCACATCGCAGTACAGTATGAATTAATGTCGTGGTCCTTCTATCAGTGACTAAATCTGTGACAAGCGATGAAGAGGAGCAGGAGGCCATATAAGGGCAGTCCAAGCCAGGCAGTCCAGGTCACCAACGTGGTCCAACGTGTAGCGGCAGCAGTAGCTAAACTAATGCTATTATGTATGATCTGAAATGCATTGTTTCATCAGCTTTGGTGAGGCAGAAAGGCTGCTAATAAACCTGAATTATGCCATCGTAGTTCGCCATTTTGTGTGCAGCTATGGAGTCTGCGTGGCGATCGCTGCGCAGTTTCTTTGTGCGAGAGGCACTGCCTGTGTGAGTTTATCAGCAGTTTTATAGCTCTGCGCATACGACAGCTACTCATACGTCCATGCTACTGGAAGTCGTTTACAGGTTCATTGAAGCAAAATTGGTTGACTTCGTCACAATGGAGTGCATGAAATATTCGAAGCGAGACTGGTTTGCCTGCATGCCATCCCATTGGCTGTTTTCTTTTTTTGCCGAATGCAACAAAGTGAAGAAACAAACTTTGTTCTCAGCTAGCCAGTGAGGTCAATTTGTAAAGGTGTGCAGGTTTCACATGATGGCTAAGCTGCACGTATGCAAACTCTCCACTGCTTGCGATATCTACAAAGCTTGTGGGACGGTGTGTCATGACTCATGACTAATGATCCTCTTATGAAACCAGTCAGCGCCACAGTAGCTATAGTCGCTTATAAGTCAACGGCATTTCCTCCTCAAAGGCTGATGCACACAAGCCTGCACCAAAGGTTGTGTTTGGCGTCTCTTTTTCCAGTTGCCACACTTTCTGATGGTTCTGTCCAGACTGCAGCCAAATTGAGCGGAGAAATTAGCCCCTGGAGTTGTGGCTTCTTCGTGAGAATATGGTGTCGTCCGCGGTGCATTTCGCGACAAAACTTATTAGAGGTTTTTAGTTGGACGTTTTTACGCTCCGCTTAGCAGCTAAGCAGAGCGGGAACGCGAGTGCGCATGCGCCCTCCGCTAAAGCCTTAAGCGGGTTACCGGAGCGGGGAATACGGTCCGCTTACGAGCAGCCTAAGCGGAGCGCGGTGCGTCGCTGCCGTTTCTGCAAGCGGAAGGGCGACAACCCGCGCGCCCTCTCTCGTGCGTGCAGCAACTTTGCTCATCTCAAGATGGCTTCCTCCGGAGACGGCACGCTTTCCGCGAGTGCTGCAGCTTCGCCGTCACCTGCCCAGTGCAAGCCGCGAAAACACAGTTTCAACGGTGAAAAATAAAAACGCCGCCACCACACACGCGGAAAATGCGCCAACAACACACAGTGAATGCTTGCAATGGATCTGGAACGGAACCTTGCTGGCTTTTAAGCGGCTACTATCAAGTCAGAGCTTGCTTCTTTGCCAAAAAATAGGCGGTTAATACATTGAAATCAGATATCTAAATACTTCATGAAAAGATCATTTATACGTTATTGTTTTGCTTTGTATACGTGAAAAATGTTTTTTTTATTTTGTTTACCGACGATGAAAACGACCAGAGGGCGCTGCAACTGCGAAAGGTCCGCTTCGCGGCCGGCAACGAATAACTAAAAGAGAAAAATCGGCCACCGCTCCGCTGCGGCTTCGCGGGTGCTCCCGGAGTGGAGAGGACCACAAAAACGTCAAACTAAAAACCTCTATTAACGGAATGAACGTACAACGCGCGTTGCAGATGTCGGGGCGCGTTCTTTTGGTGTGTGCGCTGCTGTGCAATTAAGAGGTCATGTCTCCGAGTTAGGGAATGTCTTGCTGATTTTTTGTCCAATTCGTTAAGCTCTAAACATTTGTGTCCAGTTTACCTCAGAATGTATCAGAGCCAAGCGCTGTGTTATACCATGAAAAATATTTGCAGCTCGAATGAAATATCAAGCCTGTGGTGTGGTTAAAGTCATTTTGACGCAAAAATTTTGGCCTAGCGTTTTTCTGCTACAATGAGTTGTTTGGGGCCTGGTAGTCGTAACACGACACATCGTTTGCAGCAGCATGCAAGAGATAATTATAGGCCCCTAATTATTGGTAGGTTTCGGTTTGAGAGGGCTCCAAAAACTAGAAGCCGATGGGTGCAACTATTGCCACATTGTGTGTGTAGCTCTTGACCATGTTTGGGCACAGAACTCTGACACATTTCCGCAATCTCCGCATCAAGAATTATTTCCTAATAGGAAACGGGACTGCAGTGTAACCATACACAGAACCTTCAAAGCGTGCACCACAGCCCTAAGCTCGTGACCAACCGCTAAAAAGTAGAGACTGCTGGAACAATACTGTAGCGGGAATAAACCCGGCGACAGAAAAATGGCGTCATTGACGTCATCATAACTTGTTTTATTGACTGTAGTGTGGTGACTAGAGAGAACTAAGAGGTTCCCAAAGGATTCCCTTCTAAAGTGTCAATGGCACCATGGAGTTAAGTGCTTACGCAAACTTCAAAATCAATTTAAATACCTTCAAAGCTTTATTCGCTGTTAATATTTTGCAGACGATATACGAATGCTCACTGGAATCAATCCCGCAGGCTATTTCGGCCGTGAATATTTGTGTCAGTACCTTTTGAAAAAAGGCTTTGGAACAAGTTTGTGCTCAAGAAGTGGAAATTTATCTGGAGTCCTTCATTTTGCTTACCTTCATAACCCACCGAGTAGACTTGGGACCTTGCAAGCTTTAAAGTAATATGAATATCTAGTGTTTTTTACATTAACCGTTTGATGCTTGAATCATGAAACAACAATTTTTTCCCTTTTCAACAACAAATATCACAGTTTACTTAATTCTGCAAATAATTGTCCAAAATGCAACTTATATGCATGCATCGAGGTATGTTGCAGATCTGAAACAACACGCACTTAAGCCAGTAGGTGGCTCAATATACAGATGTGTTCAAAGCCGAACTTTGAAAACAGGATTTCGATCGTCGAGTGTCACTTGCTTAAACGCAAATTTGACTAGTTTGTTTTTTCACAGTGATCTCTTGGCATTGTTTCGGCGACTATGTGGGAACTCGAGACTACTCCGCCTTAAGTAATATACTTTTTGGGAGTTGAAAATGTGCCAATTATGTGACAGCGCCAAAATATTCATCTAGCCCATCATTAGGCAGAGTCAGTTCCGTGTTAAGATCATTTTTTCTCTTTGCAAAAAGATTGCTCTGCTCAACAATAAAGCTCTGCTCAACCAATGACAGTTTCACAAAAAAGTTTTGAAATATTCCCTGAGACTTACGATAGCGTCATTAAGAAAGAGTGGCTTTTCAGGGTGGGATTCCTTGCTGTTGTTGACAGTTTTTTTTTTCATCCCACTGCATGTGCTAGAGAGGCACTCAGCTCACGTACCGCATCTTTCTTCTCATCCTCACTGCTTGCTGAGTTCAAACGTGTGCTTGTGCATGAGGATCAGCATCGATATACAGAAAACTATTGTTACTATTATCTTCAAGTGTCAAGCACGTCTGTAGCGCTATTTTTGCATGAATTGAGTGGACGTCGGTCTGCTAATATAGGCAAAATATGAACATATCATACCGACATTCACCACTTACTGCCTCAATTGTCAAATGTCGCGAATTTATGACATACCACAAAAGCGATCATTGTGAAATAAATGTTTTTCAGAAAGAGACATGTGTGCAGCTTCTTAGATGTGTGCACACCAAAAAAAATTATAAAACAAACCCCTTTGGTCACTCAAGTGAGAGCTTTGTCATGTGGTTCTGCTCTCCGTGGTGAGCTTGAGAACATTTGGTTTTAGCCCAGAATGCCTTGCATAAGGTGGCGTAGATGTCTTGTGCTGAAAGGTACGTATTTTACGAGTACGTGACAACCGGCATCGAAGGCAGAATCCGTTTTGTGGCTTGCTTGGTCGGAATGTTTTGTTATGTATTGAAAACATGACATGTGGCAATATATGGTTAAACTGGCACTGAAGAGAAAGCTAATGACAGTTGTATTTTTGTAAATTATCTTTCCAATTTACGGAAAAAAACAATCATTCTTCGGGAATTGAAATACTGGACACCTTGTGGTTAACCCGATTTTTTCAGCAGACTTATTCCAGCAAGCCTCGACCTGCTAAAAAGGCCCTTCATCCACATCCCCTACTTCATTCGATTAAGCACCCGCTTCGACATCGATGGAGCATGTGGTACTACAAGAACGACAAAAAACGCAGCTGAGCAGATAACGAAATTGAAGTCGCCTCCTTTGACACTGTGGAGGACTTCTGTGCCCTCTTTAACCACTTGGAGGTTGCAAGTAAACTTCGTCTTGGATGTGACTATTCACTTTTCAAGGTAAATGCACCAGTGGCTTGTGTTGCATTATAGTTTCCTTGTCTTGTGGTATATTCTGGACATCGCGGCAAATAAAAAGTTGTTTGCCATATTGTGTGTCTTTTGAGGGTAGGTAGGGGGTAGCAACATAGCATATGGGGCCATGCTTGAGGATGCTTGAGCAGCATAGTGATATTTAAATAACTTTGTGCAAACCTATGTGCACGTGTTGAGAAAGCGTATTTGGCTGACCCACAAGAGGGAAATCCCTGTCACTCATGGGAATGCGTCAGTTTCTGACTTTTGTAGTTACATGAACCCTTGCGTGTCACATAATAAATTATAGTGTCGGCTTGAAAATCTGAGTGTAGGCAGTGATAATTGCCCATTGCTGAAGGTTATACATGTGAATAACATCTGAAGGTGGCCTTTTCAGCCAGTTTCTAGCCGCTTTGGCTTTGCTTTTCTTGTTAAATCGGACAGGGGTGCATCCGGTGTCGCTGGTTTCTCATATGGTGGTCATGTTACGCGTGCATTGGTGTGCAACTGCACCTTAAGAAACGCGCGCCTTCTTGAAACTGCACCTGCAGCGAGTGATGAGCAAACAAGCTTTGTCTTTGAAGACAGTGCCTCAGTTTCAAGCTCTCACAGTGACATTGTTTTGTTTCAGCTTAAGACATCGCAGCCGTTCAGGGGTTCGTTTGTTTATGGTCTCAAATGGTCTCCTCCGCTGCACGTGCTTAGTTTCGGACCTTTGTGCACAATCCTAGAGCTTGTGTGGTTAGGTGCGAGGTCCACAAACCACTGGGGCGTGCGATGTGCTAGAAACTGGCTGCAAAGCTCTTGCCGCCCAGAAGGCCCAACTAGAGAGCATTTTGGTTCCTAAGGGCTGCGTGAGAGGGTTCACGACCGGGTATGAAAGTTCAACCTTGAATTTCTCCGCTTATAGTGAACTTACGATAACAAAACATATGGAATTAGAATACGTCAATGTGAACCAGATTATTCTTTCTTAGTGTCCCTTTAACCCTCGCCGCACACTGGAGCAAGCAAACATTGATAAAGAAATTTCTATGATTTTAAAGTGATAGTCTCTGAGCATCAGCAAGCTAGCCCCCTTGCAATGGACATTATCCGAATGAGTCAACATTAATCTACTGTGTTTGCTAATGTGCATCCCACATACAGCCTAAATTTGAAGTTACTGTCGGGGTAACTGGTTGTTAACTCATTAATTGCGTGTACCATCAGTATATAATAATTCTGCTGTTTTAAAATGTGAATTACTGCCTTCCCGTGACCTCGCGCTGTTAATACATGTCACTGAGAAACTGATTCTTTGATGTCAAATTCAAATTTTTTTTAAGGTAGCAGTGTTAAACGCTATGCAGTTTATTTTGAGGCACCATAATACCCAACCAAAACTCCTGGGAAATTTCGGTTACCTGCGATGCTGAAGTATTCCTCGAGTGATTCATCATGATCTCAGAAGGCTCAGTGGAGGGATTTGTGTTGTAACTCGTTCGATCGCATGCCCGTGGGTGCAACCACTGCGCCAATTCTGCTTGTTTGATACAATTCCCCACTGTTGAAGACAGCTGCCCCAAACCGATGAGATTTGCCCAAATTACGCCGCACTGAGCGAAAGTGTCCGACCAGCCTTAAAATTATCTCCGGTGCGCTAATCTTTGCGAGGAATGGAGGCCACATTGGCCCCTGTATTTTACGTCGTCAATCAAACCAAGCGCGCAGACCCTAAGCCTAAGCCACGATGCAAGGCCCCACCGCGGTGGTCTAGTTGCTAAGGTGTTCGGCTGCTGAGCAGCAGGTCGCAGGATCGCATCCCATCTGCAGCGGCTGAATTTTCGGTGGAAACGAAACCGCTGTAGGCCCGTGTGCTAGGAACGTGTACCATGTTTGGAACGTATGCCCTGTATGGCGTGCTAGGAACGTATGCCGTGTTTTCGCGCGCGAACAAGGCCGAAAAGCTGTGAATGCCGTCATTGCCAGCCACCATGTTGGTTCCCTTAGCAATGGCTATTAAGAAATTTTTCAGCCTTGAAGTTGGGTCGTCTCGGCGATCTGGCGCCATCGCCGGGCTATGCGCGTGCGCATTGTTAGTTTATCTGGTTGAACGTTTCTTGTAAACGAGCCAAAAAGTTGTGCCCTAAACAAAGAAAGAAAACAAAAAAGGTTGAGGTGGAATTCAAGGGTGGAGGGGAAGGTTGGGCGGTGTAGCGGTTCGACAATTGGCTGGCCTTGCTCAAAATCATGCAGAACGCTGCTTTGCGAGCTTCGCCGTTGTACACTTCTGCTTCGCAGAAAAGTGTATTTTGACTTGGAAGGGGCTAATAGCGCCAGTCACGGTACACAGCGCATTCTGTTCAATTACTGATGCGCTCATGCACCACATAATTGAGTGCTCGCATGCTCACTGACGTCTAAAAAGTTACTGGCAATCATTTGGGGCAGTGAAGCGAATGACGTATTGGCTGCCCTAAAAAAGAAAAACAGACACACCTGTTCGGCAGTTTTTTTTTCTTTTGCCGCCACCCCTGCTCCATGGATTTACTAATCTCCCGAAGGTCAAGGTCCCTTGCTTGACAGAGCCACACGCGAGTTTGCAGAGTAGTGAAATGGCTCGACAGACACGGGGAATGCTGATGCGGACTTCATTGTTTGCTTTCAGAATACTACTTTCATTGAAATAGCAGCGCCCACGTTCATGTTGCATGATATAGGTGGTTTAATGTTTTGCACATGTATTTATTGTTTAAAATGTAAGCCTTCTTTTTCGTTATGCTACAAATGGTCTCTTTTATGATTAAACATTTGTTTTTTCTGTAACCTGCTTCAAATTCAAATTTCAGTGCTCCAAAGTAATATTTTGCTGTTCCAAAAATTGCTCCAAGTTCAATTTTCGCTGCTGCACCCTCCCCCCCTCCCCTTACTGCCAAAGCATATGTGAATAGTTGCTGAGACAGGTGGACGTTCACCTTATATGAGCGGCTGGCTAGTTACGTTTTACAGACTGATATTTCTATTACAGTATGGTATCAAGCCCATGTGGAAAGACAGCCGGAACAAAAACGGAGGCCCCTTGCTTGAACAAAAGCAAGAGGACTATGGACACTGTCAACTACTGGCTCGAAATAGTAAGTTATCTCTTCACAAAATGTAGAAAGAGGTTTGATATTTCAAGTATACTCGATTTTACCTCACAGGGTATGAATATAATACAGTCTAGCCAGCATATATTAAACTCTGTAAAAACTGGAATTCGATAAATAGTATAATTCAGTATAAAACATTTGAAAAAGTTACTGTGTTTTCAGTGTAAATTTAATTGTGCATGTTGGCTTTATGGCACTGCTTTAGAATTACGGTATTTACTGGTATAATTTGTGCACACTTTTCGTAGTTTTGAAGCGCTGAAAAGGTTGCCAAATATCACAGATTTCACAAAACCAATTAAAAAATGTGCAATTGTATATTCAGTCGCTGACCCATTTTCCGGAGTCGGCCAAGACAGTGAAATAGTCTAAGAAATCTAACAGTCCGAAAAAACGGTTAAGCCCTAAAAAAATCACAAAAAATGCAATGCTTCATGCTGTACTTCGGGACGAGCAATTTTGGTTATATTTGGGCTATGGTAATTTTGTTAGATAGCGCGTTAGCAATCGCTGCCGCTGAGCGTTGTGGGCGGCAAAGTTAGTGGCTTCATGGAACAAAGCAAACACAACTTGATGCCGGTCGCAAAAAGATGCATGCAACGTCTCGCCTGTTTGGTGTCATTTACCAAGACGGTCATGGATTCGTTTCCCTGAACAGACACTGTAAATTACGCTAGCCTTCAGCGACCATCAAAATAGCACTCTTGGGACGTAATTAAACCCGCGTGTTCCAGGACAGCTATTCTCAGCGTGTCCTACAATTTGCGGACATGTCCGATTCACCCTTTCCTGAATGGCTGGAGCTGGTGAATCTTACCCATCTTTTTTGCGCAGCGTCATTTTGACGCTACGCAGTTTTCACAACACTTGACACAAATGATATTGGTGGAATGCGTTTCACAACAACCAATGCTGCCCCCAGAGATCATCTCTAGGACACGCACCTCTGAGTCCCTGCATGGACTCTAATAGAGTTAGCCCTTGAATTACGTTTAACAAGGCCTCCTGCCTGACGCCCCTGAAATGTCTGTACATAGTCCCTGCATCGCTCATCAAAGATCTCGACAGGTTCACAAGGGCGTTCAGAGTTGATCAAGTTTAAGGGTCCTGTTACTTTACATTTTATCCACTTGGTTTTTTTTTTACGCTGAGAACGGGCTGACGGGTTCAGTGCGCCGATGTGGTCAAGCAGGTCATGACGTCAGGACTCACTGTTTTTTATTTGTTTTTGCGTAATTGAACGCGCTTCGCTGAATTGGACACCGCTAGAATAGCTCCCCAGATCAGTAGCCAAGCACTGTGCCTCCACCTCCCCAGAATGTTACTAAGCTATCGCGAACAGCAGCAAGCATATAACGCGCATAGCGGCTCAAAAACACTTGGCGCACTACTGACACGACTAACACAACGTGCGCAGTGACGGCCGGAAAAGAAACTCCCAAAAAATAAAAGCTACCGTTGTAGTATTGGTGATAAGGTTGGCTGTAAAAGAAACTCTGCACATTTCCTAGCCATGGAAGATAAGACATGACATCCAAATTCGAAAGATTCTGCGCACAAAGAAGATCAGGCATGGCCTCTGTAATCAGAAGCTAGTAAGCGCTTCCAATTTTGTAGGCCGCACAACTAGCTACTGTAAGCCAAACTCAACCAAGCCAACAAAAGATCCAGCAAGGCGCTTTCCGAAATTGAGAGGCATAGCTCAGAAGAAATGGTTTAGTCTAGAAATTCAATCTTTGAAACATTATTTCGTTCAAAAAATAAGTCGCTAAAGTGCATTACTGCACGGGAACGTTGAAAGTGTATATGTGAAATCCAAAACACCCAACAAGTTCAAATTTTTGTAGTCCAAAAATCTGTCAGCGACTGTGGTACCAACACAGGCCGTATATAAATAAAAAACTTAAAAAATGGAGCACAAATAAAGTACTAATCCAGAGGTAAACCAGCAAAATTTTGTCACAGGCGACCTAGTCAGAATCTTTGATTGAGATGTCCGATAGGGAATCATCGCAGCCGCTGTGTCACCATTCTCCCTAAGCTCGTCATTCTCAGTGCCATTAGGTACGTTTGAACACCCCGTTTTATTGAAGCTTCTATTGACAATGCTGGGAAAAACCGTGTCTCACAACACAGTGATATCGGAGAACCTAACTTTTCGCCCGTAGTTCAAGAGGTCTTCTTAAATGGCAGAAAACTGGTGTACGGTCAACTACCAATATTGCGAAGTTCACTGGAACCACAAAAAGCTTCAAAATATTGAAACTTCAAATTAGGCAAACTGCGAAAAAACTGTACTTTTATTGCTTCAAAACTGAAAGTTCTGAAAGAAAATAGTCTGCCATATTCGCTTGCCGGAGCTTGCTGTCGCTAGCAAGCTTTCCAAGCACATAGGGCAACAGCTGCGCCAACTGCACTAATTTGATACAATTTCCATTTGTTGCGCCCAGCTAAAAGCGTAAAATTTGCTGAAACTGCGCCACACTACGCCACACTGCGCCAAAATGTCCAGCCAGCCTCAAAATGCTTTCAGGAGTGCCGATTTCGGTTCGAAATGCAGGTCACCTTAGCCATTTGCAGTATGCTTCATAAGTGTAAGTGCACAGACCCCAACAATAATGCCGAGAATATACTGTAAATATTCGAGGCACCCACCCTACGCTTATGAGATCCTATCGACCATATAAAGTAACGACGCTCTGCGCCGATTGGTTCACTGAATGCAGTGGATACCTATCGGCGAGACGACAGAACTCAAGTGAAATACTGGTTGCTTTAGCCCCCAACGTCACTATCAACGCTCTGCGGGAAATTTAAATTTTCTAGCCTTAACTTACAGCTATCAATCAATCAATCAATCAATCAAATCAATCAATTAATCAGTTTTATTTTCACACTCGAAAGAGAGGGGACAACACTAAGAGCTACTGCTACTGCAGCTTGACAGAGGCCCTGCCTCGTTTTATAAATGACAGCAGCACATTGCCGAGAAAGAATAAGTGCAACACACTAAAAACATTGTATTGTGCGATACAAAAACAGTTGCAATAACAAAACAAAAAGTGTATGCATCAATACATATTTTAAATTCACACAAAAATATGTGTCTATGAACGAAAATGCGGATTTCATGGATTTGCGTTTTTATACTCAATACACAAGTATATATCAACAGGTCTACATACGCACGTGTATACGCTCTTTCGTAACGTGTTCAACGCAATTTCAAGACGAGGATAAGAAAAGAAAGATAGACATCATGTGCAACGTGAGTAATCTCTGTGGCACGGCGGACAAAATAGTCTTATTTTTGACTAGAGTTGCAGAGTTATAATTCAACTCAGCCAGCAAAAGTTTCATGGAATGAATGGACTTTAAGGTCGACCATTGGGTTAAAATTAAGCTATAATTGTATAAAAACTCAGGTGGAATTTCAAACATTATGCACAGATCTTTCGTAGTTAAGTGAGTATAAAACATTGGCAATGGAGTGCACAGCTCTTTTTTTGAGCAAGTGCTATTTGGTTAGACTTTTCTTGGTAGTCATGCATCAAACAAGGTTGGAATATTGCATAATCGAAAACACTAGGGCATTGCAAAGCAAAACATTATAGTTAACAGGAAGAAGACATTTTAAGCGAGCTATAGTTGTTACAGCAGAAGAGAGCATTTTACTAAGGTGTTTGACGTTGTTACGAAACGACTGGCTCCCAAACCATGTAAGGAAACGCGACTTCATTCTGCGGTCATGGCGAACTATCTCTTTTGTCATCCCTCGCAAGCTGTGTGTCCTCGGCTTTCTCTTCTTCCCTCCCGGTGTCGCGCATTCTGGTTGCTCCGTTCCGGTTCATTTTGCCAACATTATCCGGGGCGGGCAAATGTGAAACGGAGGCTTCGAGCAAGCAAATCTTTGGCACGAAGTGATTCACAACAAAACCATTGGCGAGACGGATGGAGCAAGCGCGTACAATATTATCTCTCCTTGGCACTCGCTCAAGCACTCTGCCCATTTTCCATGACGTTGCTGGTGCCGTGTCTTCTGGCAAGAGCACTACATCACCAACCTGGAGCTTTGTTGTTTGGCATGTCGAGCGATTGTGTACCAACCACAGTAATAGCAGGTACGCTCGTTTCCATCTCTTCCCAAGTTCCACCGTTAGACGCTGATGATGATGAGACTTTCGTTGCAGATCAACGGATACGTGAGGCTCTGACGGGCACTGTTGTCTGTTGTGGCATTCAGGTGCTGCGTTTACCGAGCAAGAAATGCGATGGAGTTAAGGGCTGTAGCTCGTTGGGTTCACTTCGAAGACAGTTGAGGGGTCTGCTGTTAATCGCAGCATCAACCTCACACAGCACCATTGTGAGGCCTTTCACGTTAAGACTACCGCGTCGAAGTCACTTCTTGAGCGCAGTTTTTGTGGTACGAATGAGGTGTTCCACCATCCATCTTTCCGTAGAGCGCTTCTGCGATAAACTTCTATTGTATTCTGATCTCTGCGGCGTACTTGCGAAGAGCAGTTAGCGCAGATGCAAACCATCTAGTCCAACTCCAAAATGTCCGGGCGTTGTCAGAGTAGACAATTGAGGGTACACCATGGCGTGCGACGAAACGACTCAATGTGAGGAAAGTTGTGGCGGTGGTCATGGCTAATGTTTCGTCAAGGTGAAGGGCGCGTGTGACGGCGCACGCAAACAAAAGTATGTAAGTCCTTCTTGGACCGCTCTTACTCCCCGTATAGCGGCCCGCAAGAATCAATCTAAACGACGTGAAGGGGCTGGTTTCCGTAATTCTTTCGCGAGGAAGTTGGTCTAAGGGTGCTATCTCCACTGTAGTTTTCCAGCATTTGCACATTCTACATGAAAAAGTGATCCTATTCAGAGTTTGACGCCTTTTCAACAACTAAGAACACTCTCTAAGCTCAGTGAGTATTGCTTCTGAACCAAGATGGATCGTACGCATATGTGCTGCCGAAACAAGCAAGCTGGTGAGCTTATGCTCAGTTGATAGGGAGATGGGGTGACGAGTGTCCTGTTCAGCGCGCAGCGCATGCAGTCACCCACTGGCGCAAAGTAGGCCGTCCTTATCTATAAATGGGCACAAACGAAGTACCGGGGATGTTGATGGTAATGGCAGACCTCTCTGCAGCGCTTGGACCTCGATTGGGAACGAGTTTTTCGGCATTATATGAGACCAATAATGCTCAGCTTGAAAGAATTCTTCTGCTGTCAGAGGACCAAACGCTGATGGGAAGCATCTGGCATGGTGGCTGAAACGCTGGATCTATGCAGTTACTCTTAGCAGTCTTGCAAAAGAGCTGTAAGTTTCCAGGAGCATGACATCGTGGCGAACAATATCGGCGAATGAACAAACAGATGCAATTTCTGCGGAAAATCCTCGATCATTCTTCGGTTGCTGCGGTTTGGTGAACAGTATATTGTTGTTTGATTCGCTGACTTCTAAACCTTCGTAAGACCTTGTTTAGTCACACAGCAAGCTTGGGCCATGCCGCCACTTAGGCGATTTTGTAAGATCCGAAAGTAATAGTCCTCTAGTGATGACATCGGCGGGATTTTCTTTGCTCCTATTCAGTGAAACCTTTGGGAAGGTCTGGTATGTTGCTGGATTTCTGTGACATGTTGTGCTACAAATGATTTCAACTTGGTCACTGAACTTTTTATCCAGTTTAGTGCCACAAGCGAGTCCGTGAAAAAGGCAACAGTGGCTTGTTAGAAAAAGAGGGACCTTTCGCACGTAGCGTATTAGCCGCACCGCGATGGTGTATGCAAGAAGCTCCAGGCGTGCAAGCGATACCATTTTCAAAGAAGCAAGTGGGGCGTTGGTGATCCAGAGTCGCGTGAGGCACGTTTCGGGCTGCGAGTTCACTCGTACGTAAATGCAAGCACTGTATGCTCTAGGACTGGCTTCTGCCAAGATGTGCAGCTAAAAAAAGGCCTCATTTTTGTCTTGTAGGAATATATATCGTGGAATCGTGACAGACTAGTCGCAATGCTTCCAACACCAACATTTACATTTGGCCTGTTCACCTTTAGGCATACTGGCATTCCATGCAAGATTTTCTTCCATAGATTCTGGAATACCATTTTAGTCATTAAGGCGAATGGAGTGAGGTAACCCAGGGGGTCGTATACTCAAGCCAAATTTTGCAGTCCTGTACGTTTGGTAGCCGGCTTTCTGGCGGCAAACATAGCTGCGTGTCAGTGCCCAGGATAAGGTGATCGCCTGAACGTTCCCAGGGAACACCTAAAACCTTCATCATTAGATTGTCTCCAGCTTCATTTTCGATAGTGCAGATGTCACGCAAGAATCTTTTTTTCAACTCCTCGCAATTTGAGGCCCACTAGCTAATTTCCTTGCTTGCGGCATAGAATATTTGTTTCGCTTGTTTATATACGTTCATTGCCACCTTCATGCAGGGTAGCCCGATGACAAGATCATCGACGTAGAACGCGTGCTCCAATAAGGCTACGGTTTCTGGATGGTTCTGCTGACAAAATATCAGGTGATGACAAATTGTAGCCGCCAAAAGAAATGGGCATGATGCAGCTCCAATTGGTACTCTGGTCATCCTCCAAGTTGTAATTGGTGGCATGGGCTCTTCCTTAGTTGGCCGTCGTTTCAGTCTCAAAAACATCAGAAGGCCGCAATTTTTTAGTCGAATCAACAGCTGCAGGTATGCATTCTCTGTGTCGGCTGCAAGAACGACAGGGTGGCATTGAAAGGTCAGCCGTAGCTGGACAATGTCCACGGTGAGTTCTGGCAGGGACGACCAGCTTCATGTGATGACACATCAAACACCACTCGACGCTTCGTTCTGATGGCCTCTCGACAAGCTACTGCGTGATGAGGCATATAGTGTAATTATCTCCGACTGGCTACTGTTCCTTCACCTTCTTCGCATGCTCATCATTGAAATATGCGGAAATAGCCAGGTCGTATTTCTCTAGTAACGTTGGCTGCTCCGGAATCAGTTGATTTGACATTGTTGTCGTTGTTCTGCCAGTCGGCGATTACTGTTTCCGGCTGGTAGTCCTGGCCTGGCTTTTCTACCTTGAGCGGCACCTGATAACGTTTACCTTGTTTCGTTATATAGTGCTCAAATGCGGAGAGGTGCACGTCGATCTCCAACGGTTGTGAATAGCTTCCATCTATTCCGATGGCGTCAAGACACCACATCGACAATACGTCTACGTCTGGTCGAGAAGAATTGCGGCTCGATAGG
Source organism: Rhipicephalus microplus (assembly GCF_043290135.1). Taxonomy (NCBI): domain Eukaryota; kingdom Metazoa; phylum Arthropoda; class Arachnida; order Ixodida; family Ixodidae; genus Rhipicephalus; species Rhipicephalus microplus. The sequence goes on along the minus strand of NC_134710.1, from coordinate 305,444,400 downwards.
AACAGTGCGCTAGATGGGTGCTGGATGTCCAGTGATAAAGGTCCTTGTACCATCCATTCGAACGTTGTTGCAATCGCTGTTAGCGTCTTGTGGATGCGATTAATCCTGCCGGGGGTCGCCTTCTAATAGGCGTAAGATCCTATCAGCATGGTTATGTCGCCGTCTTGCCACGTATTCGATTGACATGCGTCAGCCACATGCTACTCTTTTTTGAGTTGCGTCGTCAAGATATGGTGCTCTAGCGGTGGAGTCGTTATGGAGCAGATCTCTGGAATCGTCAAGGGTTCTAACTCCTCTTCAGCATTGCTAAATCGACTGCCCAGTCGCACGGAGACCTGGTCGGTGCAGAGTCGCTTCTGAACCTTGGAGCTTACAAACGTCATTATTGAAAGTTTCTTCCATCTAATTACGGAACACTGAAAGATTCTGGCCGCATAGGCGCGAATATAGCTGCGCTGGCTTCCACTGTCCAAGAGAACTCGAACAAGGAGGCGTCGATTTCCGGACCTTGCCCATATGCGCCCCCTCTGTAGTAGTACAGCCATGCATCCGACGTGCGTGCTTTGGGTGGTTGTAATGGTTTGAAGCCTCAGTAAAAGTGGTCTTCCCAATGCAACGGATACCACAGCAGGCACTGGGTCCTGGACAATAGGTCTGGGCAGGTCACACAGAATGGTCAGGTGGCGGTGACGGCAAGAACCACACGTGAGGATGATGGCCTCTTTGCATGCCCTTGCGATGTGGTAGCGAGTACCGCAGCGAAAACAGCAGTTGTTATTCCGTAGCCTTACTCGCTTTTCGTCCGCTGACAGATTCGCAGTACAGGACATAACGCTGTGCTGTTGACTGTTGCAAAGTGGGCAGACTTGATTGATCGATGCAGTGGAACATGTGAGAGCTGCAGCCGACCGAATGAATTCCGCGCTGTCTTGGCTTTCTTTCGCCATGCTGTCTTAACCTTCGTAGGAGCGGCGACCTGTTTGCAGGCGACCTTCCTCCCACACTTCTGCTTGGATGCGAAGAAATATCAACAGGTTCTTCGCTTGTCGCAGCCTGTGTTCGGAAGTCTCCGTCCTACTATTGGCGCGGTCATCCTTTTTCATCCTTTGTCGGTACTTGATAGCCAGATTGTCTGGTAAGCAGCGCATCATGACCCGATTCTGTACCACGATGTATTGATCCGGGGACACGCCAAGGCCTTCTAAAGCACTCACTCGGAACAGCCCATTGTCGTGAAGTGTGCGAAGTTCAGCAACTTCTGATGAGCTCTTCACAGGAGTCAATGCCAAAAGATGATCCACGTGCTCATTGATGAGGAGATCTCACCTTCCGAACCGATCCGTGAGCGTTTTAATAGCGATGTCATAATTCTGCTCGGCTAACCAGACTCTTTTTGAGCTAAAAGAGCAGTCTCAGTGGAACGGTACTTCCTGAAGCCATGTTGATGATCAACTAGTAAATTATTTTTGCCTAGGTATGGCATTATTTTAGCATAAATAGTCTTCTCAATGCCTTTTGAGAAGAGTATCAGTAAAATTGAAATTGGGAGATATTTACCTAAAACATTCCTATCGCCTTCTTTAAAGACCGGAAATTGTTCGTACCGTGGCGATGCAAGCGTACACAGTCACGGTGAAAGAGATGGAGAGACAGCGGGTGGCAAACTCCCGAGCACTTTCGACGACCCGTCCACAGGTTTAGGTTGTTCGGGGGGTGCGGTATTCTAGGGATCGTAGTCCAGGGGAAGTCCTCGGAAGAAGGTACTTCGCACTCACTCCCGTTTTATGTACGACAACACACGCCTGCTTGGTGAGGCGCGCCCGTCAGATGTTCAGTCTCCTCATGCGTGCATCGGTGGCTGGCTTGGGAAGGTTTGGGAGCGCAAAACATGCAAGTAATTTTTTTAGGAAAGCTGGCTTAATCTTAAGAGTGAGGAAACTATGCGAAGAAGTAAGGCATGCAAGAAAAGTGGCTTACGGAAATACATAGTTTCTTTTTTATTTCTTGTTCTGAGTTTATTTTTTCGTGTTTTGAGATGAAAAGGCTGTAGGCCCGTGTGCTCCGATTTGGGTGCACGTTAGAAAACCGTAGGAGTTCGAAATTTCTAGAGCCCTCCACTACTGCGTCTCTCATAATCATATGGTCGTTTTAGGATGTTAAACTTCACATGTTCATCAATCAATCAATACATCAATCAATCAATATATAACTCAATCAATTCTGTAGAATACCAGTATTCAACCATTCTAATAACAGAAGAGAACACAATATTGTCAAAAACTAGCAGTTGTTCCCTGTACAAATAGAACTGATGAGCAAAGCTCCGTAAAAGTGGCACACAAACGACCATCTGCGTCATCTCGCTGCTGGCTTTCATGAAAGTAGTACGGCGGGGAATCAGGCAGGAAGAGCTTCTAGTGTGCTCTATGGCAGGAACGACTGAGGAATGAGTGTGCGCGGCGAGCCAGCACAGGTGTCGGACAACCACTGAGTGTAGTAAAACCCCGAAAATGCCAAGGTGGTAAAGATGACAGGGCAAAACAATAGTTTCGCGTGTTCGCCGGTTTGAGGAGAAAGGGCAGAGATGAAGAAAGAGGGAGAGCACTGCGAGCGGTGATGTGGCGAGGAGCTGCGACGGTGTGGTGCGGGCCTTTCATGACTATGCCTTAATGGCTATGAGCACGACGTCTGCACTTACGTACACGGTATGCAACCTTATGACATCGGTATTTTGCAAGGCATTTTCCATATGTCCCTTGTGTCCAAGCAGCGATGAGGTCACCCTAGCAGTATGCTGAAGAACTGAAGCAAATGTGTGGCCAAAACCACATCCCTCCAGGGCCAAGGTGCCATTACATAGTGAAGAAAACCAATTCACAAAGTTGGTGGTACATAAGGCTGCCCATAGCCAAGTTCACGTCTTTCCGCATAAAAGTTGGATAGGATTTGCACAGGAGAAAGATGGGAGATTATATTTTGAAGTGGGGCTTGTGCATTGTACGCAGCGCTGTCAAAAAATGATCGTCGTGGCTCTCTGCCCAAATCAACGAGCTTGTTGGGAGATGTGTTATTTGAAGAATTTAGGTTCCATCCTCGATGGCAAATTATGTTTTCGCCCACTTTATTTTATTATCTTTTACAACATAATTATTGGAACTAACATTCCCTATACTTCATTTGGCCTTATTGTCTAAGTTCCCTTTATTTATTGTACAACAAAAAACGAGCTCTAATTATTCTAGGGTAGTCTTATGCAGTTTGGGACTTGAAAGTTTCATATAGCAAATCCGTGCATAATTTTTCATGATTATTAGTTTGAATATAGAGGCCACTAGTTAGGTATTCAATTCTTATTAGAAAAATGTGGATTTGAACACCTCTAGTACTTACTTTCTATTCCTGAAGCCTGCAGCCATATCATGACGCAATGAGTTTTTTAGTTTTGTAGCATGGTTCATGAAACCCTGTAAATTTTATGGCATCTGTCAAGCTGGTCAAGTTGTTACTTTCTATCTATTATTATGTTGCAATGCTTGGGCTCTATATATTTTGACAGTTGCTGTGCCTGATAGGAGAGGGCTTTGAGGAAGAGATCAGCGACGATGTAAATGGCGCAGTGGTGCAGGTGCGTCCCAAGTTCGACAAGCTTGCTGTCTGGACTGCTGATGTAGACTGAGCTGGCAAAAACATTAGAATCGGGTGAGTTGGGTTTTTTATTTATTTATTCATTTACATAGTTTCATAAACGCCTCTGTGGCATCACTGCAGTGGGTGTATATAGAAAGTCAATACAGTGAATGATTTTTCTGTGATTGTAGGCAGCAACATAATAAAAAACATACTTATAACAACATGCAACAATCGCAGTGCATAAACAAAAGAAACTTTTGGTAGGATATGGCACATAGCAAGCAGGTACAAAAGGTGAAATGCACTAGACCTATTATAACAACAATGAAAAAAAGCACCGGCGTCCTTTGGGTTTACTATGTCTTTTGGGAGTTCATTCTACTCTATAATTGTTTTTAAAAAGAAGTTGGCTTTCTTTGTGAGCCTATAGTTCCATCTGGGGCCTACACTGTCTGCCTTGCATGTTGAAAAGTTCTACGTGTGAGACAGATGAAAGAGAAAGCTTATCTCCCGAACTGTCCCCCAGAAGGGGTTGAGGTGAGACACTGGTCTTGTGGACCAAGATATTACCGCAAAACAAACTTTGTCGAACTTTTTCCCAACTATTTTCTGCCTATAGATATCAAATAAAACCCATATTTGTTATATGATTACATCCCGATGAGCACTTATTTTTGTTATTACGTTCTAAAGTTAGCTTGCTGTTTATTGTCCACTCAAAAACACCCCTCGATATATGGGCAATTTTGTCCCATTAGCTGTGCTTTTTATTACATTTTTTTTGATCCAGTGGTCAGATCTTTGTTATTGTTGCTAGTGCAATGTATGAGTACCACACACATTAAAAACCATTATTAGAAAACGTCTTGTAAGGAAATTATTGCGCAATCAATCTGCCGAAAATACGAAGATTCCCAACAATGTCTGTTGGAAAAACGTCTACAGTTGCTGACTAATTTAAGAGACCTGGCTGGGACCACAAGTTAGTCCAAAAAATTGTACCTCTCTCACACGGCACGTGTAATGTCATTCGCAGCGAGTGACATTTCTAAAGAATGTTGTGCAATCTTTCGTTCCGCGTCTAAACAGTCATGTAAAATGACACTTGCTATTGTTGTCAATGTTTATCGGCAGGCTGAAATGATACCAAGTAGTTGGCCATTTATTTACATAGCATTGTCCAGATGATTGAACATGTAGTGCGATGCTATGAATCAACATCAGTAAAAGCAAAAATGCTCGTACACATCTAAAGCAAAACTACCTTAAACCTACTCACAACTTGCAGACGGCAATATTTGGAACCATGGCAATATTTGCAATCATGACAGGATTCATAATTTTGTGATCACGATGAATGATGATCAGTGCAATCGAATATTATTTCTCTCCAGCTGCTGCAAATGAAGCATCAGAACTGACTGAAGTGCCTAGAGCTTGTCATTGAAAAAGATATCACCAATGACGAGGGATGTGTAGCTGCGCCTACACCCCGATTCATTTACGTTTGGCTTCGACTTGGCCAACGATTAACAGAGAATTGTGGTAACCACTTATCCATGAAGGATATTTGTTTTGAAAACACTCTTCCTAAACTGTTTTCCCACACTTGCGTGTGTATTTTGGTGATAGCGAAATTGGCAACGCTGCACTAAAACAGCGAGAGTTTTCGAAAGCGGCCTACAGGAGGTGCCATAGAGTTAGGTCAAAGTCTGGGAAAGAGAGTATAGCTGCACAAATTTCTTCTATTATTTCATTCTACGTTATACATTTACCGAAAAGATAATAACCACATTTATTAAACATCTGAACATCTCTTACGCTTGCTTTAGGTGTCGTTTTGTAACCTCTTGTCAAGTGCCTGTCGACCAGAGTACACATGTCACGCACGCTTCGACGACTTCAGTGAACACATTCAGCGGACAAATGTCATTAGGTGTGAAAGTCATTCCTTCGCCCGTGAAGCATCCACAAAAATGACAGTAACCCCTAATGTCATTCACAGCGAATGACTATAAAGGTGCCATGTGACAGGAGTATGACAGTCCAAAAAAGGTCAGGACATCATCGATTACAAAGTCAAATTGGATTATAGCATCCAAAAAATCCCCAATAATGCCTTTAGTCATGCTGTGCTTTGGGACGAGCAGGTTTGGTTGTACTTGGGCTACGATAACATCGTCAGTGCACAGGGTGGCACAATTGGTGTCTCCATGGCACCAAGCAAACAAACCATGATGCTGGTCGCAAGAACTTGCATGCAACGTCAAGCATGTCCGGTGGAATTCAATGCAGTGCTCTGGGGTTTTTAAACCTGCACCGACATTGCAAGTACGCAAGCCTGCATGTTGTTTCAGGTCAGTATCTAAGCACCATAACCACCGATTGCTTCTGAGCAACCACAATGGCAGAGAACATGTGACATTCAGGGCTGTTCAAATACACTTGAAACACCACCAACATGACCAGGTGCGGAGTGACATAATCCCCCGTCCCCTATTGACCTATTGATGATGACGATAAGGCTGACTGGATGTATAAGGTTGCAGCCTTGAGATCAGGCAGCGGCTCATGCCACCTAGCCATGATAGTACATAGTAAAGTTAAGTACTATCACTGTCTATTGAAGGAATAATTTTCATTCGTGCCTTGATTGTAGCAACCAAATCCTCCTGGTTATTTCTACCTACTTAGCCTATTAAGCCATCACTTTCCCTAAGCTTCAATGTTTTCAAAAATTGTGCACCTTGTCTTGGACTATAGAGTGGAGCCCTTTACAGAACATTATAAAATGTTCAGCTGTTTCCAGCTCCTCTCCACACGCACTACATAACGAGTGTATGCTTTCGTATCTGGATCAGTATGTCTTGATCCGCAATACTCTCATCCTGCTTTCAAACAGCAGAGAACTACCCCAAGAATTATCAAGGATCTCTTCTATTGCTATTTCCTGTGTTTGAATGTTTGGTAGATGTCCAGCGATGATTTCGCGAGATTCCCCATTTTCCACATGCGCCTTCATGTTTCATTTACCTTCTTTTTAACCGATGTTTTCTTTTGGCTTGGTCTCCTGCTGTTGTCTAAATACCTTTTTACTCCAAGGATAGGTGCATGTTTTCCCAGAAAATCCGACCCTATGTTCTATTGGGCAGAGTGAAATTTCCGAAAATATTCTTTCCATCAACAGAGCGTTGATAACGCATACGTTGCCGAAGTTCCGAATATCCGCTCTGCAGACGAAACAACCTTCTTCATAGGATCCACTAGGGCAAAACTTGTTGAGACTGTAGTCTCCCGTGTCGTGTCGTAGAATCGAGGCAGACAACGCATTCAAGTTTACACAAATTAACATCTGAAAACCAGTGTTGCCAACAAAATGAACTAAAAAAAACTACGAAAAGAAAGTGCTATCACGGAAATCCCCCGATTACGTTGCAGACCACATAGATAAATATTGCACTGAACGGTACCGATCGTTCAAATTCAAGGGCTCGTACTTCATATGCATGACGTTTCAATCCAATCGCAAACCACCATTTGAGTGTGACACGTGCCACCCAAGCCCGCTTTGCCTTAAGTAGAGCCACAGAAAAGAGTTACGTCGATTCCGTACGAAACCGCAATATGATTGCTCGCGACCGCCTAGGAAAAACACAAACAGTGATTAGGCCTAGCCTACCGTTCGGAATGTGGTCGCTAGAAGTTTGTACAAGACAAAATGAAGATTTATTATTGAAAAGATCGCCTCAAGCATTGACCTGAAAGCAGCGTACGTGGTATAATCAGGGGTGGAAGTGCTGTGCCAATACCGCCTTGTTGCGCTAATGTGACCTGCAGCGTGAAGCCGCGTCTAAACGTAAATTTACACTTGCAACGCCCAAATGAGTTAGCTTGTGCAAGTCAGCTCAATGGCAGGAAAGCCAAAAGCTCACGTCAGGAAGTTGAAAAGCTTTTAATTTTGTGGACGAGGTAGCAAACGCTTGACGAGGACGCGTGTTCCATACGGAGCGTGCGCGGCCGGCAAGAAGTTGGAGCTACGCTTGCGCGTCGGCGCAATTACTCTGACGCCCAAGCAACGGTCCTTCTTCCTCACTGGGCCAGCCTGCGAAATGAGTGCAATACTGCCATGGGCATCTTTTCGTGGCTATCTGCCGTGGCCATCTGCCGTGCTTCTAACTGACCGTCAAATCGAATCTGTCTCCCTAATACCATTGATGCCTATCTATCCATGCAGATCTTTTTTGTCAGTTAATATTACTGTATATCTACATAAATAAATGCTGGTAATGACTGTTCAACACGTTCTCCTTGCTTGGCAAATAAGAGGCTGAAGCCTAGACGACGTCCGTCTAATTTGGCTTCTAATTCTTGTAGATACAGTGGAACCTGGATTATACGACTTTCAGGTGACCATGTCGTACCGTTGTGTATAATTCAGGCGGGTATTACATAATCTAAAAGCTAGGATGATAGACAGGGACACTAAGCATTGCCCGAAAAACTGGTACAGACTGCCTGATTAAGCTCACAGAACGACTTTGTGCTTCTGCACGAAAGTACATTAACTTATTCTTGCCAGGGGAGCTATAAATAATGGTAGCATTACTTACAAGTTGGAGGAGGTGCGAGCGAATCTCTATTTTCAACTTCATAGAAATTGAATACAACCCCCATCTTTTCACCAATAAACATGGTCTGAAAATTGCGTGCGTGTGAAACCAAAACCATATTGGCAACAGACTCCCCTCGGAAGAGTCGGGCACACACTGCAAATCATTTCACACCCTTAAGGGTGCATTTTTGAATAAATCACCCATCTTACACCTATTATTTCTGCCAAACTTATCCGCATCGGTGTAAGTTCTGCTATTACACCTTTTGTACGCCCATTTTTCATTTTTAGGTGTATTATAGGTATATGTTAGCAAATTACACCCAAGGGTGTTTACTTGAACGTTACACCTATTATATATGTATATATAGTTTAGAGCATCAATACATGTCACATCTCAACGGATGCAATCAAACCGCATGCCAAAAGTCTGGAGAAAAGATCGATGTTGCGGCATTCGTTTTCATTTCCCATAATTCTTTCGCCAAAATATATCGTGCTATGTATTATATTTATTAAACCACCCCCTATTTATTATATTCAGAAGACTCCTCACATGTTCAATGACTTAATTCATGGGTTAACTTTTTGGGATTCCTACTAAAAATATTTTGCTGCCGCTTATATCCATTCTTCCCTAATTCTCACAGAGACATAAGTAAAAGAGATTATGCAGCACTTAAACATAACATGAAACGATTACACACGGTTTTCGACAGGCTATAGTGCGCGCTTTCTCATTTGAAATCACACTAAGTTTTTTGTACCAGAGGTCCTGATTTATTAAAGACGATATTCTTTTTTGGGGACCTTCAACGCAAAAATTGTGGTCTGTCTGTCCGTCTGTCTGTCTGTCTGTCTGTCTGTCTGTCTGTCTGTCTGTCTGTACATTTGTCGGTTTGTCCACTCTATACGGCATCTGGTACTTGAAATGGCCGACCTCATCCGCAGCGCCCACCAGTGTTGCTCAAGAGTGAGCGTTCATGCTTGTGCAATCGTCAATTAAAAAGCCATGATTGCGCATGTCTGTGGCAGCACAACAACACGTATATATTCTGCATGTGCGTCTTTTACTAGAAAAAGCATACATTAGTAATATTAAAGGCCGTAGCGCTTATCACGCTGCGCTGACCATGCAATGCTTGCACGGAACAGGGAGTGTTTCCAACGCTTTGCTAAGGTGGTGGAATCTACCCGTCGCCTTGCGTTCTACACCTTATCACCTCTGAGATGGGCGGGCACACCCCTATCAAAGCCACACGCTTTGTTTTCTAGGAAGACTGCCAGATGGCGCTCATGTCTCACGTGCGACATGATTTGATTTTCTTTTTCGCCTTAGCTGTACGCTCGAGGCACTCAAACGCAGTGCCTACAAAATACCACTCACCGACTTTCTTGCGCAGAACACCTAATAAATGTCCTGTTCACTCTCTCCACACGCAAGACTATCGTGTTTTGACGACATTTGCAGAAACATGGAGATACGGGGCCAATTTTTTACAATGGGGGTCCATATATTTCCTCACACTGAAGTATTTCGCATCAATACACGGGTCCCTGATTTATTCAGTGAGTTATATTTAGATCTATGTACATGGGTCAGTTCAAATTGAATGTTTGTAGTATTCGCATTGCCACGGAACTAGGCATGTTTGCAATTAACAGGCTAAGCTTACTCTGATGCAGCTGCTGTGCACGCATGCTGCGCCGCAGGACAAGCTTGGCGCACATACGCTAAGCACACGTGAACTCTTCCAATGGGTCGCACCACTCTCTGGGCACTTAGTGCTTTTTTTATATTTACTTGAAATGCACGCTTGCGCGTCGTATAATATAACGTGAACGATCGTAGGCAATACTAGCGCAATGTACCTGTGCCACAAAGATGGAGAGTAGTTGACTAATTGCAGCATTGTAATTGACAGTTGTTACTGTCACGTTACAATGCACTGATAATCGCACATTGGTATGCTCACACAAAATTTAAGACTTGAAATAAAAGCAAGCGTCCTTCATACTTTGTCAGTAAAAAAAAGCAAAGCCCTCGGGTCTTGCTGATTGGCAGAGTGTTATTTAAAAGAAGCTAATAGCACAGCAGGGGTGTTGCTAGGATTTATGCGTGCAAGGGAACAGAACGAGGAAAAAAGGGGGCCTGGCGCAATTTGTATGTAAATTTTTGCCTGTAGTTGCATATGTGTGGATCCGAATCGCAAGCTTTTTTTTTTTTTTTGCTAAATGGGCCAAATCCTGACCCAAAAGTAGCTCAAATGACACTCAATTGGCTCATACATACGCTCACGTTTCCTCTAAAACAGTAATATTAAAACATTATTTATAAATATTACTGTTCTAGAAGAACGTTGATACTATGTATATGTCAAGGCAGCGTTAGTTGAGCTTGTTTCGGTTCTAGATTTGCCCCATTTTGAATTAAAAAATATCTCCTCAAACGAACATAAAAAAGGCTGGGAGATGTGTCAAATATGAAACAACCTCCTTGCTACCCTTCCCTAACCTTTTATTTATATCAATGTTCCGCAAGTAACAAATTTTGACTCCGAAATGTCGAAACAACGCCGCAATAACGCCTCACCCGGGAAAAAAAAAAATGTACATTACGAAGGCTACGCATTTGCCACCTGCACACGTCAGTGGCAAAAAAAAAAAGACTTTGAAGCTCTGCTAGCAAATAAATATGTTGTCAAGCATGAAATATTACACTATATCTTGGAGGCTTGAATTAGCTTGGAAATTATATCATAAAACGGTACTGCTATGTATTTTGGTTTCGGTTTCGGTTTTGAGGTCTCGGGTACTGTATCTCGGGGCAACTGCGCATCGCCATCGTCAACAGGCAGACTTTGAATTGGGTGGTAACATGTCGTGTGCGTGTTTTGCTGCAGGCTGACGGTGGTTTATTATTTTACTATTCACTTGCTTTGTCAGGGACGCGTACTTATACGGCTTGCACAGTTTAACTTGTGCTTACAGTAGATACAGTACGTGTCACTGCAATCTGTGGCGTGTCGGCTAGTACAGAACAACTTCGGTGCGGCGGAGTGTGTGTCCTCTGTCAACGGCTTTCGTTGAAGCTTGTGCCCGCCGCAAGAGAGTGTTTCCGATCAAGCAATCAACGGACTGTACGCTGGGAGCTACATGGAGAACGCTTTTGGATTTCGTGCTATTGCTGAAAAGGTAAGCTTTCGTGTATGCGAACAACGAAGTGCAGAAGTGCGTGCCTGCCTGCCAACTCCCGATTTGCCCGCGATACTCGTAATTGCAGGAAGCGACCGTCTCATGGCGTCGGTAGCTTCGTGACCTTCGCTCGCTGTGTGCTTATCAGCTGCGATGTCTCAACAGTCGCAGTGTTCGTGAACCTCGCTTTGGGGCATGGTTAAAGAAAACGGGGGGATGTGCCCCGCGCAGATAAACCTTACGGCATTCGACAGCGGGTGAGAAAACAAGGGGGGGGGGGGGCTGAGCGAGCCCAGGTGGGCGAAAGAAATGGCATAATAATAATAATAATAATAATAATAATAATAAAAACGAAGCAGATCAACGGTAAAAGAGGCGCCAGTTGTCAGTTAGCGGGACTGCAGTGGACAAATGGGGCGCGTTTATTACGCGGGAGAAAAAAAAAATCCAGATTTCAATAACTGAAGATAGGGGTTCGTTTTTAATGCGAGTAAATACGCTATTTAAAGCAACAATTGAAAAATGCTTAAACTTTGTATCAGTACCCCTTTGATGCCTGCGCTTTGCAGTGGCGTGACGTGTTTTGTTGAAAATCGTGCAGCTAACCAAAGAATTTATATCTACCTTGTTTGATCAGTGATTCGCGCTTTTTATGCCTTGCTAGGTTTGTTTATATTTATACTAGTTTATCGTAATTAATCAGGATATAGAAATACTGATCTGCTTCAGTAAGGGATTGAACAGCCACACTCAATTGCACACATCTTTTTGCATTTTTGCACCATTGTACTGCGGCACATTGAATATTGTAGAATAGAATATTTCTGTATATTTTGGTGTAGGGTTTTGCGATGTGGTTACATATGAAAGCTTAGCCAAAGTGTACCAACAAACACGCACACAAAACTTTCAGTTAGACTGATACAGCACAGATGATAATGGTGTAGGCATAGTTAGCCACTAAAGAACACGCTCGCGAAAAACAAAATGAGGATGGCGACACAGGTGGCTGTAAATGAAAGCAGGCAGACCTAACAGCTCTTGTCTGTTTCATGCATTTTGTCTGTGCAGGTTTCATCCTTACGAATGTAAGGACACTGATCCAACTAATAAAGCCCTCCATGCATATATTCCTGTTAGCTACTTCTCCAATATGTCGTGCATTTTTCAAATGACACATATTTATGGTCCAACAGTTCAGAGCTTATTGAGCATATATTTAACTTACTTGTGATACATTATCTGTTGCATGGCTGTTTTTATGAATTAAAAAAATTCAACTGCGAATGAGCTGCTTATGCATGCACTCGAAGAATAGGGTTAGCACGTCTTATTTATTCTTGAGAGTAGTCAGTTTTACTCGTGGCCTAAGGTAATCATTTGTTGACCAATAAGCAACGTGTGAAAGACATAAAATTATCGAGTACACCAAATTTATGTAACTGGAGAAGAAATTTACAGGTGAGCTTCCACAAATACACAGTGCTGTTTTTCCAGCAGCAGTTGTCATATTGTAAGTGCTGTTGATCCTTCCATATTGGGGCTTGCTCGATGTTTTACACTATTTTCACACAGTAGATTGTACATCTGTGATGTGTACATGTCTACACAACGATCCTTCAAAGTAAATGATAAATATTGCTACTTTTCTGTCTGAATGGGTTTATATAATTTTTTGTATCAATCATTGCAGTGGCCTATTGGTTAGGGTATTCTAGCTTAGCAAGAAAACTTGGTATAAACGCTGAAATTTGAGCTTCCCAGTATATTTCAAGCTTCTTGGTAGGTGCATGATTCAAGAGAGAAGCACTTTTTCACCACCACCACGATGGTGAAAAAACCATACTCAAACATGGCACTTGCATTCGTACACTAATATGCACAGATGCTTGTAAACGTAAAAGTGAATAGTGGTAAAGCTTAAAGTGGAGAAGCTGGAGCGTTTTATTATATGACACATCATAATCAGGTTCTGATTGTTCCCAGTATTTTTTAAATGCTTAGTTGAATGTTGTGCATCTCTTACATGCAGAATGTTGAAAGGAAAGCACACTACGTCTTCTACGATGGACTGGGTGCTGACAATGCAGTGCACTCTTCATCACAACCTGAAAGCAGCTGTTCCGGGCTCAGGACCTCACTCAAAGGGTCGCAGCAGTGGTGGACGCTACTCATAGGGTGCACCAAATATCTTGTACATTTTAAGAACATTCCTCTGATGGGAAAGGCTTCATCTCAAGCTATGTGTCCTATATACCTATTTATATTTTCAATACAAGTATCAGTTTGCCATCAGATCAACAGCAGTGCGTGTAGAAAACTGTGTACAATGCATAATGTTACAGTTGTATGAAAAACTGGAGATGTCTTGCATGTCGCCAGCTTAAAAGGTTGATCCACTAATGGGTCAATCCAGGCCAAACATCCCAGCTATTTTAGCGACCATCTCAAATGCATTAAAAAAAATTGTGATGATTTACTGCATTGAAAACAGTGAAACAGTAAAATAATTTCAAAAGAAAAAAAATTTTCGGTCACGTTGCCTTCTGAACTTACTGGAATATCGTTTCAGTGTGGTTTGAGGGAAGGTAGTTTGAAAGTACTGCTCATTGCTTCGATACCAAAATTCGTCTACATGTTAAGCACAAGTTCATGTGTAAAGTGTTTGAAGCGCAGTAATATTAGTGCAATTTCACTGGCACATACGCCTCCAAGACTAACAATGTGCTTGATACGACTGGTTGGTGCTGTATGGTAGACAAAGAAAGTGCTTAACAGCGCAAAGGACAAGAAGGGAAAGAAGAAACGAGAACAGAGTCCTGAACAAACATTCAAAGTTTATTGCAAACCAACTGCAATATATAGAAAACAGAATCTGCGCATAACCACGCACCATAAGCAGAATCGCACATACATGCACCATACAGCCTACCTTATCAACAACCGGTCATGTAAATGGACCCAAGATAACTAACTTCACAGCAGTTGAGAAAAATTGAGGGTACGCTAACACAGGAAGCACCAAGTTGTTGAATATAGAAAGCTTTACTAATCTCGTGCTCGTGCCGATTTTTATATCCCCCATGATCAAACACTTGTCGAGAATTGGCTGACAACAAGACTTATTACAATGGTCTGCCAAGTGGCTGGGAAGGAAACCTTTTAGAGAGTTAGCATCCCCCTCAACCGATCATTCATGCATCGCCCTGTTTGGCTAATGTAACCATGCCCAAAAGTAAAAAAAATATCTTGTAGAGAATCGCTAAAACACATTCAAGATGGCACGTAGCGTGTTTCTTAGTGCATTCTTCTTTCTTAGGTCCTTCGCTGTTGACCCTGTGACATAGCCCAGCGAGTTTATCGCGTGCGCAGAACACAACTCTTACACCTATTTTGCCAGTGACCTTCTTTAGCCTTTGGGAAACTTCGTGTATGTAGGGAATAACAGCCTTGCTAGAATGAGGCTTGTTGAGTTAGCTGTTGCTTTGTCTCTTATCAACCACTCTTAGTGACGTTCGGAGAGTCTCGGCAATGGAAGTTAGCTCGGGATTAGAAAAGCCTCCTTGTTGAAGGCAGTGAACTTGGAGCGAGAAACTGCACTCTATCTGGTGGTGACAAGAGCCAGTTAAAATTGCCTTTAGGCAGGAAAAAGCGATGCTTCACTTGACCAGCTTAGAATGGGCGGACGTAAAAAGAAGGTCTTTCTTGAGAATGACTCGTACCGCCAACATACATGATGAACAAAAAAAAAGCATTTCTAATTCTAGACATCGTAGCTTGTCGTCAGAAATAAACTCCGACGTTATTTCTAGTTTCTTCATTTCACACCCAAAAACTTCAAATATCTCATCGGTGGTTCACCTAGGGTCAGATTGATCGATGCGGTAAAGCACTAAAAAGTCGTCAACGTAGTCGAACACTTTAACTGTACTCGTGTGATCAAAGTTAGCCATGAGACTTCTTTCATACCGCGCGAGTAAAAAGTCACAAAGAACCGGTGCTAAACTTGAGCCATTGCACACATCTGCACCGGTGAGATATTTGACATTTTTTGGCGTGAAATGATGCAACTGGAATTGAAGTCGGAGTTCGATTCATGCAACAAGTTACGATGCCTTGACTTGGAAATGGTTTTTTGGTTGACCATGTATATTGGCGGTACGAACCTTTCTCAAGGAAAAGCCTTCTTTTTACGTCCACTAATTCTAAGCTAGTCAAGCGAAGCATCGCTTTTTCCTGCCTAAAGGCAATTCTTACTGACTCTTGTCACCGCCAGATAGAGTGCAGTTTCTCGTTCTAAGTTCACTGCCTTCAACAAGCAGGCTTCTCTAATCCCCTGCTAACTTCTATTGCCGAGACTCTCCTAACGTCACTAAGATTGCCTGATGAGACACAAAGCAAGAGCTAACTCAACAAGCCTCATTCTAGCAAGGCTGTTATTCCCTATGTACACGAAGTTTCCCATAGGCTAAAGAAGGCCGCTGGAAAAATAGGTGTAAGAGTTGCGTTGTGCGCACGCAACAAGCTCGCTGGCCTATGTCGCAGGGTAAACAGCGAAGGACCGGAGAAAGAAGCATGCACTAAGAAACACGCTATGCACCATGTTGAATGTGTTTTAGCTATTCTCTACAAGATATTATTTACCTGTGGACATCGGCCAAACAGGGCGATGCATGAATGATCGGTTGAGGGAGCACGCTAACTCTCTAAAAGGTTTCCTTCCTAGCCACTTGGTAGACCATTGTAATAAGTCTTGTTGGCAGCCAATTCTTGACAAGTGTTTGATTACAGGGGATATAAAAATCGGCGCGAGCACGAGATTAGTGAAGCTTTCTATATTCAAGAACTTGGTGCTTCCTGTCTTAGCGCACCCTCAATTTTTTTAACTGCTGTGAAGTTAGTTATCTGGGGTCCCCTTATATGACCGGTTGTCGATAAGGTAGGCCGTATGGTGCATGTATGTGCTATTCTGCTTATAATGTGTGGTTATGTGCAGATTCTGTTTTCTGTATATTGCAGTTGGTTTGCAATAAGCTTTGGTTGTTTGTTCAGGGCTCTGTTCTCGTCTCATCTTTTCTTTCTTGTCATTTACGCTGTTAAGCACTTTCTTCGTCTACTACGCCTACAAGAACTTAGCCAACATTTGTTATGAATGTCTGACTAATGAATACTATCTACACAAAAGGTATATTTTGAGGAAATAATATGAGACTTCTTAAGCTGCTAAACATTACGAGAAAGAATTACGAGTTTCGCAGAATCGTCATTTTCGTTTATATTGAGACCCGATTTGCACTGTGGAGTAATCCAAATAAATATGACCTTCAAACCTGAATCGAAAGGAAAAAAAAAGGTATTTTCATGTGCCAATTGTTATCATTACATTTTTTTGTTTTAAGGAAGAAAATAAGTTTTGAACTTTCCCATTGATGAAAATAGGAAATTTCAAGGTGGCAGCTGTCGTATGACGAAATGGGAAGATAGGCACCATTGGGAATGCTAAAAAAATATTTTCTTCCTTAAAACAAAAAATTCAATGACAGTATATAAAAAGAAGTGTTCATTTACTTTCAATTTATGTATAAAGATAATTTTTAGTTAAGCCACCACATGGCGTAAATCGCATCTGAATATGATAAAAAATTACGATTTTGTAGAATTTATGATTTTTTCTCATAAAGTTTACCAGCTTGATAAGTCTCAAATATTTTTTTCTCAAAATATACCTTGCGTGGAGTAGGTATTCACTACACAGACATTCATACAAACTGCAGTATTGCAATAAAGAAATTGCAAACATAGCACATTTTGGATAAATTCTTAGAAGCATATCTGCCAGTATAGTTGCAATAATATTACTGAGCTTCAAACACTTTACACAAGAACCTTTACTCAACATGTAGACCAAGTTTGGTATAGAACGTACTTTTAAAATAAATTTTTTCACACACACCTAAACGACATCCCGGAAAGTTCCGACGGCAACCTTGCGACCAAACATTTTTTGTCTCCGAAATATCCTACCGTTTCACTGCTTTCAATACAGTTAATCAGCACAATATTTTTCGAATGCATTTGAGATGGTCGCCAAAGCGGCTGGGCGTTTAGCATGAAATCACCCTAACAGTGTGTCATGAACACAGAAAAAGGTCCTATGCTTATTAAGCCCTTTATTTACCAAAAAATATACTGAAAGTGCCTCCTCTAGTGCCGCTTTTTTCACAGTTCTAAGGGAACTACCTGCGCGTGCTATTGTTGTTTACATGTGCAGCAGTAGCATCAATATGTAGTAGAACTTGCTGTTGGGATAGTTGGTGCATGTTTGCATTAAATATTAGTCAATTTTGCACCAAAATGACGACCACACAAACGAAGAAAACACATAAACGGATTGGGCACTCATTTGCAATTGTTGATTTCTTGAGGAAATAGGCTGATATAAACCCACTTTTTGTCAACGCTTGTGCAACCTACTCGGGCCGTCCCTTACCTAATCACGCTATAGGACACATGATCGCTAGATACCGTGCTTCCAGCTCATACATAATGAGTGAAGTTTTGCTAACGTAATTGATACCCCTTTTCTTTTGTGAAAGCCCATCAAAATGGCTCTTGGTGTGAATCCACATGAAGTGACTTGTGCTCTTGAACGGGCACCGTCGTTATTCTTTGCCGTAAGGGCGTGTTCCCTCGCTCGATCATTGACGCAGCGCCTCGTCGTCTGGCTAACATGTGTCTTTCTGCACGATAGGGGTATTTTGTAAACCACTTCAGTGGCAGACTTCGTGAATGGCCATGCATGCTTCTTTTTACAGCCTTTCAGCTGCTCAGCATGATTTTCAGCGATGCACCGGCGCAATTTTGCTAGTTTGTTAGGGGCACGAACACAATCAGTACTTCATGCCGGCTCGCCACCTTTTTAAGGTTGTACGTATGAATATATAATATATTATGAATATAAGGTACAAACAGCTGCTAGTCAGCACCCGTCCTGTTCATGTGTTTTCTTTGTGCGGTCGTGGTTTTGACGTGAAATTGGCTATTCAATTCAGGCATTCATGTCTATTCACAGCACATGTTTAATGTCTGTAGCAAAATATTACATGATATTTTCGTATTCATATTTGCATGTTCAAGAGAACAGCAGCCGTGCCAATTGTGTCAATTGGATACAATTTCCTAATTTTGCACAAAACCATTATGAAATGCCCAACCAGCCTCAATTATTTCTCAGTATTGTTAATTTTATCAAGAAACATAAGATCCATTATTCAACTTAAGTTTGCGCATCACCATACAATTGATTGATGTGTGCAGTTTAATGTCCTAAAGCCACCATTTGATTATGAGACGCTTTAGGGGAGGGCTCCAGAAATTTCGGCCGCCTGGGGTTCTTGTGCACCCAAATCTAAGGAAATGGGCCTACAGCATTTCCGCCTGCATGAAAAATGCAGCTGAGTACTTTGGCGACTAAACCATCGAGGCGGGGTCGTCATCATCCAATCTAATACAGATGTGCCAACCGTAATTATAACTTTTAATTGACTATATTCTAACCTCACAGCAAAAGAAAAGAGTAGAACGGTTTAAAAGAAATTTCTACCCCCCCCCTTTCTATGACGTCCATAACGCTTTTTAAGTCGCTTTTGCCAGAATACGCTTTCGCTCTGCGGAAAAGTGCTTTTTGATTTACAGGACACAAAACATTTTTGTCCCTATATTACTCTGCCATGCAGATGCCATTCAATAACGAGTACTAGTATAAGTGCTGGCCGCCTTTTAGAGTGATTTATGAGGTTTTTGCAGCCTTAAGCGACGATAAAGAAAATCGTATACCACTTTTTTTCTTTTCGCCACCCCCTTGAGCTCCTCCTTTACGAATATCTGGAATTTCTGGGTCGCCTGTCAAACAGTTGGACAAGCTCACCAAATGCTACTGTGAGTTTTACACCCGTATTTTAGAACGTCCCTTCACTAAATGCTTCACCTTGACTTGAGAAAATTGAATCCAGCGCAGTCTCTAGGCAGAGCAAGTCACTCAATATCAGGGATAATCTGCTGCGATTCTCAAGAAACGCAGCGTCATTTTTAGACAAGCGGTGGTGCTGTGCTCAGCTAGTACAAGTGAAGGATGAGATTCGAGTCGAGGAGCATTCGTATATAGAGAGGATAGCATTGTTTGCACTGTGGGACAGTTCAAGAGTGCTTTTGTTGAAATAGCTGCACTCTCGTGTATTTTGAATGAATTAGCGTATGTCAAATAATTTCTACATATACTTTTTTGTGTGTGTGATTCAGTATAATTTGTTGTACTACTGTAAATTTGGAGCCCCACCGTGGTGGTCTAGGGGCTATGGTACTCGGCTGCTGACCCCCAGGTCGTGGGATCGAATCATGGCTGCAGTGTCTGCACTTCCGATGGAGGCAGAAACGCATTAGGCCCGTGTGCTCAGATTTGGGTGCACGTTAAAGAATCCCAGGTGTTTAAAATTTCCGGAGCCCTCCACTACGACGATTCTCATAACCATATGGTGGTTTGGGGACGTTAAACTGCACATATCAATCAATGCTGTATATTTAAAATTTCAAGCTCAAAAATGCTGTGTTTGTTTTTCCTGAAACCTGCTCCAAATTTAGATTTTCTCCCTAGAAAAGCAAGATATGATGCTCCAAAATATTGCTCCAGATGATAGCTTGGCTGCTCCACCTCTGCTAGCTGTAAGTGGTTACTCTTTCACCCTGCTTTTGTGTGCCCATTTTATGTTCTTTGATGTTGCATTGTTTCAGGGGGACGTATTATGTGATGCGCTTGATATTTTACATCTTTAAATCAATTCTGCGTGGTTAGTATCTAGTGACACTGTTAAGCTATTGTAATTTTGCCTATTGTTTTCACTCCTGTATTATTGTTTCCCCAGTATTCTGAATGTCTGAACACACAAGGGTTATTGTGAAATGAAAATGCCATTTTAAGACTGTTTTGTCATTACATTCATTAGAATACCACTAGCCTTGCATAATATGCGTAAGGCATGCCACAACACATGCAAACTGTGGCGTATCATTGTGGTAATTGTAGTGTGCATTGATATATTATTTTTTAAGTGCAAATAAAGGCTCTTTTGTTGTATTTGATATGCATGCATTGGTCGTTAGAGCTCCATGCCGTACCATTGACGTCTGATTTCCGGTCTTCTTTTGTAGCAAATGGCATTCTGCTTTGCACAATTGAAAAAGGCTTTTGATTAAGGTACAATTTGTCTCTGAATCCTGTATGTTCTCTGTGTCTAATAAAATAAAGCTTGATTTCGTTTTGCACAATGTCATGACTTTGTGAACGTTGTGTTATGTGTGGCAGCTCATTTTGAGTGATGCCTTTGCATTAAGCTAGGATTGCGTGTTATATGCCGTGCTTCATATATGCACCATAAAAGCTGTGCTAAGGCCAGGATTACCACACTGTGGCAGGAGCCACTACAATAGGACATCTGCACAGGAAAGGTCTAGCTAAAGGGTAAGCTTTCACGTGCTTCCACAGGGGGTTACTGGAAAGGGGTAACTTTCGAATTATGGTATTTTTTGCATGGGCGTTGGGGCATTATTCAGCATGAACACCCTCGCACCCTTTTTGCTGTTTGTGCAATTACACCCCTACACTACTTTTGTTTTTTTAAGGGTGTTAGGGTGTCATAGCAATATTACACCCTTACGCCCTTAAGATTACTTGGGTACATTCGCTTTTACACCCTCACTCCCTTGAGGCCACTTGGGTGTACATTTGTCTTTCCACCCGAAGAAATGTTTGTGCCATAGGGTGTAAATTCGGAAATCCGCCCCACGATATAGGTGTAGCCCTGCTTTATACACCCATTTCGTGGGGTGTTGGGGTGTGAGTTATAGACACTATAAAACACCTATATGGGTGTAATTTGGTTTACAGTGCAGTGTCGTTGCTATCACATAATGGGAATGGACCACGCGTTTGCTTAGAGTGCCTTCGTTTGTGACTAAGCTGTGCGCGTTACACTTTGTTGGCTTCTGAACTGCAACTATTAATGTCCCGCTGTTAGTATGAACGTCGACGTCAAGTGAAAGTAATCTTGCACGGCGAAAACAGTTGCGTCGCGCCCTTGTGCGCGTGCAAGGCTATGACTGCGAATGCAACAAAGGCCGGAGAGCAGCTTTTGTCGACTAGGGAACGTTACCACGCACGAAAGATAAGATATAAGCTTTTCAGGTGGCTGATATACTCTGTGCGGATAGAGTTTGACGAGGTAACGCCCTCGGATACATGCGTAAATGATTGAGGCCTATGGAGAAGCGTATGAACTTCCAAAAGCATTTTCAATTTTATTAAGACATCCTGTTTCACTCTCAACTTTTCTAATCGTCAACCTAGGGGAAAGCAAGTTCGTATTTTGCACTCGCCAATATTTGGTTGACGTTTGATTCTAATAAATGTGCTTTTTTTGGATGGAATTTGAAACTCTTCATAAGATGCGGGGTCGGCGTAACACTGCGTCGTACAACAGGGTTTTTAATACATCATATTTGTATAGACTTTGTCGGGATCAAATCGATTTGTCATAAAATTTGGGTCGTCGCGAATCAAGGGGACATTCAATCGAAGTTATACTGTACAGCATAAAACACAAAGGGGCCAAGGGACGCATTTTTTCTGACTCCCCTGTCAGAAAAAATGCGTCCCCTTGACAGTTTTTCCCAGACAAGAAAAATTGAACGCGGCCTCCAATACTGGAAGCCTGGGTGTCTTCAAATCCTGGAAGTCACACAACTATGGTAGCCACTAAAAACCTAACTCGACCACACCAACGCAAACTTCAACACGGCAGCTTCCACAACTGAGAGGCGTGGCTGAAATTGAGTAATTTAGTACGAAAAACCATGCTTTTGGGCATAGGTTCGTCCGAAAAATCTTTATGGAAAATGCATTTTTGATCCGAGAGCCTGTACAATGCATTTATGAAGTCCAAAATATTCAGAAATTCCAAAATTTTGGAGTCTAAAGAATCCGTCGGGTACTGTATATGAACTGAGCTATAATTGCAGTGATGGTCTACTTGTGATACCATATAGAAAAGTTTTGTTTAGCGCCCGCAACGGCGCAGTGTAGACAACGTTCAAGAAGAAAAAAAAATGCGCATGCTTTGAACCTAAGAGAGATGCTTGCATTTACACATGTTGTGGATGCGTACGTTAGATCTTGGCGCTTACATTGTGCCCACTATAGTCGTTGTGTGCCTTACCGGCCGCTCTCTTACGCGTTCTTGATCTGCCGAAACCAAAACAGACAAGAAGACTGCAACAGACAATGGTACGATGGTCATAGCAGCAAATGAAGTCCTTGGGCACACACAAAGTGTACTTACACAATATAACCATACAATAAATAACTCAACACACACAATGTAGCGCGACGGTGGTGCCGCTAACGCTCGACTCACCACAAGGACCACCGGTAGACGACCCGCGGTGCCGTCAACCACAGACGCGTCGCAAGAGACAACCGCTTGCGCAAACATCTACGCAACAGAAAGAACCGCGCACTTCTGATATGCCGCCACCCAGGCTTACCGCCAGGCATAACTGCTGGCACCACTGAACTAACCATAATGATGATATGGGTAATAAACGCTCGAGAGCACAACGCCACCTACCGCTCCATAGTTGTGAATCCTCAATGCAGCCTATGTGCGAACCACGTGTGCCACGAGGCGCAGACGACTTTACAAGGGAGTATTCAAGTTGCTCAGTGCTATCAGTGTTGTAATGGTGATAACCCAGTGTCTGAACCCATTGAGTTCAGCTGCACTCCGGTTTTACTTTATGGCTTATTGTAATCATTGTTCAATTTTCTGTGTGCTCTTTGAACCACTTCAGGAAGACATCGAAGGAGAGGCTATACTTGCACCTGCGATACATCGTTCTGTACCAGGTATGTTCTTATCACAATACTATTTGGCATATTTTTGTTTCTGAACTGGTTACGCCTTTGGTCGGCATGCAGCGTTGATCGCTTGTAGGTGGGATGGTGAAAATCGCTGATGTCACTTTTGACTAGTGCGTGGCCATGCTACTTTTTCAGGCTTAAAGCACTTCCTTTGGAACCTTCAAAAGCTAAGCATTCCAGCTATTTTTTTCCTTAAAAGTTGGTTAACGTTTTAGTTCTTGCAGATTTTGTGTAAAGTTCTGCATAGCTGATTGTGGTCATTCATACGGAAGTGCTGAGTTACATGAGAGGATCATGAAAAATATTTAGTCATATTCTGACAGTGCGCTGATGGACTTCATCAGCTTGCCACTAGTTATGTAAAAAATCCCATGGTGTATGCTTTCTGCTGAAAAAAAAGTGGGTTTCGACTGCCTACTTTACTCATTTCAGTGCGATTCCTCAATGAAATTGGCAGGACCCACTAAAAGGCTTCTGATTGCAAATTTTTATTCGAGGTCTGTCAGAATTGTACCCGACATTATTATTTATTTTGCGAGCACCTGATGGATTCGGAACAAGCGCGCTTTCATGAGTCGATTACGTGCGCATGCGTTCATTTTTTCCTGACAGCCAATCGCTTCAATTGCTAGGACGCATCGTTTCAGAGAGGTGGTGTGCAATGCTCTCATTGTTTTTTTTTATTGCAAGAAAAATTACGAAGCGACTGGAGCAGCTATATAGCATCAAATCTTGCCATAAATTAGGTGACAGCCAATCAAAAACCATTGGTTAGATCAAGACTGCTTTCGATGACGAGGTTATGAGCCACACACAGATTAAAGAGTGGTACAGCCAGTTTAAAGACTCCCACGCATTGGTGAAGAGCGAATCTCGATCCAGTCGGCCATCAATTTGCCGAAATGACCAGGTCAATTCCAAAGTGAATTCTGCGGTGATGCAGGAATGTCATGTGACTATCCAGGAAATCGCAGAAAAGGTGGGCATTAGCACTTTCTTTGCACTTTGAATTATGACCGAAGATGTGGCCATGAAGAGAGTTGCTGCGAAATTCATGCCGAAACTGCTCTCGGTTGAGCAAAAGCAACTTCGTGTTGAAGTCTCACAGGACATGCTGGATTTCACAAGCAGTGACCCGAGCTTCATTAACACCATAATCACTAGGGACGAGTCTTGGATGTTCGCGTACGACCCAGAAACCTAATTTCAGTTATCACAATGGAAGCATTCCACATCAACAAGACCAAAGAAGGCCCGCCAAGTGCGCAGCAACGTCAAAGTGATGCTGAGTGCGTTCTTTGAGTCCCGTGGTGTGATACACCTGAATACGCACCCCAAGAGCAATCACAAACGAGAACTGCAGGGATGTCTTTCATCGCCTACGTGATGCTGTGCAGTGCAAGAGACCAGAGTTGCGGTTAACAGGTGGTTGGGCCATCCATCACGACAATTGTCCTGCACAATCCTGACACTTAGTTCAGACTTTTTTGGCGATAAAGGCAGACTCCTGTATTTCAATGGGCTCCTTATTCTCCTGATATCACCCCCTGTGACTTGGTTGTTGCACAAACTCAAGCGGACACTGAAAGGGGAGTGATTTCAGACAAGGGAGGACATTACAGCTGCAATCACAGTTGAGCTAAACTCCAATCCGAAGGAAGGACCTTTCAGAATGCTTTCAACAATAGCAGCACTACTGGGAGAAGTGTGTTGATTGCCAAGGGGACAACTTTGAGTTGAGTCAGGTTTTAAGCGCTCCATTTATGCCAATTTTTTTTCTTCCACCAAAAGTCAGATACTTTTTTAAAAGATCTTGTATAGAGCCACTCATATTGTGACGCTAAAACCTATTTGATTCATGTTAATTATTATAGCCTAGTCCTAAATGATGTTCTTTTATTAGAGAATTCAAATTAAAAAAAAGAGTTATGCCGCTGCCGTTTTCGCACACATACTTCATCGACGTGTAAATACTTTGTTGCAATTAAAACAATATTGGCAAGACAAATTAACAAACTTGTTGAATAACCTTTAAATTATTGACTTTAGGGCATTTGTTTTGTAAGGAAAAGTTGTAGTGTGTGCCAATTGTTTAACCCATCATTACGGCATTCATAACATACCCAGTAGAAGTCAGGAAAATTGTGCATATTTTGAAATATTTATAATCAAACATTAAGGGAAAAATTGTAACCGATTGTGCTTAGCATAGCCTTTGTTGCACGAAGTGAGTACTACACAGGACAACAATGCGATGAATTTTGAATCAAAGCACATCAAAGCAGATTATGGCAAGGAAAGTCGGCAAGCATTCTAAAAAAGAGAAGTATACCACCTATTCTTCAGGTGTGACGGGGTGCATATCTGTTTCAATCTTTGAACAGACGCAAAATATTATTTCAACTGTCAGCAAGAATTGACACAGTGGCTGCCCCTCAGTTTTCCGCTTCAGAGGGAAGAAAATGGACGCCGTGGCTTCTTCCCACCCACTGCTCATATCAAATATGCCTAACCAATTCCAACTTATCCGAATGTCAATTATTCTGCAATTCTTCATTATCCTAGTTTTATGGTAACTTCACAGAGAAAGAAAGGGTTGAGCTTGCGTTTTTTGCACTCAGATTGCATTTACACAAGCAGAGATGGAACAGCTGCGCCATTTGCAACATTGTCGATCAAACTTGTCTGCCATTTCCATCCTGAGCTGAACCACCTCTGTTACGCGAAACTCTCATATCAGCACCTTGCTGGATTGGAGCACCCAAATTTTGTCGCTAGGAGCTCCGTGCCTGAAATTGTGGCTGAAACATATAATCTTCAGTTTCATTGTATCATTTATAGTTGCGGTATATTCAAGGCTGTGATCACTCGAGCAAATGTTACGAACTTTGATCGTAAGGTCCCCATAACTGGAGCGTGTGCTATCGCTGCAAGCAACAGGGAAATTCGCTCATAAACCCCTCACGTGCAGCGCTCCTAATGCCAAGAGACTGTGCTATAAGAGTATATCTTCAGCAATTTGTATGATTACGTGTTATGCAATTCAAGAGAGTTAGCTTCCAGCCATATAACATGAAAATTTATTGATAGCACATTAATAGTTTCGCTCTTGCGCTGAAACTGTTTTATATACAGTCGAACACAGATATATGGAACTCGAATGGGATCGCAAATGATTTTGATATATAAGAAATTTGATATAAAAATACAGGCCTTGAGAGCTTACCTGTAGTAGATAAACACCTACAATAGGGGCCTTCAAGAATGACAACGAATTCCGCATACGCGCCGCAACAGAGTGATTTATTTGCGTGAAAGAAATTGCTTATTTTGGCCTGCTTCCTTGTTTTTGAAATGTTGAAGACACTAGTCTCAATCATATTAAGGCTGTCCAGGTGCAACTGCTCGGTTCCCTTCTTGTGGCCGATACAACGGCAAGTGACGCCGAAGGCTGTCGCCACTTTAGTGGCGGAGTACACGCGTGTAGCCAGAATCTCGTCCGGACGATCCTTTTCGTCACATGAGCTGTCGGCCAAGCCATCCTTGGTCTCTGCAACCACGGCTACTATGTCCTCCTGAGCGAGGCTCGCAACGACCTGGACACTGCAGTCCGCTTCCACGAAATTGTCCGCAGACACCTCGTGCGGAACTGCTGCCAAGAAGCGGGACGACAACTGGCGAAACGCGTCCTTTATGCACTCGACGTCATCGTTTTCACCGGTTCCTGCAAGTTCCGCCGTCTCCAAACCTGCCTTGCGGAAGCAGCTGACCACTGTGTCTTCACGTCTTGCCAGGCGTTGCATTTTTCCGCGAGAGAAATCTTTGCAGAGATTTCCGGCAACTTCTTCGTCATCCGCTACTAGATGTAATTGTTGCTGACAGCTTCACTTTAGCCAGAATTGGTTTTGCCAACGATGTTTTAGCGCTGCTTGACTCGGAGAGGAGACCCGGTGTTGTCGGCGAAGTGGTTTCACCGAGTGCAGTGGCAAATCATTTGGCCTTGGGCGATGAGCATCCGAGCCATCCACCGGAATGTTCTCGCCACTCTTCTAAAAACTAGGCATACAGTGTCTTTTCTCTATTTCCGTGGGCAAGAGAACGCACATGAAAGGCTCCCAACCTTCGCTGCTGCACCGCCTTTGCCTTGGTATCTGCTTTGTTCTTCAACAAGGTACTCATAGTGCTCTTTGGTATCGCAAAGTCGTCCGCGACGGTGAATCATTTCTCGCCTACCTAAACACGCGGAATCACCTTCAACATCGACCGGGTCTTGCAGTTCTTGATGCTGGCCATAGCTACACGATAAGTCGACAACTCCAGGAGTCTTCAGTGGCTATGCACACCACACCCGCAAATGAGAAATGCTGCACATGCGGTGGTATGTAGGCAAAGCGACAACGGAAGCAACAAAGCGCTCGTGAGACGATGGTCACTTGCAAGGGCAACAGCAAAAGACGCGAGCTGTGGTTGGCTGATCAAAACTCGCGAAACAGCATCGAAAAAAATAACAGGAAAAGCAAAAGAAATAGGACGTTGGTTCTTTGATTCCTGCTCTCCAAGCCGGCGTGTACGCGGTGAAAGCCTGAAAGAAGGAAAAACGAAAAATTAAGGGGAAATATCTGTTCTATAGGATAAAAACTGTGCAGTCAGTCCCGTCTCGCCCCTATGTTTTTTTCAGGTGTTTCGTTTTTTTCGCAGACATGGTTCGGCGCGGAGTCAAATTGATATTGTTACGTTTGAAAGAGACTGGTAGACGTTGAAAGAGGCCGTTTATTAGGTCGTGAGGGGCAGCTCAGAAGCGGCCGACTGGTTAAAGAACCTCCTGATCCTCTTCTTCCTCTCTCGCTCTGGGCGACCAGTGCGTTCACCGTATATGCTTCTTTTTCTTCGTGCATGTACGCAACATTCCTCTCCGCGCAGACGAAGGCCGCCGGACGAGTCAGTCGAGTTGTCGGGGCGTGTACAGTTTCAGGCGCGCAACATGAACCACTTGAGTTTTGGCAGCTCGTCGACCACTCGCCGTGAGACGAGCTATTACATAGTTGATCCCTGTAAGTCTGTCGACGATGACAAAAGGTCCATCGTATGTGGCCAAAAACTTTTGGCATAACCCGCGCTTGGTCATCGGAGTCCACAACCACACCAGATCACCACGGCGATAAATCACTGGTCGATGGTGAATGTCATAGCGTGCCTTCGCTTTGTCTTGCGATGCCAATGTGCGTAGTCGAGCTATGCGACGCGCCTCTTCGGCGAGGCAGAGAGTCTCGGCGACAGTGACGTTGTCGTGGTCACGGAAAGGCAATATTGTGTCGATTTCATGCCGGGGCGAACGTGCATAAAGCAAAAAGAAAGGGCTATAGCCTGTAATCTCATGCTTCGCGGTGTTGAACGCGTAAGTAATGAACGGGAGTACGTCATCCCAGTTCTTGTGGTCGCATGAGAGATACATAGACAACATGTTGATAATGGTGTGGTTGGTACGCTCCGTCAGCCCATCAGTTTGGGGGTGGTATGATGTCGAGTGACGCAGGCGGGATTCACATAAACGGAGTAGCTCCTCCACGACATCCGCTGTGAATTATCGTCCACGATCACTGATAATCAGGCGAGGTGGGCCATGTCGGAGGACGACGTACTGTAACAAAAACGACGAGACTTCACTGGCAGTTGCGGAGGGGACGGCTGCCGTCTCGCAGTAGCGTGTGTGGTAGTCGACGCAAACAATTATCCATCGGTTGTCCTTAGTCGATTTTGGGAAGGGGCCCAGAAAGTCAATGCCCACTTGTTCGAAAGGTGAGCTTGGAGTAGGCATCGGCTGTAGAAGACGAGCTGGACCAGTTGATGGACGTTTGTGACGCTGAATTTGCATGCAGCTTGCCACATAACTCTCAACAGACTTCTGCATACCCGGCCCATAAAAGCGTTCTTTAGTCCGGTGAAGCGTCCGCGCCAAACCTAAATGTCCAGATGTAGGGTCGTCGTGCATGACACTCATAATAACTGTTCGCAGGCTCTCCGGGACCGCTAGAAGGAAACGCGTGCCACTGCTGGAGAGGTTCTTTTTGAACAACAGTCCATCACGCATACAGAAACGGCGTGAACTAGTGGAAGCGGATGCAGCAGCGAATAGTGGTGCTAGTTTAGCATCTTTGCGCTGTTCTGCTCTGAAACTGGGATAGTCCGGGAACGTAGGCGACACAGACGCTACAAGCTGGTCAAGGTCATCGGATTCACAATCTGTTGTGCTAAGTGGCATACGTGAAAGACAGTCCGTGTCAGCATGTCGACGACCACTCTTGTAAGCGACGGTAAAACTGTATTCTTGTAGCCGGAGTGCCCAGCGTGCAAGACGGCCACAAGGGTCACGAAGGTTGACAAGCCAACACAACGAGTGGTGGTCGGTTACGACTGTAAATGGGCGTCCGTACAGGTAACACCTAAACCACTGAATTGCAAATAATACCGCCAGGCATTCTTGTTCGGTAACAGTGTAGTTTTGTTCCGGCCTGCTTAGGGAGCGACTTGCGTATGCGATGACGTGTTCGCGGTCGCCGTAACGTTGTACTAGGACGGCTCCAATACCTATGCCACTAGCATCCGTATGAAGCTCTGTCGGAGAAGAAGGACTGAAGTGCTGAAGGACGGGTCGTGACGTCAACAAAAACTTCAATTGACGAAATGAAGAATCGCACTCCGGAGTCCACTCAAAGGAATTGTCCTTTCGTAAGAGGCATGTGAGAGGGTACGCAATGTCGGCAAACTTCGGAATAAAGCGGCGGAAGTATGAACAAAGCCCCAGGAAACTACGAAGCTCCTTGACGGAACGCGGCGCATTGAACGCCTCAACCGCTGCTGTCTTCTGGGTGTCAGGGCGGATGCCATACTTGTCAACGAGATGCCCGAGCACAAGCGTCTGGCGGTCTCCGAAGTGGCATTTCTTCGAGTTTAAAATTAGGCCAGCGTTTTGGATGCAGTTCAAAACAGTGTCCAGGCGAGAGTTGTGTTCACCGAACGTGCGGCCAAAGATGACGGCATTGTCGAGGTAGCACATGCAGATGTTCCACTTCAAGCCAAGCAGAATGGTGTCCATAAACCTCTCGAACGTGGCCGGTGCATTGCACAGTCCAAATGGCATCACGTTGAATTCAAAGAGCCCATCAGGGGTTACAAAGGCAGTCTTTTCCTTGTCCTCTGGGTGCATCGGAATTTGCCAATAACCGGATCGTAAGTCTACGGAGGAAAATTAAGAGGCCGAATGTAAGCAGTCTGTTGCGTCCTTTTTACGTGGCAGCGGGTATACGTCCTTTTTAGTCACGGCATTCAGTCGGCGATAGTCGACGCAATATCTCCAAGATCCATCTTTCTTCTTAACGAGGATTACCGGTGCTGCCCACGGACTGGCTGACTCTTGTACCACTTCCTTTTGCATCATTTCCTGCACTTGGTCGTTGATAATTTGTCTTTCTGACGGGGAAACACGATATGGTTTTTGGCGAATCGGACTTGCCGCGCCAGTGTTGATGGTATGGAGCGTTCGAGACAGGGGGATAGGGACTACTTTGCCCTTCTGCGCAAAGTCAAATACTGAAACGTGCTTCAACAGCACATTCAATAAAGTTCGGCGCTCGCTTGAGCTAAGCGACTTATTTATCGTTGCCATAAGCGCCCCGTCCAAATTGTGACAACGAGTTCCGTCACGTTCTTCCGGCACGTCTGTGAGCTCGACCACTGATAAGGTCACGTGTTCTTTGCTTACCGAAGCTAATTTCAAACCATTGGGTAGTGTCACGGGCTCAGAGGAACAGTTTACAGTCCATAGGCCAGTTCGTCCGCCATCAATCGACACCACACAATGGGGAACCAACACATTCTTCTTCACGCAGTTTATGTGCATTGGTTCTACGCTCGCATCGAAGCTGTCAGAATCCGCGCCGCGACAAACAACAGGAACACGTACGGTAGACAACGCAGGTATGAACGTATCGCCACAGACACACAGCGTAGTTTGGTCATTTGCCGGAGTGTCCAGAAGTTCTGAAGGCATCTGGCCCCTCACAAAGACTTTCCCCGTGCGACAGTCTACAGTGGCACCACATTCTCGCAAGAAGTCCATGCCGAGAATGACATCATGTGTCGACTGAGGAATAATCGCAAACTCTGTCGTTATCATAAGGCCTCCCAAAAATACCTCAGCACTACACACACCAATAGGGCGCAATGGCTCTCCACTCACTCCACAAAACGTCGAAGTTTCATCCCAGGTAAAAACAACTTTCCGCCCTAACACGTCTTTAAAGGAAGCACTCATCACGGAAATCGTTGCACCTGTGTCCACCAAGGCCTACACAGGCACATGATCCACCAAAACACACACTTTGTTTTTAAACATACACACAGGAGGTATTTCTCTCAGTAGCACGTTTCCAGTGACCTCACCCCTATTGGCCACGCTGGCTAGTTTTCCGGTGGCGAAGAGGGCGCTTTGCGACGCAGCGGTGAAGGAGAACGATGAGCACGAGGTCGCGGTGGGGACGTTAAACTCCTGTCAGATGCCGGGGAGTGGTTGCGGAAGCTGCTGGGCCAATAGTTGTCATCAGGTGGTATGTGGGCCGGCCGCCGGACACCATGAGGCTGTTCGAAGGGTCTTGAAAAGTCAGATGGTTGGTGATACCGAGGAGTGACCCGATGGTTGCAAAATCGCGATATGTGGCCTGGCACACCGCAGGAATAGCACACCGGCCGAGGTCGAAAGGTCGGTCGCTCGTCGATGAATACAGCGTCATCATTTGCTCTTGTGTGACGGATGTACTGGTTGGGTGAGTCGTACCGAGACGTCGGGTGTCGAGGAGGCATGCACCGAGAGCGTCGGTCATACCGTGACGCGGGAAGTCTGGTTGTCATCCTTGACTGTGGGGCTGGGCTGTACTCCACAGTTGCCGCGCTCATCGTCGGTTGCCATGGAGTCAAAGGAGGCACATCCATAGCCTCACGTGGCAGACACAACTCGCAATGGTCAGCTGTCGAACACGTCATTTCTCGGTGGGACAGTTCCTCACGAACTATCTGTCGAATTGTAGAAAAAAGGTCGAGGCCAGGATTCGTGTCCACACTGGCAACAGTTGTAACGTTAGCCAGCCGACCAAACTTGGGCGCAATTCGACGCATCTTGAGCGTTTCAAACGTTCGGCAATGCTGAATGACGTCGGACGCAGAACTGAGGCTTTCTTTTCCAATTAGAAAACTATACACGTCCTCAGCTATCCCTTTGAGCAGATGCCCAACTTTGTCCTCTTCCGACATGGTAGCACAGACCACCTTGCACAGCCTTAACACTTCTTCTATGTAAGTGGTGCATGTCTCACCTGGTAGCTGTGCCCGTTGCGACAGTGTTTGCTCAGCCCGCTTCTTTCTAGCAACCGAGTCGCCGAAACACGCCCTGAGCTCTTCAACAAAAAGATCCCACGTCGTGAGTGCGTCCTCGTCGTTCTCGTACCATACCAGTGCGGTGTCGGTAAGGGAGAACACTACGTTGGCTAGCATAGCGGCTGCATCCCAACCATTGGACTCGCCTACACGTTTGTACTTGGTGAGCCAGGCGTCGACATCTTCTTCAGCTTTTCCTCCGAAGGGCGGTGGAACTCGGTAGTACGGAAGCGGGCCAGATGGTGCCGTCCTAGAAACGCCTGCTTCTTCGGGCATGTCGAAGTCACACACGGCAGATGGTGGGAGACCGGCAAGTTGAAGGCTTCGTCGAAGCTGTGGCAGCGATCTTTCCGTAGTTGAAGCGCTTACCCAGCTCCTCCACCACTCTGTTACGTTTGAAAGAGACTGGTAGACGTTGAAAGGGGCCGTTTATTAGGTCGTGAGAGGCAGCTCAGAAGCGGCCGACTGGGTAAACATCCTCCTGATCCTCTTCTTCCTCTCTCGTTCTGGGCGACCAGTGCGTTCACCGTATATGCTTCTTTTTCTTCGTGCATGTACGCAACAATATAGATACCCAATAAAGTGGCTGGAGGGATAGCTGTCGTGGTAGCTCAGTGGTAGAGCATCGAACGCGTTATTCGAAGGTTCGCCTGATATTACCAAGAAGCCCAAATCGAAGATATGGCGGCAGAAATCAAGGTTTCGTCCAACGATGTAACTGGGAAGCCTGCAAGCTCAACGGCATGCTGCGCATTTTCTGTAATCGATCCAGTGCAGTCTACTTCATTGATCATGGTTTTCAATGGATACCTGCCTATCGAGTCCTCGCTGCCGATGGACTACATCCAAGCTTCGAGGGTTCAAGCCTCTTAGCAAGCCACATCCGCCAGCTTTTCCCCAGGAAAATTCTTGCGCCACGTCGTCCTGGTGTGACCACTTGACATAACAGCCCCCAATCTCCCCGAAACAGAATTCTGGATCAAGAGACAGAGTGTCAACCTACGTTCGGAACTCCAAGTATCCGAACAATCCAGCCGCAAGTAGCCAGTGACTACAGGACTTCTCTGGTAATCAAAATTTAGGTACTGCTTCTGCATGTTTTCTTAAGTGCCGGAAGGTGACTGAAAAACGCATTCGCGCGGAACTGCATGTTGTGTGCCTCAGGGAATATGTAAATGCTTCCAAAATTCCCAAATATCTTAGGCTTTATGTGAACCCTGCTACCTCTGAACTGTCAAATGCAAATAAGCTTAGGTGGCGGGATGTGCTGACCAATGCTTCACTTGAGCTTATTTGCATTATCATAAATCACTGTGAAACGTCGATTGGTAAGCTTCTGAAAGAAGAAACTACCCTATCTAGGCAGCTCGTCCCTCACGAAGCACATTTGCTGAGTATTCATGAGGAAAGAAAGCTAAACGCCTTAAGCAAAATAAAAGCTCGGAAACTATTGCGGGACGATGTTCCAGCAGCACCCTACATGAAAAAAATCAGGAGTTCGCCAATTGCTTTAATAAGAACACCTGAAACATTGCCGGAGATAAGCCAACAGGACGCCAATATAGTCAACCTTTCTGACGTTACAATCCTCCCTGCAGAGGAAAGGATTCTTTCAAAAGGCCTGAATTTCTGTCCATCTTCAGGCGGGTTTGATGAATTTCAGTTGATGAAGAATATAGATAATGTCACTCGTAATCTCAGGCTAAAAGAGTATTTTCACGACCATGCTAGCAACAAGGGAGCTCGCCCGGCTGTACCGTTTACGACACAATGGACGCCAGCCTCGCAAAGGGATAAATGCCTAGACCTTTACATCAAAGCTGTCTCGCGTGACGTGCTCAACGCTTACAAAACGCGTAGCCCGTTCCGAAAAAACCTTTCTGCCAGTGAATTTGACGCTCTTAAAAGTTTAAATGCACGTGATTATATTAGCATAAAACCAGCAGACAAGGGTGGCTCGATTGTGATAATGGGCAAAGAAAGTTACATAAAAGAAGCGACAGTTATCTGACACTGCTTTTTACAAACAACTTCCCGCTGATCCTACCACTGACTTTCTTGTCATCATAAAAGACACCATTAAGGCATTAGTAAAAAAGAAAGGGGTTGACGATAAGACAGCACGCAGCCTCATTCCGCTAAGCCCTGTTGCCGGAAGATTTTACCTGCTCCCAAAGATACACAACTCAGGAAATCCAGGCCGTCCCATTGTTTCGGGCATTCGAACAGTAACAGAAAACATATCTCGTTACACTGAGAGTTTGATAAAATTTCTTCCACCCACATTCGCTTCTTTTGTTAAGGATACAAACGATTTTCTCAATGGAATATCACACCTAACAGTGCCTGATGGTTTGCTTCTGGTGACGATGGACGTCACCTCCCTCTACACTAACATACCCCACAAGGACGGTATACAGGCTGTTTTAAATTCATATGACCACTCCAAATCTGACAAGCTAATTGACACGTCAACTCTCGAAACACTGCTGAAGCTCATTCTCGAGTTGAATAACTTCGAATTCAATGGCTCTCATTACGTACAGATCAGTGGAACATCGATGGGTACAAAGATAGGCCCTACATACGCAAACATCTTCATGGGAGTGCTCGAAGACTCGTTTCTTAAGATTGTGCCATTAAAGCCTGAGCATTTCAAACGCTACATCGATGACATATTTTTTTATTTGGACACATGGTGAAACAGAACTTCTAAACTTTATAGCGAAATTCAACCAGGTACATCCCGCTATAACATTCTCCCATACTTGCTCACCCTTGTCTGTAGCCTTTCTCGACGTCAAGATTAACATTTCCCGTGGACGCCTAATTACGAAGCTTTTTAAAAAGCCAACCGATAATCACCAGTTTCTTCATTTTGAAAGTAGCCACGTGCGCTATTGGAAGACTGGATGGAATTCCATATAGCCAGGCACAGCGCTTTAGGCGCATATGCTCTGAAGATCAAGATATCAATTCTTGCTGCCATGATCTGAAAAAGAATTTTCTTAAGGGAAAATATCCAGAAAAAATTATTGACGACGCGATACACCGAGCCAGAGGACGCAATCAAATGGACTCTTTAAAAGGTAGCATAAAAAGCAACGGGCTTCAGTCAGCCAATTTAGTACTAACACACTCAGCGTCCATTACCAAAGTTCAAGGTATACTGCGTAACCATCACAACATCCTCACCCAAAGCGACAGACTAAAAGCGGTCTTTCCTGAGCCCCCTCGAGTAGTGTATAGGCGCTCAAAAAAACATAGGTGACATCCTGACGTCATCTAAATTTGCTACTACTAACCGTACTGGTTGTAGCCGCTGCAACAAACCCCGTTGTAAAGTTTGTCCTCATATAGAACCGTCATTAACAGCCACCAGCACATCTAACCAATTCATTTCCGCAGGTCGCGGGTTCGCATCCCGGCTGTGGCGGCTGCATTTCCGATGGAGGCGGAAATGTTGTAGGCCCGTGTACTCAGATTTGGGTGCACGTTAAAGAACCCCAGGTGGTCAAAATTTCCGGAGCCCTCCACTACGGCGTCTCTCATAATCATATGGTGGTTTTGGGACGTTAAACCCCACAAATCAATCAATTAACCAATTCATTTTCACAATTAGGGGAAGCTTTAATTGTGATTCATCCAATGTAGTGTATTTACTTGAGTGTGGCACCTGCCATATGCAATACATAGGCCACACTGAAACCCCATTCAGAATGCGTTTCAACAATCACAGATCGCATGCTAAAACCCAACCAAACCTTCCATTATCAAAGCATGTGATCATGCCCGGCCACTCATTTAGTAACCTCAAAGTCACGATACTAGAATCGGGATTCCGCACCAGCCATGATCGTGAACTGCGCGAATCATATCTCATTCATAAATTTAACACTGTTTCAGCTGGAATCAACGAAAACAAAGGAAAACTGACCTGTCTTTCACTAGATCAAGAGCGATGATGCACTGGTTTCAAATTGTACCACCTAAATCACGTCTTCTATGTCTGCCCTTTATATTTTTATTTTTTATTTATCTTCAATCATTTCACAGTGGCTTCCATTATACGTTCACATATCACTAAGATTGTTCTCATGCTGCCAAGCAATGTCATTGCACATCTACATCTCTTAACTACTTATAAGCATGGTATCACGTCACAGCACATGTAGGGGAATCTTTAACTATGTCTTTAGTATGAGTGTACCCTTCTGGTTGTCGTATTTTTGTCTTTTTTTTTCTTTTTTTCTGAAGCACTTGACATTTTATGATGCGCATTGTAATGCTAACCAGAGCAGATGGCGCTGACTTGTTATTGAAAGGAGCTTTTAAAGCCATGTATGAACTGTTGTCACATTACTCTGACGAAGGCTGGTCCACCAGCTGAAAACGTTTAGTAAAGTTCACGAAAGTTTCGTCGTCTCTTTCTTGCCTATATATATATATATATATATATATATATATATATATATATATATATATATATATATATATATATATTTAAAGATAGTGGTATTGGTGTTTAGAAGAAGCCAAAGTGATGGCATCAGGTTCCCGAAACTGCCTAGTATAAAAAGACAGGTGCACAGGATTGCTCATCAAGTGCACGCGCACATTCTCGTTCATTTCACCAATATTCTCTGTTGTACGGCACTCATCGACTCGACGGTTGATTGTACATAGCTAAAAAAAGAAGTTGCACCACATGGGGTCAGCAACGAATGCGATAGCAACGAATTGTATTTTTCTACAGAATGAGGCTCACTGTGAACTCTTTTAGATCTGATGTGGCGTAACTCTACGAAACGCTGGTGTAAGAGAATACAGCCACAACAGAAAGATCTAATATCTTTTTCTTACTCTCTCCGCGATTAGAGCACAGCACGTCACAAATAATTAGAGCAGCCCGCTGACAGCTGCCGAGATAACACACGTGCCACTGATCACGACCACGCCCTAAAGGCAATGTTTACAGTTGCTACTTCAATAATGTCCCTCCCTCTTGAAACGTCTTTCCATTTCCATGTTTGTTCAAGACCGGCGTGGGATATCCTCTCTGCTACGACAGAAGGCTTCTTGAGTAGGGTGATATTATTGTATTCGCCCTCTGAGCAATTGAAATGGGCCAACTTGTTTGATCGTTGTTATTTCTTCATTCCCTGTTAATTTTACACTGAGCATTGTCATTTTGGTGGGTTTTAGGTTAACAGAGGGCAGATGCCTTGTCAGGCTTTCATGCCTTTTAGCCGGTTCTCTTGGCAAAGTGTACTTCTTTGGCTTCTGCGGAAATAAATTTCAATTCTACTCAATCTGTGCTTCAGCCAAATTCGTCTCCCCCGCGTGCGCGCTTTTACCTCCGGGTAAGGTATGTTTTCAATTTTAACTTTTTTAGCACATGATGGTAACGGCCAAAAACTGTCGATTGTGTCCACATAACGGCTATGGCAATAATCAGGCTACTGCATTATTCAGCTTGATGTTTGAAAATGTGGCATTGTAGCATGTTGCATCACGAGTGCTGTGGTATGGGGCTACGTATGATCTGAACATTCCATCTGCTCCAAACTTGCTGGAAAAGGTATTTCTAGTGGCTTCAAGGCTGATCTAAAAGGTCGTTCTGCATGCTCCGAGCCTGCTATTAAAGACACTTTCACTCTCTCCCTGAACTGCCCTAAAAACTATGTACCCTGTTTCAACCCTGCATAAAGTATATTTTTGCAAAAACAACTGGTGAGCTGGCTGTCATTAAATTGTTATGAATAATCTTAAGTCCTCAAAAACGTCATGGCATGAAAAATATTGCGTTGAACTTGACTTCAGTAAAAAATGTTGGCTAGTTAATATGGAAAAATCCGGCTCCTTGAAATTAGCGGCACGTTATTGTAAGTGTTGATAAAAACCTATGATGATTAACATACAGCTTTCTAGACTCGTGTCATGCATGCCCAATACTGGTGTGATCAGGGGATATGCATGGCGTCACAAGACAGGCAGGAAAGCCAAACGAAAAGTGAGAGAAAATGTGTAATCGTGTATAAGCAAAAACGGCTGTTAACAGCAGCTAGTATGATGAAGCCAAACTGAAGAGACGCGTCTACAACAGCTCGCGCCTCGTCATCAAGCCACGTTGTTTAGATTTTGAACTTGTACACGACAAACCACAAGAGCGTCTCTTAACTAGCGCTTGTGGTTTGTTTTAACCATAGTAAAAATCTTGTAATAAAAAAGAAGCACATGGAAGGTATGCGGCAAAGGCCTCCATGAGGCAATACATCCCGTATATTCCCAAGAGGTGTTTTGTGATTGAAAACACTCAGTGAGTGGAGGTATGAAATTTAAAAGGAAACATCCGATTTTTCTTTTGGCTCAAGTTTTTGAACTTTAACGATGTTTATTTTTTTGGCATTCTTACCAGCACTCAGTTCTACAAAAGGCTTAAAAGGAGAAAAACAACCATTACAGGGCCTCTTAAACACTGTGGCATTATACCACATAGGTTTCGAGGCTACACAGGAGCAGTGTTGGATGAAGGCTTGTGATGTGTTGCTTTTACATCTTGTAAACAAAGGGTAGGTGTGCAAACAATGGCACAAAGAGAACTTGGTGCTGAAGAGGGTCTGTGTTGAACGTGCCTACTGTCTTTGAGGTGAATCCTTACAAACTAGCTCAACTTTTTTATTCATGCTACTGATGTTTGTACTCTGATCAAATTAAGCATTTTAATTGTTATTTATAATTTCATTGAGCACAATGCCAACATGCAAAGTCTCCTCAGTACACTTGTGCTGGTGGTGGTGCACTACCTTTTAACAGAATGCCCACTCCATCCAGTTGGAGTGGGCGTTCTGCTGAAACTGATGCTTACGGGGTTCTTGTATCGACAACTTTAAACCCATTCGCTTTCAAATAAACTGAGGACACAGCTTTCGAGGTAAGCACTTGAGATGATTTACATATGTGGCGTAGACTTTTGATGTGCCGCTAGGTGCCACTTGGGATGACATTGCGATTATCTGTCCTGTAAATATTGAACATTAGGCTAAAGATAAAGGTCTGCAGTCCACTACAACGGTGTAGTGGTTACATGGCTTGACTGCTGACCTGAGGATCGCGGGTTCAATCCTGGCCACTGCGGTCGCATTTTGATGAAGGCGAAGTGCTACAGGCTTCTGGGCAGCGCAATGTCAGTGTACATAAAATAACCAGATGGTCCAAGTTTCGGAAGGCCTCAAATTTGGCATTCCTTATAATAATATTGTCATATCGGTACATACGAACGTACTAAAAAGCTTCGAAAATGTTGCGCCGTATGTGGTGTGCTGATTCTTTTACTTTTCCTTGTTGTAGGCACATCCTCACACACGGTCAAAGCGGGGTTTTACGCCAAGGGCTAGATACCATGTTTAAAGAAAAGGAAAAAAAGAATTGAGGTGAGGACCAAGATATTTTCCTGGGAACCTGTGGATGTGCCGGGCAAAAATAGCAACATGAAGACGAACTTGCAATATCTACAGCAACAACAAGTGGCATGACTGTTCAAAGAGTTATGTTTTTTTTCATTATTTGTGAGAGTTAACATAACTTGTGTGCGTCTTATATGCTGTCATATTATCATTTAGAAATTCAATTGATTAGCTTGTCATTTGTGTTAAAATAAATAAAAAGATTGCAACTCATGATTACTGCATTTAGTGAAGAGAGCAGAAGGGTAAGTCTTCAAAATTACTTTGCGGTAAACAAAAGTAATGTACAAAAAATTCAGTAGAGAACAGCGCTTCGATATGGGTAATAGGGTACATGAAGTGGTAAAGGAATTTGTCTACTTAGTACAGATAGTAACCGCGAAGGTGAACCACGAGACTGAAGAAACTAGAAGATTAAGAATGGGGTGGAACATTTTCGGCAAGCACTCAAATCATGACTGGGAGATTGCCACTGTACGTCAAGAGGAACGTGTATTACAGTTCCATCTTACCAGTACTTAATTACGGATCAGGAAGCTGGAGGCTTACAAACAGGGTTCAGCTTAAATTAAATACGAAGCTATGAGCGATGGAAACAATAATGATAGGTGTAACCGAAGTGGATCAGGTATAACCGGAGTGCATCAGGGAACAAACTAGGGTTAAGGATGTCATACTTGGAATCAGGAAGAACAAATGGATGTGCGCTGTGCAAATAACGCATAGGCAGGACAACCGCTGGTCAATAAGGGTAACTGACTAGATTCCCAGAGAAGGCAAGCGAGTTAGCGGTACACGAACTTGAGTGGGGACGGGCCGAGTTCACTGGCAGAACATGGAAGAGGCCTTTGTCTCCTAAAGGGACGTAGTCATGCGTAAGATGACGATGCTGAAGTATAAAGGTTGTACACACTTTTCACGGACCCGTATACAGAAGTGGAACCTGCATTCTTATAAAATGCAGGCCAAGTAGGCAGCAAAAAGTGCATGCCTTGAGGTTTGTGCTGTGGTAGCTTGCAGAAAATTTATTTTTATTTGAGTGTTGCAATTCTGCAGCAGTATGTGCAGTTTTTGCTATTTTGCATTTGTATGTTTCTTTTGTAGTTATATAAGAACGTCTTCTTTTTTCTTCTGGGTATTTCATAAATGATATCATATTCTACACGTGGTGTGTTTCCTCTGAAATTTGATTTTATACATGTGTTTGTGTGTGTTGGTCTAAAGATGCATCAATTTACAAGCATTTTGCATTGAGTATTGTGTAAAAGGGAAAGGTATGTTGTCATTCAGTTGAAAAAAGAGAAGATCAGAAGCGAGTGTAGGCTACAAAGATGTAAAGATGAGTGTGCTACGATGCATTCAATAAATGTTTCAAAACTAGCGTTTCTCTTCAAAATAAGGAAGCGATGGCTTCATTTTCCGCTCGGTCAGAAGTCAACAAACGCCATTGCCCTTACACTTCTTCAGGCACCAGTGTGGCTGTGTTAGAATGTCACTTTACATTTTTGCCAGCAGAACAAGCCCTTTAACAATTTTGCAGGTTAAAGAACTCCAGGTGGTAGAAATTTCCGGAGCCCTCCACTATGGCGTCTCTCATATTCATATGGTGGTTTTGGGACGTTGAACCACCCCACTTATCAGTGAATCATTTAACAATACTGAATCTCCGAAACCCGTCGCGTGTGTATGGGTGCTCACTCACTTTGCGTCTTGATGTTTGTCACCACAAATAGGAGTGTTGGAAAACGAAGATGATAGGGCTGGCTGTCGGCTATCTATCATGTTTCGGAATGTGAGTTGTTCAATATTTTTCCAGTAATGCGAGTAATTCAAGAGGTAATACATGATCAGCCTTATAGATTCCAGTTGCAAGACAAAGACCCTTCTCGATGACGTCTGGTGTACACAAGCTTGCGTAAGCCAGTTCGATTTCAATCTGTAAACTTTTTTGTCAAGATACTCGCAGATTAAACATCTTTGTTGGTCCCATACCCTAGCTGGCTGGTAGCGGGGTCAGTCGTATGACGTGCGCAAACAATAAAACCAGATAAAGGTGATGTCGAAAAATGATAAGATTATCTAGACAATAGAACAAAAAAGGTACAATTGATTCAAGGGGCAATGCAAGCGACAACCTATGCATTATTTCATGCTTTGAGCCTAGCATGCCGAGTTGGATAGATGTCTTTGTCTAAATTGAGCAATTTTGTTTATATGGGGGGCCAATGCTAGGCATGTCTGTTACACTGGCGTGTAAAAGGTAGCTCATGGACATAATTGTTACTGACATTACAGCACAGACTCCACTTTCATCGCAAAGAAAGTTTCGCGGGGGTGTAATATTGGAAAGATAAGTAGCAGTCATAAGCGTATTCGACCGCGATATTCCGAGCTACGCCGAAGAATTCCCATTCGGAAACAAGAAAATTTCTTATCTTGGAGATTTTCCCCTGCAAACATTGATGAAATTCCCAGCAAAATTTTCTGCACAACAGTACTAATTCCTCGCCCCCATCTACGCACACGCACACTATAATTACATGTTTCTCACGTACGCGACTTTCTAAATCATGACTAGTACCTCCCCT
The DNA here is from genome assembly GCF_043290135.1 of Rhipicephalus microplus. Lineage (NCBI taxonomy): Eukaryota > Metazoa > Arthropoda > Arachnida > Ixodida > Ixodidae > Rhipicephalus > Rhipicephalus microplus. The sequence continues at coordinate 305,401,512 of NC_134710.1, read as the reverse complement.
GCCACACATCAAAAGCATGACTTTATCAATTCATATACTGCATGCACTCAACGTTGTGGGCTTCAAGTCTAACACAACTAGTGAACTGGAAATCGCTCTGCGTAAATACCAGAAAGTAATTTCAAAGGCCATGCTAGCGTGGTGCATGCCCCAGAACCGATTACAGCAGATAAAGGCTTGCTGTAACCACTAATTATGGGTCGTCATAAGAGAATTTAACCATTTCTGAAATTCACGAAGACTCCCCTTTTTTTTGGCTCAAGAAGACCGGTGGTAATTCTCCAAAAAAGGGAAATTTCTTCGCACAGAACACCACTGGTATTCAAGGAAATATGCGGAAATACGTTCTTACGAAAGTATTGTTTCGGCGTATAGGGTTTAATCGCAAAACAGTTCGAAGCACTGTCGTGGCTCTGTGGTGAAATGCCGTGTGGAATGGTTCGTTTCGGTTCCCGCATGAGTCGTAGTTTCTGTTCGTTTCTCCCATCGCAAGTTTTTACACATTGAAAGCGCCGTCTACGCCGGCATAACATTTTCTGATATCTGGGTTGAGGTGGATTGAAAGGGATGTTGAAATCGAATAAAGGTGCATGGTTAATGAATGAATCGTAATGTTTCTGCCATACGAGTAACGGAATAAACGTCTTCAAATATTTGAATACAGCAACTGCCATGCTACCTTAGGGTGTCTACCGCATTGCTTTTTCAAAAATCCCTGACTTTTACAGGTTTTACATGCTGACCTAAAGCAAATTCCAGTACTTTTAGGACCACTTAGAAAATTCCGCGCGCTGGAAAGAGACCCTCGAATGGTAAAAAAAAACTAACGCGATCTTATAGAATAAGTTAATGACGTTACAGCATGTGCTCAGAGTGTTCTGTGCAAGCGGTATATATATATATATATATATATATATATATATATATATATATATATATATATATATATATATATATATATATATATATATATATATATATATATATATATATATATATATATATATATATATATATATATATATATATATATATATATATATATAGAGAGAGAGAGAGAGAGAGAGAGATGGATAGATAGATAGATAGATAGATAGATAGATAGATAGATAGATAGATAGATAGATAGATATAACAGACATTAATGCCAAGGAATGTACAGGGGAAGGTATTAGAACCAATGGAATTTAAATAAGAAGAATGAAAAGTGGATGAAAAAATAAGCAGCCGTGAGGAGGTTATTTCCTGCTCACGGCTGGTTATTTTTCATCCACTTTTTTTTAGTGTTTACATTCCATTGGTTCTAATAGCTTTCCCTGTACATTCCTTGGCATTACTGTCTGTTATATCTCATTAATATTGTGTTAAAACACGGAAAAACGAGCCCTTAGGTATCCACTTCTTTCCCTTATATATATATATATATATATATTTATATATATATATATATATATATATATATATATATATATATATATATATATATATATATATATATATATATATATATATATATATATATATATATATATATATATATATATATATATATATATTGTAACGAACAAATACAGCGCCGGCAGCTAAAACAGCTATTTATTAATGGCGAACTTCTGCCCGTCAACTAGATACACAAAGGTTGTCAGCTCACTAGTGAAAACCTCGTCAACTTCCTCTCTAGCGTCTCGCCTCGAGCTGCTCCTCGAAAAACCGCCAGCGTTCTTTTTCCAGCGCGTGGTGTGGTGACACGTGCAGCCAGCGTTGCATGGCGTGTTCAGCTTGGCGCGTTTGATTTGTAAGTTGGTGTGGCAGAATTCATAAAAGCAGGAAGTGGCGCAATACTTCGGTAGGTGCCTAACAACATGTGGCATTAGTCCTCCTCTTGAAACGCATCGTCCCGATGCGTACGCTGACGTCGAACAGTTTTGTAAAGAAGTATTTTTCTGATGTTTGAGCACATTTATCAGTTGTCTCGTTCAGTGCCTTGCGTAGTACGGTATCATTCGTACTACGTATACGACATCTGGGCGATTCTTGCGTCGGGTTGAGCACACTTGCCCTTAAGGAATTACTTCGTAGTTTAGCGTGCCTAACTGGCGAAGTACTTTGTAAGGGCCAAAATAGCGCCGCATCAGTTTTTCCGATAGGCCAGGTGTGCGCATAGGCGTCCACAACCACACTTTGTCTCCGGGGTTGTACTGTACGTCTCTCCGCTTCAGATTATAGCGGCTTGCGTCGGAGCCTTGTTGCAAAAGGATACAATGCCATGCTGATTGCCGTGCCTCTTCTGCCCTTTCTATGTAGTCGCTTATGTGTGTGTCACTCTCATTCGAATCGTTGACAGGTAACATCGCGTCTAAGGTCGTTGTGACCGTCCGACCATAAGCAAGTTGAAATGGCGTGAAGTATGTCGTTTCTTGTACGGCAGGATTGTACGCAAATGTAGCATAAGGCAAAATACTGCCCCATGTCTGATGCTTACCGTCCACATACATCGAGATCATGTCGGCGAGAGTTCTATTGGGCCTTTCGGTTAATCCGTTTGTTTGCGGATGGTATGCTGTAGTTCATCTATGGTCGGTGTGGGTGAGCTTCATAACAGACTGCATCAAACGGGCAGTAAATGCTGTTCCTTTGTCTGTAATGACAACCTGCGGTGCGCCATGTCGTAGTACAATCTGAGGGACAAAAAACTGGGCTACTTCGTTCGCCGTTCCTTTCGCGAGAGGTGATGTCTCAGCATATCGAATCATGTGGTCTGTTGCTACAACAATCCAGCGCTTTCCCGGTGAAGAGAGAAGAAATGGACCAAGCAAATCCATTCCCACTTGCTGAAATGGCCCTTTTGGTGGCTCTATCGGTTGCAACAGACCCGCTGGTTTCGATGGTGGTATTTTGCGTCTCAGGCAATCCCACCATGACTTAACATAATGGTGCACCGAATCCATTAATTTCGGCCAATATTACTTCTGGCGAATTTTGGCCAAAGGGAGACTACTACCCATATGGCCAGCCGATGGGTCGTCATGACGCGCATCAAAGATTTCTGATCGCAGTGATGATGGTGCAAGAAGCAGGAAGGTCTCACCGGTGTTTACGAAGTTGTGCTTGTATAGGACGTCGTTCCGCAGGACATCTTCAAGGTAATACTTCTTTTTGGCTTTTTTCAGCGCGCTAGTATATTCCCGAAGGCAAGTGAAATATTTTTTCCATTTCGATGGAGAAATGCTACGTTTTTCCTCGCGAAAAAGGCGTTTCTTCTTTCGTGAGAGTTTTTTGATAGAAGTTGTATACCAAGGACTGTCATCGTCACAGCGAACAGACACTAGTGGAGCCCCGCCACGGTGGTCTAGTGGCTAAGGTACTCGGCTGCTGACCCGCAGGTCACAGGATCAAATCCCGGCTGTGGCGGCTGCATTTCCGATGGAGGCGGAAATGTTGTAGGCCCGTGTACTCAGATTCGGGTGCACGTTAAAGAACCCCAGGTGGTCAAAATTTCCGGAGCCCTCCACTACGGCGTCTCTCATAATCAAATAGTGGTTTTGGGACGTTAAACCCCACAAATCAATCAACACTACAGGAACGTATTCTTCGATTAGCGTGAAGACCTTTTGTTTATACAGTAGCCAGTTCTGTTCTACGCTTCTGGAGATGGCCGTTTGAGAGAAGAAACTATAAAAGCTTTCCAATTCGGTAATGATTGCGTGGATGTTGGCTTTGTTGTAGTCGCGTATGAGCTTCTTTCGTGAATGTTCCTAGGTACTGGAATAGAGAGATTGAATAGTATAGTACAGTGATCACTCAGGCCTTCTATACACGTAGGTGAGTGAATAAGGTCGGGGTGGGAAGCAAAGACGAGATCGAGTATGTTGTTAGCACGAGTCAGAGTATTATTGTCTGCGTGAGGTTGAACAGAAGGGACAGTTGAATGAAGTCATTTGATAACCGGGAAGGGGCCTTAAGGCTGGCCCAGTCTATATCGGGAAGATTAAGTCCCCGCACAGAAGGAATGTTGCACGAGGAAATCGGGAGTTCAAATCAGCTAACACCGAGTGCAGGTCCTTAATAAAAGCATAGTCACAGTATGGAGGTCGATAGCAGGTGACCAGTATGTGATTACCCGAGGCAACAGGCAGATTAATGCAGAGGATTTCATAGCTGCTGTTTATATCTACCTTATAGGAGTGCAAGTGGGATTTGACTAGAACCAGAATTCACCTCCCCTTCTCTCAACCCTATCTCGTCTGTAAATTGTGAAGCACCCAAAATCACGTAGAATTTCGTTGCACTGTATGTTTTCATTTAGCCACGCTTCAGTAAAAATTACTACTTCGGTGTTGTGTTCAAGTAGAAGTGCCTCCATAGCTTCTTTTTTTGGCAGGTAACTGCGCACATTCGCAAGTAGGACCGACAAAGTATGACGTGAACGGGGCGGAGAAGGCACAGGTGCAGCTTTATTACATACTGAATTCGTGGAAGCATGTAGCAATTGCCACTTTACTTCGACAACAGATGCCGTATCAGCATTGAACGTGAACTGTTTATTTTCCATGAAAAGCTTATCAAACCTGATTTTAAATGGGCGTTTCTTTTCTTGAGCAAACAAGTAAAGATCCTTACGGGCTAGACGAACACCAGAAGAATAGTCATCACGAATTTGGAAATTAGAGCCTTTAAGTTTGGATCCAGCCGCAAGTATTCTAGTTTTATCTAATTTTATTTATCTATTTATCTATTGTAATCTATAATTTATCTATTTTTAATGGTAATATGTTATTTAGTAAGCATGAACTCCCTTTTTAAATTGTTCATGAATATTAGTGTTGCCTTAGAGGTAGCACTAAGCTTATGATACCACTTGTTAAGCACAGACGCGAGCTTGAACATCTGATTTCTTTATTGATTCACTTATTTTTTTTTCTTGTTTCTTTAGTTATCTCGTACACACTGCTGGTTTTGAGCAGGAGTGAATTTAAAACGATAAGAAAATTAATAAAACATGCAAATACATCTGAAAAATTACTGTATACGGAATTTTAGTGCTGCATGTGACAGCATTCAGCACTGAACGTGGCAAAGTAATTGTTGAATTACATAGCTAGTTAATGAAAAGCAAGCGAAGAATACAATCACGCAGCTCATTGTTCATAAACAAAGTAAAAAGATATGAGCATAGAAATCACAGCAAGCAGTGTGAGATTGCATGTGAAAAATTGACATTTACAGCATCTTGATGCCCTCCCATATGAGAAGTAAGGACTAAAAATCAAGGCTAGTAAAGCAAAATAGAAGAGAATTGCTGTATAACGAGAAGGAGGAATAAATGAGGAAGGACAGGGAGGTTAGCCAGACTGTATAACGAAGATGCATCAAAAGTGTACGGAAGGCCCAAAACGAACTAATATGAACAATCAAGGGCACTGAATACGAACTAACTAGTCTGGCATTGAAGAAGCTCGACTGGGAAATCCTTTCAAATATAGGCATGGCTGCAGATGAACATGTTTTGTGCTGATATTCACTAACCTTCATAGGACAAAAGGCCCAGATTCACTACTTCTGTACTAGTACAATATTACTTTAAAATTTATACTTTAATTTTTAATGTAAATACTTCATAATTTAAAGGGCTTTAAATGTTCAAGAGTGCATCCCAATTGAAGAGGGCATCCATCTGAAATGAACTGAAATTGGCATGCGCTCATTGTGGGCCATGGAAAAAGTGTTGAATGCGTGTATTGTGCATGACTGCAGAGACAGCAGCCAGCTGTAATTCTGTCAAGTCTTATCAGATTCTTCTTGTCATCCAGCAATCCTCTTAAAACCTACTGCTCTATCTTGGTGGTGAGGGAGTTGTCAATTTAAACTCATGTATAAAGGTCATAGCGTACAACGTGAGGCTCATTTTTGCTCAAAAGTACAAAACTTAAGAATGGCCCCAAGGCCTAACTTGGTTCCAGCGAATGACTAATTAGGCCTAAGATTATGTGCTTTTGCTAAAAACTATGCTCTTATCACTGTCCAAGTGTGCGATTCTTTCATGATAAGCGTACAATCGTATCACAACGCTGTTCTTCATTGGTAGGGCGATATGATTTGTGGACACAAAATAAAAACATTGAGAAGTGTAAGTTATGAGCTCACAATAACCAGTTTTAGTGGCAATATTGTCCGCAGCTGTCATCCTTATTGAACAAGGAAGCTCAGCGTGTGAGCGATCTAGGCTGGAATCCAGATAGTGATCATTCATCTCGCCATAAAATCATGAAAGTTCTTAAATATTCTTCACAAAAACCTTCTCTGCAGGCATCATGTTAAGTGATAAATCACAATAATTGCTTAGAAGAAGAGTAGAGTTGCACAAGACTTCACTTCATGTGAAGTGCTTTATGAGTGGATGGTCGAAATCTTCCCACTCGTTATGAAGGGTGGAACCATAATTCACCATCCTCATCATCATCGGTCACAGCATTAACGAAACGTGCAAGCTACCTAAACACCTTACAGATGCACACTGGGTGCTTCGTTATTATGAAAAATGATGGCGAATCGGTGTAGTGAATACCAAGCAAGTGTACCTACAGTAGGCACCCTATGAGAGTTTCCTGAAAGCTCTTTGGAAGGCCACAATTCCAGCCTATGCTGCAATCGTGCTACGTCGTCCACACAAGCCTGACATCTTTAGCCCACTTGTTTTTGTGTGAGGGATTCTTTTTCATGGTGTTTTTTTTTCAGCCACACTTTTTTTACTTTGTCAGTTCAAGAAAATTACCGACAGAAAGAGAACTCTCAAGGGTTTATGCTTATATATTGTTGATGTTACCATAGCTCACTGCCTGCTGTTATCTCTGAGCTCATTGCACAGTTCATTCGAACCTGCTGCTTTTTGATGAACCAACCTGAAGGGTCCTATGCCTTGTGTCACTTTAGTGTACTAGTTAACTATAAAAATATTGCACAGTCAAAGTGAACACATACCTTTCAAATAAGGTATAATTTTACAGCCTGCATTTAAAGTTTGATAAAGTGATGAGCATTCTGGTATTGGTCATTAACACTAGTATAACGCCTGCTGTAAGCCTTGCCTCACGAAGGTTTTGAAACTGCAATTTATGACGTGTGCCACTTTGCGTGCAGGGGTTTACTTGTTAGTAAAAATAGTTCAGAAGGAAACATGTTCTCTTTGGATTGGTAAGTGTGGAAGTTACTGCCAGCAATAACATGAAAAGAGAAATTTGCTTTTCTTAAAGATGCTCAAAGAGGAATATTTTATAGAAGTTTTTGGTGCTGGTGAAAGCTTAGAAAACCCTGGAGTCTGCTGTTTTCTTTTAATTTTCTTTGTCTTGCTCCTATTTTCATTTTCAGAAGAAAACCTGGACACTCCACTGGAAATTCCATTTAACATTATATTGGAGAACATACTGTGATGTAGAACGAACATCCTCCCCCCAAGTGTCTTTTGACGTTTTTCCCCTATTTCAATAAATGATGACCTCACACTTAACACTTTTCATCATAATGAACTAATGTATTTTTCACCTACTTACAGCATATGAACTTGTTCAAAATTTAGTTTCTTTCGGGACACATTTTTATTGCTTTGCCAAACAACCACCATTATTCACAACAAGGATACTACCAGAAAAACTGGTCCTACCCATAAATATTTGTCAGTTATTTAGCAACCACAACCGACACACTTTTGTAATAAGAGCACGGGGTTTACAAAAGACAAAAGTACATAATTATGCTTGTAAAGAAACGCTAGGTGACCTTAGATTCCCTGAAAAGGAAGTTTTGTCCTTTGAGACATAAGACAACAATGGACAATATCAATCGAGACATAGGACAACTTAAAAACACAATTGTTTCAGTACTTTTGATGTATGCATGTGAATCTAGCAGTATAAATGAAAGTTAAGAAAGCTTTGTTTCTTTATTAAGATGCACTTAGCTTAATGCTTAACATTTTACCTGGTAAGGGCTCCCAAGAAAGGTAGGAAGTCATGAATCACTTGCAGTTTATCTACAAACGTTTCATAAGAAATGCTATCAGATTCCCTAGGCCTTAGAAAAAAAAAAGACTTGAGCAGCGTTTTAGCACCGAAGCAATAGATGCGACGTACGCTAGGGGGAGCGATGTAATAAAATCGAGTGGGCAAAATGTACAGAGGATTCATGGTTTACCAGGTTTACCTCCGGAGCTTCGCCCACTCATCAATATGACTAAGTGCTTGAACTGAAATGAAAATGCGTAGGTTAAAATCTTTACCACTAGTTTATAGTTATCACAAGCGCAAAGTTAAAATATGGGGCATGCAAAAACGCACACATGAGGTATGCGCAAAAAAGTTGGAATGTCTGCTTTCTTTTTTGCTGCTGTGCATCTTTTCAGTTGTTAGCCGGCATTTGCGCACCTACATTTTTCTCTGGTGTCCATGTTTCCATGCCCCGTCCCTTAACAGAAAGACAAACCAACTAGCTCAGCTTTGTTATTGTAGTGCTCAGGCCGACTGGTCTCTCTTGAAAAATTATTGTCCAATTCTTCACAGGTAATATAAATACATGAAATCTGGAAGCATTCTTAATGCATACTGATTGTTCATTGCCATGACATATATGGAGCACCTTGTTATTTGTGTAAGATACAAATGCCTTTTAAAAAGCGTCACATGAGTAATGCATGTTTAGACCCCCCTCTTCATATACATATGTCTCTTAAGACACTGGTCAGTGCGAAGTAATGTCAAATGTATCGTCTTTTATTCAATGGAGACCTTACCTGACCTGTTAATCATCCTGGTTCATTTTGTTCAAAATTGTCAACATTTTTTTGAGAAAGATTACTATAGCATGTGTATACCTTATTACCTACTTTGAAAACAGGTGCTTATTTCGTAATAACAGATGGTGATAGCTTATTGAAGCAACCTCAATGATCTTTTGGCCAGCATCAAGTAGCTGTTATACGTTAAACATCACATCTTCAATGAAGTATTGAGCCTCTAGTAAACAATATTGTACTAGCAATCTATTTAGTTTTGTAATAAGCTAGCCTGATGAAAATCTAGAAGCAGTATGCATTTGAACAGGAAATCTATTATGGTAGAAAATAGCAGAAAGTTTAAATGTCAAAGAGGCTCTAGGTGGTGCTGGTTTTGCGTTAAGAAATGTACAATGTGCTGTCATTGGTTTCTAGTTAAGAAATACGTCCTGTTGGGCAAGTAATAATTACATCTGAATAAATAATGTACTTTTCTGTTACACGAGTTTAAAAGAAAAACAAATGCTTTTTGGGGAGAGCCTGGGATTTTTCATTGTTATATTAATGTCATTAGTGAACCTTACACATTGCATTGAGAAGAGCACGTGCTGAATACCATGACACATACCATTCTTTCAGCACTGCGAGTCTACGTGGTATGTGCAACATACATGTGTGTGATTACTGGAGGTTTGGGGGGGAGGGGTAGTTGAGAGAGAGGTGCATTTTAAGATATTTCCTACAGCAGACATGTTCCCACCACCGTGTATCACAATCGACATTGCAGGAATTTACAAAATGTGGGTACATTCAACACGCACATTTTGTGAATCGATGTCTGCCAATTGTTCCCCAAGCACTCATGTATTTTGTTTCCTACCAAAGGTGCTAAGCTTTTAAAATGTCCTTCGTTTCACAATATGCCCTCTTTGGTTTTGTAATGTAAATGTGTAGAGAGAAAATTAGACGAAAAGATAAGTTGCCGTGGGCCGGGACCGAATTTGCAACCTTCGAATAACACGTGCGATACTCGACCAGCTGAGCTACCTTGGCGGCTATCTCCCCGTCCGCTTAACGAGGTATATGTAGATTGTATGTAAGAGCATGGCCAGTAGCCATGATGGTTAGTGTATAACACTTTTTTTTTGTGTCTGTGTGGCGTCACGTAGTTTGAGAGCCTATTATGAGTTGGCAGCTGACCAATAACTTCTGGCATACTACCTGAAGGCACCAAGTCTGCCAGAACGGGTCCTTCGCTATGAATGAAGTAAAAATATTTAGGGCTTGTTTTCTTTGTTAGAAACACCAATAATGAGATCTAACAGACAATCATGTCATTTGACATGAATGTCCATTAGATCTCATTATTATTGTGTCTAACAAAGAAAACAAGCCCTTCAATGTACTTTTTTGTTTGGCATGATTACCTGTTCGATCTCATTATTATTGTGTCTAACAAAGAAAACAAGCGCCTAAATGTACTTTTCCTTCAAATGCAAAGCATTTCTTAGCGAACTTTGGTGACTTTGAGCGTATCTATCTATCTATCTATCTATCTAGCCGCCTAAGTTTGGGTACTCTCATGGTCACCCCCTAGACTTGGCGTGAACCAAAATTAGCATGGGAGGGTAAGATGGTATGGTGAATATGACGCGATGGTCAAGACATGAATGATCTCATAATCCCTCGCGTACGTCGTCAAACACTTCCCGTCGGACAGTGGCACATACTCACGGGCGAGTATGTGTCGCGGGTAAGCAGGGGTGAGCCACAGCTGATTGACACTTCGTATCTACCCAGGAACAACGAGAACACACATGGACATTTTTAACGCGTGAGCGTTAAGCAATACCCGACATCTGTAGCGTCGACCCAAGGAAGGCATAGAATAAACGTCAGTGTTAAGAAAAACCTTTCATAGGCAGCGTTGGCCACCCGACGAATGCAAATAATAAATTTTAGGGTGCCAGCAGGAATCGAACCCAAGCATTCTGCGTGGCAGTCAAGCAGTCTACCACAGATCGAGCTACGCCAGGTCTCAGAACTACTTTTCAGATACACGCTAATCTTCGTGAAACGTCAAGAGATTGTAGTTCTGCCTCCCAATTTTATGAACGATACAAATGTACTGCTTTTTTACAGCCGTCACGTCGGGTTAACGTCAATTGTGGTGAAGTGCCTTGTGCTGAAATTGATTTAGGTAGCAGTGTCAAGGGTCAGCATCTTCGCGAGCATCAGCGCTTCATATCAGCTTTTGGTGTTGCTAAAACCCATTTCCAGCTGACATCGTTGGCAAGGGGAAAACTGGTTATATAAACACCTGTCTCTGTTCAACATATGTCTCTGCGTGCAACATTTGTACATACGTTTAGCGTCATTTCATAAAATATGCAACACGGTCAACTTCCCTCCGCGTGCTTCGCATAAAGTTGATTCCCAGGTACGTGGGATCTGCTGAATTTTTTTCGTTTAGACACTACGGTACTGATGGGCAATCTATTGATGTTACTACTTGGTTATGCATGCCTCATTCACTGTGACGAATGAATTGCACGCGGATATTTAAGGTGTTTTATAACATGCTCAAGTCATAGCAATAACATTAGAAAAGTTCACATGAAAGGTTGGGAGATGAGTGCTCCCTGCCTTTCCCAAAATGTTCTACACTTACCAGAAGCAGCTTAGAACTTTATCATGACGCTATTCCTGAAACACATTTCTTTTTTTACATTTCAACAGCATCAAGTTTAATTGAAATGTCATCAAGCTGAGTTGTGTCAAATGAACAAATATTTACAAATAGCTCTATTTTCACAACAAATATTCACAAAACGCCCTTTTTTCACCGTTGTTGAAGAAGCTTGCGCTCATACCCAAGTGAAATCAAGTCCTAGGGTTTCTTGCGTCATGGCAAACACACGATGCCATGATAAATATCACGCCAAAGGGGTACCCACCCGCTCCCGGATTTACGTTGTGCACCACTTCGCCCATCGCGACACAATCCACGCATACACCACATCGTCCATCGGTAAACGGTCCATACATCACCAGCAACCGCGAAAACACTTGGCAGCAAAAAGCCCGAACATTTCGGCGTCCGTCATGCCTGCAGCGCACGACGGCTTAATCTGTACGGCGCTGGGCTTCAGCGGGGCTGCGCAAACGAAAGTTGTATCGTTAAACGATCTGTACAGCCGCGCGTTACATATAGGGGAGACCCACGCCGAGGGAAAAACCCAAATATCTGATTGATTGATTTGTAGGGTTTAACGTCCCAGTAATACTATATGATTATGAGAGACGCCGTAGTGGAGGGCTCGGGAAATTTCGACCGCTTGGGGTTCTTTAACGTGCACCCAAATCTAAGCACATGGGCATAAAGCATTTCCGCTTCCACAGGAAATGCAGCCGCCACAGCCGGGATTCGATCCCGCGACGTGCGGGTCAGGAGCCGAGTACCTTAGCCACTAGATGACCGCGGCGGGGCAAACCCAAATTTCTACAGCGTACGTTCTATGGTACGGCTTTAACCAGCTTTGCAAAAACCACTCTGTGTGCGCCACCATCTTCAATAAAAAGTAACAAATATAAACACAATAAACCGGAAGCGCGTTTAGATCACCTGACCTCTTTCAGCCAATAGCGGCGCCGCATTTTTCCCAAACATCTCTCTGAATATGATATGGAAACACGCGCCCCGGCAACGGGGACTATACCATTCAGAGTTGATGTGCCGGCACTCTTGCCCAACCGTTACAGCGAAGGCAGCTTCTTTGTCCCTTTTTGCCCTATCAGCTTGCGAAGCGCCCGTGCCAACGCGCTGTGCATCCCTCGGGGTTCTTGAATCAGGCGATCTCTTCCATATGGTGTTTTCGTTTTCTTCTTTTTTAATACTTTTTTTCTGATAGCCAGATAGCGAGAGCCGCGATGCGCCATAGCATAAGTTACTGGCGCCCAACGGAGACGAGTAAATCACTAACGGACAATGCGAATATAGCGAGAGCCAAAAGCACTACAAGCTGGACGTAACTTAAGCAACTACTGCCGGCACAAGACCTGCAAACAGTGAAATAAACGCTGCCGGCAGAATGTGCTGCACTAATATTCATAAGTGCATAATTGTAATCTGATACAGCCCAGCTGTCACAACCCTGCTAATAAAAGTGGCTTGTTTATCTCACTAAACACGCCAACTGAACTTCGATCGTGTCGCCTGATAACGCAACTGCAATGCAAAGGATGGAATGCGTAGTTTTGTCGGCCACTCACCCGGGACGTGGAGGAATTTTCGTCAGCTATAACGCAATGCGTACGGTAACACGACACGCGACAGCAGCTACCAAGCCCACATCGCTGAAGTCCTGGTAACCAACTTCACGGTCAGGGGCACGTGACACCGTTGTAAAGAACTCGCAAATACACCGAAGCCGCGCGCGCAAAAAAAAGAAAAGCCCCTTTCGAGTAAGCATCTGTGCGACTTCGAAGCAGCGTAAACAATCAAGGCATGAGCATTTTGTCGGCAGTCGAAGAGGCCGAAGGCAGGGAAAATTCACGAGAGCCGTAAGATAGGACTTACCTGATAGCGAAGTCCCCAAAACTCGTTCGCTGCTCAGTTTGGTGGGAAAGCTCCGACACAGTGATGACTTCAAGCAGTGAAGTTAACAACACCCTTCGCAAACTTCTGGTGGCATATTGTCCGACTTCACGCAACCACAGGTGAGCCGATAAGAATAGGACAACGTATACACGTCTTGGTGTCGCGAATCGCCATTGAACATGGTCGTTTATAACGAGTCCTCGGCCGCGACGTTCCGCGGTGACAAGAGTCCATGTTGGCTGGCGAGCGCCGCGCATGTGCGACCATTCATGCGCCGCGTACAGCCACGTCGGAGAGATGTGATCGCGAGCTGGCCCGCCGGCGCACGGCCGCATGGATCTGTGTGCGTGGTGATTTTCTGGTGTCGCGAAGGAGCCCACGTTCTGAGAAGTTTCTTGTTGAAACAATAATGAAAGCATGCTTTTCGGTTGCGGTATAAGCTCGTTGTATTCGCTACACATCCAATGACGTACAGCAATTTGTGTAATTGAAAATAAGACTGTTTGTAGAAATGGTGGGGTGGTCATAGTTAACTTTCGCATGCAAAAACATTATAGGTACGCCATGGAATTACACGTACGCACTGTTTGTCTGACCAGATGAACTCACGCAGTCAGTTGTGCAAAGCACGTATACGCTATTTTTTGCTAACAATTACGACCACTTTTTCAATTAAAAGCAAATAAAAGAGAAAAAACTTCCTTACCGAGAATAAAAAATGATTTTGCGCCAGCTATTTTAGTTTCTACACACTTTGTTTTTTATTTGTTGTTGTAGCACGATCTGACAACCCTGAAATGCTGGCTAACAAGAGATGCGAATTTTCATATCAGAGAGATCACAATAATTCATAAATTCCCGCAAGCTCATAACGTGTGGAACCCACATTACATCGATACTGGTTTCAACTGCATATCAGTGATGATAATTAGATAGAACCACCAATGTTTATATGCTCTCTTTGGCAAAAGATCTTGTTTACAACAATGGCACTGTGCCGCATTATCAGGTATATCAAACAAATTAAGTGTGCCTGCTGTGTGTTCGGGCCAAGAAAAAAAAAGGGTTGATGCGCATGACGTGCAATCCTCGAAAAAAAAGAAAACGAGAAATGTTTGCGCCCCAACATCTCTTTATTGTTACACTCTAAGGCATACTTACCCGAAAAAGGAGTAACGGAGCCCAATAGGCGCACGCGATGAACGAATGGACCGTTGAGGAGCAACCAGCGAAAGAAGCGTGCCACGCGAAACCACTCTTCTCCAAACACGCTCCAAACGGATGAACCACCCGGGGATTGCAGGCAGCGCGAAAAGCGTTGCCAAGGTGAATACCCTCCTTCTCCTTCCTTCTCCTCCTCTGCTGGCTCAATCTTTTCCCGCATTTTGCCTGCGACGGTTGGCGTTGCATCGCGCTCGGACTGTTCAACCACGGCCGCCTGAATTCGACGATCTAAGGATTACGACCTTATGCTTGTATGTACGCTTGGATTAGCGTGGGCTGCTGCTTTTGCGTTTCGCTGCACCCATGAAGTCTGGAGCAAGTCTTGACACGTGACCACGCCGCGCTGTATATTTCTGGCTTCAAGATAGTCATGACTAACACATGACAGCAACAGTTGGGAAGGCCAATATGGCGGCCGAGAAGACAACAGGTCTATCGAATATATACTTCAGTCCGACTCAGGGCAGAAAACGACGCTAGATTCAAGGGCAAGTGGGTTATCATTTTTTATTCTACTCTACTTGTCGCGTGTGCGATACGGATCGCGCTTGCCGGCAACGAGCTCGGTCATGTACATCGCACGCACGAAATCCATCGCGATCGTCAGCTTGGGCGTGTGCAGGTTGCCTGTGCTTTGCAACCACCTGGAAATCGGCCGCCATTGCTGTCGGCCTCCCGTACAATCGCTCATCGAGTGCTCGCCTGTTTTCGCCGCCTCTAGTACACTGTACCACCACGATGCGCTCCGGGCTGACGATATTGGGCTGAGAACTCGTCGCTGTGTTGGTAGTCATCGAAAGCACGTTGCGGGTTCTCGTAAAGAGCTTGGTTGTAGTATGTCGTGCTCTGTAAGTGCACCAGCACGGGCTGGCGAGGCTTTCGCTAGAGTAGGACCTCACTGAAAATTGCTTGCCATTACCGTTGGCTTTCCCGTCAGTTGGTCGCAAGCAGCTCGGCACCGTCCGTTGGCCGCGGCGGCGGACTCGCGTTTGCACGCTGCCCTCACTCGAGTTTGTAGAAAAAGGCCGCATCACCGTCGATTTCTTCGGCGCTAGTTCAAAACCAACTCAGCGCAATTCGTGGCGGCGCCCAAGCGTACGCTCGCTCTCCTGTTCGAAGTTCGCTGGCGGCAGACGCTCCGCGTGCAGCGCCGTGTTTGGTCTCGCGTTCACTTGCTCGAGCTGAACGACGTCGCTCGCTTAGGACTCGCCGACTCGTTAGCGGCACGGTGGTTTGCGGAGTTGTGGTTGCGGCCGCCGCTTCTATAAGCAGTTGCGCTACGGGGAACGAAATGAGTTTTTGACGATGTGTGACGTCTCGGTGAAATTAGTAGCATTTCATATCTCACGTATGTTTTCATTTCAGCTTGCACGTATTTATCATATGCATTTGTATTCATCTTTTGTCACGTGTGACTCACTAATTTAAATACTTATTGTGCAGCCGTGGGCACACACCGTGCTGAAGACTGTGAGCGCTGGCGTCTGCGATGCCTGTCATCCATCTCTTTCGGCAGAGCAGCTTCAGAGGGACTGTGCGAGATGGGAAGGTAAAGTTATTTGTGTGTCATTTTTATCGCTTGTTTTTATAATAACGTGCACGTACTTGTCATATGTGTGCATCTTCATCTTCTGCCACGTGTGTCTTTTTTTACTATACTATTGCACGTGCAGCCGTGGGAAAACAGGCAGAAGGCTGTGTGCGCTGACGTCTGCAACGCCTGTCATCTATTGCTTCCGTCGGAGGAGCTCCCCAAAGAGTGAACTAGATTTGACAACGAGACTGGACTTGTACACTTCACCATAAATTCACTTAGCAGAATGGACAAACTTCATGTGTATGTAGAAAAATAAAAGATTTCGATGTCTCACTTTTGTCTTTCGTTGTTGCCATGACTGCGAAAGCAGTTACACATAGGTGGCTGACTACTTTTTCGCGCGTTTTTTTTCTGCGCAATTCGTTGCTCACTGCGCAGAGAAACAGGCGAAAAGAAGTATTAGGCCTGGCGGAAAATAAACAAAAAACAATGTTTGAACTTGGGACAAAAAGTTCCTCCGATTGGAGTATTTGAATCGATCAACCGTTCGTCCGGCAAGGTGCAATTGTGAGGACTAACGAGTGCCCGGTAATGTGTAAATGCGAGAATTGGCAGTTTCCTTATAAGATGAAAATGTGAGGACTAAATGTAGTCCTTTGAGCTGAATTGTTTGACTAACGGTTACTAACTGAGGTGTAAATGCGAGGAATAAATGTTGGTCCCTTGAGATTATCTGTGGGGGCTGTTAGACCCGGTGCCGTTAGTCCTTAAAGAGATTAATGGTTGTTGCAGCCCCATTAGTCCCCAAAAGGACGCACTATGCACCCTTTTGCCTTAGAGTGTATGAGGGACTGGGTGGGGTAGTGGTCTGTAGAAACTTCACTATCTGCCATTTAAAGACATACTGAAGAAAAATTATGAAAAATTGAAGAAAACGCGTAAATTCTATTAAGAAGGTGCGAATGTTTCGCTAAACAAAGTTCACACATTTTTGAGTAATTTGGATGTAGTTTGGTAGATTGTCAGCGCGCGGCGGCAGCACGTGACCCTTCTCGTCACATCCTCTGAGGCGCACGCAGGGTGCAGGTGTTCAGACCCTTCTCTTCCCTTTTTACACCTCTCCTTTCATCCTACTTTTTCCTTACATAAATGCACTTATACTTCAGCTCCAAGCTGGGAGCATTACTCGCTGCCGGTGCTGTTCGTAGTAGTAGGGTCACTCCACGCGAAACGTACTGTCACGGGCTAAGTAGATGCCTGAGGATGACGACGACGAAGTGCTGAATGTGAAAGTGCTCGGACTGCAGCGGCGTTGTACCCATTTGCTCGCCAGTATATTCGCCAGTACGCATTTGCTCGCCAGTGTATACTTTATTTCCCGTAACGTCATTGGTGGAAGGTGCGGGGTACCACTTGCTATACAGCCCAACGAGCTGGGTCTTCGCAGCGGACGGCGCATTGCAACTACCACGATGACTGACCAGGCTACTCAATGTCAACAAGATCCGTCAGCCCCGCGACCGATCGTTGTGGTGCAACCTCGTGACCCAGGACCATTCGACGGCACAAGTGGCATAGACGTCGATAACTGGCTGGTTCTATATGAGCGCGTCAGCAGCAGCAACCATTGGGATCCGACGCTTATGTTGGCAAACATCATCTTCTACTTGTATGGCACGGCAAGACTCTAAGACTCTGGTACGAGAAACATCAAGGAGAGTTGACTAGCTGGGACGTTTGTAAGCAGAAATTGCGCTATCTATTTGGGAAACCCATCGGATGTCAAGTGGCCGCTAAGAGCTTGCGACTCGTGCCCAGACAACCACAGAGCCGTACATCGCGAACATCCAGGACGTGTTGGCTTTGTGCCGCAAGGTCGACAAGGACATGCTCGACGAGGACAAAGTCGGACACATCCTGAAAGGAATTGCCGATGACGCCTTCAATTTTCTCCTGTGCAAGGACTGCTCGACGGTGGAGTCGGTCATCGAAGCATGTCATCGCTTCGAACAGGCAAAAAGTAGGCGCACAGTTCACTGATTTGACCGTCTTCCCAACACGATGGCTTCGTCCTCTTGCGAAGATTTTCAGACACTACATCAACCACCAGCGCTTGAAAACGTCACCAGAATAGTCCGTCGGGAACTCGAGGCTATGGCACCCGCTATAACTAGCGTCAGCGCGCCAGGACACAACCTCGATACTGCTTCAATGATACAGGCCGTGGTTCACCAAGAGATCGTGAATATGGGCATTTCGCCACCTCATCAAAATGCCCCTGCTACTTCCAGCTCGGCTCCAGTCGTTGCGGCTGCCACTCCAAACCGCACGTTCGTGCCAAGACGAAACCCAGCTGAATGGCACACTCGTGATGATCGGCCCATATGTTTCAAGTGCCATCGGATAGGACACATCGCGCGCCATTGCCGCAGCCGTTGGACCTCATAACCTCGACCGAGCTTCTATGATTGGGGGCCTCACTCCGAACGTGCACCTTATGCCCCGTCCTACCGTGCTGAGACAGATGCAGAGCATAATCCAGAACGTCGGACCAGCCGCTCGCCATCGCCCATGTGTCGTCAGTCCCACTCGCCCCAACCCCGCCGTTCTCGGTCTCCCTACGACCGTCGCTTGGAAAACTAGCCAGTGCAGCCCCCGGAGGTGACGCTGCATACACGACTCGGAGAGCAAATGCTCTGATTACTCCCGGCCAGCGGTGGAACCTTCTTACAATTCTCGTTGATGGTTTACCTGTAACTGCTCTTATTGATACCGGTGCACAAATATCTGTGATGAGCTCAGACCTCCGCCGCCGCCTCCAAAAAGTTCTGACGCCTCGATTGCACCTACCGTTCGTACAGCGGATGGGAGTACTCCTGCTGCGCTTGGAATGTGCACTGCGCGATTAACTATTTCTGAGCATCAAACTTTAGTTCTGTTCGCTGTACTGGAAAATTGCCCTCATGACCTCATCCATGGACTCGACTGTCTGACTTCAAACGCTGCGCTCATTGACTATTCTAAAGGTCTTCTTCGGCTTGAACTACCATCCTTCTCAGAGACCGTTTCTACCAGCCCACCTCGCCTACGCTCTGTCGATTTCCTCAGACTGCCGCCGCAAGCCGCAGTCCAAGTCCAACTCTCGCCATATCCTTCAGTACCCGATGGTGATTATGTTGCTGCCCCAATTTCTGACGTGGACATGACACGTAATGTTGCACTCGCCAACAAAATGGTTACCGTTAAGGACAATCGAACTTCATTTCCCGTCCTCAATTTTGGCTTCTCAGCGCAAGTTATTCCTCGCGGCATGTCACTTGTGCATCTGACACCACTGGTCGACCACACAGTTTCCGCCCTAACCACCGATTCGTCACCTGATTTTTCATCAACGTCGCTCTCGTCACGTTCCTGTTCCGACCTTTTCAAGCCAATGCTATCTGACAAGCTCACCTCTGAACAAGTCTCTGCTCTCTGCCGTGTGCTTGCTTCTTATCAGGACATCTTTGACTTCGGCGACCGTAATTTGGGCCAGACATCCGTGGTAACCCATCGCATCGACACCGGTGACGCTCGACCCATTCGCCGACGAGCCTACCGTGTGTCAGCCCCGGAGCGTGCTATTATACAGCGAGAAGTCGATAAAATGCTTCATAAGGGCATAATCGAACCCTCATCTAGTCCCTGGTCCTCACCCGTTGTACTTGTTAAAAAGAAAGACAATAGCTGGAGATTCTGTGTTTATTCCCACCATCTCAACCTTATTACCAAGAAAGATGTCTATCCCCTAACGCGCACAGATGATGCACTCGATTGCTTGCACGGTGCCAAATATTTCTCTTCAACAGACCTTCGCTCAGGCTACTGGCAGATCGCTGTGGACGACAAAGACAGAGAGAAGACGGCCTTCGTGACTCCTAATGGACTTTATCAGTTCAAGTTGATGCCTTTTGGATTATGCAATGCCCCCGCGACTTTTGAGCGCGTAATGGACTCTCTCTTTCGAGACATGAAGTGGACCATCTGCCTCTGCTATCTTGACGACCTTATTGCTTTTTCGACTACTTTCGACGACCATCTTACCCGTCTGTCCACAGTGCTTGATGTTTTCCGACGTGCCAACTTGCAACTTAACTCGTCCAAATGCCGCTTTGGGCAACGCCAAATCGGCGTACTCGGCCATCTTGTTAATGCTATGGGCGTTCAACCAGACCTTGCGAAAGTTCGAGTAGTTCGCGACTTCCCCACACCCCGCTCAGCCAGGACGTCCGAAGTTTTCTGGGACTGTGTTCCTATTTCCGTTGTTTTGTCGAGAAGTTTGCTGAAGTAGCCCGTCTTCTAACCTGCCTTCTAAAAACGGATGTCACATTCACCTGGGGCCAACAGCAAGCAAACGCCTTCTCGTCGCTCGTTGACATTCTCACCAATCCACCAGTCCTAGCACACTTCGACCCATCTGCCGCCACGGAGCTTCGTACTGACACCAGTGGCCACGGCATAGGCGCAGTGCTGGCGCAGCGGCAACAAGGCATGCACCGGGTCGTCGCATATGCATATGCACCGGGTCGTCGCATATGCTGTTGTCGCGCTCGGAACAAAATTATTCCATCACAGAACGCGAGTGCTTAGCTCTCGTCTGGGCCATTGCGAAATTCCGACCGTACCTGTATGGCCGATCATTCTCAGTTATTACGGACCACCATGCGCTTTGCTGGCTCTCCTCACTTAAGGACCCTTCGGGACGCCTTGGTCGCTGGGCGCTGCACTTACAAGAGTACACTTTTTCCGTATCCTATAAATCCGGACAACTTCACAAGGATGCCGACTGCTTGTCCCGTTACCCAGTCGATCCCTCTGACACGATGGAAGATGGACAAGAGACCCTCGTTCTTTTAATTACCGACTTCACCGACATAGCTGCTGAACAACGTTGCGACCCCTCTTTGCGTGCTATTATCAATGGTCTGCACTCATCTCACCCTGACCACTCCTCACAACTGTTCGTTCTTCACAACTCTGTGCATCTTCGCTCAGACTTTTTGGCCCAGCTTCATGATGCCCCCTCCGCTGGACACCTAGGGGTGTCACGCACGTATGACCGCATTCGCCGCCGATTCTTTTGGCCTGGCCTCTACCATTCTGTGCGACAGTACGTTGTGGCATGCGACCTCTGCCAGCGCTGCAAGACACCTGCTTAGGGACCTGCTGGTACCCTCCAGCCCATTGAAGTACCAGATGAGCCATTTTTCTGAGTCGGCCACGATCTTCTAGGACCTTTTCCCGTGTCGGCCACCGGTAATAAGTGGATTGCTACTGCTACCGACTACGCAACGCGATGTGCCGTTAAACGCGCCCTCCCCACCAGCTGCGCTACTGATGAAGCCGCTTTCCTTCTTCATGACATCGTTCTGCGTCATGGTGCTCCTCGTCAGTTGATCACCGACCACGGCCGCTGTTTTCTATCTGAAGTAGTCGACGAGCTCCCGCGATGCTGCTCTACCCACCACAAGTTCACTACAGCGTACTATCCGCAAACCAACAGCCTCACGGAACGCCTCAACCGTACCCTGACGAATATGTTAGCGATGTATGTCTCAAAGGATCACAAAGATTGGGACATCCACTTACCTTTCGTTACCTTCGCATACAACAGTTCACGTCATAATAAAGCTGGATTTTCACCTTTTTACCTACTGTTTGGTTATGACCCGCCTTTGCCCATAAACACCATGCTCCAATCTGACGCCCCCTCATCGACTGCTTATGCTCGTGATGCTCTGGCCCGAGCTGACATTGCCCACCAAGTTGCCCGGGATCGTCTATGTGCCTCACAGCTCAACCAAAAGAGTGCTTACGATCGCCGGCACCGTGACGTCCAGTACTCCCCGGGGTCGCTTGTCTTGCAGTGGTTACCATCACGTCGTGTTGGTCTCTGCGAAAAACTGATGTCCCGTTACGTTGGCCCCCACCGCGTCATACGCAAGGTCACTAGCGTGACCTATGAGATAGCTCCACTCCATACCACGTCATTACCAGCTTCAGTCCCGACCGATATAGTGCACGTCTCACGGCTTAAACCATACTACTCACGCCCCGAGAATTGATCGCACCAAAACGGTGCTTCTGCTGCCGGCGGGTAATGTCACGGGCTAAGTAGGTTCCTGAGGATGACGACGATGAAGTGCTGAATGTGAACGTGCTCAGACTGCAGCAGCGTTGTACCCATTTACTCGCCAGTATATTCACCGGTACGCATTTCCTCGCCAGTGTATACTTTATTCCCCGTAACAATACCAGTCATTTAGGCGACTGTCACACAGGTCTTGTTAATTCGGGAGGCAATCGCCGGGCTAATTCCAAGGGCCGAAGTATCGGCCCCCCGAACCGCACTACGAAAGCGTGGACAATTTAGAAGTGGTCCTTCCCGGCGCGCCAGCGGACGCCGGCTGTGGCACAAAGAACAAGTCAGAGCCGAGAGTTGATAAACAAACAAAATTATATTCTCAATAATGGCAGATCGAAAACAACACACAAGAATGCACACTTCACAATAGTTGAATACACTATGTCACCCACCAAACAACGTACTACACAGTACAATCAGCCACACTCGAAACAACGGACACAGACAACAATACACACTACAATGCAGTCGTATGCATTAAACAACCAAGACACTTAGAGACTAAAGAGATAGAGAACCTATTCAGTCCAAAGTTCTTGGAACAAAAGTCTGGATGATACTCTTCCGAGAATCACTCACTCAAAGTCCAGCGTTGTTGTCGTTCCGCTGTCCCCTGAAGTTTCTCTTCCAGGAAACCTCGCGTCTTCAGTTGGCCTCTCTCCAAGCTTCCAACTTCTTCGCCGGAAACACGTCGACTTCACACACGCAGCTGTTGCCACGCGTCTTCGCTCGATAGCGGTAAACACACGCTCTTGCCTGTAGCTCGAGCCTTCACCCCTCAGGTGGAAATCCTCTTCTTCTCCTGCTTTGTCCCTACGGACAAAACCTTCGCCGACTACGCGGCGGAATCCCTACGCGCTCTGGCGCTAACTTCCGTCTTCTCCTGATCTCTCATCTCGGCTGCTCGGTTAAATACCTTCCGCGCGGCATTCCAGAAAGTTCTCGTCATTTCGTCGGCGCGATACGCAGCGAAGGCTGGGGAGAAGGCGAGACGGTTGACTCAACCCGGCGTGACCAGAAGGCGAGACGGATGACTCAACCCGGCGTGACCACGCCTCTTTCGTTCTACAAATTTCGCGGGCTTGCTCAGCCGCCGATGTTGGGTGAGGAGGTTCATCGGCGAAGCCACGCTTCCGAGGGGAGAGCGCGCGCCCGGGCAGCCTTGGATGTTTGTTTTCTTTTTTTTCCTTTTGACCTCCTGGCGTCTCTCTCACACGTTATCGCAAGAGTTTGGCGGCGCGTCCATTTTTAGCGCTCGTTCTGTGACACTGCCCCCCACTTTCAGAATATTATCTCATAATATTTAAAACCACACAAACGAGCGCGAACAGTCACCACACACTCTCACAGACTGTAACACACTCCGGCGCTCATGACACTTCACATTCACAATAGATCACTCAATACAACTGTACATTGTAATTCAATTCCACAACACATGAAATATAGCCACAGGTACATGACTACAACACTTCATCACACATTCCAAACAATACAAATGTATAAAGTTCTCTCAATACAACAATTACTATACTCACATCATTACTATACATCACATCACCGTAACAAACATTTTGACTCACTCAACATACAGTTGCGACACAGGACAACAAGAACATTAACACAACATATGGCACTCAGCCCTGCCAAACACAATTCGATTCCACCTCAGCACCTATCCTGTGTATTTCGAGCAGCGCTTGCGTCCTTTCTTGCGGTGCTCACTCGATCTCTTCTTGTTTTTCCTTGTTCTTTTTGGGCGAGCCTTTTCCAACGACGGGGTCTGAGGCGGCGTCTCAGCCATCGTTGTCACTTCTGACACTGTTAACGGGTGATAACGCTCAACCGATCCTGTCACCCGCTTGTTCATGTCATGACATTGGGCCTGGCTGGCCGACTCCGTCCCCTTTACACTGTCTGCCGGTTGAGGTTGTGTCGACGCACGTCCAGCTGTTCTGCCCGTGAACTCATTCAACACAATCATCATCTCATTCACTGTCTCTTGCGCCGCGGCTTCACCTTGGGCTCTAGTGAGATCCGTCACGGGATGCTCCTCCACTGTATCTCGCGGTCGCTGGGTTGGCGAGGGCTCTATCTTAGGGTCTTCTCCCAAGCATTCCGGATCTTTCGGTCCTCGCGCCCCGTCGATGTTTCCAATGACAAGGTCGTACAGGGGGGTCGTCATGCATAAAGCAGTAACCTTCCCGCTGAAGTACGGGGTTTTAACCTCAATTTCTCCTTCGGGAAGCATCCGAACGGTAAGGTCAATTAGGCAAACCGGTTTCGTTTTGCCTGTTAACTCACTTTCCCGTACCAGATCTCTCCGCACAATAACAGTGGAGCTGCCGGTATCTCTTAACACCGTACTCATTTTGTCTGCAACTTTGCCAGGCAGCGTTGGCATTCCCTTAGAAACACCGGTTGGCTGTTTTGCCATTACCGCACCCACAATAGGAATTTTCTCCCCACTTTTCAACTCTACGAATTCATCTGTGATGGCCTTATCATCGGATTTCGGTGCTGCTAGCACACAGGACACCTGGTGAGTTTGACTGGCTCCGTTTCGACATGCGTCTGCTTTGTGCCCAGTCTGACCACACTTGAAACATTTTACAACCGTAGGGCTCGTAAGGATTGTTCGACAGTTTTTCGCGCGATGACCTAGTCGGTTACACAGAAAACATCGCGGAATGCTCTCTGGTGCACGCTTCTTTTCTTCGGGAGCCAATTTCTTCGACTCCTCGGGACAATCCATCTTGACCTCGGCCAAATTAGTTCCACCTTGCGCTTCCAGGAGTTGATCAGCCAATTCAAGCATTCCTTCAAGTGACTCAGCGTTCTTCTCTTTCAAGTACAGCGACAGGCTTGGGTGGCAACTAGTAAGAAATTGTTCTCTAATTAGGAGCTCTCTAAGTTCATCGTACTCCTGCGCTGTCCCTGAAAGTTCAATCTATCTGTCGAAATAATGGCTAAGTCGGGCAGCGTACTGTGTAGCCGTCTCACCATCAGCTGGCTTTCCTGTCCGAAATCTGTCCCGGAATCCTTCTACAGTAAATCTAAATCGCTTCAGCAAAGCAGCTTTCAACTTTGCATTTTTGGCTGCATCGGTCGGCGTCAGCCTACCGTACACACTGAGCGCTTCCCCACTCAAGCAAGTACTCAAAGCAGTTGCCCATTGATGTTCCGGCCAATTCTGGCTCCTCGCAATCGTCTCAAATCGGTGAAGGTACGCGTCAAGGTCGTCCGTTCTTTCATCAAACGCCACGAGCAGCTTGCTTGGGTTCAAGCGGAATCCATGATCTTCCCGTTCGCTGCTTTCAACTCTAGCTTGGACAGGAGTTTCACTTCGCTGTTGCAAACAGAGCCGCTCGAGTTCCATCTCATGCTGTTGCTGCTGTTCCCTTTCCTCTTTTTCTTCTTTCGCCCTCTCAGCTGCCAGTCTTTCTTTCTCCAGCTCCAACTTCAATTGCAGCTCTCTTTCTTCTTTCAGCTAAGGCTCCTTTGCCTCTCTTTTTTTTTCAGCTGTCGCTCCTTTGCTTCTCTTTCTTCTCTCGCCTTTTCAGCTGCCAACTTCTCTCGTTCCAACTCAGCTGCTTTTTGTTCCTTGGCTCTCTCAGCTGCCAACCTCTCTCGTTCCAACTCAGCTGCTTTTTCTTCCTTGGCTCTCTCAGCTGCCAACCTCTCTCGTTCCAACTCAGCTTCTTTTTCCGCTTTGGCTCTTTCGACCGCCAGCCTTTCTTTTTCCAGCTCAGCTGCCTTTGCTTCTTTGGCCCTCTCTTTTTCTTCTTTTCCTTCTGGGTGACCCACTTCCGTAGTTCGGTGCCAGAAAGACCCATCTTCTCACCAAGAGCGACTAACTTTTCGAGATCGATGGTGTCTCGCAACTCGCAAATAAAACCTTGCCGCGTGCAAAAAGTATCTGCCTAAATCAGTCTATTGGAACACTCCCCTGCACTCGTTAACGAGAACACTGAAGAACACACAAAATCGTTCCGATAGCACTATCAACAACTCGAGGCTCTTTCTCACTACTTTGGACACACTGTGCACCAAAAGGTCCTGTCGCGGACGCCAGATTAATTGTCACACAGATCCCGTTAATTCGGGAGGCAATCGCCGGGCTAATTCTAAGGGCCGAAGTATCGGCCCCCCGAACCGCACTACGAAAGCGTGGACAATTTAGAAGTGGTCCTTTCCGGCGCGCCAGCGGACGCCGGCTGTGGCACAAAGAACAAGTCAGAGACGAGAGTTGATAAACAAACAAAATTATATTCTCAATAATGGCAGATCGAAAACAACACACAAGAATGCACACTTCACAATAGTTGAATACAATATGTCACCCACCAAACAACGTACTACACAGTACAATCAGCCACACTCGAAACAACGGACACAGACAAAAATACACACTACAATGCAGTCGCATGCATTGAACAACCAAGACACTTAGAGACTAAAGAGATAGAGAACCTATTCAGTCCAAAGTTTTTGGAACAAAAGTCTGGATGATACTCTTCCGAGAATCACTCACTCAAAGTCCAGCGTTGTTGTCGTTCCGCTGTCCCCTGAAGTTTCTCTTCCAGGAAACCTCGCGTCTTCAGTTGGCCTCTCTCCAAGCTTCCAACTTCTTCGCCGGAAACACGTCGACTTCACACACGCAGCTGTTGCCACGCGTCTTCGCTCGATAGCGGTAAACACACGCTCTTGCCTGTAGCTCGAGCCTTCACCCCTCAGGTGGAAATCCTCTTCTTCTCCTGCTTTGTCCCTACGGACAAAACCTTCGCCGACTACGCGGCGGAATCCCTACGCGCTCTGGCGCTAACTTCCGTCTTCTCCTGACCTCTCATCTCGGCTGCTCGGTTAAATACCTTCCGCGCGACATTCCAGAAAGTTCTCGTCATTTCGTCGGCGCGATACGCAGCGAAGGCTGGGGAGAAGGCGAGACGGTTGGAATGCCCTCCGCGATGGATGACTCAACCTGGCGTGACCACGCCTCTTTCGTTCTGGAAATTTCACGGGCTTGCTCGGCCGCGGATGTGGGGTGAGGAGGTTCGTGGGCGAAGCCACGCTTCCGAGGGGGGAGCGCGCGCCCGCGGAGCCTTGGATGTTTGTTTTCTTTTTTTTCTTTTGACCTCCCGGCGTCTCTCCCGCGCGTTATCGCAAGAATTTGGCGGCGCGCCCATTTTTAGCGCTCGTTCTGTGACAGCGACCACCTCAAATCGATTCAAAAAATATCCTACTGATTTACTGCATTGAAAGCAGTGAATCAATAGAATGTTTCGGCAAGTAAAAATTGTAGCCACGTGAGTTTTTCCGAATTTATCCAAATGTGGTGTGGCTAATGTTCATAAAAAGTATTTTTATTGTGCCACTTCTCTTTACATACTAAATTTAGATTATATAAGTAATGGTGACTGTGCAAGGTACTTTGAGCTAATCATCATTAGCTCATTTTTTTGGCCACATACATCTACAAGAATTAAGGCGAAAGCGGTTATGTTTGTAGTTTTTCTATTGCAATACTGCTGTTTTAATGTATGTCTGAGAAATAAATATTTACTCCATAGAAGGTATATTTTACAAAAAAATTGCCTTTGCACCCCTCAAGTCACTAAAATTTACGAGAAAGAAAATCACTAATTTCCCAAAACAACTTTGTCGACATTGAGGCCAATTTGCACCACATGGTTGCCTAAGTAAAGATAACATTTATATCTAACTGGAAAGAAAATAACTAGTTCTTTTGATATACCAAGTTTTATCATTACAATTTTTGTTTCATGGAAGAAAATTATTTTTGAAGTTTACAATTGGCGGCTATTCTATTTGGTTATATGGTAGTGTTCCTCTAGTTCCTCCTGGCCCCGGCATTTCTCAAGACAGACAAGGCGTTTCCTCTCTGCCTGAGTATAAAGCGACAACATGCCTCGCACGTTGCTGATGTCCTCGCATGCGCCCTTCGTGCGACTGAGATGGGTCGGCTTGATTCCCCTTTTCTTCAGCGGCGTTCGTATTGCTCGCTCTCGTTCATTTACCCTACTGAAACGTTCCGCATATACGGATCCGTACATACGCAATTATTGGACTACGGAAAGCCGCATCATGCGGAAAGATGCGAACATCCGCAGCTTACGGAAAGCGCCATATCATGCGAAAAGATGCGGACATCCGCAGCTTACGGAAAGCGTCATATTGTGCAGAAAGATGCGGACGTCCGCAGCTTACGGAAAGTGCCATATCATGCTAAATTACCCGATAAGCAGCTTACGGAAATCAGCATAATGCAGAAACCATGCATCTATCTGCTGCATCTTGCAAAGATCAAATGGACATCCTAGATCTCGAGTAAAAGCAATTGGCCATTCACGTTGTTTGCAAAAGCAAGTACTGTGTAGATATATACATGAATATTTCATTCTTAATATGTTGCATGAAGGTGAAATATGTTTGCTATCTGAAACAGCCTTGATGAGTAAACAAAGGCTTGAAAGAAACAAATGTGTTAAGAAGCTACTTAATGAGGGATTGAATCATCGGCATCTTTCTAATTGTCGTGATGCGGAAGCAAAATTACCTTTCAAATAAAATACATTACAAAACTACTGAATTAACATGCTAGTGATCATAAATGGTGGTTACATTGCAACACATTATAGCAGTGTTCTATGCAAGACCTAAAGAACTTTTAAAGTTATTATTATCAATAGAGAAGCATTATTGTACACACCATCCCTGCTACAATCAATATATTTTTTCATTTGTCTGTATGCTCCAGCTGTGAATGGTGACATTGCAGTGTTGATGGTACACAAATGAGGTGACTACACCGTAATTTCACGAGCGCCACCTAAGCCACAGGATGGTGGCACAAAACACAATGTAACAGCAATTTTAGAACGAAATGTTTAAACATAAATAATAATCATAGCACTGTGAAAGTGTGGCGCTGTGTTTGTCTCATGAACGCCTTGTGGAGATCGGCGAAATGCTGCTTGAGGCTCCAGCACCACTGTAAATTTGGAAGGTCACTGCCATATAACTTAAGTGTCCTTCATAGGCACCTGGAAATGAAAATAATTGGCACAAATAGTGTCAGAGACACATGTTAGCGCATTAGTTCACATGCACAAGAAATATAACACACAGAATGAAACTGAAAATCTAAGGCACACAATCCTTCATGGTATGCATATGTGAATAATAGAAGGAATGAGTGTATAAATTAGTTCTGCCACATCAAAGAAAACAGCATGCTTATCACAGTGAAAATAACTAGGTTGTCATAATTTTCAATGGTAGAGATAATAGATTAATATGTCCTTATGAAATTACAGTTTGAATGCTTCCTGCACAGTAAAACTTTAGAAACTGCAAGTGAAAGCTCTCAATGTAAATTTAATAGTGTGTGCATGTACATCTGCTGCCTTTATACTATATAGTTTGTGCACAAAATTGGCATCTTGAACAGTTTTGAGAGTTAAACCTATGCAACTTATGAAGGTTAAAATCACCATGAAAGCAAGCAGGACAGGGCAGGTGCCATTAAAATCTGTGCAAGCCAGATAACTATAACCGAACTGCACACATATAAGGGGGCAAGAGTACCAGAAATTCGGCTGCTGACTCGCAGGTCGCAGTATCAAATCCCGGCTTCATTTCTGATGGAGGCAGAAATGCTGTAGGCACGTGTGCTCAGATTTGAGTGTACGTTAAAGAACCCCAAGTGGTCGAAGTTTCCAGTGCCCTCCACTATGGCGTCTCTCATAATCATATCCTGGTTTTCGGACGTGAAACCCCACATATAAATCAAGAATAACAGAAATAAACTGCCAACAGAAAAGTTAGGTGCATGTGCTATCTGTAAGTGCTTACACCTTACTACATACAGCATGCTCAATCCATTTTAAATACCGATATTGAAAATAACTGCTCTATTAGGAATGTAAAAGGTAAGGTAGAACTGAACGACTCTACAAAAAGTGACCCTATTATGACATCACGTTTTCTTATAACAA
Source organism: Rhipicephalus microplus (assembly GCF_043290135.1). Taxonomy (NCBI): domain Eukaryota; kingdom Metazoa; phylum Arthropoda; class Arachnida; order Ixodida; family Ixodidae; genus Rhipicephalus; species Rhipicephalus microplus. Next base: position 305,371,185 of record NC_134710.1, on the reverse strand, counting down.
AATTGACTAAGACTCTGAAATATCATTATGCAAGAAAACATCTTCAAAAGAACAATCAAGTTTGAAGTCATATATTTTTAATATGGCTACTATGACTATAACCAAGAAATCGACCTCAACATGGCTAATGTTAGTTTTTAAGGCCTATGTTCACTAGACAATGAACTATACCACAAAAAGCACAGCGTTCAGGCAAAGCACCACACAAAAAAAGAAAGCAGTCCTTTTTGTTATTACCTACAATGCCTTTAAAATGGTATTTTTACCTCTACTTCCCGCTTTTTATCAAAGTAACTGGTGTAAAACAAGTTAGCTGAAAATGCACTGTGCCTCCAAAACCTGTTGGTTGAATCTGAATTTTTAAAAAATGGTGAAGCTTGCACTAAATTAGGCTCCACAAGCCTTAGAACAGCGAGACTGCATGACTCTTAGGACTACTTTGGTTACTTGTGTTTTGTTTCTGGGCCTAAGCATAAAGACAAGGGCTTACTGAATTGCTGCTAACAAACAAATGCTTTCGAAATTGCCCGAGCGTCAAAGGATGCTCAGACATTTGTTGTTTTTCGCACTGGGCTATTCTACACCAAACATACAAACCATACTGCCTGGCGACCATCACAGATGTATAGTTTAAAAAATGATGGTAATTTACTCTTCTGAAAATAGCTATTTGCAGAAATGTTTTGAAGAGAAAAAAGTAGTGGTCACGTGGGTACCTTCAGAATTTCGCAGAATGTCGTGCGGGTGTTATTTGTGAGAAAAATTTCAAAGTACCGCTTTTTCTTGCCATATCAAATTTGATCTACATATTAAGTAAAGGTGCTTCTTAAAGTATTTGAAGCCGAGTAACATTAGTGCAATTTTTCCCCTACATAGGCTTTGAAGAATTCAGCCAAACTGTTTATCGTTTGCATTTCTTGTATGGCAATACTGCACTTTGTATGAATATTTGAGCCACAAATACTCACTGCACAGAAGTTATATTTCACGAAAAAAAATAATGTTAGGTCCAGATTACAAATATCACTACATAATCGTTTTTGTCCACATTGAGATGCAACTTGAGCTGTGTGTTTATCTAATTGAAAATTACTTTTATGTGTGTGTTGAAAGCAAATAAACAGTTCTTGTTATATGGCAATTGTTATCATTACAATTTTTGTTTAAACGAGGAAAATGATCTTTGAAGTCTCCTATTGAGGGCCATGGAGAACTTCGGAACGAAAGCTGTCGTATATCAAATGCAGAAAACAGCCATCATAAGAAAACTTCAAAAATTTATTTCTACTTTAAGACAAAGTGTAATCATATAACTTGCCATATAAAGAGAACTGCTTCCTTGCTTTTGATGTGGCAAAAAATTGCACTATTATTACTGATTGATTGATTGATATGTGGGGTTTAACGTCCCAAAACCACTATATGATTATGAGAGACGCCGTAGTGGAGGGCTCCGGAAATTTAGACCACCTGGGGTTCTTTAACGTGCACCCAAATCTGAGCACACGGGCCTACAACATTTCCACCACCATCGGAAATGCAGCCGCCGCAGCCGGGATTCGAACCCGCGCCCTGCGGGTCAGCAGCCGAGTACCTTAACCACTAGACCACCGCGGCGGGGCCACTTATATTACTGAGCTTCATGCACTACACACAATCACCTTTACTTAATACCGAGACCGAATTTGGTGTAGAAGAGGCAGTATTTTTTGAAACACTTTACTTTTTACAAACAACACCCAGACGACATCCTGGGAAGTCAAAAAGGCACCAACGTGGCCTAATATTTTGTTCTCTGCGATATATTTTAGCATTTTGCTGTTTTCCATGCAGTAACCGAGCACAATATTTTTTTTTCAAAACACATTTAGTACGGTTGGCAAAATGGCTGGGATGTTTGATGTGTAATTGCTTCACTGCCAGCATTTATTCTTCCGAAGCTCTAGCTATCACATCTCTGTTACTGCCTCCCTCACATACAATGCCTGCATAGGAAAGAAAAACAAAGGCAGGTCCGACAAAGTTCGCAAGGCAAGATATTTTCATGTTGGATAAATTCATCACCATAAACAGCAGCAAAATAACATTCATTTTGAGTAGTCCAAGACACAAGCTATATACCAGCATACTAAGAGCCAAGCACAAACTTTTCATTTGAACATGTGTGGTGATAGACAGGAAGCACTTATTGCAAGACTGATCAGTCTGTAATTAACTGAATGAAGTACCATGCACTGTTCAATCCAACACCACATAGGCATCTTTGCTATAGCAATGCCATGTGTCATTGATTCATGCACTAGATGGGACAATGCAAATGTAACAAAAAAGGTGAAAAAAGAAAACAAGGAAAAAAAAGAAGAAAAGGAAGATGCAAAGTAGGAGCAGTGTAGCACTACTTTTACTTTGCACCCCCCTTTTCTTTCTTCTTTTTTCTTCTTTTCTATCATTTATCTTTTTTTTTTTGCTTTTCTTACCCCCAACCTCCAACAGGAGAACACTTTGTATCACTGCAACCTAACTTGAAAAGAAGCAAGGGCTGCGCTCTTCTGCATTATAGGTTTTTTTTTCAGACAAACATTTCCAACAGGCACACACGCCTACACCAAAAGATGATGTCATTACTGACCCCATTTAAACTAACACGCCAAGGATGACAAGGTGACTTCTAAAAAATAGGTCCTCCTATCGCAACATCGGCCAGCCTGTCTGAGGCACTTCCACTGTTCACCTTGATTACTCCACTAGATGTTTCCATCTGTCGACTCACATCTTCATTTTGGATAACACTAAGACGAGCTTACAATGATGAATACGCACAAAAGTTTAGTGATGTATCATGTATGAAATTAAGCAACTCTGTTAAAAAATTATTGATAGCTTGCTTCCAGGCTTTTTATACTGTAGTCTGAAACTTCGTAATGTCTTCTATGCACATGAACCAGATTGACAACGTAATGCACAACATGCTTAAGAATACTGCGAGGAACATGATAACGACAAAATGACCGGCCACCCAAATTTTTCGCTGTACATGTTTATAAAATGTTCATGTACACCCAAACGAGGTGCTTATAATACAAGCCGAAAAAACCTACAAGTAGGGCCTTGGAGCCTTCTGGAAGTAGACGTGTTGCATTTTTTCTGTGGAGGGCTTTACACCCATAAGTGAGGAACAAAACTCCTGTATAATGAAGAATGTTGGCAGCTATCAGTTATAGAAAAACCTAATGCAGCTAATCTTCCCCGACACATCTGTACATTTAGAGAGGTGACGTAGCTTCTGTGATTGTGGCAGTAACTCCAACAGGACCAGTGCGAAAATTGGCACTACTTGGCTAGACAAATGTCCAAACATGCCTGCCCGACTCCCTCTAGCCATCCCGGCTGAATCTGACACATGATTTCTTAACTGCTGGCTGGACAAAAACAAAACCACTGAAGCACTCACAATACACAGCGTGAAGTTCCTCTGGAGTGGTCAACTTCGTCTTCTGCGATGAAAGAGCAGCACAGTGTACTGATAAGGCACTCCTTGCAATGGTTTTCAATGCCACACAATGACCATGATGTTCCTGTCGAAGAGAGCTTCGGGAGCTTGGAGGGTGCTTGCTCTTTTCTGGGGGCTGCTGCCGCTCCTCGTTTTCTGCTCAAGGTCAACCTGCACAAAGTTGTAGACGAGGCTTTAGGAGTTGTATATAATGATATACAAATTTTTGCTGAACACACATTTCCTCGTGGCACACTGAGGAATTTCTTATAAAACCTAAGGCCTCGCATATGCAAACATTTACAATCGATCCGAAGATGCACTCGACTCTAAAGGAGCAAGTTTGTTATGTAGTGTATATAAAGAAAGGTCATTCAGCACAACCACAACTACAGTTGCACACGAAAACGACATTTTACACGATCCTGTTTATTTACATGGTCCATTTTATTTTATTTACACGGTCCATTTTACACGGTCCTGTTTTACACGATCTGGTCTGCATGAACTCTTGAACCGAGCACCATATAGATTGAAAGACACACACAGAGTTTGAGACAAACCTAGTTTCCCGTGGAGCATCCTCTTGCACTATAACAACACATCTCAATTTAGTTAGTTGGTCAGAACGAGGTGAAAACAGCTCGCACTTGAAAAGCACGGGCAGAAGGAATGATGCCTGCACCCTGTGCTCCCTGTACATTCTCGTTGAGGGTGCAGTTTTCACCTTATCCTTATGCAATTTCGCCTTTATAACATTGTTCGCTGCATAATCTTTGTGGCATTAAAGTGTGTGACACCGTCATGTGTATCCCATGTAATTTATAAAAATAAAATACAAGATAGCTTGATTCAAAAATAACAAAGTGCATCCAGTGCCATGTCTTGTAGCCATTCTTTAGGCAAGTGACAGAATGATTTATTCTTCAAAACATATCTTACTTGTAACCACTACAAGAGGTAACTCGTGCACTGGCACATTCTGTTTGCCTCTTCAGATTATAAGGTACCTTTTTTACACCAGAAAGTCTTCAAGAAGAATAGATGTGTTGTAATTGTGAAGAAAGAAAAGTAGAAGGAAAAAAAGATAACCTGCCCTGTACAGGGTCCGAGCCTGCGAACTTCGAATAACATGTCCGATGCTCTATCAACTGAGCTACCATGGCGGCTATCCCTCTTCCATTTTGTATGGTATATATGTGCATTTATACATGGAAGAGTCAGTCAGCACTGCTTGTTACCATTATGGCGAGTGCGGGACAGCTTTTTTTTTTTTGCCTACTGGCAATTACATTACGATTGCAACTACGTTACGATTACTTCCAATATCCCTATACTTCTTTGGCAGCATTATGCATCTGTCAGTTCTCAGAAAATCTGCTAGTCACAGGAGGTGGCAATGGTTCACCCTCCCACCTAAATGCATGTACTTGAACACATGCACAACTGATTGAAATAAAAAACAAGTCACACACTGCTAAGATTACTGAGATTCACTGTTTCAGATTCATGAGTAAAGGAAAGAACTATAAATTTAAGGGTTTGTTGTCTTTGTTGAACACATTATAATGAGAACTAGCAGAAAATGATGCCAAACAAACTATAGGGGATGTTATCAAAGGTAACTTTAACAAAATTGTGAAAAGAAAAGTGAACAAAAACGTAACTTGGCAACGTTTTTTGACAATTGAATTGACATTACTTTTTATAACATCCCTATATTTTACTGGGTAATGTTGTCGGGTAATTCTCATTATTAGAGTGGTGAGTAGGCTGACAAAGAAAGCATATATGGCATTGATACTTCTTTTGAACACCTAATAGTTTGAGGACCTTAAAAGAGCGGAAGCTACTTTGAGTAGACCAGAATATTTAGTTGGAGCGAAAAAAACAAATGTACACACATTGTTACCAGGCTTTTTAACACATTTTGAGACATAAAAGTGTATGCTGCCAGTAATGTTAAGTACCATTACTTTTGTCACACTATGCACTGTAGCAGGTGTAGTTAGAGTGGTGATAGTGAAGGATTAATCAAGCACGCCACCAACTGTGTTCCCATCAATGGTCGCGTATTTTAAAAATAAACCTGCTGTATAATAAAAAAAGTTTAGAGCATTTATGTTTTTATCCAAATCAAGTTAAACCGACTGGGTAAGCAAACCATTTGCATAAAATCAAAAGGCATAAAGTGATTCATGTATTATAGCTATGTGAACAATTTCAGCAACGCAGGGCAAAGTGACAACAGTTCTATTAAAAACCCCTCTCATTATAATATGCATGAAAAGCACCACACCAGAATATTTTATAGTGCATGTAATATCGAGACTACTAGACTGTCTATTGACCTTTTAGAAGAAGGGTATCTCCTTCACGTTCAAGGGGCAACCACTTACCCTTTTGCTGAGCTTTTCTGTGAATATTTCCTGAATTTCAGATATTATTAGGATTGACTTAGAGTGAAAAGATTTTGCTTACGCATTGAAACCTAGTTCTGTATGTAACTGCAATTATGGGTGCCAAACCACCTCCAATTAATTTTTAACATTTAACTCATTTTTTAACTGCAGCAGCACAACTAGCTGTGGGTGCCCAAAAAGTAGCTAGAAACAATACCTTTACCTCTTTGAGCCTTTCGGAAGTGTTCAGCTTCTCAGTGCTCACCTTACAACATTTTTTTTTAAATACGTGTTTGTGTGCCCACTACTCTTGCTCCTTGTACAGTGAGGAGGAGCACATGGCAAGAAGAGACAAGAAAGAAGCATTGCGAAAAAAAGCGAAATAAGCGAGGACCTCTTTTGTATTGTACAATGTGTGTAACATTACTATTGCGACAACATATAGACAAATTATCACGGCTATGCATCCATTGTAGAGTCATACACAGCTGCAACACCACGACTAAATTTCAACCTTGTGTTGGTTTAGTATCCCTTTAGAGTGGCAAGCTAATGATATCTGCATTTGTTTGGCACACATTGAGATGCAGCAAAATGTGATATGGTAATCTCATTTAGAATGCACATCATGTGGCTTCATTGTATATGTGGCTACAAGTAACTCTGGTTGCAAAGCAATATGGCAGAGCCTAAACAGACGTCACCGACCACTCCAATCTGAACTTGCCTTTGCTACTTGCCCATTATCATCCCAGCTAAAAATGAATAATTGAATCTGCTACAGATAAGTGCTAGCTTATACTAAGGACCAAGTATGAAGGGTGTTTTGTCATTATTGAGATCAGTTATTTGTTCAAGAACACTTGCTGTCAAACACAAATACATTGCTGTCGAAGCATCAAGACTCAAATATAAAGCAAAAAGAAGTGTCTCTTTAAAAATTACAGGCCACAAGGTGCAAGATAAATATTTGATATACTTGGGATGTAAGGCACGCACAAGAGGTGCTGCCATATTATACTTTTCCTTGTGTTGAAACCTGCTTGCTTTACTCACCTAACACATCTGTAAAGATGCCGTGGAAACACCAAAGAGCTCATGCAGCAAGGTTGAACACATGTCCAGGGATTCCCCCATTCCTAAGCAGCCCTACAGCCTCCACAGTCCTGCAACCATTTGTAAGATAAACATAGTTCTACCCAAAGTTCTTGGTTTACAGATACACATGCAAGACGCATAACCACTCTATAGGAAGTTTGCATGATAATGCGCTGGGTAGCAAAACGAATGCCAATATCAAGTATCCTGGCCTGCCGCTTCTTTCTTTCCGTTCTTAATTAATCAATCTATGGTTAATAAGTGTTCCCCCAATGTGAAGTGTACTGGCAGTCCGGTGAAGAATTGCAATGTATTTCAAACACAGTCCAATTCATGGCAAGTAAGCATTCAATAGCGTTTTGTCAGCTGTTCAAGAAAAGAGCATGAAGTTTAGCTAAAACCCATGTTTTTTATAAACACCATTCAATTTGATATAAAAGTTGTGAGCATTATGTGAAGGAACATAGATTAATGTTTAATCAATGATTTTTTATGATGTACTGATATGAATGCAACTAACTGAATATGAGACGACAATTTTTGCTTGAGAATTTAGAGTTATGAACACGATCGCACTTGCCAGCGGCAACTTGTCCAAAACAGCAGCAGGATAGGCTAGTTTCTGTAGGTGAGCAGTAATGAGCCGTGCAAAGTAACAACAAGAAACACCAGTAACAACAGTATGGAGCAAGCACAGACTGCCAACTGTATAATTTATTGCACAAAAGTTCGCCTGAATATCAGTCAGACAACTCGTGCAAATGAAGGTCCAGTTGGGAATGAACAAGTTACGAAATCAACAATGCCTGCTTTCACTAACAGGACCCTCATTCACATAAAGTATGCAGCGATAGGCCCCTACCGAGGTACGTCACAGCATGATGTCACTGGCAAATGTAAAAGGTGTGGCTGGAAAAACACTCCCGCTGGTGGCTCAGCCCGGTACAGTCGTGCGGTGTTTGGGGCAAGTTTTAATTTTTCAAAGCTTACACTTCACGTTACAATGTCGACATTAGCTGTAGTATGTGTCAGCAAACATCAAGCTGTGTGGTAAAATATTTGCCACGCTGTCTGTTTATCTTGAAGAAGTGAACACACGTGGTGGCCTGTGCGAGGAACAGTGGCATAGTCTTCAAAAATGTGCACTGTTGATTGCGGCATGTAGTGTGCATTGAAAGGTATTGAGAATATTGGTTCAACTGAGAATATTGTGTGTGGTGTGTGCAGTGTCAATAACAATGTGTCTTGTTTGCGAAGACATTAGCACTCATGGCAGGGACTGGTCGATCAAAAAACTTGATTCGACATTTTAGTCAAGGTAAATATGCACTTGACGCGACCATCTGCGAGTGGGTACATCTCGGTGTTTGCGCTGTGTGCAGAAAAAAATTGCATGGTCACCGGGCTGGAAGATACCATTTGCTGAAGTTGCATGTATGAATCGCCCCGACGAGTACGCAAGCCCAATAAAGGTATAACTCGTTTTATCGAAGGCCTCATATGTCTTCATGTAATAAGCAGAGATTCTTGTTTCACATATACTCAGTACCTTTACCGCTCGATATTCATGAAGTGACAATGCAAACAACAAGTTTGTGTGTTAGGTCCTAAGGGAGCAATGTAAATATGCAAATAAGTTGTAGGTGTCAGATGCAGCGATGTAACTGCGCAAAAGATTATGTATATATTAGGCTACAGGTTTAGAATCGCATACATCTCAGTGGTCTATCAGGAACGTCACAAACAACTTCCTTGCCAACCAGCCCTTGCACAGAGGGAGGGAATGGCTGGCACGGCGCTTGAAGTGACGTCACATCATTTGCAAACATAGAGAGGTTTCTTACTTAGGCAACATTTTGCACAATATATTTTTTAGATGCAAGACTGTACTCGTCCACATTGATCATACTGATGTCTTTTGTTGTTACTTTGTGCTGTGAATTACTAGGCATTTAGTCACCATGACCTTTAAAAGCTAATTTCAGTGTTCTCTCTCATATTGCTGACAACTGTGTTGTTGCATAAATTGGGCAAAAAAGCAACACAGAAAGGCTGTCACAATAAATACACCAACATGGGTATTCTCCTGCAAACAAAAGTCGGCACTGGTCCTGTCATTACCCGTCTTCCTTCTCTCTTTGCCTTGTTTGTGCTGAAACAGCCAAACACCTGATGAGTTAGATGAGAAATATTAACGCATCAAAACTATAAGTGCTTGCATCAGCAACTACACAACAGTGTGATAACCGCACCCCTGCCACACAGCAGCGAAACATAATTTGAACATGCTGGCAGTGTATTATTTTATAAAAAGCAATTCTGGCAGATTACAAAATCTCACATTGTGCATGCAAGTTTTCTTCAAAGTCAGGCGTACAATGTAGGTGCTGGCCGGTACATTATTAGTTACAAGCAAAAGCGTCTTGCCGGTACATATGCAGATTGCACGAACACCTCTCTCTCTACACTAGGCACACACATTATATCTTTTAACAAGCACACGACACTGTTTAGGGGCATAATAACGCTCTACCGTGAATGTATGCTAATCAACCCACTTAGGCGGTTGGCTAGGTGAATCGAGCCAAGTTACAAATTGTATCGCCCGCGAACGTAAACAAAATGCTGCTTTCCATCAAATGGCACTACAGGCTTCGTTTAATCAACAACGTAGCAAGCGCCGTGTGCGTCTTCCTCACTACATTGCACATATGAAAAAATCGATCACCATACACATCCATGTTGCCGCAGTTGTCTCGAATTAGCTCAAGTAAGGCCGCGCCGATGCGCCATGGCTCTGCTATCGTTAGCGTTGTCAAAGCGAATCGGCAACCGCACTCGCAAAGGCGCGTAAGGTTGCCGTTTCACGACGCCTCGTTAGAGTGCAGCAACACACACTTGCACTGAGTGGCATACTTGGTCTACATAAAAAAGTGTCCCCCTTACCTTTAGTTTCTTTCACACTGTCCTGAGGGAAGCAACCACAGGCGTCAGCCGTCACCTCGGAGTCCTTCGAGCGCCCGCCCAACCCGCCGATTCCTTGGACGACTCGCACTTGATCCGCACTCGAACAACCGCGGGAATAGGGCGCAATCTTAGCACATCACACGAACGAGGAACGGCGCTTCCTTGCGTAAATTTAACATTTCGTGCTCTCGCGTGTAGCAGCGCGAACACATGAGAGAGCATGCCCACGGAGACAAAGACAAACAACATGTGGCTTTAGCTGTGAATGGATTTGGCTTGGATATCTGTGTGAGAATAAAAACATCTGTCGCTGCTATAAACTGAAAAAAAAAAGTATGTTATCTGGCAAAATAACTTTAAAAGTGATAAACGTTTATTCAAAAAACAAGTTACAACTTATGAATATTTTCGCAGGTCTTTGTTTTGTTTTTGTTCTAGCAGACGACAGCCTCCTACTGCTTCTACGACAGACGTAGCGCGGTTTCACGTTCGGTGCGTGTCGCCGACGCAAAGCTCTACAGTAGTGATATCAGAGTTATCAATTCTCAATGAATCATAGGATGGCTACAAAGCAGTACATTTTGACATAGTGCAGTACGCAATCTTTCAAGGTATGACATTTCTTTGCTCTGAAGCAAATCTAAGCAATACTGACCCGCAGGGCGCGGGTTCGAATCCCGGCTGCGGCGGCTGCATTTCCGATGGAGGCGGAAATGTTGTAGGCCCGTGTGCTCAGATTTGGGTGCACGTTAAAGAACCCCAGGTGGTCTAAATTTCCGGAGCCCTCCACTACGGCGTCTCTCATAATCATATAGTGGCTTTGGGACGTTAAACCCCACATATCAATCAATCAATCAAATCTAAGCAAGCCGGCCGGCGCAATCAGCTGATGTCGCCACTACGCGAGGCATGGTCGTGCGCAATAGCGTCGCGCCCCGCGCTCGATTTCTCATCAAGCGATAGAGCTACTAAGTGGAATACAGCTAGATGCAGGGATTAATGGCGTATCACTCTAATTCCCTGTGGTGGCCAACTCAATCGCAAGAGAGCCCCGGGAAACAACCTTCAACTGCTCAAGCATGTGTGTGGGTGTAAAAATACTTGTTTTCATCCGCGGCGGTCCAGCAATCTATAGTTTAAAGACATGCGAAAAGCATGTGACGTATATACAATCACAAAACATATGCACACAACAATAGATACGATCGCATATCGTACATAAATATGTCAACACATAGCGTGTGAAAAGCAAATTTATATGCATAAACTAAACTCAAGTGTACTGCTCAGCGCGAATGGTTTAGCAAGTTAACACACGCAGTTCACGTGCGCGAGCACAACTAAGTGGCGCAGGTTCGAGTCCCGCCAAATCTAAGTTTTTTTGTTTTTTTCAACGTTTTTATTGTACTGCTATCTTTTCTAATGCCTTAGGTTATAAAACAAAATAAAAGCAATATTGCGTTCATGTACGTATGTGAGACTGTGTTTTTTGCACAACAGTTATTAGTATTTTTATTTTCATTAATAATTTTTTATTTATTTCATAATATAACAAAATTAAGGACTAAGGGGAACATTGGGTCTGCTTGATTGTGAAGGGACTCGAGAACTGAGAAAACTCAAACCAAAAAGTTTATTTGAGAAAAAACTGAGCATTTCAAAGCCGGACCAGTTTCTTCAAGAGTAGGCCCTAGGTATGCGCGAGACTTGCTATATGACTCATCTCAAGCTGTGGCATTTGAGGGAAGGCAATATCACCGAGAAGCAGTTCCAAAATATATTTTGGTTGATGTTTTTAATTCCTCCAAAATAAGGGCTGCACAATTGTGATCGAGCCAAACCAAGAATTGCGGGCACGAAGCCATGAGACAGAAAATGAATAATGTTGATTGTTTGAAAAATTGCCCTTAATAAAAGGAAGAGTTATGGAGTGCTACGTAGCTTAACCCGCAGTAGGAATTTTATATATACATATAGATAGTTTAAAATGGACAATGTTGCACACACAGACATTGATTAAATTTCTTTGCAGCACAGTTGAAGCATCTATGTAGAACTGAAGCATCAAGAGAAGCTCATGCGTCCTCACTTTATTGCGCTTTACATAGCTTGTATGCGTCCATGCAGCCATGATATGATATATTTTGAAGAATTTGTTTAACCTATAATCTTCTTATTCATTAAAGCTGGCCCATAAGTTGTGTCTTATGTAGCACTACAATTGAAGCGTAATCTGCATGGTGGTCTGAAACAATGCTTTCGAAGATCTCAAAACGACCCCGCTCTATACACGACCATCCGTGCATCAATGATTAGCACCAATATGTGTCCGTACATATCAGTTGTGCTCTCATACTTATTTTTCTGACCACTCCCTCTGCCCCTACCTCGTTTCTGTCGTGAAGCTGTGGCAAGTTGTGTATAGCTGTATTTATATTGTAGGAGCACATATACTATCAATAAAAAATTATTTTTAGGCTACATGCAATTAGTTTTCATAGATTTTCATTTCTTTTGTCGGTGCTCAGGAGAGCTAAGCTCATGGTCGATATTTTAAAACGACATTTCTCTTTGCCAATGTTAATGAGAATAGTTTCATTAATATTGACAAGTTCATTCACATTGAATTAAGTTCTCATTATTATTGTTTCTACCAAAAACGAGCCCTTGAAGTTGTGCTTTTCTTGCTTGATTTGTTTTCGTGTGACAGCATGCAAGTAAAATGACAGTTATTGTCAGTCCTTGTGAATGACACATTTTCCGTGTGACAGACTTTAGCACCTGGTCATCTGCAGAAGTTGTATTCATTCTGGAAAAGGGCGAACAGTGGTGACTGACAACACAGACTAGCCTGCGTTATTCTTTTGTACTATATATGTCACTAAGCATTCATTTATAACTTTATAGAGCTCGGATTTCCTGCTGAAAATGTGACAACTGTAGAGTTTCCACATTTTTGCAACAATCCACATTCCTTTCATACACTATTGCACATTTTCGTAAGCACCTTACAAAATCTGTATATTTCCGTAAGACCTTACATTCTGTATTTTCCTTATGAAAGCTTCTGTACACTCCATACACTTTCCTTATCCTCCCATATCTTCCATAATGAAGTCTCCGTATGCTCCGTAAGTTTCCTTACCTTTCCATATTTTCCATAAAACTCACTCCATCCACGCCATAAAACTTCCTTATCCTTCCATATACTCCATAAAAAGCTTTCCATATATGCCATACATTTTCCTTATCTTTCTGTATGCTCCATGAAAAGCTTTCCGTATACGCCATACAATTTCCTTATCCTTCCATATACTCCATAAGAAGCTTTCCGGAAATGCCATACAACTTCCGTAAATTTCCATAAAACTCCATATGTTTTCCGTATGTAGCATAAGGAGATGTTACGGAGTCCATATATTTTCCGTAAGATTTCATACGGAACTTTTCAGTAGGGTACCCGCGGCTAGAGCATACAATTTGTGAGGGGCTGTTATCAATTTGGACTTTGTGTGGTGCGTGACAGCGATGGCAATATCGGAAACACGTCAAGGGTATTCATATTACAGTAAAAAAGAATGAACAAATGTTAGTTACACGCACCCAGGCTATTTGTCAACACGTCGTGCCCAAATAAAAAATTGGCCTAGTAGTGCAATTTCGGCTAGAAAATAACTAATCAGAGCAGCCAACTTCTAAACTTTTATTAAGGCCCACTGAAGAAGGATATTGTCTCCGTACCTACAATAACAGCAATACGTCCATTGGCATCCACGGCCATTTTCTTCTTCCCACAAACTGAGAGGCACCCATGAGCTTTACCTAAATCTTTGCCGTGCCTCTCACGGACAGTTTTTACATTTCAGCTATGAAGCTAGAGAGGACCAAGGTCGACGCCGAGCTTGAAATTCTTCGTCATGAAAAGGAAGCAGCTGCAGCTGGTGCTCTCGAGGCAGCCGTGGTGTAGTATGGCGGGGAGAGCTTGCACTCACTACCAGTTCTAAATCCCGAACAACGCATCGCAGATTACGCACAGAACCAAGAGGCCACGCATGGGCCAATTCATCGACATTCTGAGCTTCATACAGCATAGATTGCTCTCCCTGACGACCTCAACGGGAAATGGAGCGACCATGCAGTTCATGAACACCAGACAGTCTGGCAGGGTGACCAGTTGTCTGTACTCACTCCGGCCTCACGTAACACAAGTTCCCAGCTAACTGGAATACTAAAGTTCTTCAGCCGAAGGGATCTCCTCTCTACGAGCCTCACTAAATTTCATGACCGACAGCTAGCTTTCGAGCATGGAAATTATTATTCAGAGCAACAAAGCGTTGCCTGGAACTTTCCGCTAAAGAAGAACTCGACTTACTCATTGCTTGGTTAGGCCCAGAGTCATCAGTTCAAACCAATAGGCTCGAGTCAGTCTACATACACGACTTCGAAGCATGGCTGAAGGCTTTTGGAAGAGATTGAACGACACCTTTGGTAGTCCTGAAGTTGTGGAGGATACGCTGATAAAACGCTTAGAGGGTTTCCCAAAGTTATTGGGAAGAGACAATGTGAGGCTTTGAGAAATCGGCGACTTGCTACTCGAACTGGAGGTAGCGAAAGCAGACCCCTATTTGGCAGGGCTAAAATACTTCGACACTGCGTGAGGTGTGAACATTATCATCTCAAAGCTCCCACCAGGTCTCCAGGAGAAATGGATAATCGCAGGCTCAAGGTACACGAAAGAGAACAACATGGCCTTGCCATCGTATTCTTTCTTCTCAAAGTTCGTGAAGGACGAGGCCGAGATGAGGAACGACCCCAGCTTCCTTATACGCACGAACGATGCCATGCCGGATCACAACACGAAGAAAAGAAAACAGGTCCCGAAAAGCTCCTGCGGTGGAGCCACGGTGTCAACGAGGAAAACGAAAGCAGATGTCGTTCCAAAAAAAATAATACGTTGCCGGCGGGTGTCAACAATGCTAAAGAATCACGGAGCTTGGACAAGTGGTGTCCTTTCCACAAAAAACCCCATTCCTTCGAGGGTTGCCGTGCGTTCGCCAACCAAAGCTTCGACTAAAGGAAGGATTTCCTCAGGAATCATGACATTTGCTTCTGTTGCTGCGAGTCGACAAGCCATATTTCAAATCAATGTGACATCCCTTTGAAGTGCTGGATATGTGGCTCTGATAAGCACTCCGAAGCGCTTCATTCCTCGGATACGTGCACCCGGGATTCATCCAGAGCTGCGGAAGAAGCTGACGTTCAAAAATCTTCAGTGAACGTCACCACCACACGTACTGAAGTATGCAGAAGTATGCAAAAAGAATGAGAGCAAGTCGTGTGCAAAGATTTGCCTTGTGGAGCTAAATTAAAAGTCTCAGCCACTCAAAACGGTAAATCCCTATGTCATTTCGGACGACCAAAGCAATCGGTCACTGGTCAGATCTGAGCTACTGGACGTCTTCCGTATAGAGGGGTCTCCAACCAACTACACCTTTACAACATGCGCAGTAACTACCAAAGTCAACGAAAGACAGGCCGAAGGTTTCTCGGTGCGGGGATTTGCAGAATAAATCAGCCTTGAGCTTCCGCCATTGCTGGAGTGCAACGACATTCCTGACAATAGAAACAAAATACCGACCCCTCAAGCTGCTGAATGTTACCAACACTTGCGCCCTATAGCAGGCTACATTCCTTCTGTGGATTCTCGGGCACAGATATGGCTTCTTTTTGGTCGGGGCGTTATTGCGGCACACAAGGTGTGTGAAACACGCAACTGGCCACGAAGTGCTTCGTTCCCTAAGTAGCATGACCTAGGTTGGGTGATTGGTGGGAACATTTGCATCGGCCATGTACGGCGGCCAAGCACTGCAAGTGTTTTGAAAACTCATGTGTTGAGTAGTGGTAGACCACCCATCCTAGAGCCTTGTGAATCTCACTTCAATGTAAAGAAGTGGGGAGTTATTAATCATCAAGACGAACGATTGTCTCGGTCGACTGCCCTACCGGTAGTGAAAGTCGGAGGCAACTTTGCCGAAACGCTGTTCGAAACAACGAAGGAAGACTATGAACTTGCGCTGTCCAAAGAAGATAGAATAGTCCTTGAGATCATGAATAAAGAGTTTGTTACAGATAGCTTGAATAGCTGGTTAGGTCCTCCTCCATTCCGCAAGCCAAGGTGCCACCTCCCGAACAATAGTCAGCAATAGTCTCGACCTGTGGGTCTGCTTCGCACGTTGTGTAAGAACTCCGAAATGAGGGAAGATTTCTTGGATTTTATGAAAGATTTATTCTCGAAGGACTACGCGGAGGTAGTTTCACCACTTTCTGACTCGAAGGAGTGCTTGTATTTGCCTCTCTTCGGTGTCTACCACCCGCAGAAGCCTGGGAAGATCAGTGTTGTGTTTGACTCCAGCACGGAGTACAAGGTAGTTTCGTAGAACAACAATGTCATCCTGACGGGACCGGGCTTCACCAACAGCCTCATTGGAGTGCTAATACGTTTCAAAAAGGGGCAGGTTGCGGTGATGGCAGGCATACAGCAAATATACTACAAGTTCTTAGTCCGAGAAGATCATCGCGATTTTCTCAGGTACTTGTGGTTCAATATCAACGACATATCAGAAGATATCGTGGAATGCAGAGTGACAGAGCATGTATTTGAAAATAGTGCATCCCCAGCCGTAGCCATGAATGGGCTTCGACGAACAGCCCGAGAGGGCTTGGGTGTGTTTGGAGAGAAGGCAGCGAAGTTTGTGGAGAATTACTTCTACGTCGACGACGCACTGAAGTTCGTTCCCACAAAGTAAGAGGCAATGAAGCTACTGCAGAAAACGCAGCAATTGCTTGAAACAGCGAAGATACGGCAACGTGAAATTGTCTCGAATAACGAAAATTTACTTCAAGCTTTTCCCGCTCAAGAATGAGCGGCAGACCTCCAAAAAATAGACTTCATCAAAGACACATTGCCTGCGCAACGTAGCCTAGGGATACTGTGGAATGTGAACGAAGATGCGTTCCTTTTCCGAACTTCACCTGAGGACGAACCATGTACGAGTCGTGGTGTTCTCGCTATGGTCAACGGCTTGTATGACCCATTAGAATTCGTGGCTCCAGTGACTGCACAAGGCAAATCCTTTCTACGCGAGATCACGGCCGACAAATATGACCGGAAAACACGATCACCACTTCACACAGCACATTAATGGGAAGACTGGAAAGGCTCTGTTCAAGCGCTGGAAAGTTTTCAAATCAGAAGACCCTATGCACCATTATCAGTCTCAGAAGCTGAGCGCTAGAAGATCCACATTTTCTGCGATGCATCAACATAAGCAGTCGCAGCTGTAGCATACCTAAAGGTCACCGGCAAGACAGGAAGACATGACGTCGGATTCCTAATGAGGGAGGTAAAGTTGGCTCCTCTAGCTGTGCTTACCAGTCCGAGATCGGAACTCTGTGTAATGCTACTCGCAGTCGAATTGGCTGAACTAATTCAGTGGGAACTGGATGGGCAAGTAGACATGCTGAAGTTCTACATCGACAGCAAGGTCTATTAGGCGACATATGCAACAAAAAAGGAGGTTCTACCTGTACGTGGCAAATAAGAGGCATCGCATTCGCAAAACAATTACGTCAGAGCAGTGGAACTACATTCACACTGATGATCAACTTGAAGATCACGGTACAAGAATGGTCTCAGCGACGAAACTCGGACACACATCATGGTTTATAGGCCCTGACTTTCTTCTACAAAGCTAAAAAACTGTGTCGCGGCCATTGACTTTCCGCTTGGTGTCCCCAAATGAAGATAAAGATGTACGCCCAAAGGTTAACACCTTGACGACATCGGTTGTGACAAAGCAGGTACTAAGGGCTGGACGATTCAGCAGGTTTTCGAGCTTGAAGAAACTCATTCACGCCTTCGCATTTCTTTTAAGAATTGTTGATCGTGTTAAGGGTGACGTTCAGCAAAAAATGCGATCGAATGTATTTTAACAGCCAGAGAGACTGTGCTTCGTGCTGTTCGTGAAAATTTCTTTCCTGAATAGATAAGTGTCTTCGAAGATAAAAGACCTGTTTCCAAGAGAAGCCCGCTTCGAAAGCTTGATCCATTTCATGATGATAAAGGCCTCCTACGTGTTGGTGGCCACTTGCGCAGAAGTGATCTGCCAGAAGACGAAAAGCATCCTTTCATCATTCCATTGATTTGTGGGGCTTAACGTCCCAAAACCACCATATGATTATGAGAGACGCCGTAGTGGAGGGCTCCGGAAATTTCGACCACCTGGGGTTCCTTAACGTGCACCCAAATCTGAGTACATGGGCCTACAACATTTCCGCCTCCATCGGAAATGCAGCCGCCACAGCCGGGATTTGATCCCACGACCTGCGGGTCAGCAGCCGAGTACCTTAGCCACTAGACCACCGTGGCAGGGCCTTTCATCATTCCAGGCCGGCACCACGTTACCACGCTTCTCATACGTCACTACCATGAACAGGTTCAACATCAGGACAGACACTTTACGGAAGGAGCAGTAAGATCAGCCGGGTTGTGGATTATCGCCGACAAGGAACGCATCACATCCATCATAAGAAGATGCGCCTTGTGCAAGAGACTGAGAGGCCAACCACAGGAACAAAAAATAGCTGATCTGCCAAAGGACCAACTGACCACCGACGCCCCATTCACTAATGTGCAGTCGACGTTTTTGGCTCATGGATGGTCACTTCCCACCACACAAGAGGCGGAGTGTCTAACAACAAACGTGTGGCAGTGTTATTCACTTGCCTCAGCATTCGGGTATTGCACATCGAAATCGTAGAAGGCATCCAGTTTCATAAACGCATTGCGGCGTTTTTTTCTCGCCATACGAGGGCCTATCAAGCAAATTCGCTCCGACCGCGGCACCAACTTTGTGGGTGCTTGCAGGGAGCTAAACATCAGCTCACAAGACATGGATCGTTCACTGCCAAAACTCACCTATCTGAGAAGGGAAGTACGTGGTTATTCAACCCACCACATAGCTCTCACATTGGTGGAGTATGGGAAAAGATGCTAGGGATTGCACGTCGGATCTCCCACTCGATGCTGCTGCAATCCCAGCATCATCGACTGACCCACGAAATCCTGACAACTTTCATGGCCGAGGTTTCCACAATCGTAGATGCTAGGCCCCTTATTTCTGTTTTGTCTGATCCACAAACGCATGTAATTTGAACCCCAAAGGCAACCCTGACGCAGAAGTTGGGATGCACGGAATCAGTCTTGGAGAACGCTGCTATCGGAAACCTCTACAAAAGCGAATGGCATAAGGTCCAGAATCTAGCGGGCCAGTTCTAGAAAAGATGGCGCACCGCCTATTTGACCACATTTCAACAACGAAGAAAGTGGCAAATCAACCGACCAAACCTTAGGACTGACGACTTGGTGTTGATAAATAACAAAGAGGTCATTCTTTTTGAGCGGCCAGTCAGCGTGATCGTGAAATGCCTGCTTAGTGCAGACGGCGACGTCCGAAAGACTGAAGTGAGGACGGCAAAGAACGGATCTGTTAAGACATTTGTTCGTCCCATATCAGACTTCGTGCATCTGTTGACTTCATGAAACGATAGTGGCGCCCACAGGGTGAAGCACCGGACGGGGAGTGTGCTGCTCATGCGATGGCCTGGGTTTCAAAACGAAACCGTGCCTTTCGCCGTCATCTGGCTCAACCTGGAGCATTGTCTCGCAACACTGGGTACCTACGTCACCAGGGTGTGGCAATAACCAAACTGGTAGGTGTTCTGTGGCAAGAAGAACATCTTCAGTTGAGCTAAGCTGAGTGCAGCGGCTGGTCGCACGCCACTGCCTTTTTCGGCTAGGACCATGTAGTCAAACTATGTAACCAAAATATATAACTCAAGAAAAAGTGTAATTCGATTATTGTAACTTCTCTACTAAATTAGCAAAGTTTTGATTGAAGTCGTGTCGTTATGTACCAGAATCTAGGTTGTGTTACGACTACTTCGAACACTGCCTTCCATGCTTGAGTAGAGTTTCTGGTTGAAAAGTTTTTTAATGCTAAATTAAGGAACATAGTGAACCATTAAGAAGCAATCGATGCTTTCTTACATTAGGACGACTTGTCCAGGTCTCTTACTGTCTGCACAGCATACCTTTAGCTGACGGCAGCCAAATACCTCTGGTTAAGCTTGTGTCCAACTTCAGGTTGCCGCGTGAGTCGCCATCTTCACGGCAACACATGCAGCGAACCGCACACAGAACACACCACACGCGCCGCACGCACACAGGCACGTCGCAAACTAACGGCGCTCGTTCAGCCCAACCGAAAGAGAGGAAAGAGGGAAAAAAGAAAACCGAAAAGAAGGAGCCCCGCGGCCCTACGAAGGTGAAAAAAAAAGAAATGATGCCTTCATCATCGAGCCCAACCTCCGCACTACACGGATTTTTTGTGACAATTTTTTCCTTCCTAGATGTCTTGCAAAAATAATCTCACCCGTTTCTTGCAGTTCCCGTAGTGACTTCTAGAAAGGACCGTGAAAAGCTATCAAATGAATACTGTGGCCTCCCTCGCTTAACGGCGCTACTGGCTGTCATTGGATTGTTTCTAGACATTGGATGCATCATACAGCAATATACGTACACTATCAAGTACAAGGCTGTAAGTTTTGAATCAGAAGTAGTCTCCTGCATTAAGCAGTACACGCAGTGAAGCCAGCTTGGACGACATTCTTCGTGTGTGTACAAACATACAATATTGATGTTTCTTAAAAGCTTAAATACGACCCATGTACTATCAACACCAGAAGTTGACGGCACGCAAAATGTTCGATAAAGCTGAATTCCCGCTTTGCCTGAGATTATACTTTCAAAATAAATGATTTATTATACTGCACTTGGCATTGAGAACAATCAGAACTGCTTGATTGCAAGCATTAGGCACTGAAGACAAAGCAGAAATTTACATTTGTAGTAGATCCACTGTCCCGCAAACTTTTGCTGTTGATAGCACTTCTTCTTTATGAACTAAAATAACACAGCCAAGATGAAACTATCGCTTCGACAACGTACGTCACAGTGTAAGTGTCGAAATCAACCGACAGGCAACAGATACTGCAGACAGAAATAAAAGGTTGCCACGTCGTCACACTTTAAGTTTTCTGTAAAACTTTTGAACACAAGAAAACCCCAATGAAAAAAATACTACAGGCATACCCTTCAAATATTAAAAATTCATATCAGATACAGTTCTTTTTCATTTCAGAAGGTTACAAAAACGGGTCGCGCATGCTCCGATTGCCCTAATTAAACTAGAATATTCAAGTTTATGCATATCAGGGTTATGAAGAGATATAGCGATGTGCATCTTGTACAGAAATTGTCTGATAAGCACTCGGCAGATCGTGACTGCGTCAAAATAGTCAAGCGGGAGTGACACATTAAAACATCTACGCGTAATTCCATTTTTTCGCTTATATATGTGTACATAAAATAAAACAAGCTGATAATTGGATTACGAAGATGAAGGCCGCATTAGCAATGCCAAAGTTTGCAAAAGATCTACGTCTTCTGGAGCCGGATATTGTAAATTCATTTTTTTTTCAGCCCTAAAGACGCAGCTTACTGCGTACATGAAGGAAAAAAGTTACCGGTTCAGGTTTCACTTAACTGTTGAGGTCTCACGTCCCAAATCCACGATGTGATTACGAGAGACATTGTAGTGGAGGCCTCTGGAAATTCACACCCTCTGGTATTGGTTAACATGGTCCTTATTATAAGTGTACACGCGTGCCTCTCGCACTTTCCCCGTCATAGAAATGCGTCCACTGTGGTCAGAATTTGGCCCCGCGAAGTTCGGGCCAGCTGTCAATCACCATAACTATACTAGACTACCACGCCGCGTGAGAGTACAAAGTGCATCCATGATCTCTGAAGCTGCACACTTGATCCAAAGAAAACGCAGTGCGGCCAGCGCGCTTCATGCTTGCGTCACATCGCAAAAATAGTGTATCTCGCATGTGCTAAGTTCAGGTCAATACATGGCGCCCCCTTTCTCGTGTGTTTCACCCCACACGTGCCTAACTTGTGTCTATGTTTAATCTCTCAAGGGAAATCAATGACTGGTATTCAACACTGAACTGTGGCAGCGCTCATTTAGGTACGAATGGCTGTTTTATTTCTTCCAATGAACCCCTCTCGCCTGCTGACAAGTTTTCGTCGAGCCTTGGACTATACCTCGCTTCCACCGAAATGCTACCGGTGCTGCCGGAATCGAACCCTCGACCTTCGGGTCAGCAGTCGAGCAACGTAGCCGCTACACCACCGTGACGCACCTTCGTGTACGGATGTCGATGACTGCGCCCATACACTGCAGTTTATCTTGAATGTTAGAGAGAGAGAGAGAATTTATTTGCAGAAAGAGAGAGAGGTCGGCCTGCGCTATAGTTTGCTCTGGCCTGCTACTCCCTCGATCACTTGGCAGCAGGGACAGCATACGACGGGGACGCTTATTGTTGTTGTTTTCCCAGGTGTTCGACGCGCACCCGTGGCCGACCATCAACATTGATAGCGGAACGTGCTGCATCCAGCGCCTTGCAAGAGTGCCGCACTGACCGACCGGCTACGTTTTTGCTCCCGGCACCATACCACGTCACATCAACCACCCCTGGCCCTTCAATAAGACAGCGGAAACGCCTCCCTCGTTCACTTGGCAGCAGGGACAGCATACGACGGGGACGCTTATTGCTGTTGTTTTCCCAGGTTAGGCATTTGCCCTCCTGTTTTGTATAGTTCATTCGCTATCCTAACGCTGTCTCTGTTGCCGATTTTCAAAGTTCGTACTTGTTTTGCCCACTGTTGAATCTGTAAACTGGCCTTTAATCATGGGTACTGAGTTCGCGGACTTTAAACGCGACATTCGGAAAGAAATCAGAGAGTTAAACAAAAGCCTTGACTACAGAAACAAAGACTACGAAAAAATAAAACAAGAGTGCACTGAAATTAGGAAGGAAAACGCTGCTCTCAGGGCATCTCAAGGGGGAATGCAATGTGAGATAGACCGTTTGAGAAAGTCGGTGACCAAAAATTCTATGCGCCTAACTGCTCAGGATCAATACTCCCGAAACAAAAATATAAAAATTAAAGGGATCCCACGTACCCCTAATGAAAACCTTGTGCAATTGCTTGCCAAAGTTGGTGACGCCTTGGGGGAGCTAATAAGTGAACAAGACATAGAAATATGCTACCGTTTGCCAGCGAGGAGTGCCGCTTTGCAAAGTAACACGGCGCCAGGCACAGGTGTTGCAAAGAACAACGAGGTACGCCCTCGCGCAAGCGCTGTTGCCGATCGGGGTAGCACAGCTGGCAGTGACGCCCCCCTGAACAAAATCATCGTGGTTGTTTCCAATCGCCGAGCTAAGAGGGATGTCATCGTTAAAAAAGCACAGAGAACTCGATTCACAGCTCAGGAACTGGGATTCACAACTAAACAGTCTGTTTTCGTAAATGAGCACCTTTGTCCGCAACTGAAAAAATTGCTGGTATGACAATTGCTCGGAAACGGGAAATGAACTGGCGCTTCGCGTGGGCAAGTGGTGACAAAATATTTTTGCGTAAAAGTGAAACATTTCGTGCAGTTCAAAATCGCATGTGAAGCCGACTTGCATAAGATGCGCGCGGCCACTTCAAGCAGCCACGGGGCATCTAGCATGCCGTAGGCTTATCTGATTAGCGCTTTCGTTTTTTGCGGCATGACCAATTTTTTCCTTTTCTCTTTTCCGTTTGTTAAGATGGCGATATTACCACGTGATATCCATATACCTTACACTAGTAGATATTGCAGTATCATGCACTTAAATGCTCGATCAGCTCGCAACAAGCACGATGATATACCTACGTTTCTCGACGAATTCTCGTTTAAATTCGACATCTTTATGATTTCTGAAACTTGGTACACGTGCGATGACGAGGTACTATGCTTGCCAACGTATAAATCGTTCTTTCTAAACAGGCCCTCTCGTCGAGGGGGAGGTGTGTTGCAACTAATTGCTGACCATTTAGTTTGCAGCCTTCTCTCAGACTTTTCAGCGATTACACCAGACTATGAAGCATTATCACTAGCATGTCACAAGTATGTATATGTGGTAGTTTATCGTCCACCTGACGGAAAAACAGAAGCGTTTTTTTTTTTCGATTTCTCAACAATCTGCTTACGTATGCGGGCACTAACAAGTTGCACATTATGATAGAAGGCGACTGCAACATTCACCTTCTACAGCAAACTAAAACCTTTGGTAATTTCAAACTACTATTTGATTCTTTTGCGTGCGCTACTATTATTACTGAACCTACACGTGTCACTTCATATACTGAAAGCCTTATCGACTTACTTATTACAAATGACATAAGTGATTCAACCGTATCTGGAGCTGTTGATGCCGATATTAGACTACCCTATATACATGTTTCAAAATCGCAACGAGTATCTTATTCGTGCAAAAGTATCAACTCCAGAATCATCAGAATACAGAAAGTTAATAACAAAACATTAGACACTTTTAGGCGTGAAATTGCCCAGATTAGTTGGAACCCTGCCTATAAATCAGTTAACGCTAATGAGGCAAATGAAATATTCATGTGCCTGTTAAGGAAAACTTACCATAAGTGCTTTGAATATAAAACGGTCGAAACACTAAAGAAAGGTCGGAAACAATGGATGACGCGAGAATGTCTGGAAATGATTAGGAAGAAAAATGTAGTGTACGCAACATTCGTGAAAATAAGACACTATAACGATCTTTCGGAATTGAAGCGGTATAGAAATTCTGTAACAAAACACCTGAGAAAAACTAAGAATGCGTACTATGAAGCTCTCTTCAAGAGGGTTAGCACTCGTGGCGACGTGCTTTGGCGAGTAATGAATAAGCTTCTAAATAGAAGTTGCTCTAGAGACAACGCATTTGAATTAAACACAGACACAAGATGGTAAAAGGTGAAGAAGTTGCAAATAACTTTAACGTGTACTTCACAACGCTGGTGTCTTCCAATTTATCAAACCCTTCTCGTGCCTGTAATAGTGATTACAGGGACTTTCTAGGTGTGCCAAACATGAGCACTGCATATTTTTTGAACACAACTCGTGAAGAAGTATTGTGTGTATTTATGTCACTAAAAACACTCCTGCTCTGGACATAGATGACCTACAAATTTAGCCTAATAAAGCAGCACTTGATCTTTTGTTACCTGTTCTTACCCATCTGTTTAATATCTGCTTATCTACGGGAGTTTTCCCAGAAAGAATGAAGCATGCGAGAGTTAGTGTCTTGTACAAATCTGGTCACTGAATTATCTTTTCTAATTATCGTCCGATTTCCATACTTCCTCTCATATCTAAAGGGCTAGAGAAAATCGTATATCAATGTGCCACGTCTTTTGTGAAAAGTACTCTATAATATCACCGCATCAATTCGGCTTCCGATGGGGCATGTCCACGGAACTGGCTCTCCTGACACAAAAGTAACTCATACTTAACTCATTTGAAGAGAAAATGTTAACACTGGGTGTTTTTATTGACTATTCCAAAGCATTCGATAGAATCAACCACGAAGTACTCTATGCAAAATTGCGTCATTATGGTTTTCGCGGAACCCCACTTGACATTCTGAAATCTTATTTATCACAAAGAAAGCAATCTGTAGTTATAAATGACAGCCAATCCTCCCTACTAACCATAACGTCGGGTGTACCTCAGGGCAGCATATTAGGGCCCCTACTGTTTAATATTTATATAAACGACATAACAAATGTCAGCAAATATTTGGAATTTATAATTAAAGCAGATGAAACTAGTACATTTTTTCATGGTAATGATTTAGGTAAGCTTGCAGACACAGCCAACAACATTCTTAACGACATCTTCATATAGAGTACTGTAAATCATTTAATGATCAACACAAACAAATCCAAAGCTATGGTATTCGCCCCGGTTCAGAAGGCTGTATGTCGTGGTTTGGATATACATCTAGGGCCCGAAAAAATGGAGGTTGTCAAAGAACTTTCATCATTAGGAGTAAATTTTAATGAAAACCTTATTTGGGACGAACGCGTTAATAAAGTAACTAAAAACGTAGCTAGGACGTGTGGTGCACTCTGTAAACTTCGACAGAGGCTTCCAGCAAGCAATAAACTTTTACTCTATAATACGTTGTTCTCATCTCACATAAACTATTGTAGTCTAGTGTGGGCAGATAAATCTAAATCAAATCAGAACAAAATATTTTTACTGCAGAAAAAAGCGATTCGTCATATTGCAAACGTACCATACGACGCACATAAAAGGAATTTATTCAGAGAATATAACTTTTTACCGATCGATCACATACACAGCTTCAACCTTATTATGGAATACAAACAAATCTTGCTATCAAAAATGCTTGTTTTCTTAAACTGTGTAACCTCAGAAAAAATACACAATCTCATTATGACATTCGAAAAAGGCCTTCCTGGTTCGTTCCTTATTCGCGAACTAATCGTGGTTTGAGAAGACTTGAACACTGTATTCCTGCGTGTTTTAACATGTTTCAAAATAAAAACATCGACATCTTTATTATACATAAAAATAACTTAAGAACCTTCTCATTCAGAATGGCGGCGTGTAGTTTAGCTTCTCATTGTCCGGTTATTATACTATATGTAAAAGAAACACCCTATAATGGTGCTCGTGTGTAACATGGCGTGTAAACCTGAAACTGATGTAATTCTGATGCAGTTTCTTTTTATTTCCTAATTTCTTGAAGTTTTGAAAATCGACGTCAAATTGTTTTTACATGTTTGTGCTCTGCGGATTTGTAATGCCAAGTGAAAAGGGGTAGGAGCCTCGTCAAGCTGCTAACATAGCAGCTTTTTGCTCTTAACCTTGCGTTTTCTTTTTTGCAACTCTCTGAAGAAAATGCTCAATAAAACTGAAACTAAACTGGGGAAGGGTGACTGGGGAGTAGAAGAGTGATGATTGACGATGGTAAGGTAGAGAGATGATATGTTCTTATTAGGCTGGGTAACTCTACAGACCTGCATCCAGTTCAGTGGCTTCTAAGAAAGCGTTGTCGGTTCGTATAACCACATGTGTGCTGCTGGCGTCAAGCCAACGACCTAACACAACCTCATCGGTTGATGCTCGACTAATATATCGGCCAATCGAAGATATCAGTTGCTGACGTTCACTTGCATATACGCTGAACAATCGCAAAATATATGTTCGAGCGCTTCTGCCAACCGACAGTGACCACAATCGGGACCTGTGTCATTACAGCCAATCAAGTGGGTGTATGTGTCTCGTGTAAGCCACACCGTGGTGAATGCGGTGGATAATGCATGAGATGCTTCGCTTTAACTTGTGAGGCGTACAGAACTTCATTTCCGGGTCCCATTTGTGCAGCCGTTTGGACTGCTGTTCTGGTTTCTGCCAGTGGATTTGACAGAAGTCTGTCTGGTTGGGTAGGAATATCTCATATTCGGTTAATATTTGTGACACGTTGATTGTTCTCCCCATCTATGCTCGATTGTGAGGTCCACCATTTTCTTTAGCCACTTTTCTGCTTACAACTTTCTTCTTTACTCGTCAGCAGCATGCCAACTTGCACCGTGTTCATCATTAGCAATATTATATATGTCTGTTCCGGTGAAGTATGCGTTCGAAACCCGATTCAACATCTTGAAAAACGAGGTTTATTAAAATTAAATTCATGATTGATACGCACAGTCTGTGTGCTGTGATGTGTTTCGCGGATAATAAAACCCGGGAGCACAGGTTCTGGTTTCTTTTATTTCCTCATGCCGGAAACTTCGAAGTGGCATAGCGTATTTGCGATGTACGCTATGCCACAACTCCATTGGTGGCTTTCCTTCATCTTTATTTGACTGTATTCGGTGAGCAAAATCCGGAAGTGGAACCTGGGTTACATTTAGCGGTAATATGAGCCAGCCCCAGCTTTCTTCTTTTTTTATTTAAAAAAAGAAACTTCGGATCATACTTTGTCAACTACCTATTAAAATGCCCACACACAAAAAAATGCCTTCGACCCAAAAATAAGTCAAAGCATAAACTTGTTGTGTGCGAGATCCTCTTTTAACCAATAGGCGTATTTCGTAAATCACCCAAGAGAATGGGAGGGGGGGGGGGCGCAAATACTTGGTCTTCAAATCAGTAGCACATTCAATTACATCTTTCTCTCAGTCCAAAAACTCTTAGATATATATTTGCTTTTTCAATTGTATACATGTAGGCAAGTTTTCGACTGTAATCTATATACTGTATAGTGTTGTAATCTATATAATGTCTTTTTTATGCAGTGTATTGTATGCCTTACCCTTTGTTTCTGAATGACAATCACGTTGCCATGTTCGTTTTGAATCTGCTGTTCATAAGTGTATAAAAATCACAGCTTTAATGTGTATGCTCTGTTGTGACGCACTGTCCGTGACACGGCCCGAGATGTGCCCTGCTGTGCCGTATCACCATGTTTACCGCATGGTTGCTACTGCTGCGAGTTTCACTTTATTTTTCTGCTTTATTTTTTGTATGGGGCTGTTAACTATAGCCAAGCTGTTTTAACACACAGCTTTTTTGTCATCACAGTCCTTTCTTTCTGTGCGACAGTATAAAAAAAGAAACAAACTTGACTTCGAGACTATGACATAGCCTTCTCCAGCCAGTTTCATGTTCGACCATTCACCTCTATCGGCGGCGTGATCGGGCTAAAGATGGCAGCACCGCCCCCGCGCAACTGTGTCGATAGGCGGTCGGCGGTGCGTATACATGGTGTGCACGTGCGTCACGCAGCGCCCCTTCGTAACTTCCGAAATGCGCCACCGACATGTTCGGGTACCTACCGACTCCATCGCCTACCATTGCTGTGTTGTTTCCTTGTGCTTCCTACCGTTTAGTTTTGCCTCACGATGCAAGTTTGAGGAATTATCAGCTGCTAGTGTGGCAAGTTGATTTAGTAGTCCACGAAGAGGGAGGAGCGCTTCGGGGGGTTACTTCACCGAACGTTATTACCTAAAATTGTGAAAGCACATTACGACTTTCTGAAAAATACCGGCGTGTTTGGCTGGCGCAGATTAAGAAAAATTTGTTGAAGAAATTTGTTGATCTTTGCATTTTCAGGTGTGACTTCAATATGGATAAGTGTCATACCCAAGCGCTTACCTACAAACAGAGATAGCTTACGAAAATACTGTACATACAAACTTGTCCGCGACCACTGCGTACACAATCAGCGTATCAGGGAGGCACTTAAAATCGGGATGAAGATCGCGGAAATTCGGGTATTTCCATAAAACGAGCTGTGAAAAATGATGCGAAACTATGTTAGTTCACTTTGAAGTATAGCCGATCGGTGCGAGTTCGGGGCTCAGTATTTTAAAAAACTAGTCAGTTAATTCCCTAACACAGTCTCCATGTTTTTCAGGGACTCCACTGTACATTAGCGTACAACAAAAGTAAAATACAAGGCGAAAAAATGTCAAAACTTACGCGAAAAAAGCGAGAACAAAGTAATGACCAGCATTATACCGTGGCAAGCACCACGCGAAGTGCCTATCTGACTGGCATATCACTTTTCTCGGTTGTTCCCACAAATTTTAATTCAAAAGACTCAAAATTAGCACTGCTTTAAACACTTGTTTTAAACACGCTGCTAATTTGGTAGCGTGGGCCGCAGCAATATATAAATATTATATCTCTAGCTCTGCACGACTCGTTTTCGAGGGGAGCTGCGGCGCTTCGCTCATCCACTCTTAAAGTTGCGGCTCGAAAGACTTTCACTTGTTCTTAGGCCACGCAATTTGTAATGTTTGTAGTCAAAGCGAGATAATTGGCACTCGTACGTCGTAGCGGGCAGCCGATGTATGTTGTGGCTGGTATACGTGTCGCACATCTTGATCAAGTGAACAAGCGAGGCCCTCCTGATCCGAGGAGCTCGTTAAAGTACGACAACAAAAAAACACAATGCTTCCCTTTATACATCGTACACAGCAACAGATGACGAGCCCCCAACGAAATGCGCTGCAGCACGTGAACTGCCGTAGGTACCCGGGCATGGCGGGAGAGGGCGACAATGGCGGAAGTGACATCACATCAACACTATGTTATACATGCAGCGGCGCTTTGTTACGTGCGGTCTGAGCCGATCGTTGGCAGATAAAATGCATTGACTACAGTTTACTGTTAATATCTACGCTCTTCTACACTGAATCGCTGCACGACGCCTATGCAGCGTTATGATTACCCGCGAGTAAAGCACAGTCTGCCTTTCATAGGGATGCTCACCCTTGGTGAGTCTCTTCACGCTTTCGCGCTAAATCACGCTCTTGCTTTGTTGTTTGTACGTGGTTAGCTTGTGTTCCGCTGCCCCGTTATGGTTGTGTAGTGAGTAAGGTACTCGGCTGCTGAACCGCAGGTCGCGGGTTCGAATCACGGCTGTGGTGGCTGCATTTCTGATGGAGGTGGAAATGTTGTAGGCCCGTGTCCTCAGATCTGGGTGCACGGTAAAGAACCCCAGGTATTCGAAATTTCTGGAGCCCTCCACTACGGCGTCTCTCATAATCATATGGTGGTTTTTGGACGTCAAACCCCACATATCAGCTTGCGTTCCGCCTGCTACAAACTGCTGTAGCGTCACTGAACTACTTACATTTTTGTCATCTGCATACTACAAAAAAAAGAGAAAGGATAGTCGTAGAAAGCCCGCATATCTGTGCGATTAGCTGAGTACCACCGTTGGCACCCTCTACGCATATGATTATGTTTTCTCTCATTCTGTTCACCATAAATTGTGAGACTATCGATAAGCCTACTCAGGAAAGCTAATAGTGGCTGACGGAACTTTGCACTACACTGCGTTTACTACGTGTACGCACGTTTTTGCACCATTAAATTTAAAAAAACTTATATAGGAGTTCAGTAGAAAGCGTTCACTGATCGAGTACGTGCATGAGAGTGCTACAACAAAGGCCTCGTTATTGAGACAAGCATGTTTCTTTTTTTTACAAAAAAATTACCACTGCCTTCTGTCGGTCACTAACAATACCACAAAAAAACGCTGAAAACAATGTAAAAGAAATGAAAGTTTTAGTAAAATTCTACATTCTATAAAGCGCATGTTGTCTGAATTAGTTTTAACGTTTGGGCTCTTTAAATTGTTCTTAAATCTAAGCACATGGTTGCGCACAGTAACTCTGTTTGAAGTGCAGTTTAAATCAGTGGCGTAGCCAGCGGGGGGGGGGGGGGGGTTCAAACCTTCCGCGAAATTTTTCGTCCAACACCCCTGCCACTTACCCTACTTACTTATTTTTTCGTCGCTTCACGCTGACATGATTCGGAAAGTAAGCGCTGCTACTATCACAATGTCCTTGCTGAGCGCTTTTACAATGAATAATGTCTGCATATGGAAAAGCGTGTCACGGTGTTTCTCAAGGCTTATCATTCTGAGTGGCTTTCAGCAGGAATCTCTGCTGCGAGTGTTTTAAGTTGGCTCAGCGACGGGATTAATGCTCAAGCGGTGGTCATACTTCTACCCGCCGGAACATATCACATCAGAGTCGATCACTGCGATAGTTTTCAAGAGGTAAAAGCTCGTTATAATGGAAATAAGCAGACACACTGCAGTTCCAAGGTCTGGTAGGCCAGGTTCAAGAATATTACAGTGTGACTCTTCGTACGTGTGCTAACATATACTCAAGACGAATAATAACATTTCTAATTAACCTTCGCACGTTCTGCTAACATCTGAACATACAGACATGCGCACGCGTGCGACAGAATATTCGGTTTATACCCCTATAACTCGGCTTATATGCGAGTGTACAACTTATACACATTTTTATTATGCCGTAACGTCTAAGGCACTCCGAAGTGTTGTCTAGGGATGAAGGTGACACGCAGGCAAACGTGCATCCTTATAAAGGCCTACTAAAATACTCATCATGTAACTTAGGCTCATAAACAGAAAGATGGTGGTCATAAACCTAAAGCAGCGAAATGAAAAATTCTGTGTGGGCAGCTGCAGTGAGCATGAGCTTTACTGTTCAGTACTCTGGCAAACAGCGCAAGAATAAGGAACATAAAGCTGAAAAAATATAACGACTTATTATATATATTGATTCGTTTCGTCTGTTCATTTTTTTGCATTGACATGACAAAAAGGGCACACCGAGCAATTGCTGAAACTAGCGACATGACGCAAGAAAAGAAATGCACAGAATGGAGAAACGTGGGTGGGCGTGTTATCACGTAAAATTACGAGCAATATACATAGTAACCGTAATGTTTTGCAAGAAATTAAACAGTGCAAGCAATTAATGTGTCATGCAGCAAACAGACACATTACCTAGCGGAATGCTGTCGATTATCTTTTTTCAAAGAACACGAAGATTATGGTGGGCAATACATATTATATTATATGCCCCATATGTTACCCAAAAATTGCGATAATCGCCACATGCAAATTTGGGTTGTTGCATTGCCGTTCACACCTTTCGTATCCACTAACCACGTCTGCAAGTGAGAGGTGCCACTGAAAAGCAAGGAGTGGACAAAGGCAGAGAACGGAATCACTCTGCCATGCGTGCTGTCGACGTGAGTTTCAGCAATATGTCTCATACAGTTGAACTTGCTTCCTTACAGCTGGACAAAAAGTAGCGCATACTGACTTTATTAAAGCCGTCTTTTTTACTACCCGCCAGGGTGGTCCAATGGTTATGGTGCTCTATTGCTGACCCGCAGGCAGAGGGATCGAATACTTGTAGTATTTTCGATGTAGGCGAAAATGCTTGAGGCCCGTGCACTTTGATTTAAAGTGCTCAAATTTCCGTAGCGCCCCACTACGGCGTCTCTCGTAGCCATGTCGTGGTTTTTGGATGTTCATCATTATCAGCCTGACTACGTCCACTGCAGGACAAAGGCCTCTCCCATGTTCCGCCAGTCAACTCGGTTCTGCGGTTGCTGCTACCACTTTATACCCAATACCTTTGTAATCTCATCTGTCCACTTAATCTTCTGTCTCCGCCTCACCCACTTGCCTTCTAATCCAGTCAGTTACTTTTGAAGACCAGCAGTTATCCTGCCAACGCGCTTCATGCCCGGCCCATGTACATTTCCTCTTCTTGATTTCAGCTATGATATTGTTAACCCCGGTTTGTTCCCTGATCCACTCTGCTCTCTCTTTGTCTCTTAAGGGTGCAGCTATCATTTTCCTTTCTATCGCTCGCTATGTCGTCCTCAATTTAAGCTGAACCATCTTTGTAAGTCTGCAGGTTTCTCTTGCAAAGCTAAGTACTTTGCAAGTCTCCAGGTTTCTGTTCGATAGCTAAGTACCAGCAAGATGCAGCTGTTATGTACCTTCCTCTTGAGGGATAGTGGCAATCTACCAGACAGAATTTGAGAGTGGTTGTCAAATGTACTCCACTCCATTGCTAATATTCTGGTTATTTCAATCTTGTGGTTTCATTCTGCGTTTATTACCTGACTTAAGTATAGATGTATTCTTTTACAACTTCAAGTGCACTATTACCTATCACGAAGCGCTGTTCTCTTCCGAGGTTGTTGCACATTACTTTCGTTCTCTGCAGATTAACTTTACGACCTACCTTTCTGCTCTCCTTGTCTAACTCCGTGATCATGTGTTGCAATTCGTCCCCTGAGTTACTCAAAAATGCAATGTCATCGGCGAAGCGTAGGTTACTAAGGTTCTCTCTATTAACTTTTATTCCTAACTCTTCCCATTCTAGGCCTCTGAAAACCTCCTGTAAACACGCGGTAAATAGCAGTAGGGAGATTGTATCGCCCTGCCTTATACCCTTTTTGATTGCTTTTTTGTCGCTTTATTTATGGAGCACTATAGTGGCAGTTGATCCCCCGTATATTTCTTTCATAATGTTTACATATGCTTCGTCTACACCCTGATTGAATAGTGCACGCATGACTGCTGATATTCCCGTGTAATAAAACGCCTTCTCGTAATCTATGAAAGCTATGTGTAGTGGGTGCCTGTATGTTGAGCATTTTTCTATTACCTGGTCGATAGTATGGATGTGGTCTATTGTTGAGTATAGCCTGTCCAAAATCCTGCTTATTCCTTCGGTTGATTGAATTCTTATGTTTTCTTAATTCTGTTAGCAATTACCTCTGTAAATAGCTTGTATACGGTGGAGAGCAAGCTGATCGGCCTGTCGTTCTTAAAGTCTTTGTCGTCTCCTGTCTTATGTATTAAGATGATGTTAGCATTCTTCCAAGATTCTGGCACCCTTCCCGTCAGGAGACACTTCGTAAACAGGTTGGCTAGTTTTTTAACACAATCTTTTCTCCGTCTTTTAGCATATCTGATGTTTTCTGATCCTCAACAGCAGCTTTGTCTCTATGCATTCTCTCCAAGGCTTTTTTTACTTCTTCTATTATTACTGGTGGCATGCCATGTGGGCATGCTAGTTCTTAAATTAAGGTCGCGGTATAGTCCCGGCTGCCATACAGATCTCTGTAAAACTTTTCTGCTATTTTAAATATCCTATTCATATTGGTAGTTACTTTGCGTTCTTTGTCCCGTTGTGCATACATCTGGTTTTCTCCTATCCCAAGTTTCCTCTTCATTGCTTTGACGCTTCCTCCATTCTTCAGAGCGTGTTCGATTTTCTCCATGTTATACCTTGTTACATCGGATATCTTACGCCTAATAATCAACTTCGAAAGTTCTGCCAATTCTCTTTTGTGTGTTGTAATTGAGGCTTTCATGCTTTGACGCTTTTTAATGAGATTATTCATCTCCTAGGACAGCTTGCCAGTGTCCTGTCTAAGTTCCGTACCTCCAAATTCCAGTGCACACTCCATAATGATACTCATCAGATTATAATTCATTGCGTCAACGCTAAGGCTGGTTTCCTCGATAAGAGCCGAGTACTTGTTCTGAAGCGAGAATCTGAATTCCTATACTTTCCCTCTCAGTTCTACCTCCTTTTCTGGCTTCTTGTGTATCAGTTTCAGTCGTTCCTTCTTCATGTGTACGCGAATTCGAGACCGTACCATCATTTTATGGTCACTGCATTGTACCTTGCCAAGCACTTTCACATTCAGCACGCTACCTTGGTGTGCACTCAGTATAAAGTATATTTTGTCTCGCTTTCGGCATTAGGGCTCTTACATTTACACTTACAGTTCCCTCGTTTTTGGTAGAAGGTATTCAAGATCTACAAATTGCTGCATTCTGCAAATTCTACTAATAGCTCCTCTCTGGCATTTCTAGTACCAATGCCCTAATATTCTACTGCCTGGTCTACAGCCTGCTTCTTCCATACCTTGGCATTGAAGTCGCCCATCATAAGTTAAACCCTATCAATTGATCAATAATAACTATGATTTTACTGTTCATAACATCTCAATCCAAGAATAACTTCAGTTAACTTTCATCATTAATTGAGCTGGCGCCTACGGTGTATACGTTACACACACAATCAGTTGATGCCGACTACGTTCCTGTTAAAGAACAAAGAGAATGTCTTGCGGACGGACTTGTATTTCATGGTGGATTTTCAGACAGCCAGGCCAAACAATCTTTCATTTGTTGTTGTAGCACTCAGGTACAACATTAGGCGTCTCAGCGATGAAAAAGAGTGTTCTGCTTCAGCTGTGCTCACCGGCAGATTTGCTGCAGTCTTTAGAGGATGGTGCACGTTTGGGAAGAATACATCTTGGCAATCAGCAAGCGTTTGCATCGCAGTTATTTTCAACTTTTCTCGCTTCTCTCGCTTCCATTTCGCAGCGATACTGCTAACTCCCCTTGCAATGCTGAAGTTGAGATAATGTTCGTGTATACACGCCATTACACTTTTCGGCAGTTGGAAGAGTGGCAGATTCAGGAATGTGATGTGGCAAGAGCGAAGAAAGCATCTTCAAGGTGTGCCGATGCCTTTGGAAGCGCTCGTTGAAGTGGTCTAATAAATAGTCCAGAAAAGGGGCCAGAAATACTGAAGTCCTAAAGTTATCTTCCACGCCAGCCACTGGCACGTTACTTCGGTGAAGCTGCCTGCCTGTTACAAGCGGCATCATATTTTCGGCAGTTGTGAAGTGTGCACTGGGAGCAGCGTCACTTTTCGGAAAATAATCATCCAGCGTTATAACGTACGTCGTTTCGGCGCGACCATCGAGTCTCATAGAAGGACTCTGATTGACCCACGACACGAACTGCCAAGCAATACGTGTGTACACATACGTTTCACACATTATGTACAACGTTGTGGCAGCTAGCGAGGCTTCTTGCAGTCGATGCGTTCCCAACAAAAAGTAGTTCGACGTTATTACCATAAATTATTCAGGTATTCTTCCGTTATTACGGCGATACGTAATTGAAGATGTTATGTTCTGATTATGTTCCTTACAAACAAAAACGCCGTTGAACGTCTGTTATTATGTGGCTATATAGCTTAGTTTTTCACGTGAAGTCACATACAGCCTCTTTACTGTGGGTACGTCACAATGGCAGCCACCTGGACTTTCCGTGTCAGTGCTGGTCAGCACACCAAAGGGTCCTTCGGTACCCACGTTCTTTTGTGCTCACCCCGCTTTTTTTCTGTTCACCAGTCGCGCCAAAGGGAAACACAAAAAAACGCGAGGGTGCACCGGCATTTATCATATGTCACGCGAGCGACCATGAAACGCGCAGAGTTATACGTTTTGCTGGCCGAACATCTTGCATAGCTTCCACAGCATTGCACCTGATGTATAAAATGGAGTATAGGCAGCGTATTTCAAGGGGGTGACTTCGCATTGCTAGGAAGCAACGAGCTCAGCAATGTTCAAGCAGTTGCATTTCCGATGGAGGCGGAAATGTTGTAGGCCCGTGTACTCAGATTTGGGTGCACGTTAAAGAACCCCAGGTGGTCTAAATTTCCGGAGCCCTCCACTACGGCGTCTCTCATAATCATATAGTGGTTTTGGGACGTTAAACCCCACAAATCCATCAATCAATCAATGTTCGAGCAGTGACCCAGAACGCGAGAAACGAGCACTTTAGCGACGATACATGTCGGTTTGTAAAGTTCCGCCTTAAACACTAGCACTCGTTTCTCGCCTGGCGGAAAGATTCGCGGGTATACATTTGCCACGCTTCCCATCGGGTACCGGTAAGGTCGCGCTTGCCCAGTATTTTACTCTGCACGCGAGACGTCTCACGTTTGTGATTGCGCCCGTACGGAAGGCTGGTAGTTTCTGGCGCGTTTTGATGAAATACCACAAACGTGAATGAACGCGAAGGAATTGATGACAGTAGTGAAATTCCAGCGACTTGCATCAGAATGCCCGAAACAGACAACCAACAGGAATGGACGGTGCACAGTAGATCGTGAGTAAACTCGTGTTACATGCGCTGGCAGTTCTCGGCGAAGTTCTCGCGTTCTGAGAAATGGATTATGGTGCACTAAGCTCTCCGCAACTCCAGATTTTATTCCTTCATCACTGTTGAACCGATTACTGAAGATTTTTTGTGGCGCGAAGCTGCTTCTGTTCACGCTGGTGTAAGTGCTGGAAACATGATGGACGTATCAAGCGGGGTGAAATATTCTATACAGTTTTGAATCTGTTTAGGTAAAGAGAAAAGTCGGCTGCACGCTTGCAAACAACCGTAGTATCCTTAACGCAACGCTCTCGTTTCGGGGAACCGAGTGAAGAGAGCTACGAAAAAAAAAGATCAAGAACGTACCACGTTTTTTTTTTTTTTGCGCGTATTCAAGTGTTTTAGCGCATATGCGCAGCGACCAAGTCTTATGTGACTAGGTACAGTCCGGTCGCACGTGCACTTTTGATTGAGACCAAGTGAACATTTCTCATCAATGATTACCTTGCCCTCACAGATTGCACAATAAAACCTCTACGATAGGAGTACTTCATTGCTATCAATAGTCACAGGGCAACTGAAAGTCTGCCCAAAAAATAACGTGTGCAAAATGGTGTTGCCAACATACAGCATATCTTACAAAAAATTACTTATTGCGTATCGCAAGCATGCCTAGATGCACGCAGTAAAGTAAAAAAAATGTTTCAAAGCTGCCACTGCATCAGGGCGGCTTGGCATGTATATAGATTAATATAAAGACCACTTCTAGAGGCATGCACTCACAGAAATCGACAGTAAGAAATTCAATCAGCAATTTAAGCAAAACCAAAATTTAACTGTAAATGTACAAAAACATGCTGCGTATACCTCTCATTCTTAGGTGTAAGCCGAACCCCCCTTGACCTGTCAAACGCACTTCACCACGATGAGGCCTACGCCATCTGCGCTTAACAAAGATTAACGATTAACTATGTCTTCTTCGATTGGGTGGGTAATCGCGATAATGAGTTTTCGAAGACTAGTCAATTCATTGGTGCGGCGAGAGGCCGCGTCTCCAAATGGTCACTATACCTGTCGTTTACTGTGTTAAGAGTACGTCTTACAGTACTGCCCCGCCACCGTGGTCTAGTGGCTGAGGTACTCGGCTGCTAACCCGCAAGTCTCGATATCGAATGCCGGCCGCAGTGGCTACAATTTGGATGAAGCCGAAAATCCTGTAGGCCCGCGTGCTCGGATTTGGGCGCACTATAAGAACCCCAGGTGCTTGAAATTCCCGGAGCCCTCCACAACGGTGTATCTCATAATTATATGGTGGTTTTGGGATGTTAAACCACGCATATCAATCAATTAGGTGCACGTTAAACAACCCCAGGTGGTCTAAATTTCTGGATCCTTCCACTACGGCATCTCTCATAATAGTATGGTGGATTTGGGATGTTAAACCCCACCTAGCAATCAGTCATTCTTACAGTACCTTTACTTAATCTTTTCACAACCATACGCATGGGAAAAAGGGGGAATCTCATGACTTGATATACATGTGCACCATCTGTTTATTCTACCACCAACAGTGACGTCACAGAGAAAAGCTGATGCTTGTGACCTCCCCCTCGTGTAGTCTGTGTGAATTCCCCCCCCCCCCCCGAAAAAAAATTTCTGGCTACGCGCCTGGTTCAGGTGACGTAATTTCGAGTTTGTGTACGGCTGACTAGATAGCCAGCCATACTTAAACTTTAGAGGCTTTTACACATTGTTGTACATTGTTGCATATAAGTATGAAGCAAACGAAGACCACTGCACGTGTTTGCTGCTCCGAGAAGCTAGAAGGAAGACAACGACGCTGAGAGATCGAACCTGTTTGCGTCTTGGCCTTACGGAATTTAATCGGTGATAGTCGCGATAGTCTATGCACGATGAATTTATTTATTTTATTTATTTTTTATTTACAATATTGCTGACCCCAGTTAAGGGGTCGTAGCAGGGTGGAAAGAAACGTGTGCTACATTTCACAATAAAACAGACAAAACGAACGCATAATATACATAAAAAAAACAGATTGAACTGATTGCCAATTCACAGTGGCGCGTGAATAAGATCTTGCGAAGGGCACAAAAAAGAAAAGAAGAAACCGATACACGCATTGCAACAACACACACTGCAAAAAGAAACGTAACCGGGGATGGTGCACCGGGCCTGTGCTCTACCCACAAAATATTTCCCACGCAACGACAAAAATTACCATTTCAAGAGATGCCCTCCTCGCAAAACAAAAATCAAGTCTATAGGTTTCTGGGCTCATGTATTAATTGAACAACCTTCACCTCGATGAGGTGTCGACTGGTCTCACACGTCATGTCTACCAATAGGTAATCAACTGCAAAGAAATTCAACACATGAGGTGTGTATCTAAACTGGGAGTTCGGAGTGCCAACGCACTGCTGCTACGATTCTGCACGAAGACAGAATCAGACCGCACTGAATTTCCGTACCTAACCTCAACCGCACTTAACCTCAATAATTTCGGTCAAGTAAAGCTTGAAAAGTATTGTGATAGAAACGGGAAACTAAACAAAGTGTTGAGTGAGCAAGTACACGAGAAAAACACACAACAGCGTTGGTGGTATTCTAGGGCGAGCGTATTCCGATATATGTTGTGAGACTCGATACTGATCGCGAGCGCGGGGCTTGACGCACAGACCTGTGAAAGCTCTGTCCGTATATACGTGCATGGATTCCTCCGGTACAGTTTATTCTAGTGGAAGGGAAGCCCTGATATTGCTGACTCCGAAACGAATCACCCACGCACACTCACTTAATAATGTAGATACGGTGTTTTGATTCCTTCTCAAACTCACACGATTATGCGCCAATGAATTTGTTGTATCCAAACAGAAGCGTGTTCTTGATTTTAAAACCCGTCGGAATGTGCCTGATGGCCACGAATGGAATCCATCCTCGGGGTTAGCAGTGCGACAGACCTTTCACTCCTCTGACAGTGCTACACGACCCAGTGCGTGATTGTGCAGACGCGAAAGTTAAACTTTTATTGTTTTACCCGAAACATTACCAATTCATAGCTTGAGACAAGCAAAAAGCGGTCGCAAACCGCGGAACAGCGCACGACGCGAGCGTAGGCGCGCGGCAGTGCATCGAAGAGACCATGGTGTGACGTCATCTGCCAGGCGGCGTCACTCCAACTTCTCGGGCTAATAGAGCACGCCTGCGTTTAAAGAAAAGTGTTTGACGATTTAGAGTGCATGGTACTCTACTATGGGAGAGCTGAAAGCCGCCCCGTGGACCAGTATGTTGGTTATCTGTGTTTAGAAAAAGTGATTAGCCATTAGGAGTACTTGGTAATCTATTGTGGGAGAGCATGTAGCCGTCCCGTCGGCATCTGTCGCTACAAGCAAGGCGAAGAGCAGATATGTTGCTAAAGAACGGGGCGCCAGCGAATGTACAAAAATGCGGCCATCAAACATGCGCCCACCACATGCAAAGTTGTATGCGCTTTCTTTCAATAAGTAATGTATCTCAATTAAAAATTTATTGACTGTCAGCCGGTTTTGATATGCTAACCTGATCCTTTATCCGGGTAACTGCCATTTTGTGCTGTGATTTTTCGTAGTTGCCTGTAATGACTATAGTTTATCAGCCTCGTTGAGCGGGTGTCAGCTGCGCCACTGGGTGTATCCGGCTTTCCTTTTAGATCGGGCGGCGACTCACGCCACCTAGCCATAAAGCTAAGTAACATCACTATGTGTTGAAAAATCTAGTTTTACTCGCGCCTTGATGGTAGGCACCAGCCAGATAGCCTTCTCTTGGTTATATCTACCCGTTTAATGTCTATTTCGCCTTCACCATCTGCAAAAAACAATGCAGACCATCGAGTCTTTCACTTTCTATAATTTTTGTGGATAACGTTGATTTCACCAGCCAAGTGCGGGTTCCTGCCGGTGTGCTATGAAGGTAGAGTCACACACGCGTCCGCCAGACCTCACGAAGCCCGTGGCAGCTGCCTCCAGGAAGCGCTACGGCGCCGCGAGTGACTCTGACAGCGGCGATGGCATGAACTATTATGTCAGCAGTGAAGAGTCTGGTAGAGGGTAAATGTTGAAAAACAATTATTTTAAATGGTAAATGTTGAAAAACGCAGACAAGCGAGCATGTCTGGGAAGATAAACGGACGAGAAGGCTGCAGCGATCATGTTGGGGTAAGCTTCAATTTTGTTCCCAGAGCAGTTAAAGATAATACAATGTGAGTCTATGGAAACGACCAAAAAAGTGGCCTTTTTTTGAGACGAGAACGTGTACTGCAGCAAAACTAAGCAGGTTATATTAATGGTCAGTGCACCGTATGTAGTCCTGGCTCTCTGCTTTCGATTAAGGCATTCTCAAGGTGCCGCAGTTGGCATAACAGTGTTCCGTAAGGCGTTTTTTTTTTTCAACATGGTCCTTCAAATGCTTGTGGGATATTGATAAGCACCTGCTTATCGCAGTCATGGTCGAGTGCCTTAATCGCACACTTGCGGGACGCAACATCAGCACGCCGTCATAGGTTCAATGCCGGGCTTCCAAGTATTTTTTTTTATTAGCCGGTGAAGTTCATTTCACAGCATCCCATAGTAGATGAGCCCACCGAAACTAACCACACAAGTTTTCGTTTCTGTTTTGATTTCTTGCTGTTATTATAAGGAGCCTTTTGTTTTCCTTGATTTTTATTCTTTTTTAATGCATTTTTAAATGCTACACGCCTATCACAGTCTGAAGATGTACATTTGTAATTATTACTTTATTCTTTAAACACCTTAGGGAAAACAATGCTCGATCAAGTTACGGGAACAAAGCTCTTTCGTTTTTTAGTGCGCGTACTTTATTGTAAACTTAGTGCCCGTTTTTATGACTTTGTTATGCTCTTTTCAGGTCCCGCTACGATTCACCCATGTAAAGAACACGAACGAAGAATAGAGAAGCAAGGCATAGCTTATGGCGAAATTTTACGTTCTGCCGTTACTTTATAAATGTGAAGCGTTCTTTTGCGTAGCGCCTATCTATCTATCTATCTATCTATCTATCTATCTATCTATCTATCTATCTATCTATCTATCTATCTATCTATCTATCTATCTATCTATCTATCTATCTATCTATCTATCTATCTATCTATCTATTTATCTATCTATCTATCTATTTATCTATCTATCTATCTATCTATCTATCTATCTATCTCTCTCTCTCTCTCTCTCTCATCCTCTCTCTCTCTCTAGCTAGCTAGCTAGCTCGCCGTCCACGTGCGCTAGCCGCGGTGGTGTAGCGGCCAAGGTACTCGGCTACTTACCCGCAGGTCACGGGATCGAATCCCGGCTGAGGCAGCTGCTTATCCGATGAAAGCGGAAATTTTGTATGCCCGTGAGCTCAGATTTAGGTGCACGTTGAAGAACCACAGGTGGTCGAAATTTCCGCAGCCCTCAACTACGGCGTCTCTCATAATCATACAGTGGTTTTTAGACGTTAAACCCCACATATCAATGAAGCTAGCCGCCTATGTGTGTATATATCGGCGTCCCATACTAATTTTTGTGTACTAAGTAAGGAAAGCTGAGTAAACCCTTAGTTTCGTAAAGAACTTGTTGTTAGGCTAATGGCCGGGTGTAACATTTCAAAACAAAATTCGAGCGCGAACACACACGCACACACACACACGCACACACACACACACATACACAAACACACATACACAAACACACACACACACACAAACACACACATAGGCATCGAACACGCACAGGGCTCACTTCCAATTTATTTATTCATAGCTTGAAGGCTTGAATATATACATAAGACACATGTACGCACTAACACCATAGAATGCCAACACCATACATTATCAATACATACAGTTTATCA
This sequence comes from Rhipicephalus microplus, assembly GCF_043290135.1. Classification (NCBI taxonomy): domain Eukaryota; kingdom Metazoa; phylum Arthropoda; class Arachnida; order Ixodida; family Ixodidae; genus Rhipicephalus; species Rhipicephalus microplus. The sequence continues at coordinate 305,327,952 of NC_134710.1, read as the reverse complement.
ATTTCAGCGCTTAAAACCGATAGACTGGAATTCGTTTGGTAACAATGATAGCGAAGGGGTGCTGACACAGTGAAGTTTTTTTTAATGAAAAAGGCTTGTAACACTTCGTGTGCAGTTTTACTTGCGCTTCTGCCGGTTATATTTGTCTCAGAAAATCGTTCATCCCAACCACATGACATGACAGGCTCAGCCAGGTGCGCATACTTGCCATCTCGCTTTCTTTATTTTTGGCACGTTCCCTTAACCAGTCAATAATACATCGTTCGGTTCGGCCAATGTTCACTTTTCCGAAGGATAAGGGTATGGATTACACGACCCCCGTGGAACATTTCACAAAGGCCCTCTAATGCTTCTTCTCGAAGCTGCACTTTTTTGCTTTCGCACACACGTTAGCACTGTCTTCCGATTTGTTAGGGTGCGAAAACACTATCAGTACACAGTGCCTGGCCGCGACTTTCTTGAGGTCGTGCGAGAACTTGTTAATATATGGCACAACTTGTGGCCGAATCCTCAAGGGCTGGGTAGGAGTCATCGCTTCCCTTGTTCCACGTTTGAACTTCTAAAGAAGTGATTCAGCAACGGCCGTAATCACCGATCGAGTGAGTCCAGCAGCCTCTAATGGGCTCACCTGATTAAGGAAACTAACTTTCACGCTGTGTGTTTTCGTATTTTATCTCAATCCCGTGTTATTGCGATATGAACTATATGTACACTATTGATAGGTTCTCGCAGTCGACGTCGCCATCGCCATCATGTTCCGTAAAACGTCCCCATCGAAATCATTCGCCTGTGTACCGTACCATCTAAGCGCGGGTAAAAGGGCGTGAACGGCGGGGACGAACACGGCTGATCAAACGTGTCAGCCCATCTCCATCGATCACACATCTGCAGTAAAGCATTCTTCGTCCGATCCAACAGAGGAAGGTAAAATATAGTCACCATTGTCTGCTCCCTCGTCTGTACCATTCGAGTGTTCGTGGAGAGGGTGCAAACCCAATAGCACGAAGTGCGTCGCCGCTGCTGGATACCATGAGCATGGTTCTAGCAAGCTTTCCGAAGTCTATTGCTTAACAAGATTCAACAGAACCATGGCTTGTAAAACAGCTATCGTTTTCAGAGGATATCCAAACCACCTTCATATATCAATGGAAGGTGAGAGGCTTGAAGTCCCGGATATCGAATTTCCGGCAGTTCGTGTTTATACACCGCTTCCTGATAATGATGAACTGTGAGCCGAACTCATCGACTATACGAATATCAGGATACGTGTCTTTCGTCTCAACCACGAATGGAAGGAGCAGCAAAGGACCTTGCTTATTTCGCCCATCCTATACCACTGGATCACGAGAACCAGTATGTGGCATGGGCAGTGCTCTGAAGAAAAAGAAGCTGTCTTTTACACTTATTGGCGTATATGTATATCCCCTACAAGTCAATTTGATTGTAAAAGAGTAACAGACATTAGCCAACTATTCCGGGCCCTTGCATTATAGCAGGTGATTTCAATGCACATCATCCAATATGGAGAGCTTGAGGATAAACTCGAAGTGCCGCTCACTGATGTCATTTGCGTCAGAACACAACCGGCGCCTCCTGAGTGATTGTAGCCCGACATATTTGTGAGGGACAATGTATAGCAGCTGCCTCGACCTGACACTTGCGTCGTGTTGCCTAAGTTAAGAAGTGTGGTGGTTTACTGATACCTAAACCTATGTTAGCGATCACATTCTGACTCATGCAAGCATTGATGGCCGAGAGACTTCGTCCTCGCCGGTCTATCGGTATATTGACTGGACGCTTTCTGAGGATCAAGTGGAGGACATCTTCAGAAATTATTGCTCGTGTAGGTTAGAAAAAGTAATTGCAGATGCAATGCAAAATTGTATGCGCCACTTCACACATGCATGCACTCACCGAAGCGCACGGAGCTTGAGATCGAATTAGAAAGGCTTCGGGCGTTACGTAGACGTGCTGAGAGAAGATACAGGCGTTCCAAGTTGATTTTTATCTGAGAGTAGCAAGGCGCACGCAGAAAAAGATACAGCACAGAATAGACAAGCTGCAGGATCAAAGATGGAAAAGCGTCTGCGAGTCATTAGACCCACGCAAGCAGCTGTGTCATGTATTGAGAACTCTACAGGGTCTTCGCTTTTGCGCCCTGCAATGTCATCCCTTCAAGGCTCTCGCAATTTGTCGAAACCACCATGAAATTGACGTTGCAGAGGATTTTTGCACGAACATCACCGGTGGGACAGTCCTATTCTCCCATATGCGTTTATGGAATGTCCCCGGTCTATGAGATGTAAGTATGGAAGCTCCATTTTCTACGGAAAAGCTAGAAGCTGCCATGACACTGTATAGGCATTATTTTTCACCAGGGCCCGATATAATACCCTATATGGCTTTGTGTCACCTAGGCCAAGCAGCTAGACATAAACTGCTAAATTTATTTCATCACTCATGGGATGATGGCGTCGTACCCCTAAAATGAAAACGCCGCCATCTTGTGCCACTTTTAAGAGCAGAAAAATCTCCTGTTGTGACGACATCATACCAGCATGTAGCTCTCGCCATCTGCGTTGGAAAACACATAGAGTGCATGATTCTCACGCACCTGGAATGGTTCAATAAACGGCACAACATTTACTCCGACTCCATGGTGGGACTTAGACGAGGTAGTTCATCGATTGACAACGTCATCGATTAGCTTTCAACAGGAGAGCAGCAGAAATTCAGGAAACGACTAGCACTTAGACTCTTTCTTGATGTGAAAGGTTCATATGACAACGTTTTCCATCAAGCTATATCTGACACACTACTGTTAATTGAACTTGGAGGACGAATGTTTCGATGGATACGAAGCTACCTGACACGAAGATCCCTTTTTCTATATACTGAAGATGGCCCGAACTCAGACCACTACACGTGCCAAGGCGTCTCGCAAGGTGGTGTTTTAAGCCCGGTTATTTTCAACCTTACCTTGCTTGTAGTGGCAAAAGCTCTCCCGGAAACAGTCTCTGTTTCGATATGCGCTGATGACATATGTGTCTGGGCATAAGTTATATCTAAAAACGGGACTCTTTCCACCCCTATCCTTGCTGCTGGACTGCTGTTCGTGTTGAAGGCGTCTGCGCCACTGCTTATTTAACATTTTCTCGTCTATCCACTTTTTTCCAATACCCTTTGCCGCAGGCACTGCGCCATGCTCGCTACCGCATTCTTCCTCTTCTAACCACTACCATCACCACCAGTGATATGCCTATACAGGTTCGAGCAAGAATCTTCCAGAATTTTTTTATAAAACGGTGCACAGATAAATGCTTTCAAGTGTAATACATTACTTAAACTAGCACATTTTTTACGCAAAATGCAGAATAAAGGTGTTAAGCTTGTAAAACTCTCCGCGAATGCTTTAACTTTTAAAGGGATATGATCGTGGCAATGCATTAACATCCTTCCATACGCGCGATCACTCGGTCGAGAGGGGTGATGGCACCGCAACAGTGAGCAGGCCTCAAAATATTTCAAATTCTAGGGGCACGGCATTGCCTGACCGCTACAAAAAGCTCGCTTTGCCGGGCCGCCTTTGGTGTGAATAAGGCTACTACGCAAGCGCGTGGCCTGCCTTTCTCTTTTCTGCGTTCCCTCTTTCTATCGCCTCGCAACGCCGACGCAAACAGCATCTGCTAGAGAGTTTCTTGATGGGAAACACCGGTTGCTCGTGCTGCACAACCATTTACTGACCACTTCGTATATATAAGGCACCAGATCTTGACCTCCTGGGTAGTGCCGGTGAGAGATTTTTCCTATGCGTTGTTGAACAATAACAAAAATTTGCATTGTGCGCGTTAACTAAAATGGGACTGCGGGTCTATGTGTCCAATCGGACTATTTTGTCTGCTATTGCCCATTAGCAGTGATTGGCGTGTTTCAGCCCGAAATACCGGTCAATCATTGCGTGCTTTGCGCCTCCCAAGGTTTCCCTTTCGCGCAACGCCACAATGAGCGCCAGCGTTAACACCACCGCCAGTGTAACAGTTAGCGCCCGCTGCAGCTGCTTCTTATCCAGACATAGCAGGAGATGGTTTAAACTTTACAAAGCAGCTTGGATATATGGCATGATTCGTATAACAATAATAGTTATTGGAATACGTTCCACAACCGCTTTATGATTAAATCTCAGAGACGCCGTAGTGAACAGCTCCGGAAATGGATGGCGTTCTGATACACCGTCACACGGAATCTCGTGAACTGCGTTTAGTTTCTCCATTAGCCAGTAGTGGAAAACAACCGTATTTATCTTTCTTTGCAATGTGAGTGAGCTTTTAAGAAACCGATGCAATGGTAAACAGGATATCCCGCCTCTTGAAAGCCACTGATTTGTTTCGGGAAACTACTCATTGATATGTTGGGTTTAACGTCCCAAACAGCATATGATTATGAGAGACGCGGTAGTGGAGGACTATGGAAATGTTGACAACCTGGGGTTCTTTAACGTGCCCCCAAATCTGACCGCATGGGCCTACAGCATTTTCGCCTTCATCGAAAATGCAGCTGCCGCAGCCGGGTTTTGATTCGGTGACCTGTGGGTCAGAAACCGAGTGTCTTAGCCACTAGACCACCACGGTGGGGCAGCCGGAAACACTGCTCAGCTCAAGTGCACTAGTCTTCTTTTCCTTATGCCATGCATATACTAGTGCGCTGACACGATATTAAACACCGGTTTCGGTGAAAACGGATTACGCAAGTACAAGCTGCCCGTAAACGTTCTCCATGGCAAGCAAATACCAATAAACTGCAAAATAATGAGGCACCTCACGGGTGCATTGTAGTCCCGTCCCAATCTTTAAACACGTTCACAATGTATTCATTTATGTTACGCTCAAAGCCCGGAGACAACTAGAACAGTAGCGAGCACTCACGTCCTGCCAGAAGTATATGACGGTACGAAGGCAAGTGAAAAGGGTCAGTAGAGAGGCAGCCTAGACATATGCCAGTTTTGTACTGATAGCAGTCGGGTCGAATGATTACTGGGCAGTTTAGCTGGCCGCTCTTAGCACGTGGAACTATCGCATACATGACTTTCCTCCCGCTTAAATTGTGGGAAGCTACAGTTACAGAAAATTAATATGGCGTGTAGCGATGGGGTGCTCGTCGGTTGCGTACCGGATGTCTTCGTACTGGTGGTGCTGCCTTGAAGGCTGCGGGAGCTGCCATAAGAGTCTCCGCAGTGGCATCCAAGAATTTCCAAAAGGTGCCCTTGTTCTTCTCAACCTTGGAGAAGTCGGCGTTGCCTAAGAGAAGCTGATCTGAGTGACGATGTCACCCGGCCAGGCTCCGTGGCATGTGTCCCTTGACGACACGGAACAGGTCCTTTCCGCCATACCACAATATTTGGAAGCAGTCGAGGTGGTCTGCTGTAATTCCGAATAAGAACGCATTTGCCTACAGCAAATTGTCAAGCTTTGGAAGTACATTGGATGGACTGATTAAATTGCTAGTGGCGCACTAATTATTCTAATTCTGGCTCGAGAATTTCCAGTTTGTAACGAAGACGGCGACCGAACGTAAAGATAGCCGGCGCTTCTTACATCCTAGCATGATGTGCATTCCAAAGCAAGCAAGGAGCTGTCCAGGCTGGCCTGCAGGGTTCCAGTATTTAAATGTTTTTCATGGCCGTCTTTATGCACTGAACCCAACGTTTGTCTATGCCATTATCAACTTTGGTGATAAGTCGCTGGTACGACGTGAAGCACTCCCATCTCTCGAACAAACGTCTGGAATTTGGCATACTTAAACTGTGGGTCATTGTCAGACACTATTGTTTTTGGTAAGCGAAGTGGCTGAACATTTCGCGAAAGCAACCAGTGGTTTCCATGCTAGTTGTGTGTTTTATAACGCACACCTCTAGTCATTTAGAATGCGCATCAACCACAACTAAAAACATGTGATGCCATAAAGGCCCAGCAAGATCGATTCGTTCTCGCTTTCAAGGGGATGTTGTCCACGACCATGGGTACGGAGGAGCACTATAAGGGGCACGCGCTGCTCCTGGCAAGGTTTGCATTCTTTGACATGAGACTCAAGATCCGCGTCAATTGAAGGCCACAAAACATAGCGGTGGGCCAACCCTTTGGATCGCACAATACCTGGATTACCGTCGGCAAGTTCTTGGAACACAAGAGGCAATAGCTTTGCAGGCACCAGCTACGCGAATTCCCACAAGAGGCAAACCTTCGTGTGTGGTCACCTGTGTCGCCTTGAGCTCCGTATCGTCCGTAAATTTAGGCCACCCCGTACTTGGGAGCTCGAGTACTCTGCAAAGAAGTTGGCCAGATGAGGTTTCACGTGCCATATTATTGTGCGTCACCAGCATTGATTGAAAGCGTAACTAGTAGAATGCTTTTTCTGCATCATTAGTGAACTCGTGACGAATGGGCAAGCGCGACAAGCAGTCAGCCTATACATTTTTTTTGTCGGCTGAAATTTCATGGACTACGTGTAGGCAGACAACGTCACTGCACAACGTTGAAGCCTCGCTGGTGCCAAGGTTGCTATGCCAGACTTCAGGCCCAAAATAGCCTGCAGTGGTTTATGGTTCGTTTTGCATGAACGTGAGCCCGTAAATGTAGTAGTGAAACTCCATAACACCGAAAATGATTGCTAACGCTTTCTTCTCAATCTATATATACTTCTGCTCAGCTTCAGACAGAGTTTGCGTTCAGTCTTAATGTAGTGAAAGGCCGTTAGACATTCGATGGTCCACGCCCAAGAACTTGGTCATCATGCAGAAGTTTAAATTGGGGATGTGCCAGCGTAGCCAGTTGGGGTAGAAATTTTCTGTGGTGGTTTATGGCTCCGAGCAAAGAACGAAGTTGTGGCTTGTTCTCTGGTGCTGGCGCGACTACGATGGCATCAATCTTGTTGGTCGGGGGATGCATGCCATATGTACTCATCTTGTGCCCCAAGTAGGTTCATTTATTCTATAAAAGTACATTTCTCAGCTTTTGGTTGAACTCCTGGGCTTCCCAAACGGGTTAGAACTGCTTCCATGTTCTGTAGATGGTCTGTCTAGTCCTTCCGGCCATCGTCTAAATAGCAAGCGACACCTTTAAGATCTTTGAACATGGTGTCCATTAATCGCTGCAACGTGCCATATAGGCGCTGAAGACACGCCCCAAGGTTTACTGAGAACAGTCCTTCGTCGTGTTGATGGCCAGAATACGACGCCCTGGTTCCGCTACCTGAAAGATGACTGGCCTCAATTTTATAAAATTCTTTTCCTCCTTTAAGTGCAGTAAAAAGAATAGTGATCGGTGTTTAGCATAGGGTTCACAGCAGTCTTGTGATTGCCACAGGATACAGGAAAAAACATGTGTTACAACGCTCATACAGTGTTCATAGCGAGCGTATGGTTTAAGAATAGACCGTGATCTGTCCTTCCGACGGTCCGTGAATTTGTCCCTCTATAATTCTACCCATCCGCGCATCTATCAGTTCATCTGTACACCTGTCCGTGCGTGAATCCGTCCGTCTGTCCGCCCGTCCATGCATCTTCTCATCCGAGTATATGTTCGTCTTTCCGTGCGTGCGTGCTTACGTACGTCCGTCCTTTATACTAGTCGGCTACATTAACGTGCACATTATGGACTTCAGAACCTATATCTCGCTTATCATCAACATTCTCTTCGTGGATCGGCTGCATATTTCGTGTTACTTTTTTACGCCTGTGCGGATACTTTACAGAGACCACGTCCACACGCCAACAATATATCCACGCAGTGCACTGGTGTTCTATGCAAGTACGAAAACATTCTGCAGTTATTGACTGATAGATGCAGGCAAATATCCACTAAAAACTTTCCGAAACACATCTGTCACATTGCAGCAAAGGGGAAAATGCTTGATGCCCATGTGCTCAGATTTAGTTGCACGTTAAAAATCCCCGGGTGGTGAAAATTTCCGAAGCCCTCTACGCCATCTCTGATAATCCTATGGTGGTTTCGGGACGGTAAACCCAAACAATTATTATTATTATTGCAGTGCAGCAAAAGCGTGCAACGCAAGATAAGCTATGATCAATAGTTTGCGCACATGCAATTTTGCTGAAACTGGATAAGAGTGCATTATTAAGAGCTCGGAGTTGTTTCAAACATGCGTTCATGCATAACTAAACATTTACAACAATATGTACTGAACGGAATATAGGTGGCCAGTAACTCTAAACATACATCATTTACACCTTGCTGATAATGAGCAAGAGATGGGGGAAGTTATTCCTACAATGTATTCGAATCACAATACTATTTTCATTGCTAATTTACAAAATACTATTGCATAAATCGGATAAGCATGGTGACTTTACATCAATATTACTTTTATAAACTAGTGAAATGACTTTTACATTGCTCTCACAAAACTGCGTGATTTGCTCTACTTTATGCGCACTTTATTCACTCTTCAGTCAAAAGCTAGTCAAGCTTAGCCCCAGCCTATAGCCTAGCCTAGTTCGATTCATGCTTCGGCGATGCGGCATGCCACGCGCGTAACATTGGCTGTTTCAAAAACTCCCCTACAACAAGTAAAGTGGAGCAGTGTCGTCATAATTCTTCTTTATTTGGGAATCATCTAAGAACCGAATATGCGCCCGGCAGGGAATCCACGAGCCTGGTTGTTAACTTGGTTCATGCTTTTGCTGATGATTAAAAAATGTCTGATTGCTTTGTAAAAGATGTGCCTTAGAAACACCCGCTTCTTGCACCAATCACATGTTTCGACACCTAGCAGCTTCTGCCGCATTTGATTTAGTGCTTTAGGACGACATTATAGCCTTTTTTTTTGCAGAGCAGTCTGAAGCAATGGCATAAATCTGTGATAAAACACGTGCTGGCCACTCAGAAGGAATGTAAAATTCTCACTTATATTTTCATATTCAATTTTTCCGTCATTCTCAATAATAATAATAATAATAATAATAATAATAATAATAATAATAATAATAATAATAATAATAATAATAATAATAATAATAATAATAATAATAATAATAATAATAATAATAATAATAATATATTATTATTATTATTATTATTATTATTATTATTATTATTATTATTATTATTATTATTATTATTATTATTATTATTATTATTATTATTATTATTAACCGCGGTTTCGCGCCCCACAAGCTACGATATGGTTATGAGAGACGCCATAGGACCTCGGAATTTCGACCATCTGCTCTCGTTTAGCTTGCACTGACACGGCCCTCTACTATTTCACCTCCATGGAAATTCGATCGCAACAGCCGGAATCGAAACCACGATCTACGATGGTCAGTTGCCGAGCACCTTGCCCACTTCTTCATTTTTCGTCCAAAGACAACGCTGATTTTTCGCCTCCCATCAAATGCACCGTCTACGACACAAGAATTTCTGTGAAACGAGCTCTCTCACGCTATCGCGTTAAAATGTGATTGAATTAGCCTAATTTGATTACTGTAAAAACATTACAGCCAAGTGTGTAAAGAAAACATAAACCGGAAACAGATGTGTAAATCTAAGCTTCAAGTCTGAAAATTGTTTTGCATTTCTCAGTTTTACAATGTGATGGAGCTGTGTTAACGTCTCAAGACAATGGCTCGTTATTTTATTTTTTTGCTCATTCCCACAACCAACGCCTCCTATAATCTTCTTGCCTCCCGGGTGAGCGCGAAACGCCCGTCATCTATGGCGCGCCACCTACGTAGGGTCAAGGGTTTTTGTACTTGGCCTTTGAGATCAGCAACTTTGGCGTTTGTTAATTTCAGAGGCTATGCCTTGTATTGAAGGGGTTGCCTGCTGAATGAGCACAAAACGCCTGTCATCTATGGCAGTGTCACGTACGTAGGGTTAAATATAATTATTTTTAATTGCGTTTGCTTTTTTACACATTTTACGTTATTTTGTTGCATATAAGCTCCAAAATTGTAAAAACCTATTTGAGGACAACCCTATACGTAGCTGGCACCACCACCGCAGTTCCGACAACGGCCGATTTTCAAGTGACCGCCGATATTCCGGCAGGCAAGAGAAATCTAGGAAGCTGTGCCACAAGATACGATGTTCATAATGGCTCTTGCGTCAAAAAGCCACGCTGCGCACATACATAGTCGTCTTTTTTTTTGGCTTGGCGCAGCTTCGGAGTCATCTGCTTGAGTGGTCCTGATACAGAAGCGTGGAAGAGGCTGAGTGAGAGTCGTTAACTGTTGCTTGACCTTTCAGGCAAAGAAAGTGCAGGACTTTTCTTAGAGACTCAGTGACGACTGTAGTAAGGTCGTCTCATTGTGATCCGCAAAAAGAAAAATCGACGAGAACTCAATATGTAAGTTTCGCTCAATTAAAATTTACGCATTCCTTTTTGCCCAAAATAATTTTTAAAATCTTCCTGTTGCACAAAACAAGAAATTATTCTCTTTTCTAGGATTAATTTTGTTAAGCCACCCTTTTGAAGGCCAATCCCACAGGCTGGAAGTGGGCCATAAGTTTAGGACGTACATCTGCATATAATTTTGCGCTGCTAGCACTAGAACCGCGAGGCTAGAACCAACAGCAAAACTAACGCATACCGTGCTACATAGCCCTATTCGAAAGTTCTATAGGTTCCCTCTCTGGCTGCCGCAAGTTGTTTTCGTCCGCTTGAAATCCTTTCCATTTGTATCGTATTTTCTAGACTTCAGTCACAATTTAACAGTATAAAATAATGCCCTTTATACCTTGCTTTGCTTAATCTCTAATTTCCTTTTAATCACGTTGTGTCCAACAACACAGCTTGCCGCATGACCTCAGGCACTTGAGTGTGCAAAATCTGTGGCCGTGCTATGCACCCCACGAATGAGCTTCGCGACCGACGTCTTTTATTCTACCTTCTACTCATAGTTCGCTTTGCTACGCGCTATCACGGCGTGAAAATTATGGAGAGGCTCAAGGTACGTGCACACTGGCGAGTAGCATGGCATGGTGGCATCCCGCCTGTCAGCGCCTCCACTCGGCAAGCAGCATTCGCATTGGTGGCGCCGCGAGTGTAGCGAAACAAGAGTGGTCGTGTCTATGGGTGCCCTTCACGAACTTGACCAGGGGAGCTATTCTCGCGGTGTCCCATTCGTGCACATGCTCGATTCACCGAAGCGCTTTTAATTTAGCAAAAAAAAAAGGTGTGTTGAGACGTCATGGCAGACAGAAGGTTAGGTGGGTTGATGAGACTAAGAAGTTTGTGTGTATAAATTGGCAGCAGCAAGCACCGGACCGAATTCACTGGCGGAATATGAGAGAGGCCTTTGTTCTGCAGTGGACGTAGTCAGGCTGATGATGATGATGATGATGGTGGTGGTGGTAGTGGTGGTGGTGGTAGTGGTGGGGGTGATGATGATGATGATGATGGCGCGCTTGACCTTGGGCGTGTTCCAATACTCGCCCTAGACGACTAAATAGACAGCTAAATGAACGGTAGTCACCTTAAGTCTTATTCCAATTTTATGTAGCCGGTAAAATAGACAGCTTCGCGAAGACAGAGTCGGAGACAGATACGATGCAGGCTACTTTGCCCACCAAACAAGATGGCGGCTCAGTGAACTGCTCAGATACTCGAAACACGCCGGAATGGTCGTCAGCACACATGTAGACCAAACACTAAATTTGAATAACATTAAATTTTTCCTATATTTTAAGACGAAATAAGTTGAAAACGTCTGAGTTACTTTTGTTTATTTCAACTTTCTCTTCTCGACGCGAGGTTGACTCTTGTCGCGTACAAGCCGTCCAGACGTGTTCCATTTTTTGAACAACAAGGCTGTCTACGATGCGGTCTAAGTATTCAAACGCAGCTCATGTCGGCGCACCGAACCCACCTGCACAATCCCAGCATAAAAGGTAAGTTTATGAAATGTGGAGTAACAGGACTCCTAAAATACTTGAAAGTGTGAACGTCCGTGTGAACGTGTTTGGATGTTTGAAGAAAGAAGCAGCAAATGCGTAACGGTCTTTCAGGAGCGCCATGTGGGCAGCTGCCGAGAGATAACGTGATTGGAGTCCATGCACAACCTCGGGAATGTTCGTCTAAAAGCGGATATCTGAGGGCAGCATTCGTTGTGGCGAAACGCAATCTGTCTTTTCTAATTTGTGTCGAGAGTTGTGAAAGCTGCGTAGCGTCGAATAGACGTTGCAGAAGAAAGACCTGAAACAGGCGGTGCGCTGTCGCCAATCAGGGGAAACCAAATTGGATATGCCCACTAGTGGCGTAGCCGAGAGGGGCGGAGGGTTCACCCCCCTCACCAAATTTTCCCTTCAACACCCCCCTCCCCCCTGCCACTTACCCAACTTATTTTTTTTTCTCACTTCGCGGTGACATGATTTAAAACGAAGCGTTGCTACTATCACAATATCATTCCTGGGCGCTCTAACAATGATTTATGTCTCCATCTCTTTTCGCGGTGACATGATTTAAAACGAAGCGCTGCTACTATCACACTATCACTCCTGGGTGCTCTAACAATTATTTATGTCTGCATACGGAAAAACGTGTCGCGGTATATTTCAAGGCTTTGGCACTCTGTGAGATTTTGGGCAGGAATCTCGGCCGCGAGTGTTTTAAGTTGGCTCGGCACCGGTGTTAATCCTTACCAGTGTTAATCCTTGAGCGGTGGTCATACTTTTACCCACCGAAACAGATCTCTCCGTAGTCGAGCAGTACGAAAATTTTCAACAGGCAGAGATTCTTTTTATTAGAAAAAGCCATACACAGTTTCAAGATCTGATAGGCCGCGTTATAGCATATCACAGGGTGACTCTTCGTACGTGTGCTAAGATATAAAGGCCAAAGAATTATATTTCTATTGAACCTTCGCATGTTCTGGTAACATCTAACCCCCCCTCCCCCCCACACACACACATGCGCGCGACAGAATTTTCGGTTCATGCACATAACTGGGCTTGTATGCGAGTCTACAATATATTTACATATATCTTTACTGTGCCTTAACGTTAAGCACTCCGAAGTGTTGTCTAGTGATGAAGGTGCAACGCAGGCAAACGTGCAGGCTAATCACAGTCTTAGAAAGTCCTACTAAAATACTCATCTTGTAATTTAGGCTCATAAACAAAAAGATGGTGGTCATAAACCTAAAGCAGCGTAATGAAAAATTCAGTGGGGGCAGCTGTAGTGAGCATGAGCTTTATTGTTCAGTACGCTGGCAAACAGCGCAAGAATAAGGAACATAAAGCTGAAAAATATAATGACATATTATATCTATTGATTCATTTCGTCTGTTCGTTTCTTTGCATTGACATGACTAAAAGGGCACACCGAGCAGTTGCTGAAACTAGTGAAATGACGCAGGAAAAGAAATGCACAGAATGGAGAAACGTGCGTGGGCGTGTTATCACGTAAATTTACGAGCAATATACATAGTAACCATAATCTTTCGCAAGAAATGAAACTTTGTGCAAGCAATGTATCATGAAGCGAACCAACATATTACCTAGCGGAATGCTGTTGATTGTCCCGCCACGGTGGTATAGTGGCTAAGGTACTCGGCTGCTGACCCGCAGGTCACGGGATCGAATCCCGGCTGTGGCGGCTGCATTTCCGATTGAGGCGGAAATGTTGTAGGCCCGTGTACTCCGATTTGGTTGCACGTAAGATATGCGCAGGTGGTTGAAATTTCCGGAGCCCTCCACTAAGGCGTCTCTCATAATCATATTGTGGTTTTGGGACGTTAAACCCCACAGATCAATCAATCGATGCTGTCGATCATCTTTTTTTTTTTTTGAAAGAACACGAAGATTACGTTAGGCATTACATATTATATTGTGCCTCATATGTTACCCAAAATTTTCGAAAATTGCCATATAGAAATTCGGGTCGCTGCGTTGCCGTTCACACCTTTCGTATACGCTAATGACGTCTGCAAGTGAAAGGCGCCACTGAAAAGCAAGGAGTAGGCAACAGGAGAGAACAGAATCACTCTGCCATGTTGTCAAAGTGTTTCCAGAAACATGTCTTATACAGTTGAACTTGCTTCCTTACAGCTGTACAAAAAGTAGCGCATACTGATGTTACCAAAACCGTCTTTTTTACTACCCGCCAGGGTGGTCCAATTTCTAATCTGACCCATTGGTACCGGAATGGAATCCTTGTCGTATTTTCGATGTAGGCGAAAATGATTGAGGTCCGTGCACTTCGATTTAGGTGCATGTTAAAGCACCAAAGCAGTAAAACTTCTGGATCGCCCAACTACGGCGTCTCTCGTAATCATATCGTGGTTTTGGAATGTTAAACACTATCAATTGATCATTAACAACCATGTTTTCACTCTTGTTCAGAAAATCCCAACCCAAGGATAACTTCAGTTAACTTTCTTCCTTGATTTTGTGCAGGCGCCTATGGTTGATACTACACACACATTCAGCTGAAACCGTCTGCGCTCCCGGTAAAGAACAGAAAGAATGTCTTCCGGGATACCTGTATTTCACGGTAGATGTTCAGAGAGCGATGTCATGCAACATTTTATTTGTCGTTGTAACTCTCAGGTACAACTTTAGGCGTCTCAGCGCTGAAAAAGAGCAATCTGGTTCACCTTTGCTCACTGGCAGAGTTGCAAGAATGTTTAGAAGGTGGTGCACGTTTGGGAAGAATACCTCTGGCAATTACCAACCGCTTGCATCACAGACATGCTCAGCGTTTCTCGCTTTTATCGCTTCCATTTCGCAGCCAATACTGCTAACTCCCCTGGCAATGCTGAAGTTGCGATAATGTTTGAGTACACGTCAGCAAACTTCTCGGCAGTGGGAAGAGTGGCAGATTCGGGAATATTATGTGGCAGAAGGAAGGGATGGATCTTCAAGGTGTGCCAATGCCTTTTAAAGCGCTCATTGAAATGGTCTATTAAATAGTCCGGAAAAGGCCAGCAATACTGAACGCCTAAAGTGATCTTCAATGCTAGCCACTGGCACGTTACTTCGATGAAGCTGCCTACCTTTGACAAGCGGAATCCTCATTTCGCCAGTTGTCTAGTGTGTACTGGGAGCAGCGTCACCTTTAAGGAAATGATCATCAAGCGTTATACCGTACGGGCGTTTAGGCGCGACCATCGAGTCTCATAGAAGGGCGCTGATCAACCGAGGACACGAACTACCCAGCAATACGTGTAGCCAGCCTTTTTCAAGGGGGTGCCTTCACATTGCTAGGAAGCAACGCGCTCAGCTAAGTTCGGGCAGTGACCCTGATTGCGAGAAACTAGAACTTTAGCAACAATACATGTCGGCTGGTGAAGTTCCTCCCTTAACACTAGAACTCGTTTCTCGCCTGGTGGAAAAAATTTGCTGGCATACATTTTTTCCGCTTCCCTTCAGGTGCCGGTAATGTCGCGCTCTCTCAGTATCTTACTCTGTGCGTGAGACGTGTCACGCTTGTGATTGCCCTTACGTAGAAGATTGGTAGTTTCTGTCGCGTTGTGATGAAATACCACAAACGTGATTGAACGCGAAGGAGATGATGACAGTAGTGAAATTCCAGCGACTTGCCTCAGAATGCCCGAAACAGACAACCACCAGGAATGAACGGTGCACAGTAGAGCGTAAGTAAACTCGTGTTACATTCGCTGGAAGTTTTCGTTGGCGTTCACGCGTTCTGATAAGTTGATTATTGTGTACTATGCTCTGAAGATGACTGGAGTTCATTGCTATATCACTAGGGAACCAAGAGAGAGAGAGAGATGTAGACTTTATTATTCCAGGCAGATTGCGGGGATGGGCTCCCATATAGGGGCCGACGGAGAGACCATGTCTCCCGGCAGCTTCCTTGACATCTGGATCGCCCAAAGTTGTTTGTCCAAGCTCGAACTGAGCAGTGCAGTCCACCAACGCACCCGAAGGTCTTCATTGGAGGCCGCGACCCCAGAATTTCTGGCTAATGCTGGACATTCCCATAGGATAGGGTCAAGAGTGGCTCTGGTGGTACAGTACCGGCATAGGTTAGAACTATAGACGTCGGGATATATGTGGCGCAGAACGACAGGGTTCGTGTATGTGCGTGTTTGTAGCTGCCGCCACTGAACGGACTGGGCCCGATTTAGCTTGGAGTGAGGCGGAGGGTACTCCCGGCTTTGCAGTCGATTGTGTTGAATTATGTCATTAAATTTAGTGAGCCGATCGTCCCATTCCCACACCGGCCCAGAAAGTTCCGTTTGGGTGACCGCTTCGTCTGACGTGACTCGGAACGTAAGACCTCAAGCCACGTTGTGCGCCACTTCATGCGGACTGTCCTCCGCGTTACCTAGTGGTGTGTGGGCAGGGAACCACAAGATGTGCACGTATTTGTCCGGCTCGTGAATTTTGCCTGTACTAAGAATTCGAAATGCCTCGGGGGAGATTTTGCCAATGGCGTAGTTTCGAATGGCTGTCTGCGAGTCGCTGATTACGCATGAGGCGTTAGTGTGGGCTATGGCCATCGCGATAGCCACTTCCTCTGCCGTTTCTACGTTCCGTGTGATGATTGACCCACTCCTTTTGGATTGTTGTGTGTGGTCTACGACAGCATCCACGAAGCGGTGACGTTCCTGGTTGCGTGCTGCGTCGACAAAGATTGGCTCAGGGTTGCGCCCAAACATTTTTGACATGGCTCTGGCTCTACTGACACGTCTGCCCTTGTTGTGTTCAGGGTGCATGTTTCTTGGTATGAGTGGTACTGTGAGCTTAGCACGGATAGTGCGTGGTATGTCGGGTTTGTCTCCGTGTTGAGTGTGGTAAGAAATACCGAGATTACATAGAATCTGGCGGCCTGGCTTAGTCTTGGCTAATCACGCAAATTGGGCAATTTGTTGCGCCTCAATCAGTTCCGCAAGGGTATTGTGTAAACCAAGTTGAAGGAGGAGTTCGGTGCTGGTGTTTTGAGGCAAACCTAGCGCTTGTTTGTAAATTTTCCTGATTAGCCTGTTGAACCAATGACTCGAAATTTTGTGTGGTACAAGGCTGCTCCTGTGGCCTTGAGTGCTGCAAACATGAATGCACGTATGCTGCGCTGTGAAATACTCTTCACATTTTTGAATCTGTTGGCGTAAAGGGAATGTCGGCTGAACGCTTGTAAACAACAGACGACATTTTGCCGCAACGCTATCATTTCAGGGACCCGAATGTCCAAAGCTACAAAAACAAAACAAGGAGATTCCTTGTTTTTTGCGCGTATATAAGTGTTTGAGCGCATGTATACCCAGAAAACAAGCTGGTTTAGGTGAGTAGGTATAATCTGGTCACACGGGCCCTTTCGATTGAGACCAAGTGAACATTTCACATGAGTGATCACTTAGCCCTCGCAGATTGCACGATGAAACCTCTCCGATTGGAGTACTTCATTGCTATCAAAAGTCACAGTGAAACCGAAAGCCTGGCCGAAAACTGGCGTGTGCAAAATTGTGTTGCCAACGTGCAGCATATATTGCAAAAAAACTTATTGTGCATATCGAAAGTATGCGTGGATTCGTGCAGGGAAGAAAAAATGTTGACTAGAAGCTACCACTGCATCAGGGCTACTTGACTTATAGAGATTAAATTAAAAATAACTTCAATAGGCATGCAGTCACAGACATCAACAGTAGGAAATTCATTCAGCAAAGTAAGCAAAACCGAAATTTAATTTTAAATGTACAAATACATGCTGCGTATACCTCTCATTCCTCGTTGTGAGCGGAACTGTCCTTGACCTGTGAAATGCACTTCGCCCCGACGACGACTACACAATCTACACTTAATAGAGATTAACGACTAACGATGTCTTCTCCGATCAGGTAGGTCATTGCAATAATGAGTTTTCGAAGACTATATTTATAATCCATTCAATGGTGCAATGAGAGATTGTGGTTATGAGAGGGAAAAGAAGAGAAAAGTGAGCCCCGTAACTGTCTGCATCCGCGTGCGACACCTCAACAGTAGCTCACAAGGGATGGGGGTAAGGATGGATTGAAGGGATAGTATTGACAGCATAGAAAGAGAGAAATGCACAAGGACAGCAAGCGACGACATAAGGGAGATAGGAAAGATGAAACACGGCCACAGGAGTCCGAGTATGGGGCACCACTTGCGAGAGCTCTTGTCGGTGACAGAAGATGGCGTAGGGCTAATCCAGTCGACCAGAGCTGCGCTGTCGTCGTCATAGAGGACTGGCAGCAGGAGGTGGCGTAGGACCAACTCAGTCGGCCAGAGCTGCACTGCCGTCGGAAAACGCAAGGGAACAATCGGTCGGCACGGAATTCAGTGAGCGAGTCTCGCAATGAGAGGTAATTGCTCCAAACGGTCACTGTACTTGTCGTTTACAGTATTTTACAGTACTTCTTACAATACTGCCCCGCCACGGTGGTGTAGTGGCTAAGGAACTCGGCTGCTGACCCGCAGGTCACGGGATCGAATGCCGACTGTGGCGGCAGCATTTTTGATGGAGCCGAAAATACTGTAAACCCGTGTGCTCAGATTTAGGTGCACGTTAAAGAACCCCAGTTGGTCGAAATTTCAGCAGCCCTCCATGACGGCGTCTCTCATAATCAAATGGTGGTTTCGAAACGGTAAACCCCAAATATCGATCAATCATTCTTACAGTACTTTTACTTACTCTCTTCCCAACCATATAGATGGAGAGAGGGGGAATCTCATGAATTCGATATACATGTACACCATCTGTTTTAACTACCACTCATAGTGACGTCACAGAGCAAAGCGGATGCATGTGCCCCCCTCCCCTCCGGAAAAAATTTGTGGCTACACCCCTGATGGGTCACAGTTTATGTGATAGTAATATTTCTATGAAGTGGTACCATGGCCAGATAACCACAACTAAGGCTTCTGGCATGATCGATAAACTGCAGCGCTGTAGTTGTACCCAACAACCCAACAACAGCGCAGAAATGCATTGTAGAGACTTTTTTTTTACAGTCAAGTCGCTAGAGAACGCTGCATTCACGCGCCGTTTAATGTTCCTCATGTTCCGGAGGATGCCAAGAGAATTTTGCGATGTGCTTGAAACAGGAAGATGCACCCACTCTGAAATTATTCTGATGATTGGAGTGTACGACAACAATAAGCAGAACTCCGGAAAGTTGCACTCGCCAATCTTATTACAATGCATTAGCAACCGAGCTGGACCGAATGCTTTCATACGTCGTTTCAGGCATACGTATAAACAGTTACAATCCCGCTGTCATGACCGGACAAACTAAACTTCGAGAACGTGCATGACGTACGTGCACGAGGAAACACGACGTGGCAACTGGTAGGTGTTATGTGACGTGGCGCACAAACGGCGCGAAGAGCAATGCACACTTCGCCTCTTCAGCCAGTTGCCACCAGGCGGCGACTATGATAAATCTCGCGAACAATATACTGCTTTTGCTCCAAGGCGCTGAATTTACAATGACGACGCCGTTCCAAGAAGAATCCAGGGCGCATAAGACTAGCCATGATCGTACGACTTCACAAGTGCACGTCTGAGGGAAGAAAACAATCTATACAGTGCTGTTCCGGATGAAAATTCAACAGTGCAAATGAAAACATTGGTTCCAATTCTTAATGTTACACCTCAAGCGTCGTCGAAAGACGATAGTCTTGCGTCTGGAGAAAGGGAACAAAACGTTTATTTGATGTTCAGCGCAAGAAACTTGGTGAATGGTATACATTCACCGATACAGAAAATCGGTGCATTCATACATAAAAGTATGGGTTGGCAAAGAGTCAAGCAGGGATGCATAGAGCATTTATGGTTAAGAAGGAAAGTAGCTGGGCAGATGACACTCCTTGGTTTGGTGTACTTGTGGACGGTAGCAAAGGCCAGAGAGGAAAACCAGGCAATGGTGGAGTGCATATCAAAGGACGTTGAAAAATTAGGAGGAAAGTGCGAGATAATTTTACTAGGACATATGAATGCGCACACAGAAGATATAGATGAATATACTGACTCAACAGGCAAATTGATCATGGCTATGTGTGAAAGACATGATTTGATCATTTGCAACAGTACTGTAAATTTTGAAGGGCAAATAACATGGGAGGTAAGAAGCCTACAGTCGACGATAGATTACCCACTGATGTGACATAGGATGTATGATAGGCTCAGGGGAACGCACATAGATGAATGTGGCTCCAGAAGTCTGGGTTGGGATTACAAACGTATCAAGCTAAATTTTGCAAGAGCAGTGAATGTGTGAAGGAGAAAAGATTAGCAACTACAGGAAAAATTTTATTCAGAAAAGCGAATACAAATAGCTACAAAACGAATTGAGAAAGTTATCACTGAGGATCATAAAACATTGTGGACATACACGAATCTAATTAGACTGTTTGAGCTAGAGCTTGCTAAGGCACGTGACAAGTCACCCCGGAAAAGAAGACACAAACCCAAGAGTTGGTGAGATGAGGAAGTTAAGAGAGCCATATAGGAAAACGTCCGGAAGCCTTTAGGGAACACGGACATGCTAAGCAGCGGGGGGAACCGACAGATGATGTTGAAAGAAAATGGGACATCTTTCTAAGCTGTAGAAGGGAAACATCGCTTCTGATCAATGAAAAGATTAGAAGAAAAGGGGCTCAGTGGCTAGCAGAAGTACATAAAAAGGATAAAATGGCAGGTGCGAAATTTTGGAACCATTTAAACTCCCTAAGAAATGAGGCGAGCCTAGAACAGAGGTTTATAGCTATAGCTCGAGGTGCTAGGCTAGAAGAGGGCGAACCTATTGAACATATAAGAACAAAGGTGACAGAAAATTTCAACAAAGAAGTGCCTTATACACAACAAGAGACAAGGATGGATCAAGTGGCGCAATGGCTCCTCTTTTACAACAAAAGTGGGAAAGGGCTGAGAAGAGGGTTCCGAGTAGTACATAAACAGGCCCAGATGGCATTCCAATTATGCTGATAAAGACATTGGGTCCGAAGTCTAAACAGACTTTGAGAGAGACAGTGAGCGTAACAATAATCGATGGTGAAGTCTCCGATGGATCGAAACTTAGCAGGATGAGCATGATCTATAAAGTAAAGGGGGAGAAAGCTGACATAAACAACTGCGGTCCTATAACAGTGACATCAGTGGTCTACAGGCTGGCAAAGCAGAATATAAAGAAAAGACTGTAGGTATGAATAGAGGATGAGGTGGTGCTGGGGAAATTGCAAAATGGATTTCGAAAACACAGGAGGTTGGAAGACATTCTGTTCTTACTGATGCAGTGCATCGAAATAGCAGAAAAGGAACATAGGCCCCTGTGGCTAGCCTTTTTGGATATCAAGGGCGCGTATGATATAACGTGTTTCAAGAGGACTTGTGAGGAATACTGGACACACTAGGTGTGAGAAATGGAGTCACTAATCTTTTAAACGATATCTATAAAAGTAACAAGGTAGTTATAAAGTGGGAAAAACAGGTATCCAAGCCCACGGAGGCAAAACGGGTGCTTATGCAGGGGTGTCCTCTGTCAACATTGTTATTCATGATGTACCTACAAAGATTAGAGGCCAAATAGGAGGGAAGTGGACCTGGATTCAACTTCTCTTTCGTCAAACAAGGAAAACTCATTGAACAGGCACTACCAGCATTGATGTACGCAGATGATTTAGTGCTAAAGGCCGACAACAAGGAAGATTTGCAAAGATTGATGGACATTGCGGTAATGACGGAGATAGGTTAGATTTCAGATTCAGTAAGAAAAAATCAGCAGTCGTAATTTTTAATGATAATGAAGGTAGTGAGCTTAGGATACAGGAGCTCACGCTAGAGATAACAGATAAATGCAAATATATGGGCGTATGGATGAGCAATGGGACCGAGTACCTGAGGGAACACGAAATATATGTAACGACTAAAGGTAACAGGAATGCAGCAGTGATGAAAAATCGGGCACAGTGGAATCACAATAGGTATGATTATGTGAGAGAAATATGAAAAGGGGTCATGATTTCGGGTTTGACGTTAGGCAATGCGGTCTTGTGCATAAGATCAGAAGTTCAAGGAAGATTAGAAATTAAGCAACGTGGATTAGGTAGGCTTGCTTTAGGAGCTCACGGGAATACACAAAATCAGGGAGTACAAGGTGGTATGGGATGGACATCATTTGAGGGCAGGGAAGCTAGCAGCAAGATAAAATTTGAGAAGCGATTGAGAGAAATGGAGGAGGAGCGTTGGACTAGGGAGGTTTTCAGCTACTTGTACATGAAGAATGTCGATACAAAATGGAGGAAGCCAACCAGAAAATTGACGGGTAAATACTTAAAAAACAGCAGGGGGCCAAACCAAAAAGAACTGTCAGTTCAGAATAAGGTGAAGGAAACGGAGACTGACATGTGGAGTATTGGCATAATTAAGAAGCCCGCACTAGAGATCTATCAAACTTTTAAGCAGGAAATCGCCAAGGAAAGGATCTATGATAATACTCGGGGTATTTCTCTACTGTTTGAGGCCAGGACAGAAGTTTTGCGCACCAAGACATATCGGATCAATTACGAAGAGGTAGACACGGTATTCAGTGCAAGCGGAGAGGAGGAGGAAACTGCCGAACTCTTGATAATGTTCTGTAAAGGGCTTCACCCTATAGTTCAGGATGATGGCGCAGAGTTTTTCAAAGCACTGGGGTTTAGAGACAGGGAGGGCAAAATAGACTTGGCAGCGTCTCCTGCGCCACGCAGCAGTCAGCCCCATACAGAAGTGGCTCATGCGCCGCACGGAAGTGACGTCACTTTGAAAAATGATTACCTAAAGATGGTTAAATGTGTAAATTATTCATGTGTAATGCATTAAACCTACAAAAATTTTACTAAGCAGGTTTTGAACGAGTCAATCAGCCTAGGTTTGTTAACTAAACACATATTACAAGTACTTAAAACACATGGAGCGCCATGGGCGCTACGGCTGCGAAAGGTAAACATTGCGAAATGGTAGCTGCCTGCGGTGTGTGTAGGTGGTGAAAACTGCGATTGAATCGTGGCCATAGCCTCGGCCGCCCCCAAGGAGGACCGG
Source organism: Rhipicephalus microplus (assembly GCF_043290135.1). NCBI lineage: Eukaryota > Metazoa > Arthropoda > Arachnida > Ixodida > Ixodidae > Rhipicephalus > Rhipicephalus microplus. The sequence continues at coordinate 305,304,933 of NC_134710.1, read as the reverse complement.
AGGCCCTGTGTCGTCGCTGCTTCATGTGATTGCTCGATGCCCAGTTGAACCTGGTGGTTGGAGCTAGCGCGGCCGTCCACCGCGCCGCAGCTTCATCTGAGAGCGTGCGCCATAATATTTCTCAGTATGAAGTGCGGATTATTGTTGTTGGACGTACTGCATTTTATAGATTGCAATGCCAAGCGGGGTGCTGTCAAAAGTGAAAGTGTTCTTGCTGTCGAGTTTTGCTTGTCGCGAAGGGCAAGGTCGACGATGAAATAAATGCTTTCGCACAGTTCACGTGTGACTGACCGGACGCACATGCATGAAACCCCAGTGCGTCGGCGAAGTGTTCATACTATTGATGGAAACAACCTTATTGTAGTGTTCTTACGATGTCTGTGATCTCCGGAGGCCAGAAATATTTCATTGCCGGCTGTTTTGTCAAGTGCGAACACGTACGGCCATTCTCATCCGTTGCTACGTAAATGCTCCCGTGCTATCACAGGCCGTGCATGTTATTCAGCCAGGCAGAAAAGCTGTTTTGTAGTTAGATAGGCTAACGCCGTGGGCACTTACTCTTGGGCATCGTTTATCAAGTGCTGATTGCCTAGAACATTGCGGTGGCAAGTCAGTATTTTGAAGCGACCTGCCGGTTACCTTGTCAGGTGATGGTACACTGAGCGACATAAAAAAAGTTGCCCGAGACTACGTTGCAGTGCACCTTTTTGTCACCAAAGCTTTGATAAACCGTGGAAATCAACATTCCTGACACATATGCCGAAGAAACCAATGCAGCCAGCTGCATCTGAGTTTTTCGTGTCTCTTTGCGTCACGCCGATTGAGAGCACTAATTCACAAAACACTTTATCATAATAATTATAGTCAATTCTGCGAGAGTCACCAAAGATCCAATATTAAAGGGTCTGTAGACGAGACCACCAGCATCTGCAAGTCGGGTTGATGAGGAGGCACAAATGTTAAAACAATACATGCCTGAACAAAAAAAGAAGAGAACGTAACGATGACTGCAATGGGAATTGAACAACCGACCTCACCAGCTTCTGTTGTGCTGCTTTGATCAACTACGCCACAAATGCCAATTGATTTCGAGTAGCAAACAAGCCGGTTTTGTATTGTCACGCTGGACCTAACTAACATTTTTTTGTTTACTTTTACGTTTGGAAGTAACTTTGAGGAATTTTATCGTAACGTCTAGACGTACCGCTGGACACTCCCGACCACGGAGGAAGGAAAGGTAAGGAGAGGGCATGCCCAGTCAGCGCAGGGCGTAAAAAATGTGGCAGAAATTACGTCACGCGCGGCCATATTCACTAGGCACAATGGCGGCATTTTGTTATTATTGATGTAGTGCGGTGCGGCATCATTCAGGCGGTCCAGCGGTGGTGTGCACGTTTACATGGGCCTCGAACCTAATCGTGGCGTACTGCAGGTGTTCGACAGCATCCATTCTTTGTGCCGCATTGTTAGCTACGCGATTTTCCCCCGGTGGTGGTTGTAACCAGGTGTTTGAACTAGAAACCACGGAACGAGCGCGCGTATACGTACTCCGAATTTGCAGCGTCCGTCAAAATTATGCTGAAAAGCCATCATAGAAGATAACGACTGTGCTCAAGAATTCGTTCAATGAATGCTTTGCAGGTTAGTGACAGTTATGCGGTGTTGCTTCTTATGACAACGGACGATGCATTTGCGGTCTACAGGCCCTTATTAAGACTGTAATCTAATCTTGCTTTTCATGTTCCTGTACAGTTACCGGTTGACGGTTGGCACTGAGCTCTGTTCCAGATAAGGAAGACAGAAACAAGTGCCTTCTCTTTATTTTTTTCTAATGACTAGCCACTTATCCCGGAGACATCTTCCTTCGCATTTGGCTGGCTTTCCCTGCCGTCCTTGGTGGCTGTGTCGACGCGTGAAGCTTTCCGCAGACTTTTTCTCACGCATTACTTCGGCTAACTTTCCCACCTTTCGCCCTAACGCGATCCTGGTCTCTGTTCTCCGTAGCTACTAGTGCGCGTGAATTACACTAGAGACGTGTTCACACGCACTTTCGGGAGGTCTTCGCTACTTTCGTCCTAATGAAATCATGGCCTTTGGGATATCCGTAGGAACCAGTGCGCGTAGGACAAAAGAGGGGCGAAAACAAAGAGGCCGGCGCAAACTCAACGGGCTGCCACTCACACAAGCTCCACCGACGCCGACTTTACTGGCATAATTACGAACCTTCGGGTTTATTGCAGGGAAGACATTTTTTCTTTTTTATTGTTTTGTCTAGCCCACAGCCTGACCGAAAATTTCATAAAACCTAAAGAGTAGCGCAAAAGGGGAAAAAAGTGATCTGAAAGAAGCTGTACAAATTTCGGTGCCTGGTTCGTCGCACGGCAATGTCCGAAATATAATCTTTATTTTCACAAAAAACACATCAAATAAAAAAAAGCTTAACGTGAAACTTGCCGTGTTCATTGTTAACGCCGGCAGTGCAAGAGTACAACAGCCATACGCAGAGATCTCGTGAACCGTATCACGGCAAGACAGCGTGTTGAAATCCGTTCCGTTGGTTTCGGATAGCACAGATGCACGCGGCGCGCAGGCCACCTGCTTTTTGAGACAGAGAGGTAGTCGCGCCTTCTGCTTCGCATTCACATGTAAACAAGAGAGGAGAATTTGCCTAGTAAATATGGCCGACTTCTGGCTTCATCGCGGCTTCGCTAGGAGTGACGTCAGGGCCTCTCCTTACCTCTCCTTCATCTGTGCTCCCGACAGTTCAAACGAAGCGCCTAACCAGAAATTGCACCGCGTCACTTCCGTGCAGCACAGTAGCCGTTTTTGTGGAGGGGTGGGGGTGGCTCGTGCGCCACGCGGCGCAGCAGCCTCTGCCAAAAGGTAAATCTAGTTGATGGTTCGCTAAGTGCTACGGCTAGGTGGCGTTAGCCGCCGCCCGATCTACACAGAACAGCTACATTAATTCATTCATCCACGTGCAAACAAACAAAACTAAGTTGTGAGGCGTGCCTCGCATCCAACCGCAACTCAGCTCGTCGGCATACCGTTTTTTTTTTTGTTGTTGTTGCTTGACTGAGAACACCACACGGACCATTGAAAACCTAACAGAAACGGCGGTAGGCAGAGCGTCTTTTGCCTACCAAGACAGCGTCACCGCATTTTCGTGACGTAAGTCTGGTGGAATTTGTCTATAGCGCGAGAGAATGACGACACAGAGACAAAAAGAATACGAAGCACCTTCCTGTGTATTTTTCTTGTCTCTATGTCGTCGTTCTGTTCTTGCGCTATAACTGTCGTCATGTCATACCAACTAGCCTAAGCTGCCACACATCTAGGTAAGATACCGCTGATTCAAAAAACGCCAATTATTCATGTTCACAACGGTAGTCAAAATGTTTGTTAGCTCAACGAACAAGAAACAGCAAAAGAAACAAAAACACATCCAAACTGCCCAAGAGATTTAAAACTTCGAGTTTCAGTAGCCAATCTCTAAGGTCAAGCTTTTAGACTTAGGAAACGTCACTCACAAATAAGCATACACATGTTACGTGCGCGTTTTGAACGTCGACCGGTGGTGGTGCGTCGAGCGCTACTGGGCAGCAAAAAAGCGGGAACTCGCGCAAAGCAGACGACTACTGCAACAGCAGACTATCAAGAAGGCCAGACATGAGTCCTCAGTGCAAGGTAACCGTAATTATTAGCTGCACTATTATAGCTAACGTAGAACTCGTAATATATTTTAGTTGGACAGCAGCGCGCGTTGAGGAGCATAGTCGTGACATCTCAGAATCAAGCGTAATTCCTTGGCGCGTAAACGCCGAGCAAGTAGTCTTCGGCTTTCGCGCCCGCGATTGTGTAATTGCTCTGATACAATGTTGTTGTGGTCTTACAGCGTAGAAGCGGCGCAACTACATACGGCGGCGACCAGAGCAAGCTAATAACGAAGAACTCACGAGAAAGGTAAGCTGAAAAAAAAAAGTCTGTCAACACACAGCTTGCTGCAATGTGTGTAACTGTGCCGTTGACTATAAGGTCCTAATAGCTTGTTAAGCACTATGTAACGAAATACTTCTCCGTTGATTGCCTAGGAAAGATGTTGATGAGCATCATTTTATGGAATATACTCTACGACTCGTGTCATTGACTGTTGTAAATTAATTACTTACATGCAATGAACATATTGTTTGAATACTGTACATCGAATGTAAATACGTAGAGGTGAATAAGGAATGTCAGGTATGATGTACAATATATGTCATGAAGCAGAGATTTTACGTACATAGGAGCAAAACTAGAATATTCTTGTGTTGTATGGCACCCTTTTACTAAATCCAACATTCAGAAACTTGAAGCGGTACAAAATAGGCTGTTAGGTTCGCTTATTCTGAGTTCAAACTTACGGACCCACCGACTGAACTCATAAATGCTAACAACATTGAAACACTTTCAGTACGACGAAAAAAAATGCCTTAGCTTTCTATATCTGCTAGTTAATAACAAGTTAGCCCTTTACCCGTGTGCATAAGTATCTCCTCTGTACACTAGGCATACACATCATCATCACGCCCATTCTTTAACCCCGTATTTTGCCAAAACCAAGCATTCGCATTAAAATTTTTCTTTTTTCCGCGTACTGTGTCAGAGTGGAACTGCCTAACTTATCCCAGCCAACTTTCGGTTGTTTAGAACTAAATTAGGCACTGTTAATTTTTATTATGTTGCTATTTTATGTAACATTTTGCCTTGTTAACTTTTATGCATTCTGTTAGCACGAGTTTTGATTCGATTTCTCGTGATATATTCTTATGTTATCACATGTGTTTTTGTATATTTATCTTACCTCTTGTACCTGTCTTGCTTGGACCAGTTCGTGGTCTGCAGTATTCACTAAATAAATAAATAAATTTGCATTCACATTCACCCTGGTGTCCTTGCAGATCACGTCATAGAGCCTTGATGCAGTGCCTTGATGAACTCGTGTCTGAATTGCCGATAGATAGAAGTATCTACAAGACCAAGGTAACGCATTTTTATTTATTTCTGAAACATATATATATATATATATATATATATATATATATATATATATATATATATATATATATATATATAACAGTCTTCCAGTGCACTCGGAAGCTAGTGTTCGCCTCTATTTGTTATCACTCTTTATTTCAAGTTCTTATGAATACATGAAAATACACAGCACTGGTTAGAGTCATAGCCACTGGCTAGTCGGAGCTTTATTCAAATATTGATTTCAAGAAACGGGTTGTTTAAACGAAGGAGATGTAAGAAGTACACTCCAATCATAACGAGAAAAAAAAACATGGAGCGAAACTTTAAATCAAATTATATTTATGATGGGGTAATATCAGTACCGTGCAACATGGCACATATATGCAATGAACATATCGTTTGAACACTGTAAATCTAATGTACATACGTATAGGTGCATAAGGAATGTCAGGTACGATGTACAATCAATATGTCGTGAAGCTGAGATTGTGGCGAAAGTGCTTGCTAGTTTAACTGTTCATTTTTTTGCTGAAATGATCTTTTTAATACAGAAGAAAAAACTTTTGTTTTATTTTATTTAGAGCCGCATATCATTTCAGATCTCGACACCTGCAAATTGTAGTAATCGTTTTCCATGAACATCGTTTAGAAGATTGAAATCGTGCAGTGCAGCACGTCTGGTAAAGCGGGAGGAAGATGAAAAATTGATGTATGAAAGGGCAGCTTGCAATGAATGACATTGTGGGTGATAAGTGCAGTGTCATCTTTTAGGGTTTTAAATGATCAAACGGTACTATTTCCATTTTATGCAACAATAGCGCTCTGGGTTGATCATATCTAACACTGTTTATTATTCAAAGTTCTCACTTTTGTAGAATATGTATGGGTTCGAGATATGTTTTTAAAATCTTCCCCCGTAAATCTATGCAATATGATACGTGACAATGAAAAAAAAACAAAATATAGCATTCAGTGAATATTACTTTGAAAGTAAATTCTAGCATTTTATAGCGTACTGCTTCCAAATCCTAGTTTAGCACATACAGAGGTAATATTGTTTTGCCAGATCAAATGGCCATCAAAAATTACTCACAGATATTTAAAATCTTTTGTTTGTTCATGTGTGCATTAATTCATTGCAGTGCAAAGGGAGGGGCTTACTACTTCCAGGAGTAACTACATACAGCTTGTATAAAGTATGTAAGAGTAGCTCATTTTCGGCGCCCTATCACTGTTGGTCGGATGAAAAGCTACGAGTATGTCGGTCTTTCATGGATTGCCTCATAGCAAATGCCTTTTGCAGAGCAAGTTTTGCCGCCTTTAGAGTAATAAGTGCGGCAAATGGAGTATTGCTTCGCTGATATTGTTCCCAGGTGGTTCCACTTTTAGGTAGACTGAGTTCTTAGCAACTTTTTCTATGATGGCAACCTGCTCTCTATTAGGATTACACAAAATATTGTTATATAAATTATCATTATCCTTGCATGAAATATCGCTATAGAGTATCAAATCGTCACAATCACTACCTCATTTAATTTGCAACAATGATCGACATTTCGAAGCAAGGCTATCACTGCATTACGACCTCCCATTTAACTACGTTAAAAGTTATTACTACAGTGCGCTGTGTTTCTAACAACGTAGACCATGATGAGTAGAATAAACAAATGAGAAAAATGCCAGAATTACTGAACGATCGAGTTAATATGATGAATTAACCTCTGGTCTTGCACCCCTCACCTGAGTCATGAGGAGATAGTGCTTGCTTGGGTATAAATCTATTTAAAATATATTTAAACAAATGCACTAATCTTAACCAAGGTGGTCAGCAACCCTTTAGATTGCAGACACAACAGTCTTTTTTTTCCCTCTTCAGTACAGTCATAATGTGGTGGCTATTCTGTGTCGATATAACTAACAGATACACGAAATTAGTTCAACCTGCTGGCAAGGTTCCCCGAAACTTATTTGCTATATATATATATATATATATATATATATATATATATATATATATATATATATATATATATATATATAACATACAAGACTTCTTGCTAAAATAGATAACTCGACAAATATTGTTTTCTATTGTTGCCTCAATTGTGTTTTGCACTGAAGCAAACATCCAAGAAGTCCATATACAGTCAATAAGTTTACTCGCTTGCATTTATGTTACTCGTGCGTACACCAAAGGCACCGTGTACGACAGCCCTAATTATCGGCTTTTAAACCTTTTCCACATGAACAATCGAACATCACTCTGTCCTGTAAAACTCCATGTGTTTACGATATTGAAACCATGAAATATGCCATTCTTCTCTGCAGTTATCCCAGCTCAAGAGAATCATAGCGAACTTCTATTATCTGGAGGACACCGTTCAAGCCATCTGCAAGCAGAGAGACATTCCCTTGACCCTGGACTACCAGATCTTGTCCAATCGAAGCTGCCTGTCAGAGGGGAACTGCCAGTGTCGCATAGCTCTTGCGAAAAAGGCAGCCGCTTTGAAAGTAATACCTCTCTTTCTTGACTCCTTTTTGATTTGTTTGGACTGTTTGGACAAATTCCACCGACAGTAACGCTAAGGAAGGTATAGGAGATGTTACTTGTTTGTTTTAACTCTGTTGTAGTAATTATGACATAATTGTGTGAAGTAACTAGAATGGACAAAAACCCAACTTGCCGCACGCGAGGACCAAACCTTTGCTTAACACGTAGAGCTTAATCATTTGCTTAACACGTAGAGCATTGGTGGAGCACTGGACGCTTTACAGAGGTTGTAGACTCGCTCTCTAGCGGCGGCAACTGTATTTTTCATCCACTTTTACGGCTCTCTGTGTTGTACTTACTACAGGCCGGATTTTTCGGCGCTAAAAAGGTATGTTTTAGGCGCCAAACACAGGCAGGTAAAACACCGTTTCAGGCCCTCAAAATCATAAATATAGGCAGACTAAACTTCTACAAAAACCTAAATATCCCAAAACAATGAGGTTGGTGTTTGTATCTACGGTAAGAAGCAAAAAAATATCGTTTGAGATAGCAGAAAGATGCCAACGATTGAATGTAGCATGCGTTTCCCGCGCGATTTCCAGTATGTGGTTTTTTTGTTTTATTGTCTAGCATTGTGCATAAAGATTCCACCAATCAGTTAACACTCTCCTGGGTCTCTTTTGTTTTGTCGTAGCTTGAAAGGGCAGCACAAAAGCAAATAACTAGACCACTGATACCCCAGAAGAGAGGGATGCTAGGTCTAATCGCATAGGACCAATTTCTCCCCTATCAGAGAACGCCTTAAAGAGCCCCTCATTAGGTTTGGGCATTTCAAGCTGACAAGCGTAATTGTGAACTGGGCACTCCAGATCATTGCTGTCAATATCTGAAAAATAACATGTCGCTGAAAATGCTCAATTTCTAATGAATGCCACTTGCCCTTCTCGTGGGTGTGCGCCCAAAGATTTAGGGAGTGACGTACAGCAAAGAATAGACCTGTTTTACCTCGCGCTATTACGTTGACAAGGGTGGACTGGTGTCGCATACCGAACGCTCTATATCAGAACTTCGTTAAATGCTAGCTATATCTAGAAAAACAGACGAAAAATGTCTCGTCTCCTGATTATATCCTGCATGTTAAACGGTACCTCGATAAGAGCGTTGCACGTGACGTTACTTGGCTTGTATAATTTATGTGTTCTGTTGTGTAGCATGAATGAGGAGTACTTTGGTTTGGGCTAGCTGCTTCATATCATTTCAAAAGGGAAGAGCAAAGACAAAGAGAAAAGAAAGATGGCGCTCTTTCTCTCTGTCTTTCTTTCTCTGTGTTTTTACGCCGCCCTTTTAAAGTCAGTGTAATGAATGAAAGCTGAGAAAAATAGTAAAACACGCAAACGAAATCTCACCCTGTTATTATTTTTATTTTTGTTTTAAATAGCCTCAAGATGCTATTCCCTAATCGGCCCTCGTTTTGCGTCTGCCTCGCTGGACCAGTCGCTATGGGGTGCTCCGCTGCTGACCCGAAAACCGCGGGTTCGACTGCGGCCGCCGTGGTCACATCAAGATGGAGGCGGAAAAGTAGATGCCTGTGTACTGCGCGATGTCAGCGCACGTTAAAAAACACCAGATGGTCAAAATTTGCGGAGACCTCCACTATACGGCATCCCTTATATTCATATCGTGGTTTTTTACGTAAAACCAAATATACTACCACTGTTGCTACTACTACTACTACTACTACTAGTACTACTACTACTACTACTACTACTACTACTACTACTACTACTACTACTACTACTACTACTACCATCACTACTAGTACTACCCCTTTTGCTTGCGTTCGTCTTCTTGTTGTTCCTGAATCGTGCCTTCGCCAACCCTCACAGCGCTTAGCTTGTGCTTGTTGCGCTGTCTCTGACCACAATTTCAGCGGAGCGCCGTCGTGTATCAGGGTCACGTCAATGATCAATGCCAGCCTCTTCAAAAGTATGTGCACTGACTGATCTATTCCACGCAAATGGATAATACTCAACAGAGAACACCAATAGGACACAACAACAATGGTGTATGTGCACGAGTAGGCTGGGGCACGTCATGCTCGCCTGACCTTGCTTGCGCATGTTGTTCTTTGTGCCTATGTGTCATGGGATCCTCTAGCCCTGATACCGAATAGACCAGGGAAGGAATTAGGCTCGCGATGTCTACATGTGGCGAGAAGCAAAGGATTGAAGTTGGCCTCTTCGCATCATGGTTTTGTGGCTCGTAGCAAACCAATTTGAAAAATCACCGTTGTGGAACGCTTTTCATTGGGCATGCAAGAAGTTCTAGTGTCCGACTAAAACTTTTTATGTCAGCTAAAGAGGCACGTCTACAGAGTAAATTACAAACAAAACTAAAGCCGCATGCACATCACATTTTTACCCGAAGGCACTGCATCAGATGGGTTACAATGTCAAGGAAAACACTCCTTCTGTGACGCAACACAATTTGTTCTCTTTATAAGCCATTTCATTTCGTCAGGATCTTAACCAAAACAAATTATTATAAAATTACATATGATACGATATTCAAAAATCTTAACTACCATTGGGCAAAAAGCACTTTTTAAGTACACTCATTTTCTAATCGAATTTTACCGTAAAATACTTGACATAGGAGCTTTAACTGCAGTTTAATTCGACGTGATGATAGTAATTCCCATCCTAGTTCATTTTTCATATTGTTGCAGCTGTCATTTTTGAGTATTGGCTTAGGACAGACTTTGAAGCTCTGTTCTGTATTTTTTTGTTTGTCACTTAGACATATGGCAAGGGATCTGATACCGAACAAGCGTATTTAAGCATATGGTGAATGTATGCTAAATACATTGTTGATTGTAAACAAGTTGGTGCCTGTCTCAGGCTTCACTGTGTAAAGTATATTGATTTGGTGGCCTTCACCACCACTGAATCAACTTGAGCATTCCATGAGTGGCCCTTTATGGTTTTTCATTCATTCTCCTCGTACCCGTGGCTGGACAGAAAAACCTGCTACTCCTTTCCCGCCGCAACACCCAGGATTGAAAGGTGGTTCTTCAGTTTCTTCAGGACAACGGAGAGCTGTCGGTAGAAGGCTGTCGCCGCGTCCTCGCCCATAGACATCACTTTTATTTTCTTACCCTGTCTTTAATTCTCTCTCCTCCTTCCCTTGCAGACGCTGAGACGTGCTTCCGCTTAGGGCTGCAGAAATAGTCTTTTACACTATTCATGCTCCTCCTCTCATCGCTCGCAGCATGTGAGCTTTGTGTTCTTTGAACCTTATAGTGTTTGGAAATAGCAATGTTGCCTTTTTTATATTATTAAAGGTTTCATACCATGCTCGATAACAAAATCTGGGCTTATATAGCGCTCATATAGGGGCTCATTTAGAAATTTTAAAAGCACCTATATCCATTTAGGCACAAACACCCAAAACAGGCATTTATAGGCCCTATAAAACATTACAAAAGCCCGTCTTAATCTTGAATTTATGCTCATATATCAAAATGGCATAATAGGAGCACAACAAACAAAATAGGCATTTGCCTAGTATCCGGTCTCTAGTAATCAATATGCCAAACAGTTAAAACATACATGCAATGTGACCTATGCCTTTCTTGGCATTACTGTCTGTTGGTCTCATGAGGCAAGAATTATGAAGCGTGACAGTACTGTCATACCGGCTAAAATAGAACAACACCGACTATATTGTTCAATCAATTCACTATGTTTCTCATCTTTATTTATTTATTTATTTATTTATTTATTTATTTATTTATTTATTTATTTATTACAAGTACCTACATCACCCATTGGGCATTGTTGTAGGGGAGTTACCGTAGAAAATAAAATACAAAACAGCAAAATTCAAGGCTAATAAATCGTGCCTTACAGTATACAGGAGAAATCAACACTTGTAGTACAGCATTAGAACACAAGTACAGAACACAGGATTATACAACAAAAGCAGTAATTATACTTATAAAAATCAACAACCAAGAGAAGTACAAAGCCAACGTCAAGTATGTGGGCTATTTCAGCAGCTCAAAATGCTGTTTCAATGACTGTTAGAAATTTAGAATCAGAGAATATTGGTATTTTAGCGCATTCCAGTCACTAATTGAATTTGGAAAAAAAGAGTATTTAAGGACATTCAATCGACAGGTATATTCTCTAATTTTATGTAAGTGATCTTTCCGTTCGGACATATAACTAGGCATCTTTAAATACGGCTCTTTATTTAGCCCAGTCTTACCGTGATATATAATATGGAGAAATTTAAGTCTTTGAACTTTCCGTCGTCCACAAAGGGGTTCCCTTTCCAAGGCCTGAAGAATTCCAGAAGACCTTATTCTAAAATCGTAGTTTCCTGTAACAAACCTGGCAGCCCTTTTTTGCACCCTCTCCAACTTTTCTTTTAGTACATTCGTGAAAGGGTCCCAAGAAACACAAGCATACTCTAAAATTGGGCGCACATTTGTAATATACAGGGTTTCATTGAGTGTTTGTGGCGCGTCGCTGAAATTTCTTTGAAAAAAATGAATTAAGCGCGAAGCCTTGGCTGTGATTAGATCTACGTGACTGGTCCAATCTAGTGTTGCCGTGAATGTTACGCCGAGATACTTAACTTGATCTACCTTTTGTACTGCGCAGGAATTTAAGTAAGAGGACCTGAATACAACCTTTTTTTTGTTATTAAATTGCACATGAAAACATTTAGTTAGGTTCAAACACATTTGCCACTGAGCACACCAAGACACAATCTTATCGAGGTCAGACTGAAGTACTGTGGTGTCATCAAAACACTTGACTGGGCAATACAAAACACAACCATCAGCATAAAGCCTCACTGTTGATTTCAAACCCAGTGGAAAATTATTGATAAAAATCAAAAACAGAAGCGGCCCCAGGACCGACCCCTGTGGCACCCCGGACAGTACATCAGCTGTTGATAAAGACACACCATTTATCACAACACATTGCTTGCGGCCGCTGAGATAATCCTTAATCCAGTCTATAAGGGTTTTAGGAATACCAAGAAACGACAACTTATGAAGCAAAAGACTGTGGGGGACGACATGAAGAGCTTTTTTGATGTCCAAAAAAAACAGCCTCCAATTGAATGCCCTGGTCGAATGATGAAGCGATGTCATGTACGAATTCGGTTAGCTGTGTAACACACGAGAGGCCTGCGCGAAAGCCATGTTGAGACGGAGTGAAAAAATTATTATCTTGAAGGTGTTTTATAAGGCAAGAATAGATTATGTGTTCCAGTGTCTTGCAACAATCTGTGGGGTCAGGAGCAGTGCCAGGACCTTTTTTCTATGGGAGGAGGCGGGGCACCCACAAAAAGTCCGTTTATTGCATGGGGCAGTGACACAGGGAAGCTATGCGTAGTGTTCTGTTTGTTTTTTAAAGAGGGGGGAGGCAAACATAGGAGAACTACCTCCCCCACTCCTGTTAAAGGGGATGCCGAAAGTGTGATAAAAAAGGCAATGATTCTCTCAGGCAATCACAATCCAAGCTCAGATATCAAAGTAACTAAAAAAAACCTGATACAGCACTTATTCTGCCTCAATGCAGCGAACGAGTTTTATACAACAGTACAACTTGGTTGCTTCTTGTGAAGCTTTTTATAATCTTCGATTTTTTCGCACAATTTCAATATAGGTTACGAAAGTGCTCCGTAGTAACGACATCGCATGTCACTGCATTGAGTTGCAGAAAAATGACGTAAGTTAGAACACATCTTTCTTTGGAAATTAATTGTGCAGTTAGTGCAAGTCAGCCTCTTTTTTTTTTTTGCACGTGTGTCTATCGTGCATGAAGTTGTCGAGCAATGGTGGTAATGATAGGTTACGGTGTTCTCCTATATGTGGGGCGTTGAGTTTGCCTATAAGCAATATTGGAAGAATATAAAAACTCTTTTGACAATTACGCTTTTTTTCAAATAAACATGCCTGAGAAATTCTGCAATGTCATAAGGGATTGATTACATGCATGTTGTTAATAACCTGCCACAAAACAGCCATGAAACTGGCGTATACCTGTGAAAAACGAGGCAAACAACGCGATCAATACTAAGCATAAGATATTCATATTTGACTCGCATGAAGTTCTTTGTTTCAGGAGAAAAATTGTGTGCAGACACTATATCATTGGGAAGCAAGTTCCGCTCTTGGTTGAACGAATGAAAACTGAAGAAAACTAATGAGACGTGGGCAGGAACTTATATTCTTGGAATTCTTAAGTCTAACTTAGAGTGGTAATGAGGTTGCTTTTATTGTATGTTCTTACCGGTTCCTGTGTTACTGCTGCAGATGTCATGTGAAAGCTCTAACCTGACTATTTTTCTGCACGCGTATCGTAACCTAGTCAGAACCTTTTCAGAGTTCATTGGTACGAGCTGGGTTGGTTTTGTCTGGTTTACCCAGGAACACGATTACGCTCAGCCGACTGCTGGCAAAAGCTATGACACCAAGGTCCCGTACATCAATTCCCCGCCAGACATTCTCAGCAGCCTCGAACGGGAGACGGGAGAGCGGGAACGAAAAGTGAGTGGGGGGAGGGGGATTCCTCATCAAGGGGGGAGCATTTTGGAATCCCGTTCTGTACGTGGGTTGTGACACAACGCTAGCCTTGTGCGAATACATTCTCACATCCGAATAACAAAGTTCACCCACTTTAACTTAAAAAAAAATTTTAATTAGAACAAGTCGATGCAAATGTCCTCCTTTTTAGTTTAGAGAAAGTGAAAGCTGCTTTGAATATTAGCAGGAGCTTACTTACAGTAGACTGCAAGCGATAACTTGCAACATACAATACGTTTTTAACGTTACTATACATATAGCATATAAGCTGAATTAACAAGCTTTTAAACTTAAGAAATTATTGATCGATGTGATCTTGTCCTGTTTATTTAACCTTGTAGTGGGGCTTCTCGGCAGGGCAATTTTTTTTTAATAGGTGGATTTACGGTAGAGCAACCCTCCGCTGCAGTGAAGTCATTTTTATAGGGTCTGTACATGCACAGTAATATACACCTCTTTGTTTATGTTGAAAACTTCAAAATTACCAATAATATAAACTCAGACAAGAGGGAATTCGAATACTGCAATATTTGTGCAAAATTTGAAAGTGCTCAAATATTTGCTCCAGCCTGCACAACATTTTTCAGCAACAACGCATGAATGCTACCACGGTGAAACCACTTGCACACTGGTCGCTATCAAATGCGCGGCCGCAGCTCTATGCATCGTATTCCCAGTGCGTCAGCATTATTCCTTATATTGTGGTTTGGTCCCCGCCCACTGCAAGTCAAGTTTTCGTCCACTCTTCTTGTTCACATTTACATTGCAATCACTTCTAATAATATCCCTATACTTTCCTCGTCATTATTGTCTGTTGGATATCATTGACATTGTGTCTAAAGAACAAAACGAGGCCTTAAATGTACAGGTTTTTCCAGCATTATTCATGGCCACACCTGGCAAGGAAGCACCATTGTTCCTGACAAGTGTTCGGTCGACGATGCACGCACAGTTTGTTCTGCTCAAAGCACTGGTGATAATGATAATGCACTGGTGATAACGAGCAAAGTCATATGGTTTTGTTTCATATTTCATGGGCTTTCTCTGAAGGCTAGAAAAAAAATCTTCCCGTGGCATGTATTTCACCACAAAATATTTGATTGTTCATTCTGGACTACCCTCTACAATGTAACCAACAATGCTTAGCAATAAAAATAATTGCAAAAATATTTTATGATTGATCTTAGTTAACTAATAAAGCTTTATAAATGATATCCTAATAATTGCCACATAGGAGCGAACCAAATGTCATCAGTTTCATGAATTTCAGTTGATCATTAGCAGCTGCTGTTATTTCAATACTTCACGTACGCGTGAATGTGGGTACAGTAGGCGAGAGTAGAACACGATTTTTCATAGTGGGAAATAAAAAGGTTGCCAAATTCTCGGCGCCATTCAATGCTTTTGAGATTATTTGAGATCATCAAAAACCGGAAATCAAAGAGCAGGCACTACTGGCCGTGTGATAGATTAACCGAATTACTCTCAAATGTGAGGAAGGAAGTGTACATTTTGGGGCTCAATATTTGGTTAGACGTCATACGTATCGCATACCGCTTTCTTTTTGTACGAGCGACAAGAGAGGAAAGACTGGGATGTTAGCCATTCCTTGTTTTGCGCCAGCGTGTGCATAGGCCAGGCGGGAAGCTCGAAGAAAGGGCTCCAAGAAATGTCCACATCAGTGGTATAGTCTGCCTGCTCGACTGCGGAACAAGTGTGCGGTTTCTCGCCAGTTTTTAACAGTACCCAGCAATGAAGTAAATGCGTGAGGAAACTGATGAAAGCATATCAAAGTACACAATATGTGATAAAGAAATGACTGAATTACATAAACTGCAAAGAAAACACATGGTCCTGATAATAGACCTTCCATAGCATTATCACGAAAAGACGCTGATCATATTTTTAGATAAATGTAATTTACAATGTACCATGCAGCGCGTTAAAGTTTTATGGTTTTTGCGGTGCATCGGCATGTGTTGGTTAATAATTATGTGATTGTCTCATGTGCAGTGTGTTCGTCTGTACTATGTGCATCCTGGTAACGCATGTGCGTCTTTATTTTCCTTTCGAACCGTGTTGCTTTGTTAAAAATACTGACGTCCAAGCTTGCGTGTTGAATCATGTTGTGTGCGCGCTTCCTTCAAGGCTGGGTTCGTCATTCTTTCAAATGATATACCAAACGGATATCGCTATGAATCTTGTGAAACATACGTAAGCACGGTACCAAAAAAAAAGGAATGCTGCACATTTGTGGAAGCAATATACATACATTCAACCTACGTACCGCGGTGGCACGGTGTTCTGATGGGTGTTCAATCACAGCCACGGTAATCTCTATTTGACGAATGCTAAACGGGTGCTCCAAACTTCCCTGGATAATAATGTACTGTACATGACTTGAGATAAGCACACCCTCACCCAAATTTCTTTTCTCATTTTTAGTATGCATGCCCAATAACAAAACATTTACGAAACGTTTACCAATTCTCATCTAGTAATCTCATATGTCATTTTCTGTAGTTGTTTCGGCTTGCCAAGCTTTCTAGCTTGAACTGTCAACTTACAGGGTGTGCACTGCGTTTTATGACCTTCGTTGGACGTGGTACAGTCTCGCGGCTCCCAGCCAGGCTGATTAAGGGCCATCCAACATACACTTTCTTGCTTCTGGATTATCGGCACAACCTAGTGGGAATTATATAATGAGCACGCTCAGCTTGCCTTCCAATTGTACATCAAGAAAAATGGGAGCTGACTGGGTCAGTGATACCTATATATATCACTCTGAGTACGAATGCATGCGTGCACATTGTCATTATTCTATTTTTACGTAGTCTTGCTACGCATTTGCAAGCAAAGTTTTGTGGTTGTGACATTTATACGCACTCTGTTAGGCGAGAACAATGAAGCAGATATTGAAGTGCTTCCACATTAATTAGCGCTCATCTTCCCCTTTGAACTGTAAATGTGCCTTCACTCATTTTCACAGTCGTATTGATTATTATTCCAATACCGACCTTCCCCTTATATATTGTGCAAAAGGGAGTATGCAGACTCGACCGTCTGCGAGAATTTGTTGGTATATAGTCCTTGCCAAACACCGTCGTTGGCGCTGTGTTCGCTTAACTACAATAAACAGGAAAGTAGCTTAGAATTAACGTTCATCTTGAGTCCAACACTGCCTTCCTACATTATTAGGAGTACTGAACAAGTTTTTCTGATCCAGTGATTTAACTGTAACCATGGCAGACGGATCGATTGCAACGCGTTTGCAAAAGGGCAGGTTAAAGAAAGGACCGACAATTTACTGGTGATAGAATGAACTGCCAAAAAAAGCCAGGTTTACTAAAAAAACTTTATTCGTGGATTAGTGGCGTGCCCTGAAGAAACAATGCGGCGACGGCGAGCCGATGAGTTAGCGTCAGTGGCGGCGCACCGAGGTCTGGGCGCACACCTTTACAAACAACACAGCGAAGGTAGGATTTAGTGCGAAAGCGGGAAGAGAGTCACCCAGGGTGAGCATCTCTGAATGACAGAATGCACTTTACGCGTGAGTAATGGTAATGTTGCATAGGTGTTGTGCACCAATTCAGTAGAGAAGAGTGTAGATAATAAGAGTAAATCATATTCAAGGCATTTTATCCGCCGACATTTGGCTCAGGCCGCACACATCTAAGCGCCACAACGGCGCCACTGCGTGTATTTGTTTACGTGCCGCCGACCACCTATCCACACTTTCGCAGGAGCGGTGCTGCCACCTATAGCTCTATCTCGCCCCGAATAGGCATGCGCTTAAGCAGCGATAGGGGGGGGGGGGGGCAGAGGGAGCAGTTGCCTTTCCCTATAGTCATTAGAGAGGGATGGCGGGTTCAGCAATAAACTTTCGTCCACGCTGAAGGAGAACCCTCCACACGTTTGTAAAAGAAGGACATATTTAACTTCAGCTTCGCGTTTCCACGCGAATGTTTTTTATGCTGCACTCTGTGAGACGACCAAGGCCTATTGAAAATTGGTGACTATGGTGATTCTGAAAGGGACAGCACTCGGGAAATATTTAATGGATGAATAATATATATTTACAAGCTTTGACGTGTCAAAAATGAAGCACACTCATTTGGGATTACTTTAAACCATCCAGTGTTCTTTCACATGCACCCAAATTGAAGCTCAGGCGTGATATTCTTGCATATCGCCCCCGTCGATATGCATGCGACCGCCGTGGTCGGTAATACAACCCAGGTTACCCACGTCCTCGACCTTAGCAGCCCTACGCCTTACCGACCTCAGCTGGTGTGGGGTCGCAAATCATTGCTACTATTGCAGTGATTGTATTATTTCCGCAAAGCATCGCTAAATCAATCATTTGCTTATAAATATTGAGTTTTTTTTTGCTGTATGACAGGAAGTAACTCACAGGTGAGACAGAGGCCCAAAATAATGGGCCGAATATAAATGTCACATGTCACATACGTGATAACTCAAAAACCTTCTCTTTACCGGCTGGGTTATTCCCATGCAGATTACAATTGATATTTACGATGCTTTGGCAAGATGAAGTCACTGACAAACAATTGCTAAAGCAGGCTCAACCGGATTGTAAGCAACAAAGGCATTTTTCTCACTTCTACTTAGTGACAATCTGGCTCTCTCATAAATTGAAGAAATAAAAATCAAACACTAAGCCTTTCCCTCTTATCGGCTGTTCTAAATTTGAGACGCATGCTCAGCTATTTGAAAAAAAACAGCTTTACTATAAGAGACGCCCCATGTGAAAGTATGCCATAGGCAGGTACAACCCTGAACATCAGGAGATTATTCTGAGATGGGTTGAGGCGGCAGGGGAGGCCTACTGCCAGTCTCAAATTCTCCTCGCCTGACGCTGGACATCTGAAACTTGTCATAGACTCGAGTCAAAGACCTCACATCGTCATAGGTGACTTCAGTGCACATCACCATCTTTGGGGCAGTAGTGTCATAAGTAATCGGGTGTAACAATGTGGTTATTGTTTCGCAAAACGTGCAGGTTCGACTGAGGAGGTCCAGGAAGCCACCTCAGGACACTTCCCGAAAGATGAGTCCATTTTAGGCAAGCATTTAATAACAATACTCGAAAGAACTTTACCCCGAAATATAAAAAGACCTATCTCTCGGATAAAGTTACATAAATATACAGCAGGTGTATAATAACAGCTAAACAAAAGTCCTAAGTACTCAGTTTCTACACAGATTGCGTCGCGGTGCGTCAAAGGAGTGGCCTCTCACCCACATCGTTGTGTAGAAGCATAGGCGCGAAGCACGGCCTCGATGCTATTGTTGTCGTAGTAGGCATCGTTGTTGGGAAGCCACATGAGTCGTGAGAGAAGCAGCCTTCCTTGGCTGCTGGCGGACACTGCACCAGCTGACGCTGCATTTCACGCATTAGCCTCGAGGTAGAGTCCCAGCCGGACAGCCTCGCCTGAGCTCGAGCCCGAAGATCGACAGCTCAGACCTGTCCACAGGCACAGGCACGTCGGCACAGGCTGGTAGTCTTAAAGTCCTTCAGTTCCCCGGACGATGGAGGTGGCAGCCTTGGCTCGGGTACGAAAGCCGACCGCTCTCATGCGTCGCTCGCCTTCCTGAGGCCACCGCTCACTCTTCCTCTTCTTTTTCCCTGTCACGCATGTGCTTCGAATAAAGCTGCGTCTGCGTCGAGTTAGTGCTTCAGTTGTTTCTTGTTACTCATTACCATCCGTGCCAGCTTCTTCTTGCCGACTTCGAACTTGATTCATGGCGCGCACTTCAAAATTTGCTCCCCCGGTTTCAAGTCCTGCGCACTCCACCCGTTTTAAATTCTGTGCACTTCATCTCATCAGGGAAGACAACTTCTAGACTTCACAAGCAACAATGGTTTTCATATTCTTAACGAAGGGTCACCGACATATCTTCGAGGCTCATGGTACAGTGGCTGTCTCGACTTAGCTATCGCTTCTCAATACCTTTCAACATCCACCACCTGGTGCGCAGACGTGGAAACTTATGGTAGTGATCACCTTCTTTCTTACGTACATCTACGATGGTACACCGGCGTTGGAAGCATTCGAAGGTGATGCACACATTGGGGGCTTTTCAAGGAGAGCTAGAAAAGTCTTGTAGCTCTATATTTTCCCCAACAGATTGAAGAAAGAATCGCCACAGCAATACAGACCACTACACAAGTTGTCTAAACATCCAATTCCAGGAAGCCGGTTGATGTGGTATACGAAGAACTACGGCCAGTTCGTTTTCCAGCTGAACGCAGACACAGGCGAACAAAATTAATCACAGACTTGAGAACCTCTCGTAATGTGCAAAAAAAAATTTAGAGGTACTTGAAAAAGCTTGGCAGTCAAACTGGAAGTCGTTCTGCACCACCGTGGACCAACAAAAACCACTGTCTAAGATAACGCAGGTTGTAAGAGCTCTACCATCTTCTCCTCAGCAACTACGTCGCTTCCGTGCATTGGCCATAATAAAAATATGCAGCAAGAAACAAATCGCAGAAGAATTCTGCATGCACCTCTCTGGCTCTGTAACAACGAGAAGAGAAAGTTGGCATAAATTCTTATCAGGCACAAATTCATACACAGATGAGGCAAGGGTCTGGAACATGGTTGGTAAAGTGGCAGGATGACAAGCACATTCACTTTCTCTAGTGAACACACAAGAGGATAGTTTGGAAGATCAGGCTAACACTCTCGGAGTGCACTTCGCACAGGTCTAAAGCTCATCACACTAGTGTAGTGAACCGTTCCGAATATACAAAACCAGAACATACAAATATCGATTAGAACGCAAACCCACAAAACATGAGGAGTACAATGAACCTTTCTGTTTGGCTGAACTAGAAGCCTCACTTACCTGCTGCAATAAACCTACCCTAGGCCCGGAATGTGTGGCATATGAAATGTTAAAACACCTGCCCACTGAAACCCAGAAAGCTCTTCTCTTCCTGTATAATGCGATATGGTCTTCCAGCAAGCTACCCTCAGCCTGGAAGGAAGCTATCATTATCCCAATTCTAAAACAAGGCAAGGACCCATCCACAGTTTCCAGCTGCAGGCTGTACCGTTAACCAGCTGTCTTTGCACGGTCTTTGAGAAAATAATAAATAGGCGCCTGATGCACTACCTTGAAACTAATGGCCTACTTGACCCATACCAGTGTATGTTTTGAGTGGCTCGGTCCACCACTGACCACCCTGTCTGTATCGAGGCGCAAGTTTCTACGCTTTTGTTCATAAGCAATTTTTTCTTTCTGTGTTCCGTGATGTGGAAAAAGCATATGACACTGCATGGCGCTTTCACATATTGCGAGACCTGTCACATTTAGGTGTACAGGGTAGAATGCTGAAAACCATCGAAAGCTACCTGTTCAACCGGACAATCCGTGTCCGAGTTGGCACTGTCCTGTCTTGAACATTTGTCCAAGAAACAGGAGTGCCACAAGGAGGTGTATTGAGCTGCACACTTTTCATAGTTATAATGAATTCCTTGCACTTGTCACTCCAACGTAATATTTTTTACTGCATATATGTCGACGATGTACAGATTGGTTTCAAATCGTGCAACATCTGAATCAGCCAACACCAGGTTCAACTAGGATTGAACAAGGTATCTGAATGGCAGATGAGAATGGTTTTATACTCAACAGGCAAAAGAGCACTTGCATCTTGTTCTGCGGGAAGAGGGGTCTCCATCCTGACCCCGACATTGACCTACATGGTCAACCTCTGTCAGTGAAGACCGGGCACAAGTTTCTTGGACTAATATTAGACACTAAACTAACCTTCACCCACACATCAAGTATTTAAAAGACAGGTGCTTAAAAACAATGAATATTTGGAAAGTGTTGTCATGCACTACAAGGGGTAGTGATAGGAAATGTCTGATGAATTTATATAAAAGTGTTGTACGGACATGTATAGATTACGGTGCTACAGTAAAAGTTCGTTAATTCAGATTTCACGGTACTGGAAAAACTGTCCGAATTAACCGAATGCCGAATTAAAGAATGAACAGGGAAAACAACATTTAAAATCAAGATGCAGAAGCATACCTTTATTTATTGAAGTATTTTGTAATTGTCGTCTGCGTTTTCGCGCAGATTCCGCCTGACATCACAATTTTTCTTAACTGTTTCAAATAGCCAACAGCACGCAAGCTGTCGGGAGTGTTCAGGCAAGCGTCCTCTAATATAACAGCGCCTCCGAGACTTCCCGTGAGGTGTGATGAGGTCGCGGCTATATCTTCTCTCATGATTCTTCGTCGGAATCGTGGTCTTCATGGGCGCCCGTGACATCAATAATAATCTCTTGATCGGTCAGGAGACCACTCGTGGCGACACCATGATCAATCGCGATGTAGTCCTGAAAGGTCACATCTGTGGAAAGGACAGCATCGAAAGTCAGGCAGCCATCGTCGGTGGACTCTGCTGACACCTCCTCGATGCCATCGTCAATAACTGCTGCATGCTCGGGCCTCACAAAACCGCTGTGCCGAAAACGGTTGTCGATGACTTGCGGCGGAATGTTTTTCCACACGTGGGCGATGATATGCACTGCGCCGTGTAAGTCCACTTGATACAACTTTCCAGCTTCTGAGCATAGGATCATTCGCTTTAGCAGGTGCTTGTGGTACTTAGACTTCACGTAGTGAATGATACCCTGGTCCATCGGCTGAAGAGCAGACGTAGTGTTGGGCGGAAAAAAAAACTACTTTGATGCTCTTCAGTTCCACTGTACAGTTATGGGCACTGCAGTTGTCAACAGCCATAATTATCTTGCGGTCCTTCGAGGTGAAGTGCCGGTCCAACTGCTGCAGCCAGCCGCGAAAAATATCCGATGTCATCCATGCCTTCCTGTTCGCTGTGTACTCGACAGGAAGGCTTTTGACATTCTTAAAACAACGTGGCTTAAGCGCCTTCCGGATGACAAGTAGTGGCAAGCGCTTCGTGCCAGTCATATTGGCGGCAAGAAGCACAGTTATCCTTTGCTTGCATTTCTTGCCACCAATGCACGCGTCCCCTTTGAAAGTCACCGTCTAGTCAGGCAGAGCTCTGAAAAATAGAGCAGTTTCATCTGCATTGAACACGTCACGTGGTTTATATGCGGCGATGTGCTCCAGCAGCTTCACATTTCTACACTCGGTGGTCAGGCTTTCGTCAACACTGGCCTTTTTGCCGCACACACTCCTGAAGACAAGTTCGTGTCTCTCTCCAAACCTCGCAAACCACCCTTCTGACGCTTTGAACGATTCAATGTTCATAATTGCAGCGTACTTCTCACCTTGCGCCACGATGAGAGGTCTGCTCAAAGGCAGATGCGCGTTGCGACACTCAGTAATCCACCGCAGCAAAGCTTCTTCGAGCTGGGGATGAGCTGCGGTTCGCAATCGCTTTCTAGAGGCCTGAAACTTATCGCTTTCGAAGGCTTGTCGAATCTGTTGTTCATTTTTCACGTACGTTCCCAACATGCTCCGCTTCACGTTGTACTTGGTCATAACCTGCTGTCGCGATTCGCCGTTCTCCAGTGCTTCCAAAATTTCCACTTTAGTCGCCAAGTTCTTCGCGTCATAGTTCTGCTGCTTTTTCGGTGTTGCAATCTTTGTAGCGCACGATGGTGGTGGCATGCGAATACGGTCACAATGGAAGAAAAAGAGAACTTCACAAGAAGAGATGGTTTTGACATGACAACACAAGGGAAAATGGCATCGGAGGCGCAGAGTGTAGAAAAAAGAAGACGCTGACGTTCGGTGACGCTGCGATCGCCCCCACTAGTTGATGATGATGGCGATGCCACTCAGGTTTCGGTTTCACTCCAGTGGTGCCAGCGCTGCTTTATCACTCTTTTGTGTAGCAGCAGCCGTCAGCATTCGTCCGAATTAAGCGGTGCTGAGTCGCATTCCGACGAAATAACGAAGGGTTGGTCCCATAGATGAACATGCACTTTTGCCGGGACCAATAGAGCCATCCGAATTTCCGAATTAACGGGTGTCGAATTAACGAGCTTTTACTGTATTGCTACGCCGTTACAACACGGCACTCTCCGTTTCGCACTCGGCATCGCGTCCGGCTTGCTGAAAGACTCACTCGAATTTCAAGCGTGAATGGCTGCTCGAATTGTCTGCTTGTTTGAAGATGACGAGAACGAATATTGGCGCCTCAGAACGTGCTCCACATGCTGTTACTTGCAAGCTTCAAATCGCATCTGATAGCCTGCATCGCTCCCTGCTCAGATATACTCCTTTTTCGATTTTCGGCTTTTTTTTCTATATATTTTTTTGCCCCAAAATTATGTTGTGTTTGAAAAACCATAAACCTTTTAGTTAAGATCCTGTCGCCCGGTTCTTGGCCGATCCTGCTTTGTGGTTGTGCGCCAGAGTATCAAGGATCATCATCATCGCTGTTGTTTATTTCGCCTGCGCGTCGGTACAAGAAGAGGAGCCGCACTGTATGTCCCTTCGAGGTGCTCTGAAAGAAGCTTACGTTGAGCCAGTCTACTTTCGCGTTTTCACCGAGCCAGTGGCTTGCACGGGCACGCGTTTTGTGGCGTCTGCCTCTTCTTTATCGGTGGATGCAGCCAGTGCCGCGCTTGTGAACCAGGAGGACGCATCTCTCGTCACACTCTGCCTCTGATGCCCCCGTCTTTGGCCGATGACACCGACGGCCAGCGGCGGCGTTGCCATGTCAGCCACCCTGAAGCGAAAGCAGCCGCAGAAGCAGCCGCAGAAGCAGCCGCTGGAAATGAAGAAGCCGACTTACAGCCGTTGCCTGAAGGCCTACTTTAGGCGACACTCCCTGGACATGCGAGCCCGTTGGACCGATGCCGACTCGCCCACTTCCATGTGACAGTTTTGCTGGCTGGTTCGAAGCATCGGCGTGTGGAATAGTTTCCTCGAGAACATCGGTCTGGAGCTGCGCGAGAACCGCCCGGGGCGCCTTTTCCTCTGCACGTTCGCGCTTTGCTTGCCGAGCTTCTCGCAATCCACCGTTGTATCTACTTCGTGCACTTCGGCTACGCGGGCAAGCTGTTCAGCATGAAGATGAGCGTGATCCAGCACCTGACGCCCAACTCTTCCATCGAGCAATTCCACGTTGACGGCCAGGCGATGGACAGCGACGAGATGTATACCTTTATCAGGGCGATGTGGCGGGCCAAGCTGCTCAGCGTGCAAGTGTGCAACATGCCGTTGCGCCGCTGTGACGTGCACTCAATCTCCATCTATGTCCAGGTCACCTCAACTCTCCGCGAGCTGGCCCTAGTCGACACTAGATTCAAGGTGGCCGACACCATCCTGCTCTTCAAGGCACTCGAAAAGAGCAAGAGCATCGAGTATCTACGGCTCGAAGTCAACACGATTGGCATACGGGGTGCCAAGCAGTTCGCAGCCCGGCTGCGACGGAACACCACTCTCAGGTTGGTCAACCAACAGCAGGTCGAGCTGCAGGCGAACGGAGCTGTGGCCATAGCGGCCGCGCTAGCTGAAAACACCACGCTCGTTTCCCTTCGTATCGCCAGCAACTCCATCGGGCCCGTGGGCGCCCGGGCTCTCGCCGAAACTCTCAAAACGAACTCGTTACTCTCGGTGCTCAACCTGCGAGACAACGCCATCGGCACCAGTGGCGCTGGGGCCTTTGCGACCACCTTGAAGGTGAACTCGAAACTTGAAGAGCTCCACGTTTGCGGGAAAGTGATATCCGAGGAAGGCATCGTTGCTATCGCGGAGGCAGTCATGGACTACAAGGCGCTCAAGGTGCTGTCGCTGCTCGCCAACAAATTTGGCGAGGAAGGTGTGGCCGCGTTGGGCAGGCTCATCGCCTGCAACAGGACACTGGTGAGGTTGAACGCGACCCTCCAGTCCAGCTACGGCGCTCCGCGGAAGCACCTCGACGCATTCGCCGAAGCCCTCGCGGCCAACACTGCCATCCGCGGTGTTCAGCTGTTCGTCTGGGGCACGCCCGCCATGAAGCAGCTGTCGCACATGCTGCGGCTCACTCAGACTCTGCAGTGTCTCTACGTGTGCACGTGTGGGCCCCAGATCGAGCTGTTGTGTGCCGGCCTAGCTCAGAACAAATCGATCCAGGACGTCGAGATCAACTGCTACCTCAACCTGGACAACAGCACGGCGCTGGCTCACCTCTTCGAGACTACCACGACGATCCAGGTGGTGACTATCACCAATAGGGTGAAAGACATCTGTCTCATCTGGCTTTTCAATGGCATCGCCAGGAACAGCAGCACCTTGGGGTTCAGCGTGCAAGGCGGCAGCCTGACGTCGACTGCTTACACGGCCATCGCTGCCGCCTTGGAGAGTAACAACACGCTTGCGTGCATCACGTTGGGACGGGAGGATTCGGCGGAGGATTCGTGCCTGAAGTTAGTGAGTGTTGCTCTGGAGCGGAACTACACACTCCTGATGATGTACATGAACTACTCGGCTACCAGTTTGCCAGCGTTGGAGATCAGGCAGCGACTCTGGCGTAACATGAGCATGATGATGCAGGCCATCGAATTTGCGCTGACCAGGAATGTCAGTAAGGCCTTGGCGGAGGCCTTCGAGATGTACAAGGACACCTCTTTTTTTCTCCGGGAGCTTGCCAAGTCGAACGGCAACCAGAGTAGGCCTGCTGCCTCGGCGCTAATCAAGGAGGGGGAACGGTTTATTGAAGAAAACTACTTCCAAATAACGGGAGTCGTCAAGAGAGGCATCCTGTGCATCAGGAGGACGAGGAAGGAAAGGAATACCACCATGTTCGACAACCTGAATAACTACTGCTTGCGGGAATTGTTTTCCTACTTTCGGATTTCCGACGTGCAGCGTTCAGCTGTGGTATAAGTCTCGGTGTTTTATTTTCTTCGAAAGGAAAGGGGTGGGGTTGTTAAAGTTAACTTAACCCTTTTTGTGTTTTGTTGTCTTGTTCTGCAAATGGACGACTGTTTTCCTTTTTTTGTGGCGCCTTTGTATAAAACATCTTCGAGTATTTACCACTCTATATTACAAGTCAGATCATTACAACTAGGCGTTATATTTACTGAATTTCGCCGTGGTACGAAGCTTTGCATTGTTTGAGTTCGCACGAAAGCTGATAAGCAAAGCTTTGTGCTGGCGATAATATATACATATTGTACAAGTTGGCAATTCAAAAGTCACTGCAGGTACAGAAAGGAAGAGGCATAATATACATCATTGCATGACCTTTCAGCTGTTGCAACTGCGTTCAATATTTTCTAATTTATTCATACTTTTTGTAAAACTTTTCGTGTTTTTCGACGAACATTCTTAGGCTGGTGGATCAGTGTATGTTCAATTTAAGCCATTCTCCATTGATTAATCATTGCACAAACAGAAACCCAGTTGCAATGCCGAAATAGACTTGAAATACAAATAACATTTACATAGTTGTCTTGAGGAAATCAAGACAACATTCTAAATGTTCTTTGTATTTCAAGTATATTTAGACATTGCAACTGTGTTTGTGTTCACTGCTTATTCATTCTTATTGACATTATTTATATAGATGTTGAGAGTGCTAAACTTTTTGGAAGCTGCCATCTTCTAGTAAACTTGTATCTAGTCAAGAGTCCCTCGAAACCATTCATTATTTCTTGCGAAATTAACTTTTACAATATTCTGTTCCTCAAAGTGTATAAACTGCAGGTTGAGGTTACTACAGTGTTCTAACGATTTACCAAGTGTGCCTGCTACTCTGAATCTGTTTGTCAGATTTTCTAGAAATTGATGAAATGTTAGCTCACTTTTCGCCAGCAAAACAACTGTTATCCTTGCTCAGTTTTCTTTTTGATAATATTTATGAAATGTTGCTACTATTTATAGGATACTGTATTGTTTATTTATTAAGAATTAAGTTGTATCTGCTTCAAGCCACTCCCTCTTCTCTGCTCTCTACTGCTATGCATGTACAATGAGTATGACAATTTAGTTTGAATTGTGTAAAGTAGAGAAAGATTCATCTGCAGCAGTGAAAAAGATTCTGTGTTTGAAACAAAGCAGTGTGCATATACCATGTGCACAGTCCATGGGATATCTCTGTGAGGTAACAGAAGCAAAATTGGCAAGCAAAATTTCTTACATTTCTTAGCAAATGTTGCAATGAGCCCAATTGGTTCCTGCTTGAGGGTCAGCAATGAATGCATATCAAATGGGCATTCGCGTGTGAAATTCACAATGGAATGATAGGTGAATAGAAGACTTGTGCGAAAAAGGAATTTTAGACTTGAAGCGAATAGTGATTTTGGTTTACTAATTTCGAATTGAATTTGGCTTATTAAACTTTTATCACTTTTCACGTTTTTAAAAGATGTTCACAGCTTTCACCCCATAATTCGAGGTGATCCGTAGCATGACCTCTGTACCGTGGTCGTGGCCACGGTCACGACATCTCCGCCATGATTTTATTATCAAGACATTCTGCCATCCACTTTCACTGCACATATTTCATGCCACTGCCATGATTATTTTATCGCTCTGTTTTTACACGTGTTAGCGCGAGGAATTTCAAGACCTCTTTACAGCCACAGATCATATCATTGTTCATGTCTCTAGCCTACTGAAATGGCGCTCTTTGGCCATCAATTGGCCCTTGTGCCATAACTTACCGCTCATCATCATCATCATCAGGAATTATGAAGCGTGTCAGTGCTGTCATACCGGCTAGAATATAACAACACCGACTATATTCTTCAATCAATTCATTGTGATTCTGATCTGTGGGGACAGGAACAGTGCCAGGACTTTTTTTCGTAGGGAAGGGGGGGGCACCAATAAAAAGTGAGTTTCTTCCATGGCGCAGCAAGGCAGGGAACTTATGCGTAGTGTTCTGTTTGTTTCTTAAAGAAAAGAGGGGGGAGAAAAACACAGGGGGGGCTACCTCCCTGACCCCTGGCACCACGCCTGTTAGAGGGGATTCCGGAAGTGTGGTCAAAAAGGCAATGATCCTCTCGGGCCATCACATACCTAGCTCAAATTTCAAAGTAGCTAAAAAATTTCATACAACACTTACTTTGTGACAATGCAGCGAACGACTTTCCTACAACAGTGCTTTCTTTTATGTTATTAAGCGCATAAAAATGGAAACACAGGGACTACGTTAGACAGTTCAAAGTAATTGATTGATGTGTGGGGTTTAACGTCCCAAAACCACCATATGATTATGAGAGACGCCGTAGTGGAGGGCTCCGGAAATTTCGACCACCTGGGGTTCTTTAACGTGCACCCAAATCTGAGTACACGGGCCTACAACAGTTCCGCCTCCATCGGAAATGCAGCCGCCGCAGCCGGGATTTGAACCCGCGACCTGCAGTTCAAAGTAATCATCTGAATATGCTAGTGTGAGTAATTGTTGGAAAAATCTCAGCTTTCCTTTTTTCTAAACTGAACCCATGTTTTTTAGAGAATGTTAGGTTGTGATCCAGACTTAAAATTTGTAGAGGAGCTAAAACACCTTCGTGGGCTAGTTGGTTTGCATCCCTGAATTGCGAGTAAATGCGACAGGCAATGTTCTTCAGTGTCCTGCTCTGTCACGGTTGCAGAAGAGGTTCTGTGTAGGAATTGGGGAGGGGTGAGACCTCGCGAGAGAAAAATTACATTAATCCAGTCTTGGAACTCAAATCATTTTGCACACAGCACATGGCAGCATGTGTTTTTCAGTTGAAACAACAACGTAGATTTATTAAAACATAAAATAAAATTTGCAGGCGATACCACGAGGAGAAAATGTACAAGCTAGTCGCTTCTTGTGAAGCTTTTCTAACTTTTCGACTTTTTGCGCAACATCACTATAGGTTACAAAAATGCCCCACTGTAACGACTTCGTATGTCACTGCATTCAGTTGTGGAAAATTGACGTAAGTTAGAACACATCTTTCATTGGAAATAAATTGTGCAGTTAGTGCAACTCAGCCTTTTTTTCTTTTTGCACGTGTGTGTAACGCGCATGAAGTTGTCGAGCAATGGTGCTAATGACAGGTTACGGTGTTCTCCTATATGCGGGGCCTTGAGTTTGCCTATAAGCAATATTGGAAGAATATAAAAACTCTTTTGAAGATCACGCTTTCTTTTCAATAAATATGCCTGCAAAATTGTGCAATGTCATAGGGATAGATTACGTGCCGGTTGTTGTAACTAACCTTTCACAAAACAGCAATAGAACTGGCATATATGTGTGAAAAATGAGGAAAACAATACGATCAATACTAAGCATAAAACATTTATATTGGACTGACATAAAGTTCTCTGTTTTAGGAGAAAAATTTGATGCAGACAATATCTCAATGGGAAGCAAGGTCCACTCTTTGTTGAACGAATGAAAACAAAAGAAAACTAATGAGACAAGGTAGGAACTTATCTTCTTGGAATTCTTAAGTCTAACTTAGAGTAAAATGAGGTTGCTTTTATTGTATGTTCTTACCAGTTCCTGTGTTACTGCTGCAATTGTCTTGTAAAAGTCTAACCTGACTATATTTCTGCACGCGTATCGTAACCTAGTATGAACCCTTTCAGAGGTCATGGGTACGAGCTGGGTTGGGTTTGTCTGGTTTACCCAGGAACGCGACTACGCTCAGCCGACGGCTGGAAAAAGCTACATCCCCATGGTCCCGTATGTCGAGTCCCCGCCAGACATTCCCAGCAGCCTCGAACGGAAGACGGGAGAGCGGGAACGATATATGAGTGGGCGGGGGGGGGGAATCCTTATCATGCGAGGAGCATTTTCCATCCCGTTCTTTACGTGGGTTTGGACACAATGCTAGCCTTGTGCGAATACATTCTCACATCAGTATAACATAGTTGACCTATTTTACCTGAACAAAAAAATTTCATTAGAACAAGTCGATGCAAATGTCCTCTTTTTCAGTTTAGAGGAAGTGAAAGCAACTTTGAATAATAGCAGGAGCTTACTTACAGTAGACTGCAAGCGACAACTTGCAACATACGTTACGTTTTTAACGTTACTATACTTGTAGCATATAAGCTAAATTAACAAGCTTTTAAACTTAAGACATTATTGATCGATGGGATCTTGTCCTGTTTATTTAACCTTGTAGTGGGACTTTTCGGTAGGGCAATTTTTTTCAATAGGGGGATTTACGGTAGAGCAACCCTTCACTGCAGTGAAATTATTTTTGCAGGGTCTGTACATGCACAGTAATATACACCTCTTTATTTATGTTGAAAACTTCGAAATTACAAATAATATAAATTTAGATAAGAGGCAATTTGAATACTGCAATGTTTGTGCAAATATTCGAAGTGCTCAAATATTCGCTCCAGCCTGCACCACATTTTTCAGCAACAACACATGAATGCTACCATGGTGAAACGACTTGCACACCGGTCGTTATTAAATGGGCGGCTGCAGCTCTATGCATCGTATTCCCAGTGCGTCAGCATTATTCATTATATTGTGGCTTGGTCCCCGCCCACTGCAAGTCATGTTTTTGTCCACTCTTCTTTTTTTAAATTTACATTGCAATCACTTCTAATAATATCCGTATACTTTCCTCGTCATTATTGTCTGTTGGATATCAATGACGTTCTGTCTCAAGAAGAAAACGAGCCCTTAAATGTATAGTTTTTTTCAGCATTATCCATGGCCACTCATGGCAAGGAAGCACCATTGTTCCTGACAAGTGTTTGGTCGACGATGCTCGCACAACTTGTACTGCTCAAAGCACTGGTGATAATGATAATGCACTGGTGATAACGAGCAAAGTCATATGGTTTTGTTTCATATTTCATTTTACTGAATGCTAGAAAAAAAATCATCCCGTGGCATGTATTTCACCACAAAAAATTTGATTGGTCATTTTGGAATACGCTCTACAACGTAACCAATTATCCTTAGCAATAACAAATAATTGCAAAAATGTTTCATTATTGATCTTAGTCAACTAACAAATCTTTATAAACGATATCCTAATAAGTGCCACATAGGAGCAAACCAAATGCCATCAATTTCATGAATTTTGGTTAATCATTAGCAGCTGCTGTTATTTCAATACTTCAGGTACTTGTGAATGAGGGTTCTGTAGGCGAGCTGTATAACACGATTTCTCATAGCATAAAATGAAAAAGTTGCCAAACTCTCGGCACCATGCATCGCTTTTGGGATTTCGTGGGATCATCAAAAACCGGAAATCAAAGAGCAGGATCTACTGGCCGTGTGATAGATTAACCGAATAACTCGCAAATGTGAGGAAGGAAGGGTTTATTTAAGGGCTCAATATTTGGTTAGATGTCATACGTATCGCATACCGCTTCCTTGTTGTACGAGCGAGAAGAGAGGAAAGACTGGGATGTTAGCCATTCCTTGTTTTGCGGTAGGGTGTGCATAGGCCAGGTGGGAAGCTGAAAAAAAGGGAAATGTCCACATCAGCGGGAGAGTCTGCCTGGTCGACTGCGGATCGAGTGTGTGGTTTCTTGCCAGTTTTTAAAAGTAGCCAACAATGAAGTAAATGCGTGAGGGAACTGATGGAAGCATATCAAATGCCACAATATGTGATAAGGAACTGACTGAATTATATAAACTGCAAAGAAAAAACATGGTCCTGATAAAAAACCTTCAATAGCATTATCATGAAAAGGCGCTGATAAACTTTTAGAGAAATGTAATTTAGAATGTACCATGCTGCCCGTTAAATCTTTATGGTTTTTACGGTGCATAGGCATGTGTTGGTTATTAATATGTGATTGTCTCATGTACAGTGTTTTCATCTGTACTAGGTGAATCCTGGTAGCGCTTTATTTCCTTTAGTCTTCATTTCCTTTCGAACCATGTTGCTTTGTTAAAATCACTGACGTCCAAGCTTGCGTGTTGAATCCTGTTGTGTGCGCGCTTCCTTCAAGGTTGGGTTCGTCATTCTTTCAAATGATATACCAGCAGGATATCGCTATGAATCTTGTGAAACATACGTAAACAGGGTACCAAAAAAAAGGAATGCTGCACATTTGTGGAAGCAATAAACATAAATTCAACATACGTACTGCGGTAACACAGTGTTCTGATGGGTGTTCGATCACAGCCACGGTAATCTCTATTTGACGAATGCTAAACAGGTGCTCAAATCTTCCCTGGAAGTTAATAATGTATTGTACATGACTCTAGCTAAGCACACCATTCCCAAGTTTCTTTTCTTATTTTTAGTATGCATGCTCAAAAACAAAACATTTACGAAACGTTTACCAATTCTCATCTAGTAATCTCATGTCATTCTCTGCAGTTGTTTCAGCTTGCCAAGATTTTTAGCTCGAACTGTCAACTTACAGGGTGTGCACTGCCTTTTATGACCTTCGTTACACGTGGTACAGTGTCGCGGCTCCCAGCCAGGCTGAATAAGGGCCATCCAACACACACTGTCTTGGTTCTGGATTATGGGCAAAACCTATTGAGAATTATATTATGAGCACGCTCAGCTTGCCTTCCGATCGTACATCAAAAAAAAATGGGTGCTGACTGGGTCAGTGATACTTATATATACCACTCTGAGTACGAATGCATGCGTGCACATTGTCATTAATCTGTTTTTATTTTTGCAAGCAAGGTTTTGAGGTTGTGACGCTTATCTGCTCTTTGTTAGGCAAGAACAATGAAGCAGATAAAAAAGTGCTTTCACACTAACTAGCGCTCATCTTTCCCTTTGAACTGTAAATGTTCCTTCACTAATTTTCACAATCGTATTGATTATTATTCAAATACCGACTTTACACATACATATTGTGCAAAAGAGAGTATGGAGACCCGACCATCAGCCAGAATTTGTTGGTATATACTCCTCGCCAAACACCGCCGTTGGCGCTGTGTTCGCCTGACTACAACCTGTGTTTGCTTAACTACAATAAGAAGGAACGTACTTTAGAATTAATGTTCACTTTGAGTCCAGCACTGCCTGCCTACTATATTAGGAGTACTGAACAAGTTTTTCTGATCTAGTTATTTAACTGTAACCATGGCAGACGGATCGATTCCAACGCGTTTGCAAGAGGGCAGGTTAAAGAAAGGACCGACAATTTACTGGTGATAGAATGAACTGCCAAATAAAGCCAGGTTTACTAAAAAACTTTATTCGTGGATTTAAGGCGCGCCCCTAAAAAACAATGCGGCGACGGCGAGCCGACGAGTTAGCGTCAGTGGCGGCGCACCGACGTTTGGGCGCACACCTCTACAAACACAGCGAAGGGGGGATTTAGTGCGACAGCGGGAAGAGAGTCACCCAGGGTGAGCATCTCTATAGAGAAGAGCGTAGATATTAACAGTAAACCATATTCATTTTATTCACCAACATTTGTCTCAGGCCGCACACAACTAAGCGCCACCACGGTGCCACAGCGTGTATTTGTTTACGTGCCGCCGACCACCTATCCGCACTTTCGCTCGAACGGTGCGGCCACCTATAGCTCGATCTCACCCCTAATAGGCATGCACACAAGCAGGGATGGGGGGGGGGGGCAGAGCGAGGGGTTGACTGTTCCTTTAGTCATTACAGAGGGATGGCGGGTGCTGCGAAAAACTTTCGTCAACGCTCGAGGACAACCCTGCTCACGTTTGTGAACGAAGGACATATTTAACTGCTGCTTCGCGTTTCCACGTGAATGTTTTTTATGCTGGACTCTGTCAAACGACCACGGCCTACCGAAAATTTGCGACTATGGTCATTCTGAAAGGGACAGCACTCAAGAAATATTTAATGGATTAATAATATATATTTACAATCTTTGATGTGTCCAAAACGAAGCTCACTCATTTGGGAATACTTTCAAACATCCGGTGTTGTTTCACATTCACCCAAATTTGAGCCCATGCATCATATTCTTGCATATCGCCCCCGTCGATATGCATGCGACCGCCGAGGCCTGTAATCGAACCCAGGTTTCCCACGTCCTTAAGCTTAACAGCCCGACGCCTTACCAACCTCAGCTGGTATGCGGTTGCAAATCATTGCAACTATTGCAGTCATTGTAATATTTTCGCAAAACATCACTAAATCGTCCATGTGCTTATGAATGTAAAGTTGTTGTTTCTGTACGAGAGGTATCAACTTAGAGGCTAGACAGCGGCCCGAAATAATGGGCCTAATACAAAAGTCACATGTCACATAAGTGCTAACTCAAAAACCTTCTCTTCAGTACCGGCTGGGTTATTCCTATGCAGATTTACGATGCTTTCATGAGATGGAGTCACTGACAAAAAATTTCTAAAGCAAGTTCAACCGGATTGTAAGCAACAAAGGCATTTTTCTCATTTTTACTTAATGACGATCTGGCTCTCTCATAACTTGAAAAAAAAACACAAATTTTTTCTCTCTGATCGGCTGTTCTAAATTTGAGACGCATGCTCAGCTGTTGGAAACATATCAGCCTTACTATACGAGACGCCCCTTGTGAAAGTCTGCCATAGACAGGTACAACCCCGAACATCAGGAGATTATTCTGAGGTGGGTTGAGGTCACTAGGGAGGCCTACTGCCAGTCTCGCCTTCTTCTTGCCTGACGCTGCACATCTAAAACTTGTCATCGACTCGAGTCAAGGACCTCACATCATCGTATATGATTTCAGTGCAAACACTATCTTTGGGGCAGTAGTGTCATAAGGAATCGGGCGTCATATTGTGGTTATTGTTTCGCAAAACGTGCAGGTTCAACTTAGGAGGCCCGGGACGCCACCTCAGGACACTTTTGAAAGATGAGCCCATTTTAGGCAAGCATTTATTAACAATACTCGAAAGCTCTTTACCCCGAAATATAACAAGACCTATCTCTCGAATAAAGTTACATAGAAATGCAGCAGGTGTATAATAGTCGCTAAACACAGGTCCTAAGTACTCAGTTTCTACACAGATTGTGTCGCGGTGCGTCAAAGAAGTGGCCTCTCACCCACATCGTTGTTTAGAAGCCTAGGGGCGAAGCACGGCGTCAATGCTATTGTTGTCGTAGTTGGCATCGTTGTTGGGCAGCCACACGAGTTGTAAGAGAAGCAGCCTTGCTTGGCTGCTGGCGGACACTGCACCAGCTGACGGTGCATTTCACGCATTAGCCTCGAGGTAGAGTCCCAGCTGGACATCCTCGCCTGAGCTCGAGCTCAAAGATCAACAGCTCAGACCTGTCCACAAGCGCAGGCACGTCGGCACAGGCTGGTAGTCCTAATGTCCTTCAGGTCGCCGGACGATGAAGGTGGCAGCCTTGGCTCGGGTCCGAAAGCCAACCGCTCTCATGCGTCGCTCGCCTTCCTCTGGCCACTTGCCCCGCCGCAGTGGTCTAGTGGCTAAAGTACTCGGCTGCTGACCCTCAGGTCACGGGATCGAATCCCGGCTGTGGCAGCTGCATTACCGATGGAGGCGGAAATGTTGTAGGCCCATGTGCTCAGATTTGCGTGCACGTTAAAGAACCCCAGGTGGTCGAAATTTCCGGAGCCCTCCACTACGACGTCTCTAATAATCATACGGTGGTTTTCGGACGTTAAACACCACAAATCAATCAATTCCTTCGGCCACTGCTCCAACTCCTCTTCTTTTTCCTTGTCTCGCACGTACTTCGAATAAAGCTGCGTCTGCTTCAAGTTGGTGCTCCAGTCGTTTCTTGTTATTCATGAATATCCGTGCCAGCTTCTTCTTGCCGACTTCAAACTTAGTTCATGGCACGCACTTCAAATTTCGCTCCCCCCATTTCAAGTTCTGCGCACTCCACCCGTTTTAAATTCTGTGCACTCCATCTAATCGGGGAAGACAACTTCTAGACTTTACAAGCAACAACGGTTTTCATACTCTTAACGAAGGGTCACCGACATATCTCCGTGGCTCAGGGTACAGTGGCTATCTCGACTTAGCTATCGCTTCTCAATACCTTTCAACATCCGCCACCTGGTGCGCAGACGTGGAAACTTATGGTAGTGATCACCTTCTTTCTTACGTACATCCACGATGGTACACCGGCGTTGGAAGCATTCGAAGGTGATGCACACATTGGGGGCTTTTCAAGGAGAGCTAGAAAAGTCTTGTAGCTCTATATTTTCCCCAACAGATTGAAGAAAGAATCGCCACAGCAATACAGACCACTAGACAAGTTGTCTAAACATCCAATGCCAGGAAGCTGGTTGATGTGGTATACGAAGAGTTCCGGGCAGTTCGTTGTCCAGCTGAACGCAGACACAGGCGAACAAAATTAATCGCAGACCTGAGGACCTCTCGTAATGTGCAAAAGAAAATTTAGAGGTACTTGAAAAAGCTTGGCAGTCAAACTGGAAGTCATTCTGCACCACCGTGTACCAACAAAAACCGCTGTCTAAGATATGGCACATTGCAAGAGCTCTACTATCTTCTCCTCAGTAACTGCGTCGCTTCCGTGCATTGGCCATAATAAAAATATGCAGCGAGAAACAGATCGCAGAAGAACTCTGCATTCACCTTACTGGCTCTGCAACAACGGATTTGCTCACTGCTTCCCTACAGCAGACTTCCGTCTCGGTCATCCTTCCACACTGCAGGAGCTTTCTGCGGCTATGTCCACTTCGCAGCGTTCCAGTGCACCTGGGCCCAATGGAATCACCTATGTCTTTCCTGGCTTTACTGTCTGTTGGTCTCATGAGCGAAGAATTATGAAGCCCCCCAGGGGCGTTTGTGAAACCAGGCATTTGGTGCATAACGTAACCTCGAACCCAAGCTAACAGGGGAATTTCGACTACCTACCACGCCTTGCAGTGCGTGGCTTTGCCGTGCCCGGGTAAAACTGGATCCTGGGTGTTGAGCCAATGACGGATTATTGGACCTTTTAGGCCGCCCTGCCAGAGGCTATACACCCTTTTGGCCCTGGGTACACGTTAACGGCACCACTGGGCTGACCCACCCAGGGGAAATCGGCAGTCGCGCTAAGGTACTCGGCTGCTGACTCGCAGGTCGCGGGTTCAAATCCCGGCTGCGGCGGCTGCATTTCCGATGGAGGCGTAAATTTTGTAGGCCCGTGTGCTCAGATTTTGGTGCACGTTAAAGAACCCAAGGTGGTCAAAATTTCCGGAGCCCTCCACTACGGCGTCTCTCATAATCATATGGTCGTTTTAGGACGTTAAACCCCAAATATCAATCGAAATCGGCAGTCGCATTTTCCTATCTCTCTCCCTACATCTTCGTCTTGTGGTGTACACGTATCCCGAAGGAGTACGGCCACCAGCATAGGTCCGGTCTTAGTGGGCCGCCGAGCATGCGTTAAAGGTCGCCGTGGCGAGAACACGAAACTGCTCAAAATCGCAACACT
The DNA here is from genome assembly GCF_043290135.1 of Rhipicephalus microplus. Classification (NCBI taxonomy): domain Eukaryota; kingdom Metazoa; phylum Arthropoda; class Arachnida; order Ixodida; family Ixodidae; genus Rhipicephalus; species Rhipicephalus microplus. Next base: position 305,266,545 of record NC_134710.1, on the reverse strand, counting down.
TTATTGTGGCAGCACCAAATGCAGTACAGCCCGTTACAAAGGCGCGGCGGGAAAGTAAATAGGCTTATCCACGCCATGGGAATGAAAGTACTTGACAGGGTGCCACGAGCACATCTCCGCGGTAAAGGTTATCCATGGAAACACCAGGATCAAGGCCCGGTTGCTCGAGCGAGGGCAAAGGCGCTCGCGTTGGCTTCGGAGGGAGACGGGTCGGCGTAGCTAGGCCACGCACTAGGACACCGTACCGCCCTTCGGCCATGCGTACGCAGTGGGGCAACAAAAGGTGAGAGTTGGCCTCGGGCGCCAGGTGCCGTCAGCGAAGTCCGACGAGCCCCGAGTGACGGGGGTCGACGGACAGAAAAGATTGCGTGGCTCACCGTCTGCAGTCCCGGAGAATATCTGTGTGCCCGTTCCTGACGCAGCGCGCGAAAAACTCTCGGGAGACTCCGCGCGCAGCGCCACAGTCGATATCCGCTACCGGGTGAGGGGGTTGAACGTGACTCCGCTCCCCCAGCGCGGCAGGCAACAAAGGAGGGGAGACATATCTGTACATGAGAACGGGAGAAAAGGTGGCAAAGCCCACGCAAAGGCAGCATGCTAGCCTCCATTCCCACAGTCTTTATCTCTCACTTTTTATCTGTTCTGTCATCTTCTCTTTTTCGTTTACTTCTAAATTTCCTAGCGGCGAGGGTTAACCCTGTGTAGTTACCTAACGATGGGTAGTTATATTCGGTTATAGCGGCGGTGCATGGCTGGCGTCTCCAAGTGTTTACTATTCAACCTTGTAGCGTCCCCTTGTTGGGCTCGATGGTGGGTGGCCATCATTGCCGCCAAACTTTAAACCATTTGTATGGCCAAGTTTTTTTCCCCTCTCTCTGATGGCCGCCTGAAAAGGTGGCGCACCGAAGAACCGTTCCTCTTTTCATAACCAAAGCAGTCTTTCCCAAGTTGTATGGCGTGCACAGCCAGAAAGAAAACAAAACAGTCCGAGCAATTTCATCTTTTCTTGTCTCAAAAACACTCACCGAAGCAATCGGCCCAGGATATTGTGTAACCAAGTTGGGAAGCGGCGATTTCCTTTTGGACAGTCGCGACAAGCTGTGATATGACAACTTACCTAAACTGCTAGCGTTTGGGAATGTCCCAGTTTCAGTAGGCCTCCACAGATTTTTGAACAAAGTCCGCGGTGTCATCTCTGATGACCACCTTCTTGGCTTGTCAGAGAGTCAATTATTGGAAGGCTGGCAAGAGCAGGATGTAGTGAAGGTTCAAAGAATAGTCAGACAACGAGACAAAAAAGAAACACCAACAAAACATATAATCATCACCTTTGTTACTAGGGATTACCTGACTCAATCAAAACCGGCTACTGCAAGCTTCTGTTCAGGCCCTACATACCAAATCCTCGTAGGTGTTTCAAATGTCAGCGCTTTGGACACGGATCGCAAAGCTGCAGAGGGCACGCGACTTGTTCAATCTGTAGCTTTAATGAACACCAATCGGGCAATTGTACGGCTGCAGCCCACTGTGCGAATTGCGAAGGAGACCATCCCACCTACTCAGGATCGTGCCCATCCTGTAAAAAGACAAAACAAATTCTTCAACTAGAAGTTAAATTCAGCCTGTCTTCTCAAGAAGCGTGCCAGTGCTTCTCCCTCCATAACAAGCACTCTCCTTTTTTTGCAGATGTGACGCGCAAGGGCTCCGCGCCACATCTTTCCGCGTCTGCAAGTGTCACACGAAGTGTGACCGCGGTCGCGTCATCTGCGCCCAAGGCTGGTGTAGTCTGTGCTGCTCCGCCTCCTCTCAAGCAGGTCCAGCAGACTTGAGAGTCTGCTGGACCTTCAGTCATGTCCGAAACTTCTGTGAATGTGCCTGCTCATCGGGCACCATCTGCCACCTCGCCGGAAGTGATAGGTACTAGTCCCACTCCTCCGGTGCCTCAGACGCCGAAGGACAGTAATCCATACGGTAGTGACCATTTTCCTAGTTTTCAGCACATCCATATCATATGTATGTTTTACACAGGTTCCCAAATGGCTCACCAATAAAGCCGAAGAGGAACAGTTTCAAAAAATCACCCTCCTAACTTGGACTGACAGGGGGCGTTAAGCATAGAACCTGCTGTGAGCTACCTGACAGCTTTTAAATTGACGCTGCAACGAAATGCACACCACAAACATGTGGACCGTCAGGCAAACGACGACTCCCATTGTGAAATAATGTGTGCCATAATGCATGGAAAGAACAAAATAAGACATGGAAGTTCCTTAGAGACTCGCGTACAGCCGTGAATTTTATAAACTTTAAGAACATTAAGTCGCATGGAAGAAGGACGTGCCGACAGGCGAGGAGAGAAAGTTGGCCTAAATTCTTATCAGGCATAAATTCATACACAGATGAGGCAAGGATCTGCCACATGGTTGGTAAGGTGGCAGGATGACAAGCACTTTCACTTCCTCTAGTGAACACACAAAAGGATAGTTTGGAAGACCAGGCTAACACTGTCGGAGCACACTTCTAAAGCTCATTACACGTGTATAGTGAACCATTCCGACAATACAAAACCAGAATATACAAACAGCGATTAGAGCGCAAACCCACAAAACATGAGGAGTGCAATAAACCTTTCTGTTTGGCAGAACTACAAGCCTCACTTACCTGCTGCAATAAACCTACCCCAGGCCCGGACTGCGTGGCATATGTAATGTTAAAACACTTGCCCACAGAAACCTAGAAAGCTCTCCTCTTCCTGTATAATGCGATATGGTCTTCCAGCGAGCTACCCTCAGCCTGGAAGGAAGCTATCATTATCCCAATTCTAAAACAAAGCAAGGACCCATCCACAGTTTCCAGCTACAGGCTGTAGCGTTAACCAGCTGTCTTTGCAAGGTCTTTGAGAAAATTATAAACAGGCACCTGATGCACTAACTTGAAACTAATGGCCTACTTGACCCATAACAGTGTGTGTTTTGAGTGGCTCGGTCCACCACTGACCACCCTGTCTGTATCGAGGCGCAAATTTGCTACGCTTTTGTTCATAAGCAATTTTTTCTTTCGGTGTTCCTCGATGTGAAAAAAGCATGACACTGCATGGCACTTTGGCATATTGCGAGACCTGTCACATTTAGGTGTACAGGGTAGAATGCTGAAAATCATCGAAAGGTACCTGTCCAACCGGACATTCAGTGTCCGAGTTGGCACTGTCTTATCTTGAATATTTGTCCAAGAAACAGGAGTGCCACGAGAAGGTGTATTGAGCTGCACAGTTTTCCTAGTTAAAATGAATTCCTTGCACCTGTCACTCCAACGTAATATTTTTTACTGCATATATGTCGACGATGTAAGGATTTGTTTCAAACCGTGCAACATCTGATTCTGCCAACACAAGGTTCAACTAGGATTGAACATGGTATCTGAATGGACAGATGAGAATGGTTTTATACTCAACAGGCAAAAGAGCACTTGCATCTTGTTCTGCGGAAAGAGGGGTCTCCATCCTGACCCCGACTTTGACCTGCATGGTCAACCTCTGTCAGTGAAGACCGAGCACAAGTTTCTTGGACTAATTTTAGACACTAAACTAACCTTCATCCAACACATCAAGTATAAAAGACAGGTGCTTAAAAACAATGAATATTTTAAAGTGTTGCCATGCACTACGAGGGGTAGTGACAGGAAATGTCTGATGTATTTATAAAAAAGTGTCGTACGCACTTGTATAGATTACGGTGCTACACTAAAAGCTCGTTAATTCGGATTTCACGGGACCGGAAAAACTGTCCGAATTAACCAAATGCCGAATTAACGAATGAACAGAGAAAACTACATTTAAAATCAAGCTGCAGAAGCATACCTTTATTTGTTGAAGTATTTTGTAATTGTGGTCTGCGTTTTCGCGCAGATTCCGGCTGATATCACAATTTTTCTTAACTGTTCCAAATGGCCAACTGCACGCAAGCAGTCGGGAGTGTTCAGGCAAGCATCCTCTAATACTAACAACGCCTCCGAGACTTCCTGTGAGGTGCGATGAGGTCGCGGCTGTATCTCCTCTCATGATTCTTCGTCAGAATCGTGGTGTTCACGTGCGCCCGTGACATCATTAATAATCTCTTGATCGGTCAGGAGACCACTCGTGGCGACACCATGTTCAATGTTGATGTAGTCCTGACAGGTCACATCTGGGGCAAGGACAGCATCGAAAGTCGGGCAGCCATCATAGGTGGACTCGGCTGACACCTCCTCGATGCCATCATCAGCTACTGCTGCATGCTCGGGCCTCACAAAACTGCTGTGTCGGAAACAGTTGGGGATTACTTGCGGCGGAGTGTTTTTCCACACGTGGGCGATGATGTGCATTGTGCCGAGTAAGTCCACTTGATACAACTTTCCAGCTTCTGAGCATAGGATCATTCGCTCTAGCAGGTGCTTGCGGTACTTCAACTTCACGTAGTGAATGATAGCCTGGTACATCAGCTGAAGAGCAGACGTAGTGTTGGGCGGCTATAAAACTACTTTGATGCTCTTCAGTTCGACTGTACAGTTATGGGAACTGCAGTTGTCAAACCATAATTATCTTGCGGTCCTTCGACGTGAAGTGCCGGTCCAACTGCTGCAGCCAGCCGCGAAAAATGTCCGATGTCATCTATGCCGTCCTTTTCGCTGTGTACTCGACAGGAAGGCTTTTGACGTACTTAAAACAACGTGGCTTAAGCGCCTTCCCGACGACATGTAGTGGCAAGCGCTCCGTGCCAGTCATATTTGTGGCAAGAAGCACAGTTATTGTTTGCTTGCATTTCTTGCCACCATTGCACGTGTCCCCTTTGAAAGTCACCGTCTTGTCGGGCAGAGCTCTGAAAAATAGAGCAGTTTCATCTGCATTGAACACGTCACGTGGTTCATATGCGGTGATGAGCTCCAGCAGCCTCACATCTCTCCACTCGGTTTTCATGCTTTCGCCAACACTGGCCTTTTCGCCGCACACACTCCTGAAGACAAGTTCGTGTCTCTCTCGAAACCTCGCAAACCACCCTTCTGACGCTTTGAACGATTCAATGTTCATAATTGCAGCGTACTTCTCACCTTGCGCCACGATGAGAGGTCTGCTCAAAGGCAGATGCGCGTTGCGACACTCAGTAATCCACCGCAGCAAAGCTTCTTCGAGCTGGGGATGAGCTGCGGTTCGCAATCGCTTTCTAGAGGCATGAAACTTATCGCTTTCGAAGGCTTGTCGAATCTGTTGTTCATTTTTCACGTACGTTCCCAACATGCTCCGCTTCACGTTGTACTTGGTCATAACCTGCTGTCGCCATTCGCCGTTCTCCAGTGCTTCCAAAATTTCCACTTTAGTCGCCAAGTTCTTCGCGTCGTAGTTCTGCCACTATTTTGGCTTTGCCATCACTGTAGCGCAAAAAAAAAGGTTAGGAGTGGACACTCCCGTAGACCCCAGCGGCCCAATCGACCCTAGCACACTTGGTGGTTGGTGAGAGCAAGTGGCGTGCGCTTTCTGTTTCGGTTTCACTGGCGCAAATTTTAAATTACTTTGCGTAACCGACGTTTGGCTGTGACGAAAGTTCATGATTTCAGACCACATTTCATCGCCAAAATGGATAGTTTTTGTAGGTCGTTTTGATTTAGTGTTTCCCCGTTTTGTTTTGTTCAGCGGTTCGTGCGAAGTGGTCGTGAAGTAATTTTTATTTAAATTAGGTTATAAGAAAAAGAGATGCAGGTAATGATAATTCACTACGGTTTTATTCATCGCGCTTGTGTTTTTCTTTTGAAACAAGTGATCAATGTATATATCAGTCAAAGAGACAGAGTATCCGCAATGTTTTATTCGAAGGCAAGGTAGAGTCTGCGAATATAAAAAGCACAATATGACAAAGGTAGACAACAAATGCATCTCGCCTTACAAATAAATTGTAACAAATATTGTAACAAACATTGTAACAAATATAGAGAGGACACAGACAATGCACACATCGCTAGAGTTGGCAGAAGCCGAAAAGCTGGTGAAGTATGACACACCGGGCCAGTGGGTATGTAAGGATCTATGGAAAAAACACAGCGCACAATGCTGATGAAGAAGGAAGAAATGACATACACAGCAATGAAGTTGCAAATCGTGCCTGGGCTTAGCCGAAATAATGCATAGAAAAAAAGAGCGCACGGAAACGACATGACACAATATAGCAGAAAGGCCAAGGTGCAGTGTGCTGGCTGTGCTTAAGAACAGCTAGCCCAAAATGAAAAAAGCAGACTTGATGCCTGCTTGTCCTCAGAAAGGTATGGCTTCGCAGCTTGCTCACTACGTGAAAGACAAACTTTATGCTACAACACTGGCAGGTCTTGTGGCTCTTCTTATGCGTCGCCTTCATCAAAAACTTAAGATCCCAAGTGATTTGCGTCTGGGTGTTGCTGTGACGCTTGGGAGCTAAAATAGATTGCAGTCATCATTTATCAAGAATTGTGGACCCTGATTGGTGCTATAAGAGCGGTATTACAGGACTAATAAATAGCAGAAGGAAACCACTTTGGCTCATTATTTTTCACAAAGGCTCTACATAATACGTTATCACTGACAAGCTATATAAAAATAAAATGGCAGCGTCCGCAGCCCCATCAAACGCTACAAGTTTGGGTATTCTTCTGAAAATATTGATGGGCGAGATGAGGAAGTTCATGAAAAGCTAAAATACGAAAAGCGTGATAACGTGAACCGTGCCCACTTCATACTGTGTTCCTTATCCGCTCGAAGACATTTCAACAAGCAATTTTGTTATCGATATATTACATGAGCTGGAGAGATAAAGCATACACAGTGATCAAGCAACCCACAGTAAAGTGTACAGTTCGCCCGCATTAGCTACAAAAATACAGACAGGATACCCAACATTCTTTTGAAGGTTATGCAAATCACTTCGAGCGAATACACAGTGTCCCTCCTACGCCTCTTGGCGGGTAACCAAAACTGTATGCAACGAAGGAGTGGTTAGTCCAGTTGAACTGAATATAAGCATATAAGACCATAATGAAGTCTGCTGTAACGAAGTAATAACATAACAAAGCTATTGCAGGATTCGGCTCAACTCGAATACTTTTGTGTAAACCCGCCGCTAATTGTCAACCATTGAACTTGTCAAGCTGTATGCCTGAGATTGAAGACTCAAACCTAACCCTAAGTTTCGGTTCACAAAACGCACATGCCAACATAAACGAACCCGGCAAAACATTTTCAGATACTTCGCACGACACCCAGCAGAGCAAAAATGAAAATCGCCAACACTTGACTGATGGTGATCCAAAACATCGCACACTTTCAGGTGATGTGCAGTGGCCTCAATCATGGCAAGAAAGTGAGATTCAAGTTGTTGTACGTATGCAAAAGCTGCTTCTGATGGCACTGTGGGATTCCCAAAAAGTTTGCTGGGGACGTGGCATGCTTTGAGCATTGTGAACTACTGGTGGATACCCTTAAGCGTTTCACTGTCGTCTTTCAGTAACTGTGGGCAACAGCAACCGTCACATGCATTCCGAAAGAAGTGTTTGATGAGAAAACCAGCTACATATATGCAGCGAAGTCATCAATAAAATGGGAGTGAATGTTGGTCGCAAGTTCAGAGAGATCATCTAGAGCAGAAAAGTCGTCAGGCTGTGGCTGTGCACACTCCTCATTATCCACAAGAGACGCACTGGTGAGGAAGAATGGCGAGAGCTGCTCCTGGAAGAGGTCACATTCATCATCCTCGACATTTTCGTATTCTGACACCTTGAAGAGTTTTCTTATGCAGACGTGCTTCAGGCCACAAATAAATTGTGCTACTTTGGGGTTGGTGTTGCTACCCTGTTTTTGCCTAGTGTGAACAAATATGTTCTCCAGAGGATCCTGTTGAAGCCTGCGTGTTAACAGGTATTCAAAATTGTAATTTTTGGAGAGGTCTTCCCTTAGTTGACAAATAGCCTGAATTGTTATTTGCCAACCTACGAAGATTTGTGGTTGACGTCTGCCAACAAACCTTTAATGATGCAATCCAGGAAAGCTGGCCTCGGAGGAAGTCAATCAGCTCTGAATCATTTTTCATGATTGCATGCTACAGCTTTTGCGAAGTTCTTTTTTCACTCGAGTTGTTCAAGGCATCGAAAATCCTGTCCATACGATCACAAAATTGAGCTGTAGTGATGTCTGAGGCAGACAGCACCTTGGCATACACTATTGCCGTGATAGTAATCGAAACTGATGCACTGAGGACCTGAGTTTCTCTGCTGACCTTCATATTAGAAAAAGGTTTGTGATGAACGTGCCGTTCAATCAACTTTGGAGCCAATCGCAACCGCAACTCATGTGAGGATTGGTAAAGACTTACAATGTGCGACCAGTTAACGATGTCATCCCCAATGTATAACTTGTGTGCTTGGATATTATTGCGCGTTGTTTTAATTAAATGCGGAACATCAAAAATGTAATACACCCGCTCATCATTTACTTCAAAAAAAGGCTTTGCTACAGTCACTCTTACTTGGTTAGCGAGACTTACATTTCAACGGCCCTGGTCACAAATGACTGCTTTCACTGCAATATTAATGCTCCTAAGCTCCAAAATGAGTGACACCAGCAAGTTATGCATAGCAGATGATGGTGTTGATGTGAGCCCTATAGTAAAAGCAACCGGTTGAACCCACTTTCTCGAAACACCAACAAGAAGAAAAACCAGTGCTTGATCAGCAATGGTTGAAGTGCGATGAGTGCCACCATCTGTAAAACCCTGTACAACGTCTCTTGCAGCATCATAGTACAAATTCTTTTTGAGTGCTATTTCGTCGAAAACTAAAGCGCACACTCGGTCCCGTTCATTCCAAGCTTGAGTATTTGTTGCAATGGAAGAAAAGATACCTGAATTATGCCTGGAGTCATCTTTACATTAGCTAGCCACCTCCTTAATGAACGTCGGGAGGGCAAACAAAAATATGGAGCCAGAAATCGGTATGCTCGCGGACCTCGGAAGTTTAAGTGAAGAGCGAGTTTCTTGAACCACACGGGAAACAGCTTGCCCTTGCATTTGGGCCTCAAGCGAACATGTGCAGAAAGAAGTTTAAAAACCTCCTCGGTGACGTGCGGTCGGATAGCTACAAGGGCCTTTGAAGTCGATGACAATGCTTGGTGAGGCTGTCTCGCAGTTTTTAATAGTTTTCCGCTGTGCTGCTACTTTGGCTTGCAGATGTTTAATGGTTTGCTTGTACTTCATTGATGGAGACATTGTCGCTGGCACACAGGAACACACTGAAATAAACAAAAAATGGATGTAAAAGCGAAGAACAACTAATCCCATACGAGCACTTTCCTCGTTCTTTCAGACCCAAGGTGCACAACTTTCTGTGGTGCAATGTTTTCGATTCCACTACCTAAAAACAAACTATTCACAATGTTGACAATGCACAAAAAAATGAAAATCACTGAGAGCCCACCCTTACATTTTGTAAGTGCACACGTAGTGTCCTTTTGAGGATAGTTTCCTCATAATGTCCTAAACATATAATAGCACATCAAAAAACGCTGCAATAAAAGCATAGTCACCATTTTCTCTAGGGCACTCAGGCGTGGAGCTGTTGGCGGAGGCGTCTTCTGGAGGGTCTTGTGAAGCTTGTTCTGTGCCTCGGACAGTGCTGTCGGAACAATCTTGCGAGCGGCCTGCGGAAGTCTCTATATCAATCCACTCTGGTGTTAAGTGAACATACAACTTACCGGTCACACAAGCTCCTTTTGTGACAGCTGAACGACTGGTTAAGGTTTTCTCCAGCAAGAGGAAGTCAGCAGAAATTCTTTCACCAGGTACAAGGGAGCTGCCACCTGCAGAGGTTTGGTCAACAGTCAATGTGGGTAAAAAAAAAGAAATCGCGACACTGAATGCACCCTGCTCATCGGGGCACCTCATTGTGTGGGAGCCGCTTTTTGAAGCCTCTACCGCAGGTCCTGAAGAAATGAAATTACTACAATGTGTCAGCAAGAGGCTTAAAACAACACAAATTGAAGCTCATCCGCACCTTGCAGTGCAGCTTCTGCAGCCATGTCACAGTCACTATTTGAAGCGACGCTCAGAGAACCTGCATATATGTGCAGTTGGTACAAGTTACAAAGCTTGTAGCATGGGTTAACTTAAACAGCTCTTTCAAACGCATAAATTGGTCGAACGTGGAAGAAAAGAGAAGGCCCCAACTAGGAAACAAGTAATTTGTGATTTTTAGAATTATCAACAGTGTCAGCTTTCACTGATGAAAGTTGTATGTACATGTGCACTCAGGCTTGAAGATAACGTGAAATAGCCCTTTAAAGTCTCTCAAAACAAGTGTCGCAGATCAAGAGCATCAAAAAATGACAGAAATGTAAAGCTGCTGTTAGGAAGGTAATAGCCCACAATTAACAAAATTTAAGACTTTCCAAGTGTTACTTCTATAGTCAGGTTTCTCCATCGGCTACAAAGATCTTCGCGGTTAACTGTTGCCACTGATTCAATACAAGTGGCTGCTATTGCACATATTTGAGTTTCAGTCAATCACTTACATGGTGCAGCTGGTTGCACACTGGGAACAGCCATTCTTGTAAGCCTTGTGTACCCAGGGTCCATGAAACTTTGAGCGGTAAAATGGTCACTACAAACTCTGTACGTTGCGTACAATAGGCTGGCCGGCTTATTCAGGAGATCATCGCATCCAGCATACTGCATTCATGCTTTCATCCTGCATTGGCAATGAACTATCAGCTGAAAGGGGAAGTGCTTGAATAGTGATTTTTTATTGTTACCCTCACTGAGCAAGTACGAACAGTAAGCCTAAAGACATGCAAATCATACAAAAGCTTTAACACACCTGCCGTCCCGTGGTATGCGGAAAAAACTCGTCCCAGGCTTCTTGTGGGTTCTGCCATTGTTGAAGCACCACGATACACAACAGTAGCTGCCGTAGCTTGGACCGCCACACAGCATGGCATCAGCGCGGTCTGAAAATGTTAGTAAGTGGATGCTTCGCTGTCAAAATACGAAAAAGATATGTGCATGTCATAAGTGTACCAGCAGACCCCTTTGAATGATTAGCTAATCGATGCACAATACAAAAGCAGTGTACATCTCTGACCCATAAAACTCTGACTTACAAAGATAGACGTCAATACCACGTACAAAGATCTTCAGAAGTTTCCAGGCTGCTATCCCTTGTAATGCAATGATATCACGGCCTGGGAACTTTAAAACACCTTCGTGCGTACGCAGTATCAGCAGTACATTGGGACGAAAAATCGTAGTTGAAATTTGTGCGGTAAAATTATATTGGAAACGTCGAAAACAATTGTGGGCAGCTTGCACTAGTGGCACAAGGCAAGCGAAGAAATGAAGATGGTGGCCACTTGGCTAGCCCAGATTTGCCTCCGGCACACCAAGAATTATTCGTGTTCCAAGCCGTCGGGAAACGCGTCGTGAAGCATGCGAGGCCCAACGAACGCTTCTCAATATTTTGCACCGAGCCACCGAGCCTATGACCTAGCTGACCAGCTATGCTTATGGCACAGACGCTCGCGTCCGTGGCAGACGCAGCACGCGTCGCCTCGGCTTGACGCCGTGCCACCTTTGCTATACTGCATACGTTGCACAATGTTCCCGTCTAGCCGCCGCTTAGAGCCGCAAACTTTCTTTTTAGCGAACCTCCCCGTCCTTACAAGCTTCAGAAACAAGTTACAACTGCGTGACTGAGACGCCACGTAAGAAACAAACTCGCACACACGAAGCGCAACGTGTGTGTGTGCATCTTTCTATGTTTGTTGCATGGTGTCTTATTCGCGCAGGTGTAACCGTTTTCTGAAAAAATGACCCAACAAGCCCAACAAGATGTCATTCAACAAGCTTCGCTTGAAAACGTGCCTCACCTGTTATCTCACGCACGAAAACGCCGACGAAGCCGGCGTTGACGAAAACAATGAAAGCTTCCCGCTGTCAGTCATGCATGGGCTCGTCGCTGGGTGGATGGTGTTTAGGACAGTACCATAGAGAAAGAAAAAGACAAGAGAGGACGCTCCACAAAAATAGCCCTCAAGAAGTGCGTCACGACTACGTAACGAACTAGTGCTCTCACGAAACGTTAGAAGACGCAAGTGCAAAAAAAACAGTTATAATCAATGCAACAGAATTGTTTTTACAAAATAATATTATACGCCAAAATTTGGTATGTTCTTTATACATAAAAACAATTTAGTCAATACACCTCACGCGATTATTTTTCTTCAGCCGTACTGTCATAAACACCATCCACCCAGCGACAAGCCCATGCATGACTGACAGCGGAAAGCTTTCGTCGCTTTCGTCAACGTCGGCTGCGTCGGCGTTTTCGTGCGTGAGATAACATGTGAGGCACGTTTTCAAGTGAAGCTTGTTCGTATGGGTTTAGTTGCTCGTATGGGTTTAGTTGTTCTTTGCTCTTACATCAATTTTTTTGTTTATTGCAGTGCGTTCCTGTGTGCCAGCGACAATGTCTCCATCAATGAAGTACAAGCAAACCATTAAATATCCGCAAGCCAAAGTAGCAGCACAGCGGAAAACTATCAAAAGACTGCGGAGACAGCCTCACCAAGCACCGTCATCGACTTCAAAGGCCCTTGGAGTTATCCGACCGCACGTCACCGAGGAGGTTTTAAAACTTCTTTCTGCGCATGTTCGCTTGAGGCCCAAACGCAAGGGCAAGCGGTTTCCTGTGTGGTTTAAGAAATTCGCTCTTCACTTAAACTTCCGAGGTCCGCAAGCATACTGATTTCTGGCTCCATATTTTACTTTGCCCTCCCGGCGTTCATTAAGGAGGTGGCAAGCTAATGTAAAGATGACTCCAGGCATACTTCCAGGAATCCTTTCTTCCATTGCAACAAATACTCAAGCTTGGAATGAACGGGACCGAGTGTGCGCTTTAGTTTTCGACGAAATAACACTCAAAAAGAATTTGTACTATGATGCTGCAAGAGACGTTGTCCAGGGTTTTACAGATGATGGCACTCATCGCACTTCAACCATTGCTGATCGAGCACTGTTTTTTTTTGTTGGTGTTTCGAGAAAGTGGGTTCAACCGGTTGCTTTTACTATAGGGCACACATCAACACCATCATCTGTTATGCATAACTTGCTGGTGTCACTCATTTTGGAGCTTAGGAGCATTAATATTGCAGTGAAAGCAGTCATTTGTGATCAGGGCAGTTCAAATGTAAGTCTCGCTAACCAACTAAGAGTGACTGTAGCATAGCCTTTTTTTGAAGTAAATGGTGAGCGGGTGTATTACATTTTTGATGTTCCGCATTTATTTAAAACAACGTGCAATATTGTCCAAGCACACAAGATATACATTGGGGATGACATCGTTAACTGGTCGCACGTTGTAAGCCTTTACCAATTCTCACATGAGTTGCGGTTGCGATTGGCTCCAAAGTTGACTGAACGGCACGTTCATCAGAAACATTTTTTCTATAATACGAAGGTCAGCAGAGCAACTCAGGTCCTCAGTGCATCAGTTTCGATTGCAATCACGGCAATGGTGGTTGCGAAGGTGCTGCCTGCCTCGGCCATCACTACAGCTCAATTTTGTGATTGTATGGACAGGATTTTTGATGCCTTGAACAGCTCGAGTTAAAAAAGAACTTCGCAAAAGCTGCGGCATGCAATCATGAAAAATGATTCAGAGCTGATTGACTTCCTCCGAGGCCAGCTTCCCTGGATTGCATCATCGCAGTTTGTTGGCAGCCGTCAACCACAAACCATCGTAGGTTGGCAAATTACAATTCAGGCTATTTGTCAACTATGGGACGACCTCTCCAAAAATTACAATTTTGAATACCTGTTAACACGCAGGCTTCAACAGGATCCTCTGGAGAACATATTTGGCCACATTATGCAAAAACACGGTAGCAACACCAACCCCAATGTAGCACAATTTATTTGTGGCCTGAAGCACATCTGCATAAAAAAACTCTTCAAGCTGTGAGAATACGGAAATGTCGAGGATGATGAATGTGACCTCCTCCAGGAGCAGCTCTCGCCATTCTCTCTCACCAGTGCGCCTCTTGTGGATAATCAGGAGTGTGCACAGCCACAGCCTGACGACTTTCCCGCTCTAGACGATCTCTCTGAACTTGCGACCAACATTCACTCCGATATTATCGATGACTCCGCTGCATATCATGTAGCTGGTTTTCTCATCAAACGCTTCCTTCGGAATGCATGTGACGGTTGAAGTTGCCCACAGTTACTGAAAGACGACAGTGAGACGCTTAAGGGTACCCACCAGTATTTCACAATGCTCAAAGCATACCACGTCCCCAGCAAACTTTTTGGAAATCTCACTGTGCCATCATAAGCAGCTTTTGCATACGTACAACAACTTGAATCTCACTTTCTTGCCATGATTGAGGCCACTGCACATCACCTGAAAGTGTGCGATGTTTTGTATCGCCATCTGTCAAGTGCTGGCGATTTTCATTTCTGCTCTGCTGGGTGTCGCGCGAAGTTTCTGAATATGTTTTGCCGGGTTCGTTTATGTTGGCACGTGCGTTTTGTGAACCGAAACTTAGATAGGGTTAGGTTCCAGTCTTCAATCTCAGGCATACAGCTTGACAAGCTCGAAGGTTAGCAATTAGCGGCGGGTTTAAGCTAAAGTATTCGAATTGAGCCGAATCAATCAATAGCTTTGTTATGTTAATACTTCGTTACAGCAGACTTCATTATGGTCTTATATGCTTAAATTCAGTTCAACTGGACTAACCACTCTTTCGTTGCATACATTGTTTTGGTTACCCGCTATGAGGAGTAGGGACACTGTATTTTCTTGAAGTGATTTGCATAACCTTAAAAAGAATGTTGGGTATCCTGTCTGTATTTTCGTAGCAAATGCGGGCGAACTGTACATGTATGCTTTATCTCTCCAGCTCAAGTAATATATCGATAACAACACCGCTTGTTGAAATGTCTTCGAGCGGGTAAGGAACACAGTATGAAGTGGGCACGGTTCACGTTATCACGCTTTTCGTATTTTAGCTTCTCATCAACTTCCTCATCTCGCCCAGGAAAATTTTCAAAAGAATACCCAAACTTGTAGCGTTTGATGGGGCTGCGGACGCTGCCAATTTATTTTTATATAGCTTGTGAGTGAACACGTACGATGTTGAGCCTCTTTGAAAACTAATGAGCAAAGTGGTTTCCTCCTGCTATTTATTAGCCCTGTAATACCGCTCTCGTAGCACCAATTAAGGTCCACAATTCTGGAAAAGTGATGACTTCAATTTATTTTAGCTCGCAAGCGTCACAGCAACATCCAGACGCAAATCACTTGGGATCTTAAGTTTTCGATGAAGGCGACGCATAAGAAGAGCCACAAGACCTGCCAGTGTTGTAGCATAAAGTTTGTCTTTCACGTAGTGAGCAAGCTGCAAAGCCTTACCTTTCTGAGGACAAGGAGACATCAAGTCTGCTTTTTTTCATTGTGGGCTAGCTGTTCTTAAGCACAGCCAGCACACTGCACCTTTTCCTTTTTGCTATATTGTGTCGTGTGGTTTCTGTGTGCTCTTTTTTTCTATGCATTATTTCGGTTAACCTCAGGCGTGATATCGACTTCATTGTTGTGTATATGTCACTTCTTCCTTCTTCATCAGCATTGTGTGCTGTGTTTTTGCCATAGATCCTTACTTACCCACTGGCCCGGTGTGTCATACTTCAACAGCTTCTCGGCTTCTGCCAACTCTCGCGATGTGTCCGTTGTCTGTGTTCTCTCTGTATTTGTTACAATATTTGTTACAATGTCTTTGTAAGGCGAGATGCATTTGTTGTCTACCTTTGTCATATTGTGCTTTTTATATTCCCAGACTCTACCTTGCCTTTGAATAAAACATTGCGGATACTCTGTCTCTTTGACTGATATATACATTGATCACTTGTTCCAAAAGAAAAACACAAGTGCGATGAATAGAACCGTAGTGAATTTTCATTACCTGCAACTCTTATTATTATAACTTAATCGAAATAAAAATTACGTCACGACCAAATCGCACAAACCACTGAACAAAACAGGGAATCGCTAAATCAAAACGATCTACAAAAACTATCCATTTGGGCGATGAAAAGTGGTCTGAAGTCATGAACTTTCGTCATAGCCAAACGTCGGTTACGCAAACTAATTCAAAAGTTGCGCTTGTGAAACCGAAACAGGAAGCGCACGCCCCTTGCTCTCACCAATCACCAGGTGTGCTAGGGTCGATTGGGCCACTGGGGTCTACGAGAGTGTCCACTCTTAACCTTTTTTTTTATTTCTCTAAGACAGTACGGCTGAAGAAATATAATCGCGTAAGTTGTGTTGAATAAATTGTTTTTATGTATAAAGAACATACCAGATTTGGGCGTATAATTATTATTTTGTAAAAACAATTCTGTTGCATTGATTATAACTGTTTTTTTTTGCGCTAGCGTCCTCTGACGTTTGGTGAGAGCACTAGTTTGTGACGTAGTCGTGACGCACTTCCTGAGGGCAGGTTTCGCAGAGTGTCCTCTATTGTCTTTTTTTTCTCTATGCGCTGAGTGGAGAAAAAAGAAGACGCCGACGTTCGGTGACTCTGTGATCGCCCCCACATGTTGATGATGATGGCGATGCCACTGAGGTTTCGGTTTCACCCCAGTGGTGCCAGTGCTGCTTTATCACTCTTTTGTGTAGCAGCAGCTGCCAGCATTTGTCCGATTTAAGCAGTGCGGAGCCGAATTCCGATGAAATATTGAAGGTTTGGTCCCATAGATTAACATGCACTTTGGCCGGGACCAATAGAGCCGTCCTAATTATCCGTATTTCCGAATTGACGGGTGTCGAATTAACGAGCTTTTACTGTATCGCTACGCCATTGCAACACGGCGCTCTCTGTTTAGCACTCGGCATCGCGTCGGGCTTGCTGAAAGACTCACTCGAATTTCAAGCGTGAATGGCTGCTCAAGTTGTCTGCTTGTTTGAACACGACGAGAACGAATATTGGCGCCTCAGAACGTGCTCCACGTGCTGTTACTTGCAAGCTTCAAATCGCATCTGATAGCCTGCATCGCTCCCTGCTCAGATATACTGCTTTTTTTGATTTTCGGCTTTTCTTTCTATATATTTTTTCAGCCCAAAATTACGTTGTCTTGTAAAAACCATAAGCGTTTTAGTTAAGATCCTGCCGCCCGGTTCATGGCCGATCCCCCTTTGTTGTTGTGCGCCAGAGTATCAAGGATCCTCATCATCATCATCATCATCATCATCATCATCATCGCTGTTGTTTATTTCGCCTGCGCGTCAGTAGAAGAAGAGGAGTCGCACTCTCTCGTCCCAACCATCTCTCGACGCATCTCTCGTCCCAATCTGCCTCCGGTGCCCGCGTCTTTTGGCCGATGACACTGACGGCCAGCAGTGGCGTTGCCATGTCAGCCACCCTGAAGCGGAAGCGGCCGCAGAAGCAGCCGCAGGAAATGAAGGAGCCGACTAACAGCCGCGGCCTAAAGGCCTACTTTAGGCGACACTCCCTGGACATGCGAGCCCCTTGCACCGATGCCGACTCGCCCACTTCCATGCGACAGTTTTGCTGGCTGGTTCAAAACATCGGCGTGTGGAATAGCTTCCTCGAGAACATCGGTCTGGAGCTGCGCGAGAACCGCCCGGGGTGCCTTGCCCTTGACACGTTCGCGCGTTGCGACCCAAACATGAACGACTACGGCTCCGTGTGCATGACATTGCTTGCCGAGCTTCTCGCAACCCACCGTTGTATCTACTTCGTGCACTTTGGCTACGCGGGCAAGCTGTTCAGCATGAAGTTGAGCGTGACCCGGCACTTGACGCCCAACTCTTCCATCGAGCAGTTGCACGAGGATGGCCAAGCGATGGACAGCCACGAGATGTATACCATAATCAGGGCAATGTGGCGGGCCAAGCTGCTCAGCGTGCAAGTGTGCAACATGCCGTTGCGCCGCTGTGACGTGCACTCCTGTGACGTGCTCTCCATCTATGTCAAGTTCACCTCGACACTCCGAGAGCTGGCCCTAGTCGACACTGGCTTCAAGGTGGCCGACACCATCCTGCTCTTCAAGGCGCTCGAAGAGAGCAAGAGCGTCGAGCATCTACGGCTCGAAATCAACACCGTTGGCATACGGGGTGCCAAGCAGTTCACAGCCCTGCTGCGACGGAACACCACTCTCAGATTGGTCACCCTACAGAAGGTCAAGCTGCAGGCCAACGGAGCTGTGGCTATAGCGGCCGCACTAGCTGAGAACACCACGGTCGTTTCGCTTCGTATCGCCAGCAACTCCATCGGGCCCGTGGGCGCCCGGGCTCTCGCCGAAACACTCAAAACAAACTCGCACTCTCGGTGCTCGACCTGCGAGACAACACCATCGGCACCAGTGGCGCTCTGGCCTTTGCGACCACCTTGAAGGTGAACTCGAAACTTGAAGAGCTCTACGTTTGCGGGAATGTGATATCCGAGGAAGGCATCGTTGCCATCGCGGAGGCAGTCATGGACAACAAGTCGCTCAAGGTGCTGTCGCTGCTCGCAAACAGATTTGGCGAGGAAGGTGTGGCCGCGTTTGGCAGGCTCATCGCCTGCAACAGGACTCTGGTGAGGTTGAACGCGACCATCGAGTCCAGCTACGGCGCTCCGCGGAAGCACCTCGACGCATTCGCCGAAGCCCTCGCGGCCAACACTGCCATCCGCGGTGTTTAGCTGTTCGTCTGGGGCACGCCCGCCATGAAGCAGCTGTCGCGCATGCTTCGGCTCACTCAGACTCTGCAGTGTCTCTACGTGTGCACGTGTGGGCCCCAGATCGAGCTGTTGTGTGCCGGCCTAGCTCAGAGCAAATCCATCCAGGACGTCGAGATCAACTGCTACCTCAACCTGGACAACAGCACGACACTGGCTCACCTCTTCGAGACTACCACGACGATCCAGGTGGTGACTATCACCAAGAGGGTGAAGGACACCTGTCTCATCCGGCTTTTCAACGGCATCTCCAGGAACAGCAGCATCTGGTGGTTCAGAGTGCAAGGCGGCAGCCTGACGTCGACTGCTTGCACAGGCATCGTTGCTGCCTTGGAGAGTAACACGCTTGCGTGCATCACGTTGGGACGAGCCACGGCGGAAGATTCATGCCTTAAGTTAGTGAGTGTCGCTTTGGAGCGGAACTACATGCTCCAAATGATGTACATGAACTACTCGGCTACCAGTTTGCCAGCGTTGGAGATCAGGCAGCGACTCCGGCGTAACATTGGCATGCTGATGCAGGCCATCGAGTTTGCGCTCACCAGGAATGTCAGTAAGGCCTTGGCGGAGGCCTTCGAGATGTACAAGGACACCTCTTTTTTTCTCCTGGAGCTTGCCAAGTCGAACGGCAACCAGGGTAGGCCTGCTGCCTCGGCGCTAATCAAGGAGGGGGAACGATTTATCGAAGAAAACTACTTCCAAATAACGGAAGTCGTCAAGAAAGACATCATGTGCGTGAGGAGGACGAGGAAGGAAAGGAATACCACCATGTTCGACAACCTGAACAAATACTGCTTGTGGGAATTGTTTTTCTACCTTCGGGTTTCCGACGTGCAGCGTTGAGCAGCGGTATAAGCCTCGGTGTTTTTTTTTTCTTTCGATAGGGAAAAGGTGGATGTTGTTAAAGTACCTTAACCTTTTTTATTTTTTGTCTTCTTGTTCTGCGAATGAACGACTGTTTTCCTTTTTTTTTGTGGCGCCTTTGTATAAAACATCTTGGAGTATTCACCACTCTATAATAAAAGTCTGATCATTACAACTAGGCGTTACATTTACTGAATTTCGCCGTGGTACGAAGCTCTGCATTGTTTGAGTTTGCACGAAAGCTGATAAGCAAAGCTTTGTGCTGACGGTAATATATACATATTGTACAAGTTGGCAATTGAAAAGTCACTGCAGGTACAGCAAGGAAGTGGCATAATAGACATCATTGCACGACCTTTCAGCTGCTGCAACTGCGTTCAATATTTCTTAATTTATTCATACTTTTTGTGTAACTTTTCGTGTTTTTTGACGAACATTTCTAGGCTGATGGATCAGTGTATGTTCATTTTAAGCCATTCTCCATTGATTAATCATTGCACAAAAAGAAACGCAGTTGCAATGACGAAATAGACTTGAAATACAAATAACATTTACAATGTTGTCTTGAGGAAATCAAGACAACATTCTGAATGTTCTTTGTATTTCAAGTCTATTTAGACATTGCAACTGTGTTTCTGTTTGTCCACTGCTTATTCATTCTTATTGACAACATTATTATATAGATTGCTGAGAGTGCTAGACATTTTGGAAGCTGCTATCTTCTAGTAAACATGTATCTAGTCAAGAGTCCCTCGAAACCGTTCATTATTCCTTGCGAAATTAACTTTTACAATTTTCTGTTCCTCAAAGTGCATAAACTGCAGGTTGAAGTTACTACAGAGTTCTAACAGTGTTCTAACAAAGCTTTATAAACGATATCCTAATAAGTGCCACATAGGAGCAAACCAAACGCCATCAGTTTTATGAATTTCGGTTAATCATTAGCAGCTGCTCTTATTTCAATACTTCAGGCACTTGTGAATGGGGGTACTGTAGGCAAGCAGTAGTATACGATTTCTTATATCGTGAAATGAAAAAGTTGCGAAATTCCCGGCGCCATGCATCGCTTTTGAGATTTTGTGGGATCATCAAAAACTGGAAATCAAGGAGCAGGCACTACTGGTCGTGTGATAGATTAACCAAATAACTCGCAAATGTGAGGAAGGAAGTGTTTATTTAAGGGCTCAATATTTGGTTAGATGTCATACGTATCGCATACCGCTTCCTTGTAGTGCGAGTGAGAAGAGAGAAAAAACTGGGATGTTAGCCATTCCTTGTTATGCGGTAGGGTTTGCATAGGCCAGGCGGGAAGCTCAAAAAAAGGGAAATGTCCACATCAGCGGGAGAGTCTGCCTGAACGACTGCGGATCGAGTGTGTGGTTTCTCGCCAGTTTTTAACCGTACCCAGCAGTGAAGTAAATGCGTGAGGGAACTGATGGAAGCATATCAAATGCCACAATATGCGATAAAGAACTGACTGAATTATATAAACTGAAAGAAAAAACATGGTCCTGATAATAGACCTTCCATAGCATTATCGTGAAAAGATGCTGATCAACTTTTTAGAGATATGTACTTTAGAATGTACCATGCTGCCCGTTAAATCTTTATGGTTTTTACGGTGCATCGGCATGTGTTGGTTATTAATTATGTGATTGTCTCATGTACAGTGTTTTCATGTGTACTAGGTGCATCCTGGTAGCGCTTTATTTCCTTTAGTCTTCATTTCCTTTCGAACCATGTTGCTTTGTTAAAATCACTGACGTCCAAGCTTGCGTGTTGAATCCTGTTGTGTGCGCGCTTCCTTCAAGGTTGGGTTCGTCATTCTTTCATATGATATAGCAGCAGGATATCGCTATGAATCTTGTGAAACATACGTAAACAGGGTACCAAAAAAAAAGTAATGCTGCACATTTGTGGAAGCAATAAACATAAATTCAACATACGTACTGCAGTGTCACAGTGTTCTGATGGGTGTTTGATCACAGCTACGCTAATCTCTATTCGACGAATGATAAACGGGTGCTCAAATCTTCCCTGGAAGTTAATAATGTATTGTACATGACTCTAGATAAGCACACCCTCACCCAAGTTTCTTTTCTTATTTTTAGTATGCATGCTCAATAACAAAACATTTACGAAATGTTTACCAATTCTCATCTAGTAATCTCATATGTCATTTTCTGCAGTTGTCTCGGCTTGCCAAGATTTTTAGCTCGAACTGTCAACTTACAGGGTGTGCACTGCCTTTTATGACCTTCGTTGCAAGTGGTACAGTCTCGTGGCTCCCAGCCAGGCTGAATATGGGCCATCCAACACGCACTGCCTTGGTTCTGGATTTTCGGCAAACCTATTGAGAATTATAATATGAGCACGCTCAGCTTGCCTTCCAAACGTACATCAAGAAAATGGGTGCTGACTGGGTCAGTGATACCTATACATACCACTCTGAGTACGAATGCATGCGTGCACATTGTCGTTAATCTGTTTTTACGTAGTCTTGCTACAAATTTGCAAGCAAGGTTTTGTAGTTGTGGCACTTATATGCACTTTGTTTGGCGAGAACAATGAAGCAGATATAGAAGTGCTTCCACATTAACCAGCGCTCATCTTCCCCTTTGAACTGTAAACGTTCCTTCACTAATTTTCACACTCGTATTGGTTATTATTCAAATACCGACTTTCCACATACATATTGTGCAAAAGGAATTATGCAGACTCGACCGTCAGCCAGAATTTGTTGGTATATTGTCCTCGCCGAACACCGACGTTGGTGCTGTGTTCACCTAACTACAACCTGTGTATGCTTAACTACAATAAGCAGGAAAGTAGCTTAGAATTAATGTTCACTTTGAGTCCAGCACTGCCGTCCTGCATTATCAGGAGTACTGAACAAGTTTTTCTGATCCAGTTATTCAACTGTAACCATGGCAGAAGGATCGATTGCAACGCGTTTGCAAAAGGGCAGGTTAAAGAAAGGACCGACAATTTTCTGGTGATAGAATGAACTGCCAAATAAAGCCAGGTTTAGTAAAAAACTTTAATCAAGGATTAAAGGCGCGCCCCGAAAAAACAATGTGGCGCCGGCGAGCCGACGTGTTAGCGTCAGTGGCAGCGCACCGACGTCTGGGCGCACACCTCTACAAACAACACAGCGAAGGTGGGAGTTAATGCGAAAGCGGGAAGAGAGTCACCCAGAGTGAGCATCTCCGTAGAGAAGAGCGTAGATATTAACAGTAAACCATATTCATTTTATTCGCCAACATTTGTCTCAGGCCGCACACAACTAAGCGCCACCACAGTGCCACTGTGAGTGTTTGTTTACGTGCCACCGACCACCTATCTGCACTTTCGCTGGAACGGTGCGGCCAACTATAGCTCAATTTCACGCCGAATAGGCATGCACACAAGCAGGGATGGGGGGGGGGGGCAGAGCGAGGGGTTCACTTTTCCTCTAGTCATTATAGAGGGATGGCGGGTGCCACAATAAACTTTCGTCAACGCTCGAGGACAACCCTGCACACGTTTGTGAACGAAGGACATATTTAACTGCTGCTTCGCGTTTCCACGTGAATGTTTTTTATGCTGGACTCTGTCAAACGACCACGGCCTCCTGAAAATTTGCGAATATGGTCATTCTGAAAGGGACAGCACTCAAGAAATATTTAATAGATGAATAATATATATTGACAATCTTTGACGTGTCCAAAATGAAGCACACTCATTTGGGATTACTTTCAACCATCCGGTGTTGTTTCACATGCACCCAAATTTAAGCCCATGCATCATATTCTTACATATCGCCCCCGTCGATATCCATGCGACCGCCGAGGCCAGTAATGGAACCCAGGTTTTCTACGTCCTCAAGCTTAGCAGCCCGACGCCTTACCTACCTCAGCTGGTATGCAGTTTCAAATCATTCCGACTATTGCAGTCATTGTAATATTTCCGCAAAACATCACTAAATCGTCCATGTGCTTATAAATGTAGAGTTGTTGTTTCTGTACGAGAGGTATCAACTTACAGGCGAGACAGTGGCCCGAAATAATGGGCTGAATACAAATGTCACATGTCACATAAGTGCTAACTCAAAAACCTTCTCTTCAGTACCGGCCGGGTTATTCTCATGCAGATTTACGATGCTTTCATGAGATGGAGTCACTGACAAATACTTGCTAAAGCAAGCTCAACCGGATTATAAGCAACAAAGGCATTTTTCTCATTTCTACCTAATGATGATCTGGATCTCTCATAAATTGAAAAAAAACACTAACTTTTTCTCTCTGATCGGCTTTTCTAAATTTGAGACGCATGCTCAGCTGTTGGAAACATATCAGCTTTACTATACGAGACGCCCCTTGTGAAAGTCTGCCATAGATAGGTACAACCCCGAACATCAGGAGATTATTCTGAGGTGGGCTGAGGTGACTGGAAAGGCCTACTGCCAGTCTCGCCTTCTTCTCGCTTGACACTGGACATCTAAATCTTGTCATCGACTCGAGTCAAGGACCTCACATCGTCGTAGATGACTTCAGTGCAAATCACCATCTTTGGGGCAGTAGTGTCATTAGTAATCGGGTGTAATATTGTGGTTATTGTTTCGCAAAACGTGGAGGTTCGACTTAGGAGGCCCAAGACGCCACATTAGGACACTTCCCGAAAGATGAGTCCATTTTAGGCAAGCATTTAATAACAATACTCAAAAGCTCTTTACCCAAAAATATATTAAGACCTATCTCTCGGATAAAGATATATAGAAATACAGCAGGTGTATAATATTCGCTAAACACAAGTCCTAAGTACTCAGTCTCTACACAGTTGTGTCGCGGTGCGTCAAAGAAGTGGCCTCTCACCCACATCGCTGTGTAGAAGCCTAGGCGCGAAGCACGGCGTCGATGCTATTGTTGTCGTTGTTGGCATCGTTGTTGGGCAGCCACACGAGTCGTAAGAGAATCAGGCTTCCTTGGCTGCTGGCGGACACTGCACCAGCTGACGCTGCATTTCACGCATTAGCCTCGAGGTAGAGTCCCAGCCGGACAGCCTCGCTTTAGCTCGAGCTCAAAGATCGACCGCTAAGACCTGTCCACAAGCACAGGCACGTCGGCGCAGGCTGGTAGTCCTAAGGCCTTCAGGTCGCCGGACGATGGAGGAGGCAGTCTTGGCTCGGGTCCGAAACCCAACCGCTCTCATGCGTCGCTCGCCTTCCTCTGGCCACTTGCCCCGCCGCAGTGGTCTAGTGACTAAGGTACTCGGCTGCTGACCCGCAGGTCACGGGATCGAATCCCGGCTGCGGCAGCTGCATTACCGATGGAGGCGGAAATGTTGTAGGCCCGTGTGCTCAGATTTGGGTGCACGTTAAAGAACCCCAGGTGGTCGAAATTTCCGGAGCCCTCCACTACGGCGTTTCTCAACTCCAACTCCGCTCCAACTCCTGTTCTTTTTCTTTGTCTCGCACGTGCTTCGAATAAAGCTGCGTCTGCTTCGAGTTGGTGCTTCAGTCGTTTCTTGTTATTCATTAACATCCGTGCCAGCTTCTTCTTGCCGACTTCAAACATGGTTTATGGCGCGCACTTCACAATTTGCTCCCCCCGTTTCAAGTTCTGCGCACTCCACCCATTTAAATTCTGTGCACTCCATCTCGTCGGGGAAGACAACTTCTAGACTTTACAAGAAACAATTGTTTTCATAATCTTAACGAAGGGTCACCGACATATCTCCGTGGCTTAGGGCACAGTGGCTATCTCGACTTAGCTATCGCTTCTCAATACATTTCAACATCCGCTACCTGGTGCGCAGACGTGGAAACATATGGTAGTGATCACCTTCTTTCTTACGTACATCTACGATGGTACACTGGCGTTGGAAGCATTCGAAGGTGATGCACACATTGGAGGCTATTCAAGGAGAACTAGAAAAGTCTTGTAGCTCTATATTTTCCCCAACAGATTGAAGAAAGAATCGCCATAGCAATACAGACCACTAGACAAGTTGTCTAAACATCCAATGCCAGGAAGCTGGTTGATGTGGTATACGAAGAGCTCCGGGCAGTTCCTTGTCCAGCTGAACGCAGACGCACGCGAACAAAATTAATCGCAGACCTGAGGACCTCTCGTAATGTGCAAAAGAAAATTTAGAGGTACTTGAAAAAGCTTGGCACTCAAACTGGAAGTCATTCTGCACCACTGTGGACCAACAAAAACCGCTGTCTAAGATATGACACGTTGTAAGAGCTCTACTATCTTCTCTTCAGCAACTGCGTCGCTTCCGTGCATTGGCCATAATAAAAATATGCAGCGAGAAACAAATCCCAGAAGAACTCTGCATTCACCTTACTGGCTCTGACACAACGGATGGCTCACTGCTTCCCCTACAGCAGACTACCGTCTCGATCATCCTTTCACACTGCAGGAGCTTTGTGCGGCTATGTCCACTTCCCAGCGTTCCAGTGTACCTGGGCCCAATGGAATCACCTATGTCTTTCCTGGCTTTACTGTCTGTTCGTCTCGTGAGCGAAGAGTTATGAAGCCCCCCAGGGGCGTTTGTGAGACCAGGCATTTGGTGCATAACGTAACCTCGAACCCAAGCTAACAGGGGGTTTCGTCTCCCTACCACGCCTTGCAGTGCGTGGCTTTGCCGTGCCCGGGTAACACGGGATCCTGGGGGTTTATTTAACGCCGGGTGATAGGACCTTTAAGGCCGCCCTGGCAGACGCTACACACCCCTTTGGCCCTGGGTTCATGATGACGGCACCCCTCGGCTGACCCACCCAGGGGAAATCGGCAGTCGCCTTTTCCTATCTCTCTCCCTACATCTTCGTCTTGTGGTGTACACGTATCCCGAAGGAGTACGGCCATCAGCGTAGGTCCGGTCTTAGTGAGCCACAGGGCACGCGTTAACCGTCGCCGTGACGAGAACACGATACTGCTCAAAGTCGCAACACTTTATTGTGGCAACACCAAATGCAGTACAGCCCGCTACAAAGGCGCGGCGGGAAAGCAAATAGGCTTTTCCACGCCATGGGCATAAAAGTACTAGACAGGGTGCCTCCGCGGTAAAGGTTATCCACGGAAACACCAGGACCAAGGCCCGGTTGCTCGAGCGAGGGCAAAGGCGCTCGCGTTGGCTTCGGAGGGAGACGGGTCTGCGTAGCTAGGCCACGCACTAGGACACCGTACCGCCCTTCGGCCGTGCGTACGCAGTGGGGCAACAAAAGGTGAGAGTTGGCCTCGGGCGCCAGGCGCCGTCAGCGAAGTCCGACGAGCCCCGAGCGACGGGGATCGACGGACAGAAAAGATTGCGTGGCTCACCGTCTGCAGTCCCAGAGAATATCTGTGTTCCCGTTCCCGACGCAGTGCGCGAAAAACTCTCGGGAGACTTAAAGCCCCTAGATGTTGGAAAGTAGCGACACTCTCCTCCGCGCGCGCGTTTTCCTCCTCAATTCTCCTCGATTTCTCCCCTCTCCCGGCCGGAGCGGTGCGCACGGCACGCTGAACCCTCCACTGGCTCGCTGCAGCCGCATTAGATTCAATGCGCGCGCTTGTTTAATCGGCTCCTTGAAGCATTATACGAGAATATGTCCCTTAAGAAAGAGTCGTGACGAAAGTAGGCTTCCCGTAGAACATTATGGCAGACATATTTTTTAAGACGATTCGATAAATACGAGCGGAAGCGCTTCGAAAAAATGAGCATACCAGCTGGCGGCTTAGTGGTTTACCTCTCCGTCGCTGCTTCGGCTGTCTGTAACGCGGATGTGTATTAAGCGCATGTAATGTAGGCAGCACATTGTATAGACGAGAACTTGATAAGTGCTGCAGTGTCGCTTTGTAAAATTCATGTTGTGTTGGCGAAAAGCAAGCATAGAAGTCACCGTGCGTGCCTGGCTTCCGTCACGATGAAACGACGAGATATTGCATTCCATTAACTTTGGGACTTACCTCAGTCTGTTAAAAAAAAAGCAAAACCCACCGCTCAGATGGAAGCTTCTAAGACTATGTTACGCTATAATTAACTCACAGAATTCAGGATGTAAAGTTTATCAGAAGAGAGCCATTACGAAAAGCGCGTACGTGGCTCTTTCTTTATATGAGCATACACGCATAATACATACATATACCAGATACGTAACTTTGCTTCCGTGCGTATGGCTATTTACTTTACGGCTGCTGCCAAGATATCATTGAGCGGTTGTTAATTGACTTATTAAGACGAAAGCCTTAGCTGCCTCATCAAACGGGGAAATTGACCGTCGGCGACCCGCGTCGAAGGCGTCTCGCGTCCCGTGTCGTCAG
This sequence comes from Rhipicephalus microplus, assembly GCF_043290135.1. NCBI lineage: Eukaryota > Metazoa > Arthropoda > Arachnida > Ixodida > Ixodidae > Rhipicephalus > Rhipicephalus microplus. The sequence continues at coordinate 305,238,615 of NC_134710.1, read as the reverse complement.
TGACTATATATAGTGATGAAAAAGGTCATCATCTGGTGACGTCACCAAACACGTCACAGATCGCCAAAATTTGTGACGTCCTGAGGCACCCCACCTGGTTTTGCATTGCCTCCGTGATCGGTACATCTTTGACAAAGCTACGACGCGATGTGATGACGTCATCATGTGACGCTACGTGACGTCCGTGTGACGTCATCATGACGTCACGTAGCGTCACATGATGACGTCATCACATCGCGTCGTAGCTTGGTCAAAGGTGTACCGATCACGGAGGCAATGCAAAACCAGGCGGGGTGCCTCCAAACTTGGAGGTAGTGCAAAATCACGATAGGCGCAGAAAGCTTTGGAAGGGTGGCGGGGCAGCATCAATACACCTAAATACAATGGCTGAGAGGAAAAAGAATGTTTTCGCCTTCGAGTCGTCCTAAATGAACGCATAATGAATCCTGTGAGATGTTTTACTTTAGCCTAACCAACATATGTTCTTCTATATGCACGAAGGTCGAAGGAGTATAATCGTTTGATTTTATTCAAAAGAATAATTCAATGAAAAATGCTACCGGTGTTTCATAACTGATGGCATTGAACTACAAAATAATCAAGGCGGCGCGGAAGGTTCCGGACCGGACTGGTATGTGGTTCTAAAAATGTACTACTCTAGCTACGAAGTATTTCTCCTCGACTGAGAAGTTGTTTGTCGTTAATTTCTTGAACACAGTTTATCATATTAACTAAATTTTGAGGAATATGTAACTATGATTGCAATAGGAAGGTAGTTTTACTTGCCGTAAATTCACTGTGTCCAGTGAACCAAGAAAATGCATGTAGGCTCACTGTGCAGTTAGCTGAAGAAGAAAAGAAATTTCAGTAGCAACACGTTTATTTTTGCGCAACAATGAAGAACCGCTCGTTGTAAGAAATTCGAAGCCAAGGCACATGCTATTTACGCCCAAGATATCTCTACATGGGTTACATGAACAGCAAGACAGCTCTCATACAGTAAAGGTCTACCTACATATATATTGTTCGGAGGTACTGCGCATGCTACAAACGTCGTTATTCTAGTGCTACACACACAACGACGAAATAAATTGCATCTGCTGCAGGCGGGCACAATTGTCAGCGTATGTTTGCCGCAGCGACGTGCATGCCAACGCTTTTGCTTGCACACTTGCCGTTTGTAGCGGGGACTATTTTTGATGCCTCGTTTCTGACAAGAATGTGAATTCGCAGTTTGGCATAGACGCCTACAATATCTTTAATGATTTCATGGCATGCAGGGAAACAAGTCACGATGGAAATGCTTCTAGGGACTGCAGCCTGAAGTTCTACAGCGGTCACAGTGTTTTTTATGAGTGCCTCTCTGTTGCTTCTGAATAAGTTTTCCGTCACCTTGAGAATCTCCACGACAGCAGGCGAAGGGTTAACCAGCGCAAGGCCCGACTCTGAGAAGTTCTTCAGTGAGATTAATTTTGCTGGTGCCTTATCGCTGACGAGTGCGGCGCGGCAGTTTTCACAGTGCAGCCGTTTCAGCAGTTTGGATACAACATACCCTGCCAAGTATTCTATCGACTGATCTGCTTCACTTGTTAGATCGAGTAGGTCATCTGGAAGTTGCACTTGCTCCTGACCCTCATTGTTCGGCTGGTCTTCAAGGGATCACAGCATAAACGCTCCATCATCCGAATAACTGGCGTTCTTGCTCGGCCTTAAGAACTGTGCTAACGTAGCACTCCTCAGACTGCACTTGAATTCATACAATCTCGGAATGAGGTTTTTCGAGCGCAGGGTTGAAAACAAGTTCTCAAGTGGGTCCTGGCTGAGTCTGCTCAATAAGAAATAGCTGAAGTTATACTTGTCAAGCATCGTAGATTGAAGATCTAATGCAGTCAATGTGGCGACAGTGATGCCGGTCTGTATTGGCTTCCAAAGTGCATTTGTCGGAGCCCCTATAGAAATATTTGAGAATAAGTCAACAATTTCAGTAAGTAACTTAACAGCTTCACCATAAGCTGCTTGCACTGAATGGCTAAACGCCAGTTTACTAGTCCTTGATGTCATTAGCCTAAACCACCAAAAAACGGTCGAAATGAACCAAGCCGTAGTCAGTGCGTCCTTGCTAATCTTACCATTTTCAACTAACATGTGCAAGCCAGCAGATGTATCGTTATGAAATAGACTGTATGCGAATTTCACTTTCATTTTGTCATAATGGTTTGGCTCAACACAAGCCGAGTTAAGGTGAGGAGCAAGCTTGATCTCACTTTTTTCATCGTGTTCAATAAGTTCTTTAACATAACGAAGATCAACACAGTTTGTAGGCAGTTGATGCATTTTCACGATGTCATCGGGAAGGTAAATAGCCTGGCCTCTTGTCAGGTGATTTCTAAGACTCTTCAAAAGGTGAGGCACATCTGGCATAAACCACAGTCGCCTTGACTGATCACAAGGGTGAACACAGCTAGTCGATGGCCGGCTACACTTTCCTGCACGAATAGCGAACAGTCGCCATAATGCCAGATTTCCGCCACCCATATCGGATACTAGCACATGAATTTTTAATCCGAGCGACTCACAAGCCGTTGTTATGTTAATCAATTCGCTTCTTAGGCTGTTCGCGTCAAACAAATTTCCAGTTAAATGATAACCAATTGTCTGCTTCCACCTAGATGAGAATCCCCCGAGCATAAAAACTAAGCCGTGGGTAGCAAGAGAGTCGTCTGGGAGCGATCCGTCGGCCAGTGGTAACGTAGGAGCTCCCATCACATTACAGCAGGAATGGTCATATACGAGCCCTGGTGTAATCTGCATCTCATCGATCATCAACAAAGCATGGCGTTCTTCAGGTTGCATAAGGTTGACCTGCACAATGGAATTACCAGACGAAGAAAAAACAAGTCATTTTACAGAAGTTTTAGTACATTAGAAAGACATGTGTCAAGTTATAGCAATGGGCCAAAATCATTTTCCCCCGAGAAGTTCCAGACGTAACCACAGGTTCAAGTATCCAGTATTTGTGTTTGCTACTATTTGCTGACACAGAAAATTTGGTGATGCAAGCGTTTTACCCAAGCCATACCTTCGCCCTTAGAGGCTCCAGTATATCTCTCAGTAATCCAGGTCGAAACTTGACGCGCTGAATGTGGCGCTGAAGCGTACGGTCCGACGGGAGTGGATATCCGAACTCCCTCAGGAGTCCGTATCCTCGGGAACCGCACGCCAGGCGCAGCTGCAGCGATTTGACGAGTGTGCCTGCTTCCCATCGCGCTCCCTGCGCGGACAGTCGTTCCATCAACCTCATTTGGTCATCATTAAAAAGTCCTTTGAGCCTTTTCTTGATTTCTTCCTTTTCTTCTTCGCTTTTAAGATACCTCTTCCTAGCGAGCGCCAGTTTCCTCGCGGTAGCTTCCTGTAGACGTTCGAGCTCCGCAATTCGTCCCTGGATTGCTTCTTGGCACGCTGAAAGCAATTCAGACGTGAGCCCTCAGTATCACATGTTACAAATTAGGATAAGTCTAAGTGTTCAACAGCTCGTCTCTTACAAGTGTAAAGCACAGGTCGTGCAGTACTGGTTGCGTTCATCGCCGGTTGACATGTAGTTCCAGGGAAGCCTGTTTGGATGTTTGAATGTTTGGATGGTGAAATGTCAATGCTTAGACCCCAAAATCAAAAAAGCAACGTTTGGTTTACCATTATCAACTGCTGCAATATCTTGAGTTGCGTTGCTGCTGACCTCAGGGCTAAATCTGTCATGGGCTGCACATGAAAAGGACAGGTGGAAATATTTTTGAGAAACAAAATTACGGTGGCATTCCACACAAATCATTCAGGCGACTCTTACAGGAGTTGTCGTGGACGATTTCAAAAGGAGATTCCACCAGCTGGTTAACTTCGTTTTCGCAAACTTCGTTAACTTCGGGCTCTGCTACCTCTGCAGAAGAAGCGGAGCCAGCAGAGTCTGCCGATGCTGGGGAGCTACACTGATTTTCAGCAAACGCTCCTTGTTTGCTTGTGGTATGCTCCAGTACGGATTCCTCACCTATTGTGATACAACCAGAATACGCCCACATGTATTACAAACCCGCTGAATCACGTAATTCAAACAAAGGTCAAATCACAAGATGGACACTCGCAACAGAACTCGTGCTTTTTATGAAATACTTTCGGCGCTTCGGCGTCGAGCGGCCCTCCATAGTTTACGTGGCTTTCTGTAACAGGAATTCAAAACTACAATGACTTTTCTGCTACACTTTGACATAATTATAAAGGTTGGATTGAGATCGAATCATCGTGCTTAGGTATATGGCAAAAAACTACAATATTTTCCGCATTTCAGCGCCGTGTGTGTATTCTTTAATCACCATTCAGTGTGATGGTCTGATTTCGAACAACAGTATTTCTCTGTCACTTGTGTTCCATTATGTAGTTAAGATACGCATTAGAATGCTATATTTAATAAGGGAACGTCACTGAAGAGTGCCTTACGTTTTTTTGAGCATTTCTTGCGAATTTCCAACCTCTTTGACGGGGGTTTTCGTTCTTTTGGCGGTGGCCGATGCGAGAACAAAGTAGGAATTGCGTTGGGCTTCAATTTTTTAATTTTTTCAGTCCATGGGCTTCCAATACTTTCGGTTCAAACTGATCATTGGTGAAATGGAGCTGAAACATGACCGTGATATATGAGTATACGCATAGTAGCAAACACATCTCAAACACATCTCTCCCATTCGAATTCGTTTTCACTCTTGGAGTAAAAAACGGTGTAAGCATGCACATTTTTATTACACATGTAACAAAAACGAAACGTACTTTACCTACTTATATATTAGGGTCCAAGCCTTCGAAACATGAAGTGTACGTAAACAACAACAAAATACTATAACCGTATTGAAACTTTGTAAAGATACAGACAGCACGCAACAACAGTAAACGAGTTCCTGACTTCACAAGTATCCAGCCCAAGGTTCACGAACACACAAGCACGCAAGCACACGAACGCACGAGCGCTCGCACACAGATACACACTCGCACGCACATACATACACACAAGCACAAACGCACGCACATGGAGGCGCACACGTACACGCACACACATACGTGCGCATACGTACATGCACACGCGCGAACGCAGACGCGCAACACGGAGCACATGCAGCACAACACACGCAGAACACAGCTCACGCAGGAGCACGCATACACACGCACACACATACACCGGCGCGAATACACAGACAAACGCACGCACACACGTCTGCACACGCACATACACACGCGCGAATACAGACGTACAGAAAAGCGCGAACACGCAGGCGCACACATGCACACACATACGTGCGCCCATACGTACACGCACACACATACGTGCGCCCACACGTACACGCACACACAAACGGGCGCATACGTACATACACACGCCCGAATGCAGACATGCGCAACACGCAGCACAGCACACGCAGAACACAGCACACGCAGGCGCACGCTTACACACACACACACACACACACACACACACACACACGCACGCACCGGCGCGAATACATAGACAAACGCACGCACACACGTCCGCACAAGCACATACACACGCGCGAATACAGACGTACAGAAACGCGCGAACACACAGGCGCATACATACACACACGCATACACGCAGGCGCACACATGCACACACATAAACGCACACCCGCACGCACACACACACACACACACACACATGCGTAGGAATTACACACGTTAATTTACAAATACACACATTAAGAAAACTAACGCACGCGCTAAAACACAAGAAAACTGTCTCAGGGCACAGAGAATTACAAAAAAAGCTCAGCGACTCATTTAGACCCAGCTATATCCATATTTATATGTGCTCGCTATTAAACTGAACGGAGAGTCCAGCGATGCAAAGAGCATTAAAATCTTCGTACGACTTTATCTAGAGATTTAACGAAATCGGTAACACTAACCTCGCAAAGAACGACGTGTTTAGAAGGGGCGAAGTCCTTTCTCCCGATGTTGTGGATCCACTGCTTTCTGCGCACGGCATTCCTATTCCTATCTCCTCGGGGGATATAAAATAATCTTACTCCTTTCTCTGACCTGCTGCTGCACTGATACGCGCAACAGCCAGGCATTGCCACGAAAAACGAAGCTCACGATTCTACGCAAAAAAAAAAAAAAACACACGTTCAGAGCGGCAGGGCTGGCGTGGCACCTTGAGGGTTCATGGCGTGCGTGATTGACGAAGAGCGCGCGAAGTTTGCTTGCGCGCGCTTTTCGTGACGTCAGGGTCACCTGACTGGGCGGTATCGCCCGCCGCAGCCATTCAGCGCTTGGGATGCGCGGGCTCCGCGAAAGAGGGGGTCAAAAAAGAGGAGGTTGCCGGCGCGCCGAGAGAGTGCCGGCGTGGATAAAGGAGCGTCGCTACTTTCCAACATCTAGGGGCTTTAGGGAGACTTAGAGTGCCTCGATGCGCGCGCCCCCTCTTAGAGTGGTGTCAGCTTTTGCAAGGGCAGATGCCGCCACCTCGGCTTCGGCGCCAGCGCGACCGCCATTTTGGCGCCTCCGGCCGGTAGTTCGTGCTTGGCGTGTGAGGTGTTGTTGGGCAGTGTTCATTCCCTTACAGTTTTATGCACCCATCTCCGCATCACCATGCCCGGCTGCTGCGTGCCGCAGTGCTCGAATCACTCGAGAAACGGATGGAAGTTGTACCGGTTTCCAAGAGACCCAAAAAGAAGGCTTCTTTGGACCGTTAAAATCAAACGAGACAAGTGGCAACCGACTGATACGTCGCACGTATGCAGCGTAAGTAAACATTTTTTTTTTAGTGCGCCGTATTCTGACTGGTCAGCATTATTTAGGGCGCCGTTGTTTTTTATTTAGGTGCGCAATGTAAACGCAGGACAGCCAAACGTCGTGCAGGGTACTGTGCGGCGTGCTCGTGTTAAAAGATCACGCTTTAAGAAAATGCGTCAAGTACGGGGGCTTCGGAAGCCCCCGTGTCGATAACATTTCATGCTGGTTCAAGGGCCTCGAGTGTGCTACTACATTCATAGGAATTGCGACTAGTTTCAGTGCCCTTGCACGGGAAAGTGTTGCCTTGGCAGCAGCGTTGTGAAATCCTTCCCACCCCCTACCCGAGGCTGTTAATTTCGTGCACTGCGCTTCGCAGCTATTTTGCTCGCGAGACCGGCTGCCGCTGTCGTGACCGTCCGCCTCGCAGCCCGAAGACAGACTTTGTGAAATTGCCGTACTCGCTCGCCAACTCGCCCCGACAGCGTACGCGTCGACCGGGTGCTGGCGGAGTTGAGCTGAACGAAAAGTAGGCAAGAGATGGGGACGCAGGAGGTGTAGTTAAACAGATGAGAATTTAGAAAGTGGAGGAGGGAGAAAATTATATGCAAGGGCAGAAAACGGGGAGTGAGTTCAGGCCGCGTGCCGGCGAGCGAGTACGGAAATCTGACGGCGCCTGACTGCTGCCGAACTTCAAGAGTACGGCACGTAGAGTTCACGTAATTCACATAAGAGGAAATTGGACGTGAAATGCGCGCATATGGCCTCGCAGGGAATTAACATAGGCTCGGGTGCGTGGTAGGGGGATTTCACAACGCTTACGAGGCCTGCCCATGTTTATTCGTGCACGCGTTGGCACTGATTGGTCGAAATTTGAACGCCTCTTGTGAAATCAAGCCGTTTGAACATAAACATGCTGTTCCTGCGAAAAACTCGTAATATTACGAGGCCGGACTTCTGCCCGTCTTGTGTGTATTGTCGTATGTATACTTGGGAATCAGGAACACTTCAGTGACGAACAAAACAAGCGCTGTTACGGAGTGTTGTCATTTTTACCTGACAAATAAATTCGATTGCATTGGGAACTTGGAGGCTTGGGTACAAAGCTTTCGATAGAACGAAATCTGTAACGCTCGCTATAAAATCAGACCTGGTCCTTTGTCGGCACAATAGACTAATATTTTATTCACATGAATTCAGGAATCCTTACAGATCTTCAGTGCGAAAATTGAAAGGGTTATTATAACAGCAGGCTGGGTCTATGATCGCGCTCACTGAAGTGGCTTACGTGAAAGCGCGCGTGAGCTCAATTAGTTTCCTTCTTTTTGTGCTTCAAAGTTGCTGCTAGTTCCTGCTGCGAATCATACTGAATGCATACATGAAATCTTGTTTATTGACAGTGACAGACATTCGTTTTTCTTCTGCCAGTGTGTTAATTTTTAATTCTGGTTTTATTTGCAGGCTCACTTTGAAGAGAACAACTATGAGCAACATCGTGCGGATGGCTGGAAGAAGTTGAAACCAAATGCCGTCCCAACTTTGTTCACATTCAAACGTAAGATTGAACTTTTTCTTGCATTACATAAAGCAGCACCAGTTGCAAGTACTCTATGTACTTGGGATTTCTACGAAGCTAACACCAAATAGGTCCTCATATGCTGCGTCCACATTAGTGCATAAATTCTGGAAATGCAGTCACGGACAAAGCTAGGAAATGCGAACACAAAAATGTGAACCAGACCACGCAAAATCGAAAAATACTGCTAATATTAGACGGTCAAATAATGGCACGCTATTAGTGCGTTTGGAAAGCTACATTTCCCAACTTTGTTTTTGTGATTACGTTGCATCACTTTGACTTGCATGTAAAAAAAAATGCGATACTTGAGTGTTGTGGTTTATATTTCTTGTTTGCATTTTTTGGTCATGACTGTATATACGTCTGGATTTCAGTGTTTACAGGCATGACCCACTGCACAACAGTTTTCCGCTACTTAGCACACAGTCGTGTACTGCTAGGATGTCAGGTGCAGTGGCTATGTTATTTACAAAGGGGGAAAACGGAAACCATTATGTATACGAGATCCACGATGCACGAGCCCCCACTACAGTGCGCCTCATTACCGGTGTTGCGTTGGCGTGTTAAGCTTGAAAAAAAAACTGCACTCTTTCCTGTCTCTCTTGTTTTTTTTTCTTCAAGTTTGTACAGCAATTCAATTTTTCAAGTATGAACCAACTAGTCTGCAAAAAAGTATTGCGTGTTAAGCCCTACAATCAAATAATCAATAAACTGCATAGGGAGCGAATGTCAGTTGAGCCCTCCACAACGGCGCACACGTGTAGCTCTGGCATATGAAGCTCCAATTTGAATTAGAGCCATTTATTGTGGGGAGAAATTTTGAGCACAATTTAATTATGGTATTTTAAGACCTTCCCCTATCCCTTGTGGAAAGGGCGGGGGAAGGACAAGTGTCTTCCTCACGTCAATAACTTAGCCGGTATCTGCTGCATGTGTTACATTTGTAAAATTAACAAGCTAGACATGAACTGGCATTGCTTGAATATGTTCATGAATACATACATTTCTGCTTGCAGCACTGCCTAAGGAACGAAAGCCACCAAAAGAAAGAACTGTGCCTGCACCCTCCAGCAACGAGACCAACAAATCTCCTCCTGGTCTGCGTCAATATCCAGCTGCAGTTAAAACTACCCTAGAGACCCCACAAAACCACGCCGTTCCTGAATCTACACGGCAAGGAACATCGTGTTATGGGCACGACACCATGGAAGTTGACGACGCCGTTGTTGAACTGTCAGCGAACACTAGTGATGCAGATTCAAGAGAAGTTAATGCAGCGGCTGGTGAGACATCAAATTCTACTGCAGAATCAGCAGAACTGAAGAAGAAGCTTGCTGACCTTACAAGAAAGTACTCTGAACTTCAGCAACATCATGACACAGCCAAGAACACCATTAGTGGTCTCAAGAAAAAAGTGCAAAAACTCGAGACTGAGGCAACAAATATTTCGCAAAATATGAAATTTCTCAACGACGATCAAGTACGCGCTCTCTCAAGGAGCAGCAGCTTGGGGAACTCTTGGTCTCCGCACACTGTCAAGCAAGGCCTTCAAATTAAGTTTGCTTGTGGAACAACCGGATATGAAACTTTGAGAAAAATGGGATATCCTCTCCCATCCAAAAGAACGCTCGCACGGAGGATTCAAAATTTGAAGTTTCTCCCAGGCGTTCTTCACGAAGTGATAGACGTTATGAAATGCAAAGCCGAGACCATGGAGGATGTAGAAAAGGACTGCATCCTTTTTTTGGATGAAATGGAGATAGTGCCGGGGTTTGAGCTAGATCGGGCTGAAGACGCACTTCTCGGAGGAATAACTCTTCCTCCGAAGCCTGAAGAGCCTGCGGTTCATGCTCTGGTATTTATGTTGGGCGGACTTAACCAGCGATGGAAGCAGGTGATTGCATATGAATTTACCGGAAGAAACATCGATGGCGGCTTGCTGAAAAACTATGTGTTGGAACTAGTACAGCTGTGCAGTCAAATATATCTGAGAGTTCACGCAATCACATGTGACATGGGCTCGGCAAACCGCGCAATGTGGAGGGAATTCGCCTTTTCCAGTCACAGAGATTCTTCCACGGTGTGCTCCATACCTCATCCGTGCATGGACGGGAAGGAACTTTTTTTCATTGCTGATCCGGCTCACGTCTTGAAGAACCTCAGAGGCCAGCTCTTGAGCTCAGAAGTTTTCACGTTGAGTGAGGCCACAGTTGCCAAACATGGCCTGCCTTCTTCACAAGTCAACTTGGAATATGTTCAGGCTGTGCTCGAAGAAGATTCTAAAAGAGAACTGAAGGTAGCCCCAAACTTATCCGAAATGCACACCAGCGCAGGCCACTTCACCAAAATGAAGGTTGGTGTCGCTGTACAACTTTTTCGGGAAGCTCCCCCAGCTATCAGATTCCTTATAAAGGAAGGAGTTCTTAAACAGGAAGCAGAAACAACAGCTTGGTTCATGGAGCTGATTTCAAAATGGTATGCACTGATGTCTTCGCGGCATCCAACACTGGCCCTGAGTCGGAGAAGTAGGGCTAAGTACTCCAAAGCCCTAGATACATTACACACAGCAATAGAAACCATCAGAACTATGAAAATGGGTGCCACATCCCATTGGAAACCGTCGCAAGCAGGTGTACTCATATCAACTACAGTTGTACTTCGCCTCCAAGACGTTCTTTTAGGAGACGAAGGCTATGAGTTTTTTCTTACGAGCAGGCTCCTTCAGGACTGCTTAGAGAACCTCTTTTCTGTGGTGCGGCTTATGAAGCCGGTTCCCAATGCCTACGATCTCAAGTGCGCTCTGAGACTGGTGAGCGTAAGCCAATTTTTGCATACACCGAGGACGACCAGCTACGAGCTTGATGACAGGGAGTACCTGGTGGACCTGCTATCCCAGGGGAAGGAAGCCTGCGTCGAGAAGGAAGCTCAAGAAATCGATGATTCAGAGATTTTGTTCATTGAAGGATTGTCGTCCACAGAATGCAGTATTCTCTTTTACCTAGGAGGATTTATTTTGAAGGGAATTTTGACATCTGTGAAGTGCGCAAAATGCAAAGATGCTCTCCTTGGAACTGCCAACGACGAGCATGCTTCGCTGACAGCACTGAAAGAGTACGTTTCAGATGGAGGCAACCTCATCTACCCCAGCAAGGGAGTTATGAAAGCCTTGATAGACTATGAGGAGCATTTTGCTGCCATAAACTCTTGGTGCACGGACAAAGTAGTCACGATGAAGTCGCCGCTTCGTTCACTCACCGCATACCTAAACAAGGTGCACCGCCGCAGCTTGTGTGTATGCGCGGAGCACGAGGACAGTATCTACCGACTGCTCACAGAGAGGTACGCAAGAATAAGGCTGCGCATTCACCTTCGGCAGGTTCCAGTCGGGAGTTGCAATGGACATGCAAGCAAAACATGTGCCGGCGTCAACCTCTCATGAGAAATGGACACGCCAAGATAAGCTGTATGCTTAAAAGGTTTCGGCTCACGTGGGCACGCTTTTGACTCTTGCATTTTTTATTTTTAAACATTTCATTTCGTACTGCATTTGGTTTGTCTTGTATCTGACTTTGATTTTCACTAGTGGGACAACGCAGCATTAAGGCGCACAAATAAATGGCCTGTTCACTGAAATCGTGGGTGTCGTTTCATAAAGGTACACTGGTAAAGCATGTTACTCTCGGGTATGCTGCCTGCACAGTGCATGAAATGGTGAGGCAGGGGAAGGTGGTACCGAATGTCAGATAATGTGTGTGTGTGTGCGTGTGCGTGTGTGTGTGTGTGTTATATATACACACACACGCAAGTATATAAAGTACAGCGATTCCTGCCTTTGCTATTCGGCTGATTCACAAAGACCCAAATATTGCATTCCTTTCAGCAAGCGTAGTAATAAAAGTTCATGCGCCCCTCCGTCTTAACGACGACAACGGTTTAACGCGAATCTTTCTGGTGTGGGAGTTCGTGGCTCATTTCATTCAGTCTATGTCAGCCCCTGGCGCATTGTACAAGCACAGGCCACCAGTTTGTATGACGTGCGTTGTTCCATTTAACAATTAGGCAACAACAGCACCAAGAGGTGCCCAAGTTGCACCAAAAAAAAAGCTCGCCAACGAGTACTTCTTTCCTACCATACGCGAGCACCGCAAGCGGTAATGCGCTTCGCATGCTGCCCCACTACGGCAGGAGCCGTAATGGCGGCCGTCGTAGCAGACGACGCGGCTGTCCTCACCCTCAGCAGAGCGCGCGGGCATCAAGGCACCCTAGGGAGACTCCGCGCTCAGCGCCACAGTCAACATCCGCGACGGGGTGAGGGGGTTGAACGTTACTCCGCTCCCCCAGCGCGGCAAGCAGCAAAGGAGGGGTGACGTGTCGGGACATGAAAACGGCAGAAAAGGTGGCAAAGCCCGCGCAAAGGCAGCATGCTAGCCTCCATTCCCACAGTCTTTATCTCTCACTTTTTATCTGTCCTGTCATCTTCTCTTTTTTGTTTACTTCTAAATTTCCTAGCGGCGAGGGTTAACCCTGTGTAGTTACCTAACGTTGGGTAGTTATATTCGGTTATAGCGGCAGTGCATGGCTGGCGTCTCCAAGTCTTTACTATTCAACCTTGTAGCGTCCCCTTGTTGGGCTCGGTTGTGGGTGGTCATCATTGCCGCCAAACTTTAAACAATTTGTATGGCCAATTTTTTTCCCCTCTCTCTGATGGCCGCCAGAAAAGGTGGCGCACCGAAGAACCGTTCTTCTTTTCAAAACCAAAGCAGTCTTTCCCAAGTTGTATGTCGTGCACAGCCAGAAAGAAAACAAAACAGTCCGAGCAATTTTATCTTTTCTTTTCTAAAAAACACTCACTGAAGCAATCGGCCCAGGATATTGTGTAACCAAGTTGGGAAGCGGCGATTTCCTTTTGTATGGTCGCGACAAGCTGCAATATGACAACTTACCTAAACTGGTAGCGTTTGGGAATGTCCCAGTTTCAGTAGGCCCCCACAGATCTATAAACACAGTCCGCGATGTCATGTCTAATGACCACCTTGGATTGTCACAGTCAATTATTGGAAGGCTGGCAAGAGCAGAATGTGGTGAAGGTTCAAAGAATAGTCATACAACGAGACAAAAAAGAAACACGAACAAAACATATAATTATCACCTTTATTACTAGGGATTACCCGATTAAATCAAAACCGGCTACTGAAAGCTTCTACTCAGGCCCTACATACCAAATCCTCGTAGGTGTTTCAAATGTCAGCGCTTTGGACAAGATCGCAAAGCTGCAGAGGGCGCGCGACTTGCGCAAACTGTAGCTTTAATGAACACCAATGGGTCAATTATACGGCTGCAGCCCACTGTGCGAATTGCAAAGGAGACTATCCCACCTACTCAGGATCGTGCCCATCCTGTAGAAAGACAACACGAATTCTTCAATTTAAAGTTAAATTCAATCTGTCTTTTCAAGAAGCGTGCCAGTGCTTCTCCCTCCATAACAAGCACTCTCCTTCTTTTGCAGATGTGACGCGCCAGGGCGCCGTGCCACATCTTTTTGCGTCTGCAAGTGTCACACGAAGTGTGACGGCGATCGCGTCATCTCCACCCAAGGTTGGTGTAGTCTGTGCTGCTCTGCCCCCTGCCAAGCAGGTCCAGCAGACTTCAGAGTCTGCTGGACCTTCAGTTATGTCCGAAACGTCTGTGAATGTGCCTGCTCATCGGGTACAATCTGCCACCTCACCGGAAGTGATAGGTACAAGTCCCACTCCTCCGGCGCCTCAGACGCCGAAGGACAGGCGCAAATCTTTCGAGCGCACCCAGAAAGAACAACGTCGAAATGCAGGGCTCCTAAAAGGCCTTGTAACCTGACGTAACACTTTTTGTACACACAGCACCACACATCTTTAGAATGGCACATATAGTACTGTGGAACGTCACAGGCCTGCTGAGGAACCTTTACAATATACAAGGACTTTTACACAAACATACACCAAAAGTGCTGCGTGTGCAATAAACACACCTAAAATCCAAGCACACAAACTTCCTGCGTAGTAACACTATTTTTCGAGAAGATCCGGATGATGCTGGCACATCATCTGGCGGTGTTGCGATTGTAGTTGATCAAGAAACAGCTTGTGCACATTTACCACTTCAGACACCCCTTGACGCGGCGGCTGTCCGAGCTGTCCTCTTCAATAAACTGGTCACACTTTGCTCATTTTACATACCCCTGCACCACCAACTCAATAAACAGGAATGCCAGTCGTTTATAAATCAACTCCCAGAACCCTATCTTGTATATAGAGGACTTTAATGCAGGTAATAGCTTACAAACGACACACGCTGCGATGCACGAGGTCGCCTGATTGAACAGTTTCTTTTTTCTTCCGGCGCGTGCCTCCTGAATCAGAAAAGGCCAACATATTACAAATTTTAGCAATACCTACTTGTCAATAGACCTCAGCATAACATCTCCATCACTCGTACCTTGATTTAAATCGGAAGTCATCAGTATTCCATACGGTAGTGACCATTTTCCTATAGTTTTCAGCACATCCATATCAAATATAAGTGCTCCACAGGTTCCCAAATGGCTCATCAATGAAGCCGATTGGACACAGTTTCAAAAAATCACCCTCCTAACTTGGACAGACGTGGGGGTGTTAGGCATAAAACCTGCTGGGAGCTACCTGTCAGCTTTTTTGATTGATGCTACAACAAAATATATACCACAAACATGTGAACTCGTAGGAAAATTACAAATCTCGTGGTGGAATATTGAGAATCGTAATGCGCGAAAAGATCAAAATACGACATGGAAGTTCCTTAGAGACTCGCCTACAACAGAGAATCTTATAAACTTTAAGAACATCAAGTCGCAAGGAAGGTGGACGCTCCGACAGGAGAGAAGAGAAAGTTGGCATAAATTCTTATCAGGCCTGAATTCATACACAGATGAGGCGAGACGCCCCGCCGCGGTGGTCTAGTGGCTAAGGTACTCGGCTGCTGACCCGCAGGGCGCGGGTTCGAATCCCGGCTGCGGCGGCTGCATTTCCGATGGAGGCGGAAATGTTGTAGGCCCGTGTGCTCAGATTTGGGTGCACGTTAAAGAACCCCAGGAGGTCTAAATTTCCGGAGCCCTTCACTACGGCGTCTCTCATAATCATATAGTGGTTTTGGGACGTTAAACCCCACATATCAATCAATCAATCAGATGAGGCGAGAGTGTGGAACATGGTTGGTAAGGTGGCAGGGCGACAAGCACATTCACTTCCTCTAGTGAACACACAAGGGGAGAGTTGGGAAGACCAGGCTAACACGCTCGGAGCGCACTTTGCACAGGTCTCCAGCTCATCACACTATAGTGAAGCGTTCCGACGATACAACACGAGAATAGAAAAAACAGTGATTAAAGTGCGAACCCACTAAACATGAGGCATACAATGAATCTTCATGTTTGGCTGAACTACAAGCCTCACTTACCAGTTACACTTATTCTACACCAGGCCCGGACCATGTGGCATATGAAATGTTAAAACACGTGCCCACTGAAACCCAGAAAGCTCTCTTCTCCCTGTATAATGTGATATGATCTTCTGGCGAGCTACCTCCACCCGGAAATATGCTATCGTTATCCCAATTCTATAACAAGGCAAGGACCCATCCTGAGCTTACAGCCACAGGCGAATAGCGTTAACCAGCTGTCTTTGCAAGGTCTTTGAGAAAATGATAAACAGGCGCCTGGTACACTACCTTGAAACTAATGGCCTACTTGACCCATACCAGTGTGGTTTTCAAGAGGCTAGGTCCACCACTGACCACCATGTCCGTATCGAGGCACTAATTTGCGACGCTTTTGTTCATAAGCATTTTTTCCTGTGTTCCTCGAAGTGCAAAAAGCATATAACACTTCAAGGCTCTTTGGCATATTGCGAGACCTGTCACATTTAGGTGGTGAGGGTAGACTGCTGACTATCATCGAAAGCTACCTGTCGAACCGGATATTCCGTGTCCGAGTTGGCACTGTCCTATCTTGAATATTTGTCCAAGAAACAGGAGTGCCACAAGGGGGTGTATTGAGCTGCACACGTTTCATAGGTAAAATTAATTCCTTGCACCTGTCTCTCCCACGTAATAGTTTTACTGCGTATATCCCGATGATGTACCGATTCGTTTCAAATCGTGCAACATCTCAATGTTTTAACGCCAGGTTCAACAACTACGGATGAACAAGGTATCTCATTGCGCCGTAGAGAATGGTTTTATACTCAACGCGCAAAAGAGCACTTGCATCTTGTTCTGCCAAAAGAGGGGCCTCCATTCTGACCCCGACATTGACCTGCATGGTCGACCTATATCAGTGAAGACCGAGCACAACTTTCTTGGACTAATATTAAACACTGAAGTAACCTTCATCCCACACATCAAGTATATAAAAGATAGGTGCTTAAAAACAATGAATATTTCGAAAGTGTTGTCATATACTACGAGGGGTAGTAACAGGAAACGTCTGATGAATTTATATAAAAGCCTCGTACGCACACGTCTAAATTACGGTGCTATAATCTATCAGTCTTTAACACCATCATCCTTAACGATTTTCAACCCTGTCCACCATCTACACATTCGCTTCTTAGCGGGTGCTTTTCGAATTAGCCCTGTGGAGAGCCAGCACGTGGATTCAAATGAATGGTAGCTCAACCTACAGAGATGTTACCTGTCCTTTGTGTACTTTCTGTAGGTGAAGGCACACAAGCAACACCCCTCACATTTCACAAGTAATGATTTGTCTTGCTCTGGCTTGTTCGAGAACTGTCCTTCGTTGAGGCAGCCCTACTCGCTCCGTGTAAGGGGCCTGGCCAAAGAAAGAGGTGTACCTCTTCTCGAACAGTTTTGTGGCTCCTGCTGCATATCTGCCACCGTGGCAGTGGCAGCCTATAAACTGTGATGTGTCTTCTGGGGAAGTCACATAGCACGCACTACTTGCACACATACTTACACACTTCTTGGAACTACAACATAAATACACATGCCCTGAGTTCTTTACCAAAGCCTGAAAGTCCAACACTTCTGTGTCATATGCAGCGGTAGGTGAATCCTTTTCCGAGGCCGGCCTTCTTCAACCTGATGCAAGCATTTTCACCGGAGAAGCTTATGAAATACTAACGGTCGTAAAATACATCAAACAGATAAAATTACAAATGGCGGTATTACACACAGAAGCCCTAAGTGCTATTAAAGCCCTGAAAACTCAAAAAAACACAAAAAACACATGCTGGTGTCACTTTACTCACTTTTGTGCACACTGTACATAACAAAACAGCATGTCGTTGTCTGCTGGGTGCGAGGGCACCGTGAAAAACAAGGAAACGTTTCGGCGGACAAACTGGCTGCTTCCGCCAACGACACCACTTTCAATGCATCAATACCAATCCCTTCACTTGACTTGAAGCCTTTTCTAAAACGAATGCTCAGGAGGTATTGGCAGAGCACGTAGGATAGACACACACACAATAAACTCCCTGCTATTAAGCCGCAATCATGTAATTAGCCGCCACTATGAAAATCACGACACACACAAGTAACACTAACAAGGCTTGGAACAGGACATACTTACTATACATATCTTCTCTCTACCGGCAAGCCACCATTGTGCTAGAAATGTAGAGAACCACTCACGGTTCTCCACATTCTCGTCCAGTGCAATGAGTTAGATACTCTAAGAAAAGAGCACTTTTTACTTCCCTACTGACTGCAGCTCCCACTACACCCTGGGATGCTCCTCGGTAGCGACCCGCTTTTTAAATTGCTCTCACTTTTCACGTTTCTAAAAGATGTTCACAACTTTCACCCCATATTTCGATTTGATCCATAGCATGACCTCTGTATTGTGGTGGTGGCCGCGGGGACTACATCTCCGTCATGATTTTATTATCATGACATTCTGCCATTCACTTTCACTGCACATATTTCACGCCACGGCCATGATTTTCTAACCTCTCTGGTTTTACGCGCGTTAGCGCGAGAAATTTTAAGGCCCCTTTACAGCCACAGATCATATCATGGTTCATATCGCTAGCTTGCTGAAATGGCACCTTTTGGCCATCAATTGGCCCTTGTGCCATAAAATATTACTCACCATTATCATCATCATCAGGAAATATGAAGCATATCAGTGCTGTCATACCGGCTAAACTGGAATAACACCGACTATATTGTTCAAACAATTCACCGTGATTCTCATCTGTGGGGTCAGGAACAGTGCCAGGACTTTTTTTCGTAGGGTAGGGTGGGGGGGCAACCACGAAAATCAGCGTCTTGCATGTGGCAGCGAGGCAGAGAACTTACGCGTGGTGTTCTGTTTGTTTGTTAAAGAAAAGAGGGAGGAGAAAGACATAGAGGGGCTACCTACTTGATCGCTGACACCACCCCTGTTAGAGGGGAAAAGGCAACCATACTCTCAGGCGATCACATGCCTAGCTCAAAATCTAAAGTAACTAAAAAATTGATACAGCGCCTATACTGTCTCAATGCACTGAACGAGTTTTCTACAACAGTGCCTTCTTTTATGTTATTAAGTAGCTGTGTAAGCGCATAAAAATTTTAAAAAAAGGGACTAGGTAAGACAGTTCAAAGTAATAATATGACTATGCTAGTCAATTTGTGAGTATTTGTTGCAAAAATCTCGGTTTTTCTTTTTTTTCTAAACTGACCCCATGTTTTTGAGAGAATGTTATGATGTGATCCAGATTTAAAATTTGTAGAGGAGCTAAAACACCTTCGTGGGCTAGTTGGTTTGCATCCCTGAATTGCGAGTAAATGCGACAGGCAATGTTCTTCAGTGTCCTTCTCTGTCACAGTTGCAGAAGAGGTCTGTGTAGGCGGTGGGGAGGGGTGAGACCTGGCCAGACAAAAATTATATTATTCCAGTCTCATAACTCAAATCATTTAACACACAGCACATGCGTGCATGTGTTTCTCAGTTGAAACAACAAGGTAGAGTTCTTAAAACATTATTCGCAGGCAATACCACGAGGATTATTCGCAGACAATACCACGAGGAGAAAGGATACAAGCTCGTCACTTCTTGTGAAGCTTTTTTAACTATTCGACTTTTTGCGTAATATCGCTATAGGTTGCGAAACTTCTCCACTGTAACGACTTCGTTTGTCACTGCATTGAGTTGTGGGAAATCGACGTAAGTAGGAACACATATTTCATTGGAAATAAATTGTGCAGACAGTGCAAGTCACCTTTTTTTTCTTTTTGTGCATGTGTATAACAGCCCATGAAGTTGTCGAGCAATGGTGGTAATGACAGGTTACAGTCTTTTCTATGTTATGGGCCTTGAGTTTTTCTGTGAGCAATATTGGAAGAATATAAAAACTCTTTTGAAGATTACACTTTTCTTTTTCAATCTAGTATGCCTGCAAAATTGTGCAATGTCTTAGGGATAGATTACGTGGAGGTTGTTGTAAATATCCTTTCACAAAACAGCCATAGAACTGGCATATACGTGTGATAAACAAGGAAAACAACACAATCAATACTAAGCATAAAATATTTATATTGCACTGACATAAAGTTTGTTGTTTCAGGAGAAAATTTGGGTGCCTACACTATCTCATTGGGAAACAAGTTCCACTCTTTGTTGAACGAATGAATACTGAAGAAAACTAATGAGACGTGGGTAGGAACTTATATTCTTAGAATTCCTATGTCTAACTTAGAGTGGTAATGAGGTTGCTTTTATTGTATGTTCTTACCAGTTCCTGTGTTACTGCTGCAGATGTCATGTAAAAGCTTTAACCCGATTGTTTTTCTGCACGCGTATCGTAACCTAGTATGAACCCTTTCAGAGGTCATCGGTACGAGCTGGGCTGGTTTTGTGTGGTTTACCCAGAGACGCGACTACGCTCACTCAACGACTGGCAAAGTCTACGACATCACGGTCCCGCACATTGAGTTCCCGCCTGACATTCCCACCAGCCTCAAACGTGAGGCGGGAGAGCGAGAACGATACGTGAGTGTGCGGGGATTCCCCGTCATGGAAGGAGCATTTCGGCATACCGTTCTGTAGGTGGGCTTTGACACAATGCTAGCCTTGTGCGAATACACTCTGACATCAGTATAACAAAGTTGACTTAACGTACCTGAACAAAAAAATTATTAACAATAAGTCGGGTGCAAATGTTCTTATTTTTTGTTTAGAGGAAGTGAAAGCAGCTTTGTATAATAGCAAGTTCTTACTTACAGTAGACTGCTAGCAATAACTTGCAGCATACGTTACGTTTTAAAATTTACTATACTTAGAGCTTATAGGCTGAAATAACAAGCTTTTCAATTAAGAAATTATTGACCGATGTGATGTTGTCATGTTTATTTAACCTTGAAGTGGGGCTTCTCGGTAGGACAGAACTTTTTCAGATAGGTGATTTTACGGAAGAGTAATTCTCCAGTGCAGTGAAACCATTTTTACAGGGTTGGTACATGCACCGCAATATACACCTTTTCGTATTATGTTGAAAACTTTGAAATTACCAGTAATATAACTTCAAATAAGAGGGAATTCGAATACTGCAATATTTTGGCGAATATTCGCTCCAGCCTGCACAACATATTTTAAGCAACAATGCATCGATGCTACCACGGGAAACGACTTCCGTACCGATCGTTATGAAATGGGCGGCCGCAGCTATGCGTCGTGTTTCTGGTGCGTCAGCATTATTGATTATAATGAGGTTCGGTCCCCGCCTACAGCAAGTCATGTTTTTGTCCACTCTTCTTTTTCTCATATGCAACGCGATTACTTCTAATAGTATTTCTATATTTTCTTTGGCATGATTGTCAGTTGGATCTCATTGACATTTTGTCTAATGAAGAAAACGAGCCCTTAAATATACGCTTCTTTCCAGCATTATCGATGGCCACACATGCCAAAGAAGCCCGATTGTTCCTCACAAGTGTTTGATCAAAGTTTCTCGTACAACTTCTTGTGCTGAAAGCACTGTTGATGACGCTGCAGTATGGCAGCACGCGAGCGAAGTCGCATGGTGTTGTTTTATATTTCACGGGCTTTCTCTGAGCGCTAGAAAAAATTATCACGTGGCATGTATTTTACCACAAAAAATTGCATTGGTCATTGTCGAAAACCCTGTACAACATAACCAAAAATGCATAGCATTAAAGAATAATTGCAAAAATCTTTCAATATTTATCTTACTTAATTAACAAAAGAAGATTTATAAATGATATCCTAACAAGTGCCACATAAGACCAAAGCAAAGCCATCAGTTTCATAAATTTTGGGTAATCATTAGCAGCTGCAGTTATTTCGATAAATCATGATTGTTAGTGCTGCGCTGTTTGCATCAACTTCAATTGTTTAATTCCAAAGGTAGGGTCAGGGCAAGCGCTTAAGTATTTTTTTTTCAATCTTTGGTAAGACTTATATGAGATTTCCTGCACATGTATGTATGCATAACTAATAAGAATTGCTAGGCACTCTGATGTCTCAGGACCACAAATTATGGTTATGAGGACCTGTGTAGTTGAGGGTTTGGGAATTTCGACTATGTGAGGTTCTTTATTATGCAGATGAAAACAAGTATAGAAGCATTTTCACCTCCATCAATAGTGTGGCTGCCACCTTCGGAATTCAGTCCCGTGACGTTCAGGTCAGCAGTAAAGCGCCATAACCGGTAAACCACCCAGACGGGTGCATGCCTGTGACTCTAACCTCAATATAAGAAAATCGCACCAGCGCGAAATTAGGTCTGCTGTATCCAAAAATTTGTTATAAAAGGGTACATTCTTAACACCATATCTTTTTCTCAGAATGGTTGATTGGGTGAGTTGGTGTTCATGTTGACCCTGTCAACGTATTGTGCTCGTATTTCAAATCAAGCTATATCTAATGCAAGGTTATTTTTCATTTACTTCGTTATAACTGATGCTTCTTTATATCTGCATTCGTTATATCAAGGTATGAGTGAATAACGAAACGTGTACGGTTTCAAAAACAGACAAAATGAAGAAATAAATTTCATGTTGGCGACCGTTTTTTGAGGGCATATCTAAGGAGGACTGGACAGCTGCGGAGTCGTCGCAACAGAACACACCACAGTCACCGGATTGGTCAGTTTACACGTGGCCAGGGAAGACCTTCGAGGACGTCATTTGCAGTAGCTTCACTGCAATTCCCTTGCAAGAAGCGCCCGAATATGTCAGCTCTCTCCAAACGCAGGTGTGACATCCTTCGGAACATTGTTTTCGTGGCCTGAATATCAAGGCACGCGACAAATTTTCCCTTGAAGCACAATCAATCCTGCACTTCGGCTACCGCAGTGTATGCTGACAGATATTCGGACTGGTTTTAATCTTCCTTTGTGGTCCATGGCCAGCATCTATGCATTTTGGTGTTCCTATTCGTGCTGTCTGCGCATTGTGTTTTTTTTTTTCAAACAGTTTTACACATTGTATATACTTGACATTTGTTCCTTCATTTTGTTCCAATTGAAAGTTGGGCACGTGAGGTGACCTGTTTTTTGCGCATTAGAACATAAATAAGAATTCGTTAAAATAGTTAATAATCTTCACTACTTCTTGAGTCAAATAATGGCCTGATTCATATGGGTTCCAAATTTTACACAGGCAGAGACACCAACGCACATTTTTGCAAAAGCCTCGCTATTACAGAATTATTTTTCTCGTAATCTTGAGCAATGTTGCAAGGTCCTCTTTACCAAGACATGTGAACGAACATACACATTCATGTTGCCAGGAATGTTTTCTTAGAAAAAAACTAGTATGTGGATTTTTAAATTTGGTTTTCGTATATCATAAAACAGAAACACACATCTCTGTAAAGCAGTTAATATAGCAGTTATTATAATAATATAGGTCACATGTAAAAAAATGGGCATATTCGTCGAACCTGCACAACATTTTCTAATTGAAACAAGGCCGGTGCAAATGACATTTTTTCAGTTCAAAGAAAGTGGAAAGCAGGATTTTATTTTTGGTAGAATATAAGTGATAACGTGTAAAATAGAAAAATTTGTAAAATTTACTATACCTAGAGCACATAAGCCAATATAACGAGCTCTCGAACTTAAAAAAAGGATCAATATGAAGATAATATCTTCATTTGACCTTAAAGTGGGGCTTCCAAGCAGTGTTGATTCCGCCTCAGTACGTGTTCTCACGGCTTAGCACTCTGTTACTGCGGTGAAAGCACCCATAGAGGCAGTTATATAATTTTTTTTGCTCATTTTGAATGCTTCTATGTTTTTAATGATTTATATTCGAATCGAAGTGAATTTCAATACTGCAATGTTCGCTCAAATATTCGAAGCATATTCGCGCAAGCCTAGCGAGCAGGGTCAATTCGCTTACCTGGCACATTTTTCGTCCCACGACAACATGGAAGAAAAAAGGAAAGGATACTGAATTCAAATACATGAGATTATTCCGATCAGCACCAAATGGCTGTTAGGAATCGAGTGTGATTTCTAAGGTCATCCGTAGGAGACATATGTGATGAAAGGTTGTTTCATGGGAGCAAAACGTTCCTAAAGCCAGGTTTATGCAAGAGTTAAGGAAAGTCCTCCTTGTGTCCTCACTAGAAGGCAGCGCCTGTGATTCTCTACCCTGTCACATGCGGCCTTTAACATTAGAAACCTGTCATACTTTCCCAGCTTTCCACTTTAATTGAAGGGACACTGAAGCGCAAAACAAGTTTTAACGTATTAGTAATTCCAGTGCCGAAAACACCGCTCTTACCGCGACAAGACACCTGGTAAGCGCGAAAATGTGCGAAAACAAAATGCAGGGGGGGGGGGGGGCACATTGACGTTCCGCAACCATGACGTCATAGGTTTTGAAGTGTCCACTGGGTCCCACGCCGCTTTTAAAATAAAGAGTGCTAAAAAATAATGTGCGTTATTATCCTTGGGTGCCATATATCCAGCATACGAAGTTTCAGAAAATTTCATCGAGATAATGTCGCGAAAATACGAAAAACACATTTTGAAATTTCTGACGTCACGCACGGACATTTAGGCACAAGGCTTAAAATCAAAATTTAACCTTTATTTTTTCTGTGAATATGATAGTGAAACGTAGGGCGTTAGAGTTCTCAGAGAGCAGCTTGTTAATCTCAACCGAGTCATTCTTTTCTTTGGCGTCCGTTTGACGCGTGCTCTTGCCTTGTCGAGGAGAAGATGGGGTGCAAGCTACGAGCGCCCACTCAGTGCCGCTCTGGGTGTTTACATTCTGCGGCCGCGCCCCGTCACGCGTTGCTGTAACCGGAGCCTAACCACGCGCAGGCATCCTCATGAATCGGCACTCCCGCATTTTTTTTCCGAAACTCACTCGTCAAACCCAGCGACAGGCCTTGTTGAACAGTTTTTGAAGAACAACAATGAAGCTTCCTTGCAGGCTGCATCGCCATCCCGCCAGGACAGTAGCGGTGTGTGTCCAATAAAGGAAGGGTTATCTGCCACTGTGAAGACGAATAAACCACTTCAATGCAAATATGATGACCAAAAATGATTTTTTTATTATAGCAGCCTGACGTCCCTCCTTCACAACATTGCATGGACGATCTGGGTGCATCAAGGTTTTAAGTAATTGATGCTACGTAAAAAAAAAAGAAATTGCAACACTTATTTTTAACTACACTGCAAAGAAACGCACGGTGAACCATAAAACAGAAAAAAAAGACCAGAACGTCGCTCAAATTGTTCCGATTTTTGTGCGTGACGGCAGAAATTATTTCTTCTGTTGTAATTTTCTCAATTTTCTTGCTGAATGTGAAGGTCAAGCGTTGAGATTTTTTCACGTTCGCGCCGTCACGCATATATAAGTAGTGTTACAATTCCAAGCATTTCGCAACGAAAAATGATCGCGGTGTGTGGTGCTCTGTGGTAAAGGTGAGAGTCAAGTATGCGTGTAGCGCCGTATATGATTTGCATGCAGGCGAAGCGCGCGTCTTGAGTGAAACTTCTGTTGGGCCTAGCTGCTACATAGCAAGGTGAAAACTTGAGCAGAATACATGAGAGCGGTCCACAAAAAATGAATGAGAGAAGTAATGGCGCTGACTAACAAATTGTGTGTATGAAAGCAGTTGCTTATATTCTGAATAAGCAAGAGCCAGCTGTTTCGGGCATGCGTATTTAGAAAAAGTCAGTTAAGGAATTGGAACACAGCCTTTATTGAAAAGAGAAAGAGACGAACACAACAGATAAGTATCCTCTATCAAACATACGATCCAGTTGGCAGGTTCACCAAGGTCGACAATTTGGCGAGATTAAGATCACCATAAACTTCGTGTGCAGTACTGCACAGAACATGAATGCATGCGGATAATGTCTTGTGTTTCCTCCGCTTAGTCATGCGCTCGCCAGAAAATCAAACCGAGTAATCTGCGCCTTACATCGCCTGTTTTCCATCTTCGACTAAATAAATCTTGTTGCCGATTCTTCACAACAGTGTGTGAAGCAGTACACAACCAACGCAGCTCGCTGTGCGAGTTGCTTCATAATATTCAGAAGAGAAATCCAACGAAAGACAGCAAGAGAAAACAGCCACACAGAGCAAACGCTGGACTTCACAAACACAATGGTTATTGCAGGAAGTTTACCTACACACAACCCAGCGACGCGTGCATAAATAGGCGGTCTGAACCATTTCACAGTTGCACAGGTGTTAAGGTGTTACAAATGGCGCATTTACAGAGAATCGACGCTACCCTGCAATCACTATGTAGCAACGCGAATTTTTCATTTGTAAGAAAAACTGATGGACGATTTACACATGATGATTTGCCATGTTTTGTTATATTTTGAAGTATTTAAATACTTTACGTTCAAGCTTATTTTCATTTTTTACCAATGACACTTATTGATTTAAAATCAGGGACGCAGAGCCATTGCAGTGCAGAGTTGAGTTTCGACCAGTACTTGTAGGGTGTATAATGCGGCATTCACGCTGTCTGTCACTGAAGCTGATGTGCTCTTCTGACCTTTGTGGACACGGCCGCATGATCAGCAAATTTCGAATCTCACGTATGTCTGCGCTGCAAAGGCTGTAGCTGCGTCCCTGATTTCAAATCGGGGTCGTCATAAAAAAGAAATTAGAAATACATTTAACATGAAAGTTGCGAAGTCTTTCGAAATGATAAAAAAGGCTACGTGACATATGTGATGCGAACCCTTAATTTTAGTCAACAGGTGCACGTGGTGTCAATATTTTGGCGTTTTGTGTAAATGAGCTATTTGCACGACACATTTACATGCTTAATTCATGGATTTGTATTGTTAAATACGCAACGTCCTAGGCCCAGAAAGCCCATTTACGCATGCACTAATGGTTCATGCCTGTGGGGGTTTTTATTATAAATATTTAGTTGTAAGTCCAGCAATTGTCCTGTCTTTTCTTTCACTGTTTTGGTGCTCTTGGTTGGTTTCTTACAAAGTATAGGTCACTAAAGATCATCACTTTTATCGTCATGCGAGTGACGTAACAACCATTCTCGCATTTTTGCTCTTCTCCCAATAACTTTCCATCATGGGCATATACGAAATTACTTCATCAACGCACGACGTGATTTATTTCACCATTCATTCAACAACTATACAGATCGATTGACCTCTTTTCAGAATGTTGTACGAGATATTCACAAAGATCATCTGAATTGTTCTTGGTGTTTTACCACAAATCATCGCCGTCCGAGTACTCAAATAATTGAGAAATCTGCCAAATAAAAAAGGGCCCTCTATGACAAATTACGAAACGGCTATATACTCTGTAGAGATGTATAACTGCGTTTCTATAGGTTGTTAAAGTGTTGTGTCCGGTCGTTCAGGCACTGGAGATTCGCAAAGATAGGGTCGAGACAGCTTGCAGATATCAAATTTCTTTCAGTATATATAAACTTGACATTCATTTAGAATAATTACAGTACAAGCATTATGCTACGGGACGAACAAATCGTGAAACCAGATGAAGATGTCTCCACTTAGCCCACGCCCGCCCAGGTCGACGTTTTTGACTAGACATTGCCACCACGCTTTAGCTATGTTGCCAACGTGTCCCTTTCTTGATGTGAGAATAGAAAGCGGCTGAGTCATAGGTCACACGCTCGTGCAACGGAGCAAGAAAAGCGCCCAAGCTCACCACGCTCAATTGCCGGGCCTTGTTGTCATCCGCCGGGACACCACTCTCCTCAAGCAGGGCGTTGTGACCGGGAAACATTGTAGTAGTATTCATTGAACACCTTGCCTCGTCGGGCAGCATAGCGCCCCACTTCCCGTGTCAGGAGTTTTGTCTTGGTCATTCGCCTTATGCTGTCTGAAAAATTATGGGAACCATCGAAATCACCTCTAGTGCAGCTATACTGGGCACTTTTTGTTGGGCGGATACTTTCACTACAGTGATCCTGTTCTCTCCTGTGTTTGCACATGTGCTGTACTTACACTCAAGGGAGCTCAGGTGCGTGCCCCAAATTTTGCCTAGGAGTACCCCGATGTACTTCTACATGGGGCACAATTGCAGAATCACGTGCATGTCCAGCTCGTGTTTATCTTCAACGCGAGCCACTGTGAGTACATGTGAAGCCACTGAGAAGGCATCGAGACCACCCACTGAAAGACGCTTTTAAGACTTCACCCAATGCTGCATACTCAGAAGCTGCTATATATGTCGCACCGAGATCTGCTGCCTTCAAACTATGCACCACGTGTTATCTCTGACATACCACTCTGGACGATGCATAAGCCGATCGTGCGATTTTCGAATCCAGGAATAACAAAGCAGCCAAAAACACGAACTGCTGTACTTAAGTATTTCGGTTTGCCGTATAATGCCTATATGTGCGAATATACAGTGCACAATTTTGCAGATGGCTTTGTCACGCAGACCTCCTCGGTAGCAGCTTTCACTGTGCCTCACATGGAAATCACTCAACGCTTCAAAATAGTACACCAGACATCATCTACTCCCAATGAGCTGACCGGCGTCCGACGAGCTGCGTGCTACATTTTACTACAGAGTCCAGCGAAATGGACATTATTTTGTGACTCCAAGCCGGAACTTCAGCTAATTAGAAACTACATGAAGCAACACATTGCATACAGTGCCTGGTGTGTGACATATATTGAATATGCTGAATGAGGCATTTCGATCTGTAAATACCGTTGCATTGCGATGGATTCCCAGTCAAAGTGGCATAGAAAGCTGATAAAGAAGCAAAAATGGTGCACACTAACGGTGAAGTGATATCAACTTACTTTTACAGATAAGGCATCAATGCCTTGCTGTCTAATGGTATGAAGACATCTGTGCAACGACTATGGAATGATCCGGATTGTCACCCCGAGCGCATTTATAGGCTTCATTCGTGGCGTGCTTTTGACCTTCCGTTCAGACTATAAGGTAAGACCAGGACCTAAGGAGACCTGAGCAAGTCTGAATATAAGTATGTATAAATGGCTTCTTGATGTGTCGCTATGGGCTTTGATTTAGCATCCAAAAACGCCGAAGCGATTTCAACCAGGGACTTCAATACAATACGACAAAAAGCTCGGTGGTGACACATCAGCATCCGGTATACAGAATTCGACATCAGACCTGTGCCGTGCTCTGAATGCCTAATTCACACCTATAGCAGGACAGGCAATATCACACACGGCTATTTCCCAAGATGAAGTGCAGCCTAATTGCTCATATGGTGTCTCGCATCGCGCACGATCGCTTTTAGAATGTTCAAAGAAAATAAATGCGCAGATGCGTACAGAACAATCAAACGCAGCTATTCCGAGAATTCAAAGCATTTATGTCAAGAGTACAGGGGCAGTCTCGTTTTTGAAATGATTTTCTTAGTGGATTTCGGCGGACTCTAGTGTGTCTATCTATCTATCTATCTATCTATCTATCTATCTATCTATCTATCTATCTATCTATCTATCTATCTATCTATCTATCTATCTATCTATCTATCTATCTTGTCGCCTACAACTTTTAGCTCTCCTGGCCGTTTCGATGAAGGAATATATAGTAACACTTTTATGGCATAACATAAGTGTATGACGAACATAAGTGACTAGTCATAACATAAAAATCATGTATCTTATGACTTACATGTCACAGTCTTGCTGCTCTTCTGGTGGTTTCATTCACATGGCACATTGCAAAACTGGTATAGCATGACATGACTGCATACCGAACATAAGTGGAGGCCGTAACGTGGAAATCTTGACATTCATGCCATGTAAGTGATGACTACACGTCATACGCTTATAATGTGCTCCGTTCGTTTAGCTAGCTTCAAATATACCAAATTTGGTATTACGTGAAGTGAAGGAATGATGAAGGTATATGATTGATTTAAACGCGATAATCATGACATGCATGTCATGTAAGAACATGCATACATGTCATGCTTATGATGCGCTCGTGGCCGTTTGGCTAGCTTCACTTATACCAAATTTGGTTTTAAATGATGCGAACGGACGACGAAAGTAAATCACATGTCCGAACATGACTTCCTGACATGCGTGTCATGTAAAACATGCCTACATGCTACGCTCATGAAGTGCTCTTGGCAGTTTCACTAGATTAGCAAATAGCAAATTTGGTAGCTTCGCCGCGGTGGTCTAGTGGCTAAGGTACTCGGCTGCTGACCCGCAGGTCGCGGGTTCGAATCCCGGCTGCGGCGGCTGCATTTCCGATGAAGGCGGAAATGTTGTAGGCCCGCGTGCTCAGATTTGGGTGCACGTTAAAGAACCCCAGGTGGTCGAAATTTTCTGAGCCCTCCACTACGGCGTCTCTCATAATCATATGGTGGTTTTGGGACGTTAAACCCCACATATCAATCAATTATCAAATTTGGTATTACGTGTCGCGAATAGATGGCGAAGGTAAATTACTGATGCAAAAATGATAATTGTGACATGCGTATCATGTAAGAACATGGCTACTTGATGTGCTCATACGCGCTCGCGACTGTTTCGCTAGCTTAGGGTATACCAAATTTGGCATTACGTGATGCGAAAGGACGGCGAAGGAAATTACATGTCCTAACATATAATCATGACATGCGAGTGATGAAAAACATTGCGACATGCTACGCTCATAGAGTGCTCGCGGCCGTTTCACTAGCTTCACATATCCCTAATTCGGTATCAAGAGACGTGAATGGACGGTGAACACAAACACCAGGTACAAACATGACAATCATTAAATGGAAGTCATGTACGGCATAATTTACAGCCCTACCAGTGCTAGCACTGTTGGGGCTCGTATTGCAAACGACAGTGGTGCCGTCGTTACATGACTCTAAACATCTTACTTGTATCTCATCCAGATACCTGAGTGCGCAAAACATTTATACTTGCGTTTACTGAGTACTGCATCTATGCACCTCGAAATGTTGTGGTAGTTTTAAAGTGGCATATGAACCTTGATAATTCGTGCTTCCCATATCCTCGATTCCCACTGGGCGTGTGATCGGCTTTTTTTTTCTTTGGAGTCACGATTAGCATGCATGCGCGCATACGATCATGAGTGAAATCGAAAATAAAAGTTAAGTTCTAAATACATTTTTCAGAATTTCTGATTTTCGGTCATGTCCCAATAACCAGAGCCTTCACTCAAATCAAAATAAATTGATGCCGCGAAACTTCTGAAGTGCTAACCAAAACAACGATAACCTAATTTTCAGAAGCATGATATCATTTCTGCAGCTCTAACCCTAACTGAAAACATGTCGTTCTACCGTGTTGAGTCTGTGCTGCCATAGCCTCCTAGATTTCTAAATTAAGGTGCTGCTCACACGCTGCCTTAGGTTCCAAAACGAAACTGTGCCTTTCGCCGTCAGCTGGCTTAACATAGATCATCGTCTCTCACAAAACTGGGCAGGTACGACACCAGGGTGGGGGAAGAACATTTTCAGTTGAGCTAAGCTGAGTGCATCTGCTGGTCGCACGCCACTGCCTTTTAAAGCTAGGACCATGTAACCGAACTATGTAACTAAAGTATGTAACTCAAAAAAATTGGAATCCGATTATTGTAACTTCTTTATTAAATTAATCAAAGTTTGATTAAAGTCCTGTCGTTATCTACCAGGATCGAGGATGTGTTACGGCTACGTCCAACGCTGCCTTCCGGGCCTTAATAGCAAAAGGCAAGGCTCACGCTTCGGACATTATTTCACAAGAGGCAACCTTTCTATGCTTTGAAAGCCTATGCAACTTGTGGACGTCAACAAAGCCTTCAGGACGCCAACGCGACGCACGCCACCTAAGGGATTCGTCACAACCGCAACGTACTTCTCTACTTGTCCACGACAGTCGCCATCAAAAGCATGGTGCATGCAACAAACGTCCGAGCTCCCGACGCACAAGCAACGCAAGGTGGGCTCACATTACCATCCCGGGTAAACGCGCTTTCAAGCACGCGCATTGAGCAAGACGAGCACGCTGTATAAACAGTCGGTCCAATATTAACACGAAACCGACGGCCGAGGCAGCAGGCGCCATTGATGTTATAAGCATTGAGACCGGCACTCGACCGCGGAGAGCTGCTCCTCTTTCTTTAGGGGCCAAAAAAACACTACGAGGCCAATCGTGAGAAATACTGCAGAGAACTTGACGAAGCATAGAAGAAAGTGGAGTACGCTATGCGGGAGTTTTCCGGCACGGATAAGAAAGAAGTTAACAGCCAAGAATACTCTGCGCGATAGTTTCAAGCAGTACAAGCACGTATGCGCCAGGTGCGAAGCCTGCTTGGTCAAGACGAACTGCCCCGCGAATTGAGAAGAGCTGGATCAACGATGACAAATTGAAGAGGAGCGTTGCGTTCTTGTCACGAACAGCCTGAAAGGACAAAATCAGGTTTTATGCGTCAGAGACGAGACACCATCGAGGCGTTGCTTTTCAGTTCCCTCCTCGCGCTCTTCGTCATCACGGCTCACCGGTTCATCAACTATCAGCCTGGCTGCCGTACAAGCTCGTGCGGAGGCAGAGGCTGCCGAAACGAGGGCTCACTTTGGTCGCTAGAAGGAATGCTAAAAAGTGACCAACGACCGCTGAACCAGGCAGGCAGACCGATATGGGCTGATCACAACTAATCGCAACAATTTATCTACGACTACTTTGAGTACGACGATAAAGAATGAAAAAAAAAACAATCCTAGACGGAAAAAAAAGATTTATTACATAAATGCATGTCCCCATCTTCTCCCACGATAAAGATGACAAACGTCGCAATAGTGCGGCCACGGTCGTTTTCTAGATGCACCGTTCACGTCATCTTTTCGGGTCACTATCTATAGTTAAAGAGGCTCAATGCTGATCTTGGGGTTTTGGGCGTTGGTTTCGAGCTTCCACTATTCAGTGACCTGACTCTTCTTTCGCGATGCTCTTTGCTCTCTAGATGTTCCGCCAAGTAGCCGATGTGTTCAAACTGCACGATGCCGCAGACTCGGCAGGAGAGGTCAAACGCTTTGTCGTTCTCTTCCTTCAGCTCCTGTGGCTCAGACATGGTCGCCATCGGTTGTGACATCGGCGGTGTCGTTGCCGACGGCAGCGATGTTTTAGGCGGCGATGACCCGGCCAATGGCAGGGGCGAGGTCTCAGCAGAGGCGAGCTTCCTCAGGCCTTCTTTCCTCTGTAGTGTCTTCTTATGCTTTTTGCCCTCAACGTGAGCAATTAGGTCATCCTCGCAGTACGTGGTCACATCACATAACTCGCTGATCAAGGGCTTTGAAGCGATCTGGGGCGACGGTTGCCCCGCGGCAGAAGGACCGGCTGCTCTTTTGACATCCGGGCTGCAGTTCAGCGGGCTTTCACTCGCGGCCCCCGCAACTAACATTTCGTGGATTTCAACTCTTTTCTTATGTTCCAGGCTCCCTAGAAAGGCACGGGCCCGCTGAACTGCATGCTGCATTCGCGGCAAACGAACAGCGGCAATGACATCTGCGGAAAAAGAAAACAGGCGGCGCCTTAGCATAACGGATTACAGGTGTTCCGCGGATTCAACCCTCGAGTCCCTATTTCTGAAAAATTGCGCGTTGTTGTCAATACCGTGCTTTTATTGTGGATAGCACCACGGCTGTGTGGCCAAGAAACAGTGGTAGCGGTAGCTCGAGAGCTACGAAATTAGGCCGGGTTGTGCAACTCCCAAACTACACAACGAACGTCTGAAGGCAGAAGACGAAGCGAGCGTTCCCTCCACCACTTTTATGTCGTCTGTTTCTTTCTTTCGCCGTTTCGTTGTGCTGTCAAGGTAAGTTGGCTTTTATTTTTAAATATAATAGGCATAAATGAGATCCAGCCATAAATTTTGTGTTTTTGAAAAGTTTTTTTTACGCAGTTGTATGCGCTTTCGAGCCGAAGCCTCGCTCAACAACCAACAACACAAGCCTCGCAAACACGTATATCGTCATTTCCAGCCCCCTTATGAAGTTCGCATAGACAGTGGCGCCACACTTTCGTGTAAGTCTTTTTATGAAAAACTCTCATGCCACAGTATTAGCCAATAGTAAGAATAAATAATGCGCGGTTTTGACCAGGCACGCTTCTTCCCTCAGGATGCAAGCACTCTATAGCCTGTCAACAGTTCACAGTGAGTAACACTCAGTGACAAAAGTAACACGAGAGAACGATCACGTTTCATGACGCATACCCAAGGTGATGCCACCCATTGACGTGACTGCTTTTGCCATTGCCATTTCTCTATTCTTTCTTTGCAGCACACTCGCGGGGACGAGAGAAGAGAGAAAGCGATAAAAGTGTGTGGTAAAACCCGTAACGCCGCTCGTTATGAATGGGCTCCAGTAAATTTTGCAACTATCGATTTATGAGATAATACACTCCAACGCGTCTGCCTCGGTGGATCAGTGGCTCTAGGGTACAAGGCTGCTGACTCAAAAGTCGCGGGATTGATCCCGGCCACGGCGGTCGCATTTCCGTAGTGGCGAAATGGCATAGGATGATGTAGTGTTTATATCAGGGCACTTTAAAGAGCATGAGGGGGTCGATTGTTCTTGAGCCCGCCACTACGGCGTCCCTCGAAAGCACATATATGGTGGTTTTGAGACGTAAAATCTTGCATATTATTATTATTATTATCTATTACCCTCCAACATTACGGTCAATATGTGAATACTAGGTAAAGTAGGTCCCAACCATTTTTAAAGATTGATGGGTGACGCTGTCCCCACTTTCTGAATAACCTGTACGTTGTACGTTCAATCCGTTAATAAGTTTTATCGCAAAATGCACCGCGGACGACACCAAACTCTCACGGAGAAGCCACAACTACAGGGGCTAATTTCTCCGCCTAATTTGGCTGCAGTCTCGACAGAACCACCATAAAGTGTGGAAACTGTGGAAAGAGACAACAAACAGAACCTTTGGTGCAGGATTGTGTGCATCAGCCTTTGAGGAAGAAATGCTGCTGACTTAGAAGCGACTATAGCTACTGTGGCGCTGACTGGTTTCATAAGAGTATCTGTGGTCATGAGTCATGACACTTCGTAGCACAAGCTTTGTAGAGATCGCAAGCAACGTATAGTTTGGATACGTGCAGCTCAACCATCATGCAAAACCTGGACACCTTTACAAATTGACCTCACTGGCTAGCTGAGAACACCGTTTGTTGCTTTACATTGTTGTATTCGGCAAAAATGTTGCATTCAGCCAATGGATGGTATGCAGGCAAACCAGTCTCGCTTTCGAATATTTCATGCACTCTATTGTGACGAAGTCAACCAATTTTGATTCAATGAAGCTGTAAATGGCTTGCGGTAGCATGGACGTATGAGTAGCCGTCGTATGCACATAGCTATAAAACTGCTGATAAACTCACACAGGTAGTGCCTCTCGCACAAAGAAACTGCACAGTGATCACCACGCAGACTCCATAGCTACACACAAAATTACGAACTACGATGGCATAATTCAGGTTTATTAACAGCCTTTCTGTCTCACCAAAGCTGATGAAACAATGCATTTCACATCCTACATAATAGCCACTTCTACCATTGGTCACTGGTAGAAGGACCACGACATTATTGCATACTGTGTTGCGACGTCACTGTGCGCCCTTCAAAGTAGTGTGGCCGGCCAGCTGTCAAATAAGAGACTCACAACATCACGGCTTTGAACTCGCATGGGCCGAGTGGCTTGGTACACGCTTGCAAACACGTAGAAAATAAGACCACCCACTAAATATTTCAATAAGTGACGACTTTTACTCGGTGTAAATGTACACTGAGAATCAATTTCCAGCATTTTTGCAAACTTTTCGTATTTTGGTTCAGTATTAGGGAGATGAACAGCACAGTGTGCAGCTCCTCGAATAGTAGGGAAATATACACCTGCACGTACGCACCCTATTACGCTGCACTTCAGCAACACGTAGCTCGATCAGCGATTGCGCACAGTCGGTATGAGTCCCGTCCCGCTGGTGTCTGCCTAGCTTCCCCAAGGCACGCTTTTTGCTTTCTGAGCTTCCGTCGGAGCTTTATTTGTAAGCGACTCGAATCAGTCGGCAGCGTAGAAACAGTTTTGCTGCATGTGGAAGCTGTACTACTGTGATAGCTGTCGCACGCTAACACAAAGCGAAAGGTACAGAACATAACTGCGTCAAAGATGACTCGCGCTGCTAGCAAGGTCAGTGTTTTTGACTGTCATGGACACTTTAACCACAGCCTTTGGAGGCCATTTATTATATGAGTCCTTGCCGAAACGTTCTCCTTCAGCGCTGCTAAATGACATGCCACATTACTTCCTCTGACAGCTCAAAGAAAGCGTCACCCCGCCGCCCTGCCTAACTTGTCAAACACAGAGCACAGTGCCAGCGACGCAGGTGTCACCACGCAGCTTTCCTTCGAACCTGGCACATGATGAAAAGTCTACAACGCAGTTTGGTCTGCCGTAGTCATAAGCGCTAATTACATTTTCATTCAAACATCTATGCGTCTGTTCAACGCGAGAAATTGTGGTCTGCAGCGAAACTAGACGTGTTGTCAAGCTTTGCTGCCTGAGAAGTGCACCTCATCACCGTCTCGTCCACCATTTTGACCCACTGTCATGACACCTATATTCGCTGTAATGATGAAAGTGCGTTTGTGGTGCATCGAGTGCTTGGCGTCACGGGCCGAGAGGTCGTACGTTCGATTCCCGGCGGTGGATTTTCTTCTTGGTTTTTTTCTCGTTCGTCAATGTCAATCGTATCACCTCATATCCGAGACTAAAATTCGTTACTGGAGTCCTGGTAGACCCCCACAAGAAACACTTTCGATTAGAAAAAATGCGGGTGGTGACATCACCCTGAAATTTTCACATTACTGTGACGCCTGGGACGCGATTCACAGTGAGTCCACATAGTGGCCAATAGTTCAGCGGAGCACTTTGAACTAGTTGAAAACATGGTGAGTCGCGACATCATGGTGCTCTTGGGCACACTGATGCAACAAGACCCGCCAACATAATCCTAGGGTACAAAGAAAGAAAGTGGACGAAAGGTACTGTAACGTGACTTTCAACAGTAACAGAAGAAAAGCCTGAACTTGCGTGTGAACATGCTCAGATGTTTCAAAATTATGCAGAGATTGTTTCACTTTAATGTACCAACAATGTCCAAAAAGCGATGCGTCAAGGAAGGTATTTGAAGTTTTAATATAAGGTTGAATATCGATGAAGCAAACCAATGCACATGATATCTTGGCTTACTAGGCCTGTAGCTTTGGCTGGTACAGCAAACTTACGGCTTACAATTGCAACAGCATCAATGCGGTTATGCAAAACAGTTTTTTAAAACAATCTCTTTAATATTAACCTGAATAATTTTTTTAAAGAATGAAGTCCACACTAAGCCTGATTGCATCTTACAAAACCTGGACGGCATCCCGCTACCGTACAAATTCTTATGAAACATGCGTTTTCGAAAATTGCCACCTTATTCAAAAAGCCCTCTCACTTAATGATTGGTCACTCAGCCACGCAAACAGACAGCAAAGCACAGATTCTTAATTCACCTACATGCTACATAGCATATAGCTATGTCGGACGCGCAGCCATGACTGGCAACGCCCGTAGTCAGCGCCGGCTTCAGCTAGAAACACGCAAACTACGCATAATTTCAAAGAGGCGACTATCCTGGGGCGAGACTTGGACACGTCAAGAAGCATCATGCGACGGCAAAGCGCGTCCACAAGGCGCTCTCGGTGATGCTCGTGATGCGACACTTTCCCGGGTCATGTCGCCGCGCGCGGGCACCCACTGGGCCGCATACTACGGTTTGTAGAACACGAAAAAAGGGGGCGCCTCAACGATCTACAGGAGTGTCAGAAGCGTATGTTACTTAACTAAAAGCTCATAACACCGAAATGGGGACACAATCAAGAAGGAAATACTACCTCACAGTGCTTAAGCCTATCCACGAAATCCGGTGCAGTGACGCAACATAGCTGGGAGCACTAGCCGACAGTCTCCAATGTCAAACAAAAGATAAATGGTTGAAAATATGAACCTGTATCAACCGGTAACCTTTGCGAGATTCACAAGCACAAAACGTGGTAAAAATAGCATTGACATACCTTCGAAAGGTCATCCTCCGCCGCCGCCATGGTTGAAAATTATCCGACGGGGTCCCCTATTTCGAGTGTGCCACGACCGAATGAGCACGAGAGTGGCATGCGCAGCATGCGCAGCATGCGCAGCATGCGGTGACGTTCGGTGGCCTACTATTGCCTACTAGTGCTACTACAGGGTTTCTCACAATGGTGTTCAGACCATTATGTGGCGCGTGGTGGCGACACCAAGGAGTATTTCGAAACAACTGCTAAGTCCATATACACGGCCGACGCAGTGGCTGGCCTAGTGAGGGAACAGACATAAGTGGCTGTTCACGATAAATGTGTGTCGCAACTTCTACTTAGGAAAAACTGACAGTTTTAGGGGCAAAGCTTCTTAAGCTGTGGGTAGTGCGTCTGCGATGTATGTAGTAGTAGCAGTAGTAGTAGTCGTATTAGTAGGTTGCCACCTCTAGTTTGGCCCTTGAAATGTCCGCTGTATGGTGGTAGTTCTATATGATGAATATATGATGAAAATATGTCAGATGGTGGTACATGAATTGTTCACTAGATGGACGAAT
Organism: Rhipicephalus microplus; assembly: GCF_043290135.1. NCBI lineage: Eukaryota > Metazoa > Arthropoda > Arachnida > Ixodida > Ixodidae > Rhipicephalus > Rhipicephalus microplus. The sequence goes on along the minus strand of NC_134710.1, from coordinate 305,200,103 downwards.
GGACAGGAGCACTTACGGGTGGACAAACGGAAGCAAGAACTAAAGGGCGGACGAAACCGTGGACGGACGGATGGACACTTCGCCCACTCATCATCATTCACTCCGCGGATATTCTGTGATTTTTTATTTTGATAGCATTTATAGAGACAGTCTCGGCTGGTTTTTACCGTCGCCGCCTCCGTCATTCACATATATCTATATATGCATGTGTACTGCTATGTACGAGTGGCATAGTGATTCACACGATGAAGAGGAGGACGACAGTGGACAGACTGGAGCGAGCATCAAACAGATGTGCACTATGCCATAGAGGAATTGTTCAGTCAGACTAAAGGTACATTTCATTAAATCATTCATCCTTTTAAACATTTCAGTACTAACATTTAGTAATTGAATTTGCTGTACAACAGAAGAAGAAGAAGAAGAAGAAGAAGAAGAATAAGAAGAAGAAGAAGAAGAAGAAGAAGAAGAAGAAGAAGAAGAAGAAGAAGAAGAAGAAGAAGAAGAAGAAGAAGAAGAAGAAGAAGAAGAAGAAGAAGAAGAAGAAGAAGAAGAAGAAGAAGAAGAAGCATTGGCAATTCACACCGCAAAAAGCCTGGAAGAAAAATAATCAATAAGGAAATTTTGGCCAAATTTCGCTATTTGTTAACATAGCCTCGCAACATTTTCATTCTACCTTAACATAATTGAGTGATTACTGTGTGACAAAAATTTGCCTTATTAGTTTCCTCAAAGTGCAACCGACAGTGAAAATTTTCGAAAGGGGAAAGGCTCAGCCCCCCCCCCCCCCCACCCAAAGTTTGTCAACAGGACTCGCGCCCCCCTTGCCCTCCACCCCCCCTGGCTGATAAGCCTATAGCGTTCGCGAGCATAAGTGTGGTATCCAACTTGTAAGTGACGCTGGCGCATTCGTAGAGGGGAAGCCATTGGTCGACGTCGGAACCGTCGCGGCCTGAGAATACAGTGAACTAGATAGTACCGAGAACACGTCAAGATCTTTGAGGGCGAGAAGCGTCACGAAAGCTGCTGCGGCTGCTGGATTGGCAGGCAGGGTAGGAGACCGGGCGACCGGAGAGGATGTAGGCGAGTCTTGAGTGGTCGTGTTGAAAGCCGCGAGTGAGCGTTCGCTTCAGAGTTCCGTGGCGAGGACGGGGATCGCACAACTCCTCTAAATATGTTACGAGAACGAGACAGACTCGGTAGAGTAGGCACACATATATGTACAGCCGATTAAGCGAGGAGCACCAGCTTGTTAGTTTGTTTGTTGCCTGTAAAATACTGTTTGCTTGTTTGTTTGTTCCTTTTATCATGGCGTGACCCACCATGGGGGATAGACACTGAAACGAACGTTGCCTTGCTATTTAAAAGTAAATGTTCATAATTTCGAAATGTTAAATTTTTGTTGAACAAGCTTGAATGTGATCATTTTTAACGATGAATTGATCATTCTATTTTTCCCGTCTCCCGAAGGAAATCGCAAATGGCTTCGCAAACGCTCCTATGGCTAAAACCCAACACGGTAGCCCCAAAAGAAGAGCCGGGCACATACCCCCTCTGGGGGACTGGCCATGAAATCTTGTAGTAGCCTATATGTGAGACACTGATTAAGAGCCTGTTCCTAAAAAACGAAAATAATGAAATAATAAAAATAATGAAATTGAAATTATTAACTTACTAAAAAATGGAGATGAATCAATGAGAGAAAAAGAGAGCTATTAGTGTATTAGAAGTCTGAAATTTTTAGTAGACCAGACATTCGAGTTCATCTCACCCCGGTCAAAATCAAGTGCATGTGCGACTTGCATTCACATTATCAATCATATCACAAATAGTCGTGGAGAATGTACTCAAGCAGGCGTTCTAATGATATGTGCTTAGATTCTTGAATAAAATTGCATACAGCATGAAATCCGTTTCTTTGGCAATGTCCCAAGCAAGAGGCGCCGAAACTAAGAAAATTATTTGTAGTTAAATTTACGCCAACTGTGGAAGATGGAACAACTAGAAGTTTTTTCCTAATTAATAAATAGTTTCTACCTTATATAAAAAAAGCTCTTTTGTTTCCGTTTCTTCGCAGAATGGGCACAGGGGAGTTATCGCGAGACCAGCTGTGTGCAAATAAAAGTCAAATGGGAGGACACGACGTCTAAATTTGGTTAAATAATCTCTATCTTTCTAGATTGACTCCACTGAGGTTTCCAGGAATATCTGAGGCGCTGATAGTTTGTCAATTTAGTAATATTTTCCATCACATTTGTATAAGTAGCTTATTTTCATACCTGATTACCCTATGCTCCAGTCATGCCCCAATTCTTCTTCTTCTTCTTCTTCTTCTTCTTCTTCTTCTTCTTCTTCTTCTTCTTCTTTTTCTTCTTCTTCTTCTTCTTCTTCTTCTTCTTCTTCTTCTTCTTCTTCTTCGTTTGTACAGCAAATTCATTTACAAAATGTTAGTACTGAAATGTTTAAATGAATGAATGATTTAACGAACTATACTTTTAGTATGACTGAGCAATTCCTCTATGACATAGTGCACACCCCTTTGATGCTCACGCCAGTCTGTTCACTGTCGTCCTCCTCTTCATCGTGTGGATTACTATGCCACTCGTACGTAGCAGTATACATCATATATTGATATATGTGAATGACGGAGGCGGCGACGGCATAAACCAGCCGAGACTGTCTCTATAAATGCTATCAAAATAAAAAATCACAGAATATCCGCGGAGTGAATGATGATGAGTGGGGCGAAGTGTCCATCAGTCCGTCCACGCCTTCATCCGCCCTTTAGTTCTTGCGTCCGTTTGTCCATCCGTAAGTGCGCCTGTCCGTTCGTCCATCTAGTGAGCAATTCATGTACCACCATCTGACATATTTTCATCATATATTCATCATATAGAACTACCACCATACAGCGGACATTTCAAGGGCCAAACTAGAGGTGGCAACCTACTAATACGACTACTACTACTGCTACTACTACATACATCGCAGACGCACTACCCACAGCTTAAGAAGCTTTGCCCCTAAAACTGTCAGTTTTTCCTAAGTAGAAGTTGCGACACACATTTATCGTGAACAGCCACTTAAGTCTGTTCCGTCACTAGGCCAGCCACTGCGTCGGCCGTGTATATGGAATTAGCAGTTGTTTCGAAATACTTCTGGTGTCGCCACGCCGTGCCACATAGTGGTCCCAAGACCATTGTGAGAAACTCTGATAGTAGCACTAGTAGGCAACAGTACGCCACCGAACGTCACCGCATGATGCGCATGCTGCGCATGCCACTCTCGTGCTCATTCGGTCGTGGCACACTCGGAATAGGGGACCCCGTCGGATAATTTTCAACCACGGCGGCGGCGGAGGACGACATTTCGAAGGTATGTCAATGCTATTTTTACCACGTTTTGTGCTTGTGAATCTCACAAAGGTTACCGGTGGATACAGGTTCATATTTTCGACCATTTATCTTTTGTTTGACATTGGAGACTGTCGGCTAGTGCTCCCAGCTATGTTGCGTTACTGCACCGGATTTCGTGGATAGGCTTACGCACTGTGAGGTAGTATTTCCTTCTTGATTGCGTCCCCGTTTCGGTGTTATGAGCTTTTAGTTAAGTAACATACGCTTCTGACACTCCTGTAGATCGTTGAGGCGCCCCCTTTTTTCGTGTTCTACAAACCGTAGTATGCGGCCCAGTGGGTGCCCGCGCGCGGCGACATGACCCGGGAAAGTGTCGCATCACGAGCATCACCGAGAGCGCCTTGTGGACGCGCTTTGCCGTCGCATGATGCTTCTTGACGTGTCGGAGTCTCGCCCCACGACAGTCGCCTCTTTGAAATTATGCGTAGTTTGCGTGTTTCTAGCTGAAGCCGGCGCTGACCACGGGCGTTGCCAGTCATGGCTGCGCGTCTAACATAGTTATATGCTATGTAGCATGTAGACGAATTAAGAATCTGTGCTTTGCTGTCTGTTTGCGTGGCTGAGTGACCAATCATTAAGTGAAAGGGCTTTTTGGATAAGGTGGCAATTTTCGAAAATGCATGTTTCATAAGAATTTGTACCGCAGCAGGATGCCGTCCAGGTTTTTTCAGATGCAATCAGGCTTAGTGGGGACTTCATTCTTTTAACAAATTATTCAGGTTAATATAAAGAGATTGTTTTGAAAAACTGTTTTGCATAACCGCATTGATGCTGTGCAATTGTCAGCCGTAAGTTTGCTGTACCAGCCAAAGCTTCAGGCCTAGTAAGCCAAGATATCATAGGCATTAGTTTGCTTCATCGATATTCAACCTTATATTATAACTTCAAACACCTTCCTTGAGGCATCGATTTTTGGACATTGTTGGTACATTAAAGCGAAACAATCTCTGCATAATTTTGAAACATCTGAACATGTTTATATGCAAGTGCAGGCTTTTCTTCTGTTACTGTTAAAAGTCACGTTACAGTACCTTTCGTCCACTTTCTTTCTTTGTACCCTAGGATTATGTTGGCGGGTCTTGTTGCATCAATGTGGCCAAGAGCACCATGATGTCGCGACTCACCATGTTTTCAACTAATTCAAAGCGCTCCGCTGAAGTGTTGGCCACTATGTGGACTCACTGTGAATCGTGTGCCAGGCGTCACAGTAATGTGAAAATTTCAGGGTGCTGTCACCGCCCGCATTTTTTCTACACGAAAGTGTTCCGTGTGGGGGTCCACCCGGGCTCCAGTAACGAATTTTAGTCTCGGATATGAGGTGATACGATTGACATTGACGAACGAGAAAAAAACCAAGAAGTAAATCCACCGCCGAGAATCGAACGTACGACCTCTCGGCCCTTGACGCCAAGCACTCGGTGCACCACAAACGCACTTTCATCATTACAGCGAATATAGGTGTCATGAAAGTGGGTCAAAATGACGGACGAGACGGTGATGAGGTGCACTTCTCAGGCAGCCATGGAGGAAGGCAGGCAGCAAAGCTTGACAAGGCGTCTAGTTTTGCTGCAGACCACCATTTCTCGTGTTGAAGAGACGCATAGATGTTTGAATGAAAATGTAATCAGCGCTTATGACTACGGCAGACCGAACTGCGTTGTAGACTTTTCACCATGTGCCAGGTTCGGAGGAAAGCCGCGTGGTGTCACCTGCGTCGCTGGCACTGTGCTCTCTGTTTGACAAGTTAGGCAGGGCGGCGGGGTGACGCTTTCTTTGAGCTGTCAGAGAAAGTAATGTGGCATGTCATTTAGTAGCGCTGAAAGAGAACGTTTCGGCAAGGACTCATATAATAAATGGCCTCCAAAGGCTGTGGTTAAAATGTCCATGACAGTCAAAAACACTGACCTTGCTAGCAGCGCGAGTCATCTTTGACGCAGTTATCTTCCGTACCTTTCGCTTTGTGTTAGCCTGCGACGGCTATCACGGTAGTACATCTTCCACATGCAGCAAAAGTGTTTCTACGCTGCCGACTGATTCGAGTCGCTTACAAATAAAGTTCCGACGGAAGCTCAGAAAGCAAAAAGCGTGCCTTGAGGAAGCTAGGCAGACACCAGCGGGACGGTACTCATACCAACTGTGCGCAATCGCTGATCGAGCTACGAGTTGCTGAAGCGCAGCGTAATAGGGTGCGTACGCGCAGGTGTATATTTCATTACTATTCGAGGAGCTGCACACTGTGCTGTTCATCTACCTAATACTGAACCAAAATATGAAAAGTTCGCAAAAATGCTGGAAATTGATTCTCAGTGTACAATTTCACCGAGTAGAAGTCGTCGCTTATTGAAGTATTGAGTGGGTGGTCTTATTTTCTACGTGTTTGCAAGCGTGTATCAGGCCACTCGGCCCATGCGAGTTCAAAGCCGTGATGTCGTGACTCTCCTATTTGACAGCTGGCCGGCCACACGTCTTTGAAGCGCGCACAGTGACGTCGCAACACAGTATGCAATTATGTCGTGGTCCTTCTACCAGTGACCAATGGTAGAAGTGGCTATTATGTAGGATGTGAAATGCATTGTTTTATCAGCTTTGGTGAGACAGAAAGGCTGGTAATAAACCTGAATTATGCCATCGTAGTTCGTAATTTTGTGTGTAGCTATGGAGTCTGGTGGTGATCACTGTGCAGTTTCTTTGTGCGAGAGGCACTGCCTGTGTAAGTTTATCAGCAGTTTTATAGCTCTGTGCATACGACGGCTACTCATACGTCCATGCTACCGCAAGCCATTTACAGGTTCAATGAATCAAAATTGGTTGACTTCGTCACGATGGAGTGCATGAAATATTCGAAAGCGAGACTGGTTTGCCTGCATACCATTCATTGGCTGTTTTTTTTTTTTGCTGAATGCAATAATTAAAGCAACAAACTGTGTTGTCAGCTAGCCAGTGAGGTCAATTTGTAGAGGTGTCCAGGTTTCGCAGGATGGCTGAGCTGCACGTATCCAAACTATACGCTGCTTGCGATCTCTACAAAGCTTGTGCGACAATGTGTCATGACTCATGACCAATGATCTTCCTATGAAACCAGTCAGCGCCACATTAGCTATAGTCGCTTCTAAGTCAGTGGCATTTCCTCCCTAAATGCTGATGCACACAAGCCTGCACCAAAGGTTCTGTTTGGCGTTTCTTCCCACACTTTCTACACTTTCTGATGATTCTGTCCAGACTGCAGCCAAATTGAGTGGAGAAATTAGCCCCTGTAGTTGTGCCTTCTCCGTGAGAATTTGGGGTCGTCCGTGGTGCATTTCGCGACAAAATATCATAACGGAATGAACATACAACGCGCGTTGCAGATGTCGGGCGCGTTCTTTTGGTGCGTGCGCTGCTGTGAAATTAAGAGGTTGTGTCTCAGAGTTAGGGAATGTCTTGCTGATTTTTCGTCATATTCGTTAACCTCTAAACATTTGTGTCCAGTTTACCTCAGAATGTGTCAGAGCCTCGCGCTGTGTTATACCATGATGAAAATGAATTGCAGCTCGAATGGAATATCAAGCCTGCGGTGTGGCTAAAGGCATACTGACGCAAAAACTTTGGCCTAGCGTTTTTCTGCTACATTGAGTCGTTTGGGGCCTGTTAGTCATAAGACGACACATCTTTTGCAGCATGTGACAGATAAATAATTACAGGCCCCTAATTACTGGTAGGTTTTCTTGTGAGAGAGCTCCAAAAATTAGAAGCCGACGGGTGAAACTATTGCCACATATTGTGTGCAGCTCTCGACCATGTCAGCGCACAGAAGTCTGACACATTCCCGCACGCTCAGCATAAAGAATTACTTCTGAATAGGAAATGGGACTGCAGTATCTCCATAAACAGAACCTTCAAAGGGTTCACCACAGCCACAAACTCGTAACCAACCGCTGAGAAGTAGAGACTACGGTAACAATACTGTAGCGGGAACAAACCCGGTGACGGAAAAAGGGCAGAAATGACGTCATCATAACTTGATTGTATTGAGTGTGGTGAGGGGACGTGGGAAAACTAAGAGGTTTTTAAAGGATCCCTTTCCAGGATGTCAATGGCACCATTAAGTCAAGTGCCCACGCAAACTTCAAAATCAATATAAATACCTTCAAAGCTATATTCGTTGTTGATATTTTGCAGAGGATATACGAATGCTCATTCGAATCGATCCCACAGGCTATCTCGGCCATGAATATTTGTGTCAGTACCTTTTGAAAAAAGGCTTTGGAACAAGTTTGTGCTCAAGAAGTGGAAATTTATCTGGAGTCCTTCATTTTGCTTACCTTCATAACCCACCGAGTATACTTGGGACCTTGCAAGCTTTAAAGTAATATGAATATCTAGTGTTTTTTACATTAACCGTTTGATGCTTGAATCATGAAACAACAATTTTTTCCCTTTTCAACAACAAATATCACAGTTTACTTAATTCTGCAAATTAATTGTCCAAAATGCAACTTAAATGCATGCATCTAGGTATGTTGCAGATCTAAAACAACAGGCACTTAAGCCAGTAGGTGGCTCAATACACAGATGTGTTCAGAGCCAAGCCTTAAAAAGAGGTTTTTGATCGTCGATTGTCACTTGCTTGAACGCGAATTTGACTAGTTTTTTTTTTCATAGTGATCACATGACATCGTGTCGGGGACCATGGAGGAACTCTCGACTTCGCCGCCTGAAGTAACATACTTTGTGGGTGTTGAAAATGTGCCAATAATGTGACAGCGCCAAAATATTCATCTAGCCCATCATGAGGCAGAGTCAGTTCTTTGTTAAGATCATTTTTTTGCTTTGCAAAAAGATTGCTCTGCTCAACAATAAAGCTCTGCTCAACCAATGACAGTTTCACGAAAAAAAGTTTTGAAATATTCTCTGAGACTTAAGATAGCGTCATTAAGAAAGATTGGCTTTTCAGGGTGGTATTCCTTGCTGTTCTTTCTTGACATTTTTTTTCATCCCATTGCATGTGCTAGAGAGGAACTCGGTTCACGTACCGCATCTTTACTTTCATCCTCACTGCTTGCTGAAGGAAAACTTGTGCATGTGCATGAGGATCAGCATCGATATACAGACAGCTATTGCTACTATTATCTTCAAGTGGCAACCACGTGCGAAGGCCTATTTTTGCATGAATTGAGTGGACGTCGGTCCACAGAATTCATTGAAAAATAGGGCTTCGCTAAATATAGGGTCCACTATTATAGGAAAAACACGAAGTTGTCATACCGGCATTCACCCCTTACAGCCTCAATTGCCGAATGTCATGAATTTACGACATACCACAAAAGCGATCATTGTGAAATAAACGTTTTTCAGAAAGTGACATGTGTGCATCTTCTTGGATGTGTGCACACTATTAAAAAATTCATAAAACATACACCTTTGGTCACTCAAGTGAGAAAGAAACGAAGAAGTGAGAGCTGCTTCAAGTGCTTCTAGTCTCCGTGATTAGCTTGAGATCATTTGGGTTTATCCCAGAATACTTTGTATGAGATGGCGTAAATGTCTCGTGCTGAAAGGAACGTATTTTACGAGTACGTGGCAATCGGCATCGAAGGCAAAACACGTTTTGTTGCTTGCTGGGTTGGCGTTTTTCTGGATATCGAATACGTGACACGTGGCAATAAAAGTGTAAACTGGCACCGAAGAAAAGTAATCTCAGTTGTATTTTTGCAAATTACCTTTCCATTTTATCAAAACAATCATTCTTGCTTTGAGAAGACACTTCATGAGCCCGAAAACATTAAAAATAAATTATTTGGGTTGACGCACTCTGATTATTGATGCAATATAGCAGTGGAGTTTACATGCAGTATGTTAATCTTGCTACATCAGAGCTTTTCTTTTATCCAAATGATGAACCATAAAAGCAAAAGAGCTTACTGCAGTACTACGAGCGAATCGTTCTAAGCTCATTGTTTCATGGTAGTGTTCATTGAAATACTAATATAAGTGCCTAGAATCCTGTGTAATTCGGGAATGAAAGCACACCCTGTGTTTAACCCTATTTTCTGCAGAGTAATGCTGGCAATTCTCGCCCTGCTAAAAAAGTCCCTCTTCCACATCTTCCACTTCATGCGATAAAGCACCTGCTTCAACATCGATGGAGCAAGTGGTACTTCAAGAACGAGAAAAAACGCCGCTGGGTGGATAACGAATATGAAGTCGCCTCCTTTGACACTGTGCAGGATTTCTGGGCCCTCTTTAACCACTTGGAGGTTGCAAGTAAAGTTCGTCTTGGATGTGACTATTCACTTTTCAAGGTAAACACACCAGTTCCTTATGTTGCATTATAGTTTCCTTGTCTTGTGGTATATTCTGGACATCCCGGCAAATAAAAAGTTGTTTGCCATATTGTGTGCCTTTTGAGGGTAGGTAGGGGGTAGCCACATAGCATATGGGGCCATGCTTGAGTGTTCTCTAGCAGCATAGTGATATAACTGACTTTGTCCAAACCTACCTGCATGTGTTGAGAAAGCGTACTTGACTGACCCACTTGAGGGAAATCCCCGTCACTCATGAGGATGCATCAGTTTCCAATTTTTGTAGTTACATGAACCCTTGCGTGTCATATAATAAATTACAGTGTCAGCTTGGAAATCTGAGTGTAGGCAGTAATAATTGCCCATTGCTGAAGGTTTTACATGTGAATAACATCTGAAGGTGTTCTTTTCAGCCAATTTCAAACCGCTTTGCTTTAGCTTCTCTTGTTAAATCTGACAGGGGTGCATCCGGTGTCGCGAGTTTCTTCTATGGTGGTGGTGTCACGCATGCATGGGTGTGACTGCACCGTGAGAAACGCGTGCCTTCTTGCAACTGCACCTGAAGCGAGTGACGAGCAAGCAATGTTTGAGTTTGAAGACAAAGCCTCAGTTTCGATATCTCACAGTGACAACGTTTTGTGTCAGTTTGAGACATAGCAGCCGTTCAGGGGTTTGTTTGTTTAGGGTCCCAAATGGTCTCCTCCGCAGCACGTGCTTAGGTTCTGACCTTTGTGGCCAATCTTAGAGCTAGTGTGGTTAGGTGTGAGGTTCACACATCACTTGGGGGTGCGATGTGCTGGGGCTGGCTGGAAAGCTCTTCCCGCCCAGAAGGCCCCCCTGGAGAGCACTTTGGCTTCCTTAGGGCTGCATGAGAAGGTTCACGACCGGGTATGAAACTTACACCTTGAATTTCTCCTCTTATAGTGAATTTACGATTGCAACACATGTGGAATTAGAGTACGTCAATATGAACCAAATCAATATTTCTTAGTGTCCCTCTAACCCTCCCCGCACACTGGAGCAAGCAAATATTTATAAAAATTTTATATGCTTTTAAAGTGATCGTCTCTGAACATCAGCAAGCTAGCCCCCTTGCAATGGACGTTATCCAAATGAGTCAACATTATTCTACTGCGTTTGCTAATGTGCGTCCCACATACAGCCTAAATTGGAAGTCACTGTCGGAGTAACTGGTTGTTAATTAACTCATTATTTGCGTGTACCATGAATATATAATGGATATGCTGTTTTAACGTTGTGAATTACTGCCTTCCCTTGACCTAACGCTGTTAATACATGTCACTGAGAAACTGCTTCCTCGATATCGAATTCAAAAGTATTCTTTAAGGCAGCAGTATTAAAAATACATGCAGTTTATTTCGAGGCACCATAATACCCAAACAAAACTCCCGGGAAAATTCAGTTTCCCGCCATGCTAAAGTATTTCTCGAGCGATGCATCATGATCTCAGAAGGCTCAGTGGAGGGGTTTGGTTGGAACTCGTACCATGACATGCCTAGTTGTGCAACCACTGCGCAATTCTACCAAAGTGATATAATTCCCTACTGTTAAAGACAACTGCACCAAACCGATGAGATTTGCCGAAATTACACCGCTCTGAGCGAAAATGTCCGACAGCCATAAAATTATCTCTGGTGCGCTAATATCTAAGAGGAATGGAGGCTACATTGGCCCCCTGTATTTTACGTCGTCTATCAAAGCAAGCACGCCGACCCTAAGCTTAAGCCACGGTGTAAGGCCCCGCTGGGGTGGTCTAGTTGCTAGGTGATTGGCTGGTGAGCAGCAGGTCACAGGACCGAATCGCGGTTGCAGCGGCTGAATTTTTGGTGGAGGAGAAAATGCTGTAGGCCCGTGTGCTCAGCTCTGGGTGAACATTTAAAAACCCCTTGTAGTCGAAATTACCGGAGCCTTCCACTACATCATCTCTCATAATCATATGGTGGTTTTCAACGTTAAACCTCACATAATAATAAATTAAGCCACGGTGTATTTATGCGCTCATTAAGTGAGAACACTTGTGAGATGCGATCGACCGGATAGAGTATAAGATGAAGTGAGGCTGGTGACCACGGTGATTACTTATCGGTGGGACGGCGGAACTTCATGCGGAATAAAAAAGGGGAGCTGTAGCTACGAACACTTCGCGAGAAATATGAATTTGCTAGTCAGCAAACGCGGTTATGGCGTGCCAGGAACGTATGCCGTGTTGTCGCGCGTGAACAAGGCCAACGTGCTGCCAATGCCATCATTGCCAGCCACCATGTTGGTTCCCATAGCAATGGCACATGAGAAATTTTTAAGCTTGAATTCGGGTCGTCTCGGCGATCCAGCGCCATCGCCGGGCCAACGCGCGTGCACGTTGTTACTTTATCTGGTTAAATGTTCTTTGTAAGCGAGCCAAGAAGTTGTGCCCTAAACAAGGAAAGAAAATAAGAAAGGTTGAGGTGGGATTCAGGGGGGCGGGGTGGGAGGTGTAGCGGTTTGACGATTGGCTGACCTTGTTCAAAATCATGCAGAACGCTGCTTTGCGACCTTCGCCACTGTACACCCATCCTTCGCAGAAAAGTGTGTTCTGACTTGGAAGGGGCTATTGGCGCCAGTCACGGGACACAGCACATTTTGTTCAATTATTGATGTGCTTATGCACCACATAATTAGGTGCTCGCATGATCACTGACATCTAAAAAAGTTAGTGGCAATCATTTGGGGCAGTGAAGCGAATGACGTTTTGGCTGCCCTAAAAAAGAAAAACAGACACACCTGTTCGGCAGTTTTTTTCTTTTGTCGCCACACCTGCTCCTTGGATTTACTAATCTCCTGAAGATAAAGGACTCTAGCTTGACAGATCCACGTGTGAATTTGCAGAGTTGGTCAAGGGTTTCGACAGAGACGGGGAATGCTGATGCGGACTTCGTTGTTTGCTTTCAGAATTCTACTTTCTTTGAAATAGCAGCACCCATGTTCATATTGCAGCATTTAGGTGGTCGATTGTTTTGCAAATATATTTATTCCTTCCAAATGTAAGCCTTCTTTTTCGTTATGCTCCAAATTGTCTCTTTCATGATTAAACATTTATTTTTCCCGCAACCTGCTTCAAATTCTAATTGCAGTGCTCCAAAAGTAATATTTTGCTGCTCCAAAAATCTTCAAGTTCAATTTCGGCAGCTGCACCCTTCCCCCCCCCCCCCCCTTACTGCCAAAGCATATGTGAATGGTTGCTGAGGTTGGTGGACTTGTACCTTATATGGGTGGCTGGCTAGTTCCTTTTTACAGACTGATATTTCTATTACAGTACGGTATCAAGCTCATGTGGGAAGACAGCCGGAACAAACACGAAGGCCATTAGCTTTTCAGCTTGCACAAAAGCCAGAGGACTATTGACACTGGACACTACTGGCTCGAAATAGTAAGTTATCTCTTCACAAAAAGTAGAAAGAGGTTTGATGTTGCAAGTGTACCCACTACTACTTCATAGGTTGTGAATATAATACAGTCTAGCCTGCATATAATCCGTAAGAACTGGTATTCGATAAATTGTATATTTCAGTATAAATCATTTAAAGAAGTTACTGTTCTTTTATGTGCAAATTTCGATGTGCATGTTGGCTCTATGGCACTGCTTTAGAATTACTGTATTTACTGGTATAACTTGTGCACATTTTTTGTGATTTAGGAGCACTGAAAAGGGGTTGCACAAATTACGCAGATTTCACAAAATCATTTAAACTGATTGGCAATAGTATATTCAGTCGCCGACCCATCTTGCGGAGTTGGCGAAGACCGTGAAATAGCCTAAAAAAATCAAACAGTCAAAAAAAACGGTCAAGCCTGAATAAAAAAATCACAAATAATGCAATGTTTTCTGCTGTTCATCGGGACGAGCAATTTTGGTTATTTTTGGGCTATGGTAACATTGTTAGCAAGCGTGTTAGTATCGGTGCCGCTGACCATTGTGGGCGGCAAAGTTAGTGGCTCTACGGAACCAAGCAAACAAAACTTGATACCAGTCGCAAAACCATGCATGCAACGTCTCACCTGTTTGGTGTTATTTAACAAGATGGTCTTAAATTTTTTTACCGGCACAGACACTGTACATTATCTTAGGCTTCAGCGACCATCAAAATAGCACTCTCGTGGCCGTGAAGAAACCCACGTGTTCCAGGACAACTATTCTCACAGTGTACTCCAATTCGTGGACATGTACAATTCGGCCTCCCCTGAATGGCTGGAGGTGGCGAGCATTGCGTTGCATCTTTACCATCTTTCTTTTTTTGCGCAACGTCATTTTGACGCTGCACAGTTTTCACAACTCTTGAGACAATGAGATTGATGGAATGCGTTTCACCACAACCAATGCTGCCCCAAGAGACCCGCTTTAGGAAGCACATCTATGAGTCCGTGCATTGACTCTAAAAGTGTTAGCCCTTGAATTGATTGATTTATGATGTTTAACATCCCCAAACCACAATATGATTATGAGAGGCGCCGTTGTGGAGGGCTCCGGAAATTTCGACCACCTGGGTTTTTTTTAACCTGCACCCAAATCTGAGCACACAGGTCTACAACATTCCCGCCTCCATCGGAAATGCAGCCGCCGCAGCCGGGATTCGATCCCGCGACCTGCGAGTCAACAGCCGAGTACCTTAGCCACTAGACCACCTCGCCTGGGAAGCCCTTGAATTACGTTTAACAAGGCCGCCCCCCTGACGCCCCTGAAAGGTCTGTACGCAGTCTCTGCGTACAGGTCTGCGTTTAGGTCTGCGTACAGGTCTGCGTACAGACCAAGCATATGTGTCGCACGGCGGCTAAAAAAAACACTTGGCAGATTACTAACACGACTAAATCTACGTGCGCAATGACGGCTGAAAAAAAGAAACTCACAGAAAATAAAAAAACCTACCATTGTAGTATTGGTGATAAGGTTGACTGAAAAAGAAACTCTGCCATTTTTCTTAGCCAAGGGAGATAAGACATGGTTTCCAAAGTCAAAAGATAGTGCGTGCAAAGAAGATCAGGCATGGCCTCTGGAATTGAAAGCTAGCACGCGCTTCCAATTTTGTAGGCCGCACAACTAGCTACTGCAAGCCCAACTCAACCAAGCCAACAAAAGATCCAGCAAGGCGGTTTCGAAAGTTGAGAGGCATAGCTCAAAAGAAACTATTTAGTCTAGAAATTCAATGTTTTGAATATTAATTCGTTCATAAAATAAGTCGCGAAAGTGCATTACTGCATGGGAACATTGACAGTGCATTTGTGAAATCCGAAAGTTCGAATTTTTGGAGTCCAAAAAATCTGTCAACGACTGTAGTCCCAACACAGGCAGTATATAAATAAAATACTGAAAAGAAATGGGAGCACAAATAAAGTGTACTTGTTTTTTTTTCACAAGGTTGGTCCAGAGGTAAACCAGCGAAATTTTTTCACACACGATGTAGTCAGAATTCCTGATTGAGATGTCCGATAGGGAATCGTCGCGACCGCTGTGTCACCGTTCTCCCAAAGCTCGTCATTCTCAGTGCCATTAGGTACGTTTGAACGCCCCCTTTTTGTTTTGAAGCTCCTTTCGACAATGCTGAGAGGAACCGTGTCTCACAACACAGTGATATCGGAGAACCTAACTTTTCGCACGTAGTTCAAGAGGTCTTTTTTAATGGCAGAAAACTAGGGTAAGGTCAACTACCATTAATGGGAAGTTCACTGGAATCACAAAAAGTTTCGAAATGGTGGAACTTTGAATTAGACGAAATGCACAAAAACTGTACTTTTATTGCTTCAAAACTGACAGTTCTCAAAGAAAATAGTCTGCCATCCTCTCTTCCTGACCCTAGCTATCGCTAGCAAGCTTTCCAAGCAGATGGGGGCAAGAGCTGCACCAATTTCACCAATTTGATACAATTTTCATTTGTCGCGAATGTGCCAAAACTGCAAAGTTTGATGAAATTGTGCCACACTGCGCGGAAATGCCCAGCCAGCCTCAAGTTTTTTTTCAGGAGTGTTTATTTCCGCGAGAATCACCGGCCACGTTGGCCACCTGCAGCTTGCTTATCAGTCAAAGTGCACAGACCCTCACGATAGATCCGAGAAAATAGTTGAAATATTCTAGGCACCCACCCTGCGCTTGTGAGATCCTATCGACCAGATAAAGTTACGACGCTGTTCGCCTATATGTTCACTGACTGCAGCGGATACCTATCGGTGAGACGATGGAACTTAAGTAAAAAACTCGTTGCTTTAGCCACCAACGTCACCATGAACGCTTTGCGGAAAATGTAAATTTCCTAGCCTTAACTTGCAGCTATCAATCAATCAATCAATCAATCAGTTTTATTTTCACACTCGAGAAGAGAGGGGACAACACTAAGAGCTACTGAAGCTTGACAGAGGCCCTGCCTCATTTTATATATGACAGCAGCACATTGCCGAGGAAGATTAAGTGCAGCACACTGAAAACAGTGTAATGTGCGATAAAAAATACAGTTGCATTACCAAAACAAAAATGTATAGGCATCAATACATATTTTAAAAATCACACAAAAATATGTACGAACGAAATATGAACGAAAATGCGGATTTCATGGATTTAAATTTTGTACTCAATAAACAAATATATATAATTAGGTCTACATACGCATATGTATACGCTCTTTCGTAACGTGTTTACCGCAATTTCAACACGAGGATAAGAAAAGAAAGATAGATATCCTGTGCAACGTTAGTAATCCCTGTGGCGTGACGAACAAATTAGTCTTATTTCTTGATTACAGTTGCACAGTGTGTTTTAATGGTTGTTTTTAATTGAACTCAGCCAGCGAACGTTTAATGGAATGATTGAACTTTAAGTATGACCATTAGGCTAAAATTAAGCGGTAATTGTATAAGAATACAGATAGAATCTCAAATTCACGAGGAGATTCTTCGTAGTTAAATGAGTGTGGAACATTGGCAATGGAGTGCACAGCTCTTTTTTGGAGCAAGTGCAATTTTGTTAGACTTTTCTTGGTAGTCATGCATCAAACAATGTCGCAATAATGTGTAATCGAAAATACTAGGGCATTGCAAAGCAAAACGTTAATGTTAACTGGAAGAAGACATTTTAAGCGAGCTATAGTTGCTACAGCAGAAGACAGCATTTTACTAAAGCGTTTGACGTTGTTACCAAATGACTGGCTCTCAAACCGTAAGAGAAAACGCGACTTAGAAATTATGCGGTCATGGCAAACTATCTCTTTTGTCGTCCCTCGCAAGCTCTCTGTCCTCAGCTTTCTCTTCTTCCTTCCCGGTGCCGCGCGTTCTAGTTGCTCCGTTCCGGTTCATTTTTTCAACATCATCCGAGGCGGGAAAAGGTGAATTGGAGGCTTCGAGCAAGTAAATCTTTTACACGATGTAATTCACAACAAAACCATTGGCGAGACGGATGGAGCGAGTGCGTACAATGTTATCTCTCCTTGGCAATAGCTCAAGCACTCTGCCTATTTTCATGACGTCGCTGGTGCCGTGTCTTCTTGCAAGAGCACTACATCACCAACCTGGAGCTTTGTTGTCGGGCATGTCGAGCGATTGTGTACCAACCACAGCAATAGCAGGTACGCTCGTTCCCATCTCTTCCAAAATTCCACTTTTAGACGCTGGTGATGACGAGCCTTTCGTTTCAGATCAACGAATACGTGAGGCTCTGATGGGCACTGTTGTTGTAATTATGTGCTGTGTTTACACAGCCAGAAATGCGATGGAGTCAAGGGCTGTAGCTCGTTGGGTTCACTTCCAAGACAGGTGAGGGGTCTGCTGTTGATCGCAGCTTTAACCTCACACAGCATCGTTTTGAGGCCTTCCACGTTGAGACTACTGCGTCGGAGTGACTTGAGCGCAGTTTTTTTTGGTACGAATGAAGTGCCCCCACCATTCACCTCACCACAAAGCGCGTTCTGTGATAAACTTCCATTGTATCCTGATCTCTTCAGTGTACTCATGAAGAGCACTTAGTGCAGATGCAAACCATCTAGCCCAACACCGAATTGTCTGGGCGTTGTCAGAGGAGGGTACACCGCGGCGTGCGGCGAAACGACTCACCGCGAGCGAAGTTGTGCCGGGAGTCATGTCTGACGTTACCTCAAGGCGAAGGGCGCGTGTGACGGCGCACGAAAACAAAAATATGCAAGTCCTTCTTGGACCGCTCTTACTCCCCGTATAGCGGCCCGCAGTAATCAAGCCCAACGACCGTGAAGGGGCTGGTTTCCGTAATTGTTTCGCGAGTAAGTTGAGCTATGGGTGCTATCTCGACTGTTGTTTTCCAGCGTTGGCACAATCTACGTTGAAAAATGAACCTCTTCACACCTTTACGCCTTCTCAATACCAAGGAACGCTCTCGAAGCTCAGTGAGGATTGCTTCAGAACCACGGTCGATAGTACGCATATGTGCGGCGGAAACAAGCAATCGGGTGAGCTTATGGTCACTTGATAATAAGATGTGGTGACGAATGTCCTGTCCAGCGTGCAGCGCTTGCAGTCACCCACCGGCGCGAAGTAGGCCGTCCTTATCCATAAAGGGGCACAAACGAAGTGCAGGGGATGTTGAAGGTAATGGCAGACCTTTCTGCAGCGCTTGGATCTCGATTGAGAACGAGTCTTCCTGCATTATCTGCAACCAATAATGCTCAGCTTGAAATAATTCTTCTGCTGTCACAGGACCAGACGCTGATGGGAAGCATCTTGCACGGCGGCTGAAGCGGTGGATCCATACAGTTACTCTTAGCAGTCTTGCAAAAGAGCTGTAGGTTTCCAGGGGCATGACATCGTGGTGAACATTATTGGCGAATGAACAAACGGATGCAATTTCTGCGGAAAATCCTCGATCATTCTTTGGGGTCTGCGGTTCGGTGAACAGTATTTTGTCGTAATATTCGCTGACGTCTATACCTTCGTAAGACCTTGTTCTGTCACGCAGTCAGCTTGAGCCATGCCACCACTTAGACGATTTGGTAAGATCCGAAGGTTATTTATTTTATTTATTTATTTATTTATTTATTTATTTATTTATTTATTTATTTATTTATTTAAGGAATACTGCAGACACTTTTTCACCATCCTAGCAGAAGAGGGTTAGATAAGGTTCCTAACACAGAGGTCAAAACTAAAAGAAGTCGAAGCGTGCACGCAGTCGGAAGGCAGTGAATTCCAGTCTTCAATGGTTCTTACAAAAAAACGAGTACTTGAATGTGTTATCTTTAGGAGCATATGGTCTTACAGTTTTTGAAATATTCAACCTTGCTGAGCGCTGAGGAGGTGGCAGAATGTACAATTCTTCATTTAAACCAGATTGATTGTTGTATAGTTGTTGTTATTGTTGTTGTTGTTGTAGTTGTTGTTATAGTCCTCGAGTGATGACACGGGCGACATTTTTTTCGCTGCTACAGTTAAACCATTGGGAAGGTCTGGTATGCTGACGAATTTCAGTGACATGGTGCGCTACAAAAGGTTCCAACTTGGTCACTGATCTTTTCTTCAAATTTAGTGCCACAAGCGAGTCCGTCAAGAAGGCAACAGTGGCCTGTTGGAAAAAGAGGGACCTTCTGCACATAGCGTATCAGCCGCACCACTATGGTGCATGCGAGGAGCTCCAGGCGTGGAAGCGATACCATTTTCAAAGAAGCAAGTCAGCCCTTGATAATCGAGAGTCACGTGAAGCACGTTTCGGGCTGCGAGTTCACTCGTACGTAAATGCAAGCACCGTAAGCTTTAGGACTGGCTTCTGAAGATTGTGTACCTCAAATAAAAAGCGCTTATTTTTGTCTCGTAAGAATATATATCGTGGAATAGTGACAGATGAGTCGGACAGCTCAGAACACCAACTATTACATTTGGCCTGTTCACCTTTAGGCATACAAGCATCCCATGCAAGACTTTTCTTCCATAGATTCTGGAATGGTTGAGTGAGGTAACCCAGTAGGTCGTATACTCTGACCAAGGTATCCAGTCCTGTACGTTTGGTAGCCGGCTTTCCAGCGGCAAACATAGCTGCGCGTCGGTGCCCAGGATAAGCTGATCGTCCGAACGTTCCCAGAGAACACCTAAAACCTTCATCATTAGAGTGTCTCCAGCTTCATTTCCTATGGCGCAGCTGTCACGCAAGAAGCTTTCTTTCAACTCGTCGCAATGCGAGGCTCACTAGCCAATTTCCATGTGCTTGCGTCGTAGATTATTTGTTTCGTTTCATCAAATAGCGTCATTGCCATTTGCGTGCAGGGTAGCCCGATGATAAAATCATCTACGTAGGACACGTGCTCCAATAAGGCTACGGTTTCTGGATGGTTCTGCTGACAAAATAACAGGTTATGACGAATTGCTGCCGCCAAAAGAAACGGGCGTGATGCACATCCAAACGGTACTCTGGTCATTCTCCAAGTTTTAATCGGTGGCATGGGCTCTTCCTTAGTTGGCCGTCGTTCCAGTCACAAAAACCTTAGAAGGTGATTACTGTCTTCGGCTGGTAGTTCTGAATATTCCACCTTGAGCAGCCCCTGATAACTTCTACCTTGCTTCGTTATAGAGTGCTCAAATGCGGAGTGGTGCACGTCGATCTCCAATGGTTGTGAATAGCTTTCATCGATTCCGATGGCGTAAAGACACCACATCGACGATACGTCTATGTCTGGTCGAGAAGAATATCGGCTCAATATGAACAGTGCGCTAGACGGGTACTGGATGTCCAATGATAAAGGTCTTTGTACCATCAATCCAAACGTTGTTTCAATCGCTGTTAGCGTCTCGTGGATGTGGTCAATCCTGCCGGTGGTCGCCTTCGATTAGGCGTCAGATCCTATCAGCATGGTGATGTCGCCTTCTTGCCACGTATTTGATTGACATGCGTCAGCCACATGGTACTCTTTTTCGAGGATCGTCTGCAAGATATGGTGCTCTAGTGGTGGAGTCGTTACGGAGCAGATCTCTGGAATCGTCAAGGCTTCTAACTCCACTTCAGCATCGCTAAATCGACAGCTTATGAAAACGTTCGTCTGCATCAACTATATTGAACGCCAGTTTAGGGAGGTCATTTGAACGCCAGTTTAGGAACGCCAGTTTAGGAACGCCAGTTTAGGTAGGTCATCGTCAGTGTTAGTTTATTCAGCTATAAAAGATGCAAGCGTCTGCAAATATTTGGTTGGACGATGAAATTCCTGATGCAAGATCGTTCACATACATAAGGAAGAGTAATTGGCTGAGCACTGACCACTGACGGGCAAGCGATTTAACAGGCACTGCAGTGGTATGAAGACCGGCAATGTCAGTGAGCTGAGAAGAATGTGCTAGGTATAGCATCGGATTCAGGGCGGTACCCAAGAATAACTTCCGAGAAGTGTTTTTGTGTAGAACGGCTAACTTTGGCAACTGGTAGTTGATGTGGAGCCACGTAAATACTTGAGATCACTCAAAAAACTAAAACAATAAATATTTCAGGGGGCGTCAGAACCCCGTATACCCCCGTCTAGTTACGGCCCTGATCGCATCCACGACAAAGCTAAAAGATCCAGGTTCCAACAGCAGAGTTTGTTTATTAGTTGTTGATGCGTGACAGAATCGAAGGCTTTAGAGATGTCAATGTATATGACGAGAGTTTGAGCCACCCTTTCCCAGTGCATAGACTCTAGCGGAGAGGTTGCTAACCATACGTTTGAATCTTCGACACAAATAAGAGTCAGCTCCACCAGTACAGCATTGTAACCTTGTTCAAGACTGAAAAAAATCACTGGCTAGAGTTTCAATGAACATTGCAAAGTTTTTGTTAGTAGGATGAGGGTTCAGTTCGCTCTCTTCTTACATCAGAAGCTAAAGACGATCATCATGAAAATTGTTACATAAAAAGTACAATGCCTGGCATTGCGATCCACATAGGCAACCATACAGGCCTAGTAGGGGGCATGGCACCGCCAGATCACAACGGTCATTAAATAGAATGCTGATGTTGTACGGTAACTGACTAAAATAAGCATTTATATTGTGTTGAAATCTGTCTAGTTCTAGTTCTTTATTCTGAAAAAAGAAATTGTTGTATGGCGGGCTTGTTATAATCAGCGTAGACTGTATTTCGAGTTGCTTTCTTCAATGTAGACACCAACTTTCCCGTGCATTGGCGTTAAAACAGCATCATGTTTGAAACTATTTGCGTATATAGGATAATTCTATCTGCACTCTAGTTGTGTTAGAAGTTTCAAGAGCATTGCAGAAGGTCAGAAATAGTTGTTCATTAACAATGGGAGTCATGCCAATGACAAAGCTGATTGACCTTTAGGTGCTCTCCACCATCAAATCGGCAATCTCTTCCGAGGTCTAAATTTGTGCACGCCTGG
Organism: Rhipicephalus microplus; assembly: GCF_043290135.1. NCBI lineage: Eukaryota > Metazoa > Arthropoda > Arachnida > Ixodida > Ixodidae > Rhipicephalus > Rhipicephalus microplus. The sequence continues at coordinate 305,178,044 of NC_134710.1, read as the reverse complement.
AAAAGAACCGATAAAAACATGCAGTCCTGCCTCCAGTGTGCTTTTATTGCTTGTCACTTTCAATTTTAGATTTCTTTAACTGAAAAGGGCAAAAAGTTTGGAGATCAACAACACTACGAATCACTAAAGAACAAATCACTGCTACCAACTCTTCGATAACATCTTTTAAACTGTCTCTTCAAAAGGATTCTCTCGACATCACAAAATTTTCATACTACCAACCGTTACGAATTTTAGCCGCTAATAATCTAGGAGTTGTGCCCTTAATATCCCTGAATGTGCCCATTTTATCTCGAGGATTTATGTTTTTATTTATTTAGAAATACTGTAAACCTTCCATTGAGGTTCATTACAGGAAAGATGCGACACACTGTACAAATAAATTGGGCTCATAGCTATACATCTCACAATAAAAAACCAAGTATACATAAATACAAACCCGTTAAAGCTCTGCGTTCCAAACAAAAAAACACACTTGCTGATTCGCAATGCAACAGATAACAATCGCATTAATCTTTAGGTAAATCACATAAATGTAAATCAAGTAAGTGCACAAATTCAATAACATCACCTACACGTTTCACGAATTGCTTCCTGTCATTTTGGTACGCTTTAATCAATATATGTAAAAGTTGACCGAGTCCAGCACAGCGAAGCTTATACAGTAATCTGTCGTGAGGTACCTTATCGAAGGCCTTGGCGAAATCCATGCAGAACATCAATTTGTTCATTCATACCTATGCTGTCGCAAAGTCATGGATAGTTTCATTATGCAGTGTTGGAATGGAGACTTTACTGCACGATTTTGATACAGGTATCATTCTTCTCGTTTGACATCCCAGCCGTATGTATCACCGTTTATTTTAACCTTATCATGCACCAACATTACGTGTGCATCATTAGGCCTATCTGAAGGTGTACTTTTCCATAAATTGTACCTCACTTTAACCGTTTCTCAGGGGTAGTCTTGGCGTGCATCTATGCATCTTATGTGGTTACCCCTCTGAGAAGCACGAAGCGGTGGTGGTGCACACGGCACGCATGAAGATCAGGCATAAAGTCGTGACCAGGCATGAAAGCCAGCGCCATCGAAACATCCGCGTAGGTGCCCTTCTTCTCCTCTTCAAGCCAAAAACAAAAAAAAATTAAAGAGAGAGAGAAAATTAAAACTACTTTTGCGTTTGCAGCAGTACTCTGCAATTGCTGCAAGAGTCTCTGAACTGCACCCCGTTAAAGTGACAATAGATACTGCCTTACAGAAATGTGGTGCTGCGTTTGAGAGTTTGTGTTTCTGGAGAGCACTTTTCCTAGTGATATTGCGTTGTTCCACTGCCCCTGCATAAAGTGGCACCCGCCATTCAACTTTTTTTTATTGTGTGTAATCGTGTGTTCGTTCTCGAGAAGTGAGATTAGGCACTGGTGGAAAATCTGAGACCACAGTGACGACAACGGATCTTCGGAGGTTGATTTTTCACACGCTTTGCCGTCTTAGGCCTCACCACGGGTTCGATACACTGTTTTCGGTGGTTTCGAATTGTGACGTAACCTTACCACCATTCTCGGCAGTAACAATGGGTAGGCATAATCCACTTCCATGACTATGCCTTATTGGCCATCAGCACGACGTCTGTACTTACGTCATCGGTATGCAACCTTATGTCATCGGTACTTTACAAGGCATTTTCCATGTATTGCTTCTGTCAGAACGGCGTACGGGTCCCCCTAGGAGTGTGCTGAAGAACCGAAGCAAATGTGTGGCCAAAGACGCATTCCTGCAGAGCCAACGCACCATTACATAGTGAAAGAAACCAATTCACAAAGTAGGTGGTACATAAGCCTGCCCGTAGCCAAGTTCACGTCACTCCGCATAAAAGGAGGATAGAATTTGCACAGGAGAGAGGCGGGGAAATCGTGTTTTGAAGTGGGGAATCTGCGTTGCACGCAGCGCTGTCAAAAGGTGATCATTGTGACTGTCTTCACAAATTGACGAGTTTGTTGGGGAATGTGTTATTTGAAGGATTTAGGTTCGATCCCCCGTGGCAAGTTATGTTTTCGCCCACTTTACTTTCTTACCATGTACAGCATAATTATTAGAAATAACGTCCTCTATACTTCATTTGGCGTTATTTTGTAAGTTCCCTTTATTTATTGTACAACAAAGAAAAACGAGCCCTTAGAAAATCTAGGGTATTCTGACGCAGTTTGCGACTTGAAAGTTTCATATAGCAAATCATTGCAAAATTTTTACGACTATTTTTGTTGATCTAGAGGCCACAAGGTAGGAATTTGATTCCTATTAGAAAAAAATCTGGATTTGCACACCTCTACTACTTGCTTTTTATTCCTAAAGCCTGCAGCCATATCATGACGCAATACGTTTTGTTAGTTTTGTAGCATTGTTCATGAAACCCTGTAAGTTTTATGACATCTGTCAAGTTGGCCAAGTTTGTATTTTTAGTTACCATACTGCTGAAATGCTTGTGCTTTATATCTTTTACCAGTTGCTGTGCCTGATAGGAGAGGGCTTCGACGAGGAGATCAGCGACAATGTAAATGGCGCAGTCTTGCAGGTGCGTGCCAAGTTCGACAAGCTTGCCGTCTGGAGTGCTGATGTGCACCGAGCTGGCAACAACATTAGGATCAAGTGAGTTCGTTTTTATTTATTTATTTACATAGTTCCTTAAACACCACAGTGACATTACTGCAGTGGGTGTATATACAAAATCAGTACAGTTAATGGCATTTCTGTGTAGAGAGCAGCAACATAATGAAAAACCTATTCATAACAACATGCAACAATCTCAGTGCATAAACAAAAAATGGGTACTTTATGGCACATAGCAAACAGGTACAAAAGGTGAAATACACTAGTCATATTATAACAATAAAAAAAGCACCGTTGTCCCTAAGGTGTACTTTATCTTCTGGATGTTCATTTCACTCTATATTTTTTTCAAAAAGTTGGCTTTCTTTATGAGCTTATATTTCCATCTGGGGCCTACACGGACTGTCTTACATGCTGAAAAGTTGCTACGTGTCAGACAGTTGACAGTAAAAGCTAATCTCCCAAACTGTGGCCCCAGAAGGGGTTGAGGGGAGAAACTGGTCTTCTGGACCAAAATATTACCATAAAACAAACTTTCTCGAACATTTTTCTCAACATTTTTCTGTTTATAAATATCAAAGAGAACCTAATAATGTTATATAGTTACATTCTGATGAATCCTAATTTTTGTTACTACGTTCTAAAGTTACCTTCATGTTTATTGTCCACTCAAAAACACCCTTCAAAATATGGGCAACTTTGTTCAATATTCTGTGCTTTTTATTGCATCATCTTTTGATCCAGTGGTCAGATCTTGATGATAGTTGCTAATGCAAGGTTATGAGTCCAACACACAAGAAAACCAAAATTGTAAAACGTCTAGTAGAGAAATTATTGTATGAACAAATTGCCAAAAACACTGGGGTTCCCAACCATACCTGCCTGTGGCGAAAACGTCTACAGTTGCTGTCTGATTTATCCGAGCTCGCAGGGACCACAATATAGTCCAAGATATGGTATCCCTGTCACAGGGCGCGTGTGATGTCATTCACAGCGAATTACAGTCCAAACGAATGTTGTGCAATCTTGCGTTCCGCGTCTAAATAGTCATGTAAAATAACATTTGCCATTGATGTAAATGTTTATCTGCAGGCTTAAATGCCGAGAAGTTGGCAACTTATTTACATAGCATTGTCTAGATAATTTAACACGTAGTGCGATGCTATGAAACATCATCAGTGAAAATAAAAATGCTCGTACACTTCCAAAGCAAAACTACCTTAAAGCCACTCACAACTTGCAGACGGCAATATTAGGAACCATGGCCATATTTGGAACCATGACAGCATTCATAATTTTATGATCGTGATGAATGAAGATCAGTGCAACCGAATATTACTTCTCTCCGGCTGCTGCGAATGAAGCGTCAGAACCGACTGAAGCGCCTCAAGCTTGCCATTGAAAAAAATATCACCGATGACGAGGGATGTGTAGCTGCGCCTACACCCCGATTTATTTATTTATTTATTCAGTTACCCTCAAGGCCCGAGGGCATTACAGAGGGGAGTGGGTACATACATACATGTACAGCATACAGAGCAAAATACAACAACAGAAAAATTGCAATCGTCGCTTGCTACGGGGTTTAACTGAAGCTACGTACAAATAAAATTAGTGACGGCAATTTTAAATAAAGCAGCATCTTTTATACCAACAATATCACAAGGAAGATGATTCCAGCATACAGATGTTTTTGGCACAAATGAATTATGAAAACACTTGGTGTGCGCTAAAGGAAGTCCTACTTTATGGCGATGATCAATGCGAGTGGAAACGTAAGTTGGTTGGGCCAATAATCTGCTTCTGAGTAACGGATTGGTGAAATAAATTTTATGGAATATACATAGCCGAGACACTTTCCTGCGAAGAGACAGTAGGGGTAATGCTAGTGTAGTTTTCATTGATGTGACGCTCGAGGTGCGATGGTATTTGAAAGGATGAAGCGCGCTGCCCGATTCTGCACTCGTTCTAATTCATAGATAAGCGAGTCATGACCAGGGTTCCAAACAGATGCTGCATATTCTAATCTGCTACGTACCAATACTTTGTAGAGTAAGAGTTTCAAGGAAACGGGTGGCTGATTAAAATTTCTTCGAAGGTAACCCAACGTGCTATTAGCTTTACCTGCAATATATTCAATGTGTGTCTTCCAAGACAATGTAGAAGTTATGTGGATACCTAGATACTTATAAGAATTTACTACTTCGAAAAGAACATTATTAATATGATACGACCTGATACTAGTGCTGTGTCGGTTAACATGCATGTACTTGCATTTGTTAACGTTTAACGTCATGCCCCAAGTCTCACACCATTCCTGAACCCGATCCATATCAGCCTGCAAATCTAGAACGTCTGAATGTCCCTTAATTGCCCGATAAATTACGCAGTCATCTGCGAAAAGACTCACTGAAGAAGTAATGTTTAGAGGCAAATCATTTATATAGACCAGAAAGAGCAATGGTCCCAACACGGAGCCCTGTGGAACCCCAGAGCCAACCGGGACCCTGGGTGAATCAAAGTTATTAACAGTTACAAATTGGGAACGGTTACTGAGAAAAGCAATCACCCACGCGAGGACGTTATCATCTATATGGAGGCTCCGTAATTTTAGAATGAGTAAATCATGAGGTACTTTGTCAAACGCTTTTGAGAAATCTAAAAAGATACAGTCAATGGGTGTGCCGTTGTCGAGAATAGAATGCATATCATGTATAAAACATATTAGTTGCGTTTCACAGGAAAAGTTTTTACGAAATCCATGCTGCGAATCAGTAAAGAAAGAATTGCCCTCTAAAAATTTTACAAGCTGCGAATAAATTACGTGTTCCATTATTTTGCATGGTATCGAAGTGATTGATACTGGTCTGTAATTTTCCGGACAAAGTTTATCACCTGACTTAAAGAATGGAATAATTCTTCCCACACTCCAATCATCCGGAAGACAGCCCGCTTCCAGAGATTGCTCAAATATTTTTGTTAAGATTATGGCGCTGTAGACTTTAGTGTTGATTAAAAACTTGGAAGTAATGTTGTCAATTCCGGCGGAAGACGAGACTTTAAGATTTTCTATTATTTTTTGTACACCTGCTGTGTCAAAACGAACTGCTTCCATCGGGAGATAACCACTAGCTTGACAAACAGGGTTTGAACCTTTGTTGAGGAGACCTGACACTGCCGCCGCGAAGGTGTCACAGAGAATAACAGCGCAATCATCTTTATGGGTTACCCCGTCCGAAGTTTTAAGTGTTATTTCATGAGTATCTTTTTTATTCACCACCCTCCAAAATTGTCTCGGGTTGTTGACTAACATATTGGGGAGTGTGTTATTAAAGTAGGTTTCCTTTGCTGCTTTTGTGGCCCTCCTATATTCCCCATTAGCAACGTAGTAAGAGTCCCATCTGGCCTGCGAGTTAGAAACTTTAGCGGACCGAAACAGCCTTTTTTTTTTATTAGCCAACCTTTTCAAAGATTGGCTATACCAGGGAGCATGCTTATTGGTGGTGACTAGCCTCAGGGGAACAAACGCTTCAGTCAGGTATGCTACTTTTTCTTTGAACAAAATCCAGTTCGAATTAACGGAACGAGCCTCGAATTCATCAAGATAGCTGTCCAGAAATAAACAAAGTTCTCTATTGATGGCATCAAAATCGGCAGCAGCGTAATCTCTAATGTGCTTAGTATAATTTTCATGGTGAGGAACGAAAACATCCATAGTGAAATGGAGCAAAGAATGATCACTTAATTGAGGCAAACAAAGTGGAGACATGAACAGGTCAGGCACGTTGGTTAACACGAGATCTAAAACGCTCGAAGTTCTAGGTGTAATGAGAGTTGGTTGGGTGACAATTTGCGTAAAGTTGAAATCAGAACAAAAGCTCAAAAAATTATAACTGTCAGTAGAGAACGGACTTAACTGAGGTACATCACTGGACCAATATATATTTGGGTAGTTAAAGTCTCCGGCTAAAAGGACTGGTACATTAGGAAAACGTTCCATAACTATGTTAACCGCATCGTGAACGCTATTGACAAAGCTCGGATCGCAGGACGGTGGACGGTAGCAGATACCCAAGATAATCTTTTTATAACATGTGCAAATTTCAACAAATATGATCTCTAAATTGGTTACAACAGGCACAAAAGACGAAGAAATATGATCCGCTACAGCAACAAGTACACCACCGCCGCATCTATCACCTCTATCACGACGATACACATTGAAACGCTTTGTAGAATCAAACAATTCACTGCTGTTAATTTAAGTAAGCCACGTTTCAGTTAACAATACAACATCAGCGTCACATGAGTCGACCGCCGCATTTAGTTCATCGCGTTTCGATAAGACACTCCTGATGTTCGTGAAAAGAAAAGAAAGCGAATTTTTTAGGCACCGCCCCCCACCACTCGCGTGTCGCTACTGCGGCGAGTTTGCAGCTGATAACGGTGCCCTGGATACTGAGGGTTCGCCTGAAAGCTGCCGATTAACGAATTCCCCAGAGGCGCCGCCAAGTTCGTACACACTGTCGTCAGAAAAATTGTAACTGTAACGTTTATCACCTATGTGCAACTTATTGTACCGAAGCTTGAAAGAAACGTCCCGTTGTTTGGCAAATTCTACAAGCTTCTTTCGCGCCTGCCGTGTTTGAAGGGAATAATCCTCACTTACAGTGATGCCATTCTCTTTGAATTTTCCGCTGAGCGATAGTAATTCCTGCTTTAGCTTAAAAGATGCAAACTTAGCAATAACTGGTCTATTTTGGTTGGGCCTGTACGTTCCTAGCCTTTGTACTCGCTCAAGAGCTTCGCTCGGCACTGATGACTTAAAAACGGTACTGATCTCTTTAACCAGTTTTTCTTCAGTTTGGTTCCATTTCTTCTACGGACAGTCTGTCAAACCGTAAAACAAGAGGTTACTGCGTCTCATTCTATCCTCAAGCTGAGAATGTTCATCGTGTAACCTAGCGTTTTCTCTGCTCAGATGGTCGGTTAGCTGCTTTAGCTGCAAAAGTTCATCCCCGACTTCGGCGTTGTCACACGCTTTTGCTTCGACAGCGGCGAGCCTACGGTCGATGTCGTTAACTTTGCGCTCGATTGCTTCCTGGTTGTTTTTAATTTCATTCACGCTAGATATTAACTTCACTTGGTCCTGTTCCATTTTTTCGGTTCGAGAGTTCACGCTCTGCAGAAGAGCAAACATGTCACTAAATTTTGGCTCATGAGCCCTGTTCGATACGTCAGACTCAGGAACCTTTTTATTGGGCCCTGGGTTTTCTTCAACGTCGCCAGATAGCAAAACAAGCATAGATATAACATCTACACATTCACTTAACAGAGACAACAAGACTCCCGGGCGTGGGAACAGCATCAAGCACACATTGTTGGACTTCTTTGCATATGAAGGAGTATTGTTACTAACCTGTGTGAACAAGCGAGCAAGGTTACGGTGCCGCATTTCTGCGCTGTTCCCACGCCCACTGGAGAGGCCAGGTTCGTGCCATCCGTTTTTATCCTGGGCTTGCGATGACGTAACGACCGATGAAGTGGCCGCCTGGCTCGAGAAGTTGTTGCAGGGGTGTTTCCGGCCAAATCCTGGACTGGCCGAAAACTGGTCGCTATCAGGCAGAAGCACTGTCCGTGGCTCATGCCCAGCAGTCGGTGATAGCCACGAGCAGAAGTGAAGAATTGAAGCAACCTGTGTGAACAAGCGAGCAAGGTTATGGTGCCGCATTTCTGCGCTGTTCCCACGCCCACTGGAGAGGCCAGGTTCGTGCCATCCGTTTTTATCCTGGGCTTTCGATGACGTCACGACCGATGAAGTGGCCGCCTGGCTCGGGAAGATGTTGCAGGGGTGTTTCCGGCCAAATCCTGGACTGGCCGAAAACTGGTCGCTATCAGGCAGAAGCAGTGTCCGTGGCTCATGCCCAGCAGTCGGTGATAGCCACGAGCAGAAGTGAAGAAGTGAAGCAACCTGTGTGAACAAGCGAGCAAGGTTACGGTGCCGCATTTCTGCGCTGTTCCCACGCCCACTCTTCACGTTTGGCTTCGACTTGGCCGGTGATTAATAGAGCGTTGTGGTAACCAATTATCCATGAAGGATAATTGGTTTGAAAACACTCTTCCTAAACTGGTGTCCCACACTTCTGTATTCTGGTGATAGCAACAATGGAACGCTGCAACAAATCAGCGAGCGTTTTTAAAAGCGGCCTACAGGAGGCGCCGTAGCGTTAGGTCAAAGTCTGGGAAAGAGAGTACAGCTGCACCCATTGCTTTTATTATCGCCTCCTACGTTCAAAAGTTACCGAAAAGGTGATAACTACTTTTAATAAACATTTGAACATCCCTTACACTTGCTTTAGGCGTCGTTTTGTAACCTGTTGTCAAGCGCCTGTTGACGAGAGTACACATGTCACGCACGCTTCCACAAGTTCAGTGAACACATTCGACGGGCAAATGTCATTAGGTGTGAAAGTCATTCCCAGCGCCCATGTAGCAGCCACAAAAATGACATAAAAACTAATGTCTTTCGCAGCGAGTGAATATACAGGTGCCGTGTGACAGGAGTATGACCGTCCAAAAAAGGTCAGGACATGATTGATAACAAAGCTAAATTAGATTATAACAGCCGAAAAAATCCCCGATAATGCCTTTAGTGATGCTGTAATTGGGGACGAGCAGATTTGGTTGTACTTGGGCTACGATAACATCGTCGGTTCATTGGGCGGCACAATTGATGTCTTCATGGCACCAAGCAAACAAATTATGATGCTGGTCGCAAAAACGCGCATGCAACGTCAAGTATGTCTGGTTGGATTTAATAATGTGCTCTGGTTTTTCTAAACCTGCACTGACATTGCATATACGCGAGCTTCCAGCATTTCGCCCCCACTGAAACACTGCGGCCGCAGCCAAGACCAAGCCTGCATGTTGTTTCAGGTCAGTATCCAAGCACCATAACCACCGATTTCTTCTGAGCAAACACAAGGGCAGAGGACATGTGACATGCAGGACTGCTCAAATACACTTGATCACCACCAACATGACCACGTGCAAAATGATAGAACACTCCCCCCCCCCTTATATCCTATTGATGATGACGATAAGGCTGACTGGATGTATAAGGTTGCAGCATTGAGATCAGGCAGTGGCTCATGCCACCTAGCCATGATAGTACATAGTAAAGGTAAGTACTAACACTGTCCAGTAAAGGAATAAATTTTATTCGTGCCTTGATTGTAGCAACGAAATCCTCCTGGTTGTTTTTACCCACTTAGTCTATTAATCCGTAACTTTCCCTAAGCCCCAATGTTTTCAAAAAGTGTGCACCCTTGTCTTGGACCATAGAGTGGAGCCCTTTGTGTTATAGAACATTATAAAATGATAAGCTGTTTCTAGCTCCTCTCCACACACACTACATAACGAGTGTATGCTTTTGTATTTGGCTCAGTATGTCTTGATCCGTAATACTCTCATCCTGCTTTCAAACAGCAGAGAACTACCCCAAGAATTATCAAGGATCTGTTCTCTTGCAATTTCCTGTGCTTGAATGTTCGGTAGCTGTCCAGCGAAGATTTCCTGAGATCTCCCATTTTTCACACGCCCCTTTCTGTTTCATTCACCTTCTTCTTATCTGGTATTTTCTTTTGGCTTGGTGTCCTGCTGTTGTGTATGTTGCCTTATGTACTCCCATGATAGGTACACTGTTTTTCCGGAAAATTCGGCTCTAAGTTCTATTAGGCAGAGTAAAATATCCGAAAATTTCATTTTCATCAACAGAGCGTTGATATTGCACACGTTGCCGAAGTCATGAATATCCGCTCTGCAGCCGAAACAACCTTCTTCATAGGATCCACTAGGGCAAAACCTGTTAAGCGTACAGTCTCCCGTGTCGCAGAATTGAGGCAGGCAATGCATTCAAATTTCAAAAATATTGACATCTGAAAACCCGTCTTGCCAACAAAATGAACTCGAAAAAACTACGAAAATAAAGTGCTATCACAGAAATTCACCGATTATGTTGCAGGCCACATAGATAATTATTGCACTGAACAGTACCAATGTTTAATTTCAAGGGCTCGTACTTCATATCCATGACGTTTCAATCGAACCGCAAACCATTTTTCGAGTCTTACAAGGGCCACCAAAGCCCGCTTTGGCTTAGGTAGAGCCACTGAAAATAGTTACGTTGATTCCGTACATAACCGCAATATGATTGCTCACGGCCGCCTACGAAAGACGCAAATAGTGATTAGGCTTAGCCTACCATTCAGCATGTTGTCGTTAAAAGTTTGTGCAAGACAAAATGAAGATTTATTATTAAAAATATTGCACTCAAGCACCGATCCAAAAGCAGCGTACGTGATACAATCATGGGTAGAAAGGCTGCGCGAATAGCGTCATGTTGCGCCAATGTGACCTGCTTCGTGAAGCCGCGTCTAAACGGAAATTCGCACGTGCAACGCCAAAATTAGTCGAGCTTGTGCAAGTCCGCGTAGTGGCAGGACAGCCAAAAGCTCACGTGAGGAAGTTGAAAAGCTTTTAATTTTGTGGACGAGGTAGCAAACGGGATAATGACGATGTTTTTCCTGGCAGGAAACTCAATGCACACTTGACGAGGACGCGTGTTCCATACGGAGAGTGCGCGGCCGGCTAGAAGTTGGAGCTACACTTGCTCGTCAGTGCAATTACTCTGACGCCCAAGCAACCGTCCTTTTTCCTGACTGAGCGAGCCTGCGAAATGTGTGCAATACTGTCGTGGGCATCTTTTCGTGGCTATCTGCGGTGGCCATTTGCCGTGCTCATCTTTTCTAAATGAACTTCAAATCTAACCTTTCTCTTTCATTACCACTGATGTCTATCAATCCCTGTAGATTTTTTTTCCGGTCAATATTACTACATATCTGTATACATCAATGCTGGTAAACTGTTCAACATGTTTTCGTTGCTTGGGAAATTAGAGGCTCAAGCCGAGACGACGCCCGTCTAATTTGGTTTCTAATCCTTTTAGATACAGTGGAACCCGGAATATACGACTTTCAGGGGACCACGCAATACCTTTGTGTATAATTCAGGTGGGCATTACATAATGGTAAAGCTAAGATGATAGTCAGCGAAACTAAGCCTTCCCAAAAAACTGGTACAGACTGCCTGATTAAGCGCACAGAAGGACCTTGTGCTTCTGCATGAAAGTAAATTAAATTATTCTTGCCAGGAGTAGCTAATGGTAGCATTACATACTAGCTAGAGGAGCTGCGAGCGAATCTCTATTCTCAACCTAATAAAAAATTGAATACAACCCGCATCTTTTCACGAATAAACATGATCTGAAAATTGCCTGTGTGTCAAACCAAAACCGTATTGGCAACCGCCTCCCTTCGGAAGAGTCACGCACAGTGTCATTGCTATCATATAATGGCGACGGACCACGAGTTTGCACAGAGTGCCTTCGTTTGTGACTAAGCTGTGCGCGTTAAAATTTGTTGGCTTCTGAACTGCAACTATTAATGTCCCGCTGTTAGTATGAACATCAACGTCAAGTGAAAGTAATCTTGCACGGTGAAAACAGCGGCGTCGCGCCCTTGTGCGCATGCAAGGCTATGACTGCAAATGCGAACAAGGCCAGAGACCAGCTCTATGTTGACTAGGGAACGTTTCTATGCACCAAAGATAAGAAATATAAGCTTCTCAGGCGGCTGATATACTCTGTGCGGATAGAGTTTGACTAGGTAACGACCCCGGATACATACTTGAATGATTGAGGCATATGGAGAAGCGCATGAACTTCCAAAAGAATTTTCAATTTTAAGAAAACATGCTGTCTCACTCTCAACTTTTCTAATTGTCAACCTAGGGGAATTCAAGTTCATATTTTGCAATCGCCACATTTGGCTGACGATTGATTCTAGTAAATCTGCTTTTTTTTCTCAAATGGAATCTGAAACTGTTCGTAAGGTGCGGGGTCGGCGTAAAAGTGTGTCGTATAACAGGGTTTTAAATACATCATTTTTGTAGAGAAAGTTTGGGACTAAATTGATTCGTCATGAAATGTGGGTGGTTGCCAAACCAGGGGACATTTAATCAAAGTTATACTGTACAGCATGAAAAACAAAGGTGCCAAGAGACTCCCTTGTCACAAAAGTAGCGTCCCTTTGACAGTTTTGCCCAGACAAGAATGATTGATCACGGCCTCCAATACTGGAAGCTTGTGTTTCTTCTAATCCTGGAAACCACACAACTATGGTAGCCACTAAAACCCTAAGTCTACCACACCAACGCAAACTTCAACACGGCAGCTTACAAAACTGAGAGGCTTGGCTCAAACTTAGTAATTTAGTACAAAAAATTATGCTTTCGGGCATAGGTTCGTCCAAAACATCTTTAAAGAAAATGCATTTGTGCTCCGATAACCTGGACAGTGGATTTTTAAAGCCCAAAATATCCAGCAATTTCAAATTTTTGGAGTCTAAAGAATCTGTCGGCTACTGTACAAAAACTGAGCTATAATTGCAGTGATGGTCTACTTGTTTTACCATATAGAAAAGTTTTGTTTAGCGCCCGCAACGACCCAGTGTAGACAACGTACAAGAGGGAGAAAAAATGCGCATGCTTTGAACCTAAGAGAGATGCTTGCATTGGCACATGTAGTGAATGCGTACGTCTGATCTTGGCGCTTACATTGCACCCCCTACTGTCCTTGTGTGCCTTACAGGCAGCTGTCTCACGATATCTTGATCTGCCGAGACAAAAACAGACAAGAAGACTGCAACAGACAATGGTACGTTGGTCAAGGCAGCAAATGAAGTCCTTGGCGTTGCCCTTGATTTAGAGCCTAAATAAGTAACCTGATGTGAATTGGTGAGCATGTGCATTGGATTGGGATTGCTGCTAAGCTGCTGCTCCACTTACGACGACATTATATGTGTTACAAACTAGAAACCAGATGTTGACACGACTCACCGTGGCGAATTCGTGGATTTTGTGGGGTCTCGAAGTGAAGAGCGCCACGCTCCTGCAGTGAACGGACACAGTAGACACGGTCGGACTGAACCGAAACAACAGATGTATTTAAACGCTTTTTGATCCACGATATTGTCAGCCGAACTAATACACGTCCATTGTGATCAACACGGTAAATCAACCTTACACAATATTACCATACAATCAATAGCATAGCACAGACAAAATAGTGGGAAGGTGGTGCCACCAATGCTCGACTCACCACAAGGGCTAACGGCAGACGACCCGTGGTGCCGTCCACCACGGACCCTCCGCAAGAGATAACCGTACGCGCCAACCACCACGCACCAGAAAGGGCCACTTACCTCTCATAGGCTGCCACCCAGGCTTGCGCCAGGCATCACTGCCGGCACCACTGGACTAACAATGTTGATGATGGTGGTAATAAACGCTCGCGAGCACACCAACACCTACCCTTCGATAGTTGTGAACCCTGAATGCGGCCTATGCGCAAAACTAGTGCGCCACGATGCGCAAACTACTTTACAGAAGGTGTTAGCCCCCACCCCCTCTTCGCAATGTTTACGGGGCATCGAGTCTCTGATCCTTTTGAACTATGTGTGCCTCTTCTTCAGATGTCGGAATAATCGCCTGCAAAAGCATGCCAAGTGTTTAGGAGTAAAAGTGCAGTTTTATCAATGGAATACACTATACATACAATTTAGAAAGCACTACAACAACAAATCAACAATATGTGCCATTTGTACTGCCCAGCAATGGAGGCCTGCTGGAAAATCTGTGAAGGGCATTTATGCGCACACCCTCCAAATGTGCAATTGTAGAGTCTATGCAATCGTAGAGTCTGTGGACGCCCGTGTATGTTCTACTAAGCTCAGCTTGGTTTTTTTCGCACACTGATGAGTGATAACCTATACGGCACCCTCATCATTGTTAAAGCAGCTTTGATGACATTCGTAATCTCTGTGTATCTTATGCTGCTTGTTCATTTAGCCCCAACAGCCGAAACCGCTGCTCGTCATCAGAAACGATCGGCTTGCCTCATGCGTTGACTGAAGAAGCATGCACCACGTTGTCAGTGACTGTCTTTTTGCTAGAAAAAAAAGGGGGAGTTTCACAAGTTTGTGATAGGCCTGTGATAGTTCCGGCAATATCGTCACTTGCAAATCGGGAACTTGGACCAGACAGCCATCAATTTCAAAATTCTGATGAGTGGGATGGTGCATGAAGGGAAAGTACACAGCGGGCGTGGTAAAGCTACGTACACAGAAAATGCATTCACATGTAGTGGTATTCTAGTTTCTTTTAATGCTACTCAACAGCCGTTCCCTCTGTGGTGGTTCATTTAAATTTTTGAACTAAGAGACATGCTACTTGCTCTAACGTGTGTTTGCTCATTGTGTTCATCTTTTGTTTCTTACTGTAACTCAACTGCTGTTCTCTATTTTTTAAAACAGACAAATGTCTTCCTCGACAAAGCTAATATATGACGGTATATATTAGGGTATGGAAGCCACACACAACTAGATTTCTGCACTGAAACGCCGAGTGAACAACGTCCCTTACAAAACTTTGCGATAGGATTTACTGCCTTGGAAAATTGTACGATCACTGCAGTCTTGTGGGATGTGGACATGCTGCTCCAAGAATTTTGTTTAAATGGTATAACAAGAAAAATTACAAGAGATAATACATCCATTACAGCAGGTTTTGCTTTTTCGCTCATCCTCTCCACCCTTTTCGGTGGTGCAATGAATAGGAGTAGCTTATTGTCATGACTATGCCCACATCGGCAACGTAACGCGAGATCACTGATTTGGTCATAGGCGCTTAGCCATAGACTGAGCAAGGCTTCCCGCATGTGTCGCTCCCAGATTCGCTCGCAGGATTTCAAGCTGGACGGTTGTGCCCTCGCGATCTCCGACTTCAGCGTAGCTCCCGCCGACTGGTTCGCCCTCCGCGGTCTCCTGAAGCCGTGCAGCTCTCGCATTGTGGCACCCCACCCTTGGACTGCTTCGACCGGATCCCCACTTTCCTATCTCCTTCTTTTTCTCTCTCGTTGGCTGGCTTCTTCTCCGTCTATTTTCCTTCTATTCTTTTTATCCCTCCTTCTTTTTCCCTATATCTCTTATTCCCCATATCCCATTCCTCTGCTGACCTGTTGAGGTGTCCTCGTAAGGAGAGACAGTTACGGGTCGGCACCTTTCTTTTCTTTTCTTTTGTTATAACCACTTATATATATGTGTCGCTCGTGTCAGCTTCTTGTAGGCGATGCAGTGAGAAGTGCAGTTAGGCATTGTCGAGGTTAATGTGGTAAACAACTACGTGACATGGGATACACAAAGTTTACACAATATTACCATTCGCGTCAAGTCGAGGTGTCACCGCCAACTCTCGACTCACCACGAGGGCCAGCGGCAGACGACCCGCGGTGCCGTCAACCACAGATGCGCCGCAAGAGACAACCGTTTGCGCAAACATCTACGCACCAAAAAGAACCGCGCACCTCTGATATGCCGCCACCCAGGCTTACCGCCAGGCATAACTGCCGGCACTACCGCACTAGCCATAATGGTGATGGTGGTAATAAACGCTCGCGAGCACAATGCCACCTACCGCTCCGTAGTTGTGAATCCTCAATGTGGCCTATGTGCGAACCACGTGCGTCACGAGGCGCAAAAGACTTTACAGTGGAGTGTTCAAGTCGCTCAGTGCTATCAGTTTTGCAATGGTGATAACCCTGTGTCTGAACCCATTGAGTTCAGCTGCACTCTGGGTTTACATTAGGGCGCATTGTAATCATGGTTTATCTGTGTCCTCTTTGATCCTCTTCAGGAAGACATTGAAGGAGAGGCTATACTTGCACCCATGTTACATCGTTTCATACCAGGTATGTTCTTATACAATACTATTTCGCATATTCTGGCATCACTTATAAGGACACCTGCTGCTTGTTTCTGCACTGGTAACGCCTTAGGTCGGCATGCAGCGTGAGTCATTTGTAGGTGGAATGTTGAAGGTCGTTGATGTCACTTTGGACTAGTGCGTGGCCATGCTACTTTTTCACGCCTAAAGCGATTCCTTTGAAGATTCAAAACCGAAGTATAGCAGCTATTTTTGCGCTAAAAAGTTGCTTAACGTTTAAGCTCTTGCAGATTTGTGTAATGCGATGCATTAGATGTTTGTTCTGCATAGCTGATTATGATCATTCATAATGAAGGACTTGCTAGGTTACTTGAGAGGATAATGAAAAATACTTAGTCATTTTCTGACAGTGCGCTGCAGCACTTCATCAGCTTGCCACTAGTTATGTAAAAAATTTCACGGTGGATGCTATCTGCTGAAAAAGAAGCGGATTTCGACTGCCTATTTTACTAATTTCAGTGCAATTCCTCAATGAAATTGGCAGGACCCGCTAAAAGGCTTGTTGTTGCAAAATTTTATACGAGGTCTGTTAGAAATGTATGCGACATTATTCTTAAAGACGATAGTCTTTCTTGGGGACCTTCCACGCAAAAATTTTGGTCTGTCTGTCTGTCTGTCTGTCTGTGCTATTCTCTGTCCACTCTTAACGGCTCCCGGTACTTGAAACGGCCGACCCTATCCGCAGCGGCCATCAATGTTGCACAAGATGCAGCGTTCACACTTGTACAATTGTCAATTAAAAAGCACTCATGGCGCATGTCTGGGGCATCATAACAACACGTACATATTGTGAATGTGCGTCTTTTACTAGAAAATGCATACATAAGTAACTTTAAGGACGATAGCGCTTGTCACACTGCGCATACCATGCAATCCTTGCACGAAAAGGCGAATGTTTCCAACGCTTTGCTAAGGTTGTGGCACCTACCCGTCGCCTAGCGTTCTACACCTTATCACCTCTGAGACGGGCGCGCACACCCGTCTCAGAGCCATGTGCTTTCTTTTTACAAAAAACTGCCAGATGGCGCTCATACCTCACGTGTGACGTGACTTGATGCATTCGTTCGCATCCACTTCACGCTCGAGGCACTGTAACGCAGCGCCTGCAGAATACCTTTCACCGATTTTCTTGCGCAAAACATCAAATAAATGTTTTGTTCACTCTCTCCACACACAAGACCACCATCTTTCGACGACATTTGCAGATAACATGCAGATACGGGGCCAATTTTTATTTTTGCAAGCACCTGATGGATTCGAAACAGGCACGCTTTCGTCAGCTGAACTTCGTGCGCATGCGTGCGTTTTTCCCCGCCTGCCAATAGCTTCAATTGCTAGGACGCATAACTTGAGAGAGGTAGTGCGCAATGCTCTCATTGGTTTTTCATTGCAAGGAAAATGACGGAGCGACTGGAGCAGCATTATAGCATCAAATCTTGCCAGAAACTGGGTGACAGCCAATCTAAAATCTAAAACAAATTTTAAGATCAAGACTGCTTTCGGTGACGAGGTTATGATCTGAACACAGATTGAAGTGTGGTACAACCAGTTTAAAGACTGCCACGCATCGGGGAAAAGCTACTCAGGCTCAGGTTGGCCATCAACATGCCGAAATGACCAGGTCAATGCCGAAGTGAATTCTGCGGAGAAGCAGGACTGTCGTGTGACCATCCAATTGATTGATTTATATGTGGGGTTTAACGTCCCAAAACCACTATATGATTATGAGAGACGCCGTAGTGGAGGGGTCCGGAAATTTAGACCACCTGGGGTTCTTTAACGTGCACCCAAATCTGAGCACACGGGCCTACAACATTTCCGCCTCCATCGGAAATGCAGCTGCCGCAGCCGGGATTCGAACCCGCGCCCTGCGGGTCAGTAGCCGAGTACCTTAGCCACTAGACCACCGCGGCGGGGCGTGTGACCATCCAAGAAATATCAGAAGAGGTGGGCTTCAGCAATTTCCCTGCACTTTCCATTATGACCGAACATATGGCCATGAAGAGAGTTCCTGCGAAATTGGTGCCGAAACTGCTCACGGTTGAGCAAAAGCAACTTCGTGATGAAGTCTCACAGGACATGCTGGATTTCACAAGCAGTGACCCGAGCTTCATGAACACCCTAATCACTAGGGACGAGTCTTGGGTGTACGCGTACGACCCGGAAACCAAATCCCAGTGATCACTATGAAAGCATTTCACATCAACAAGACCAAAGAAGGCCCGCCAACTGCGCAGCAACGTCAAAGTGAGGCTGAGTGCTTTCTTTGAGACCACAAGTACGCACCACAGGGTCAATTACACAAGAGTACTGCAGGGATGTCTTTCATCGCCTACGTGATGCTGTGCAGCGCAACAGACCAGAGTTACGGTAAACAGGTTGTTGGGCCATCCAACAAGATAATTGTCCTGCACAATCCTCACACTTAGTTCAGACTTTTTCGGCGATAAAGGCAGACTCCTGTATTTCAATGGGCTCCTTATTCTCCTGATATCGCCCCCTGCGACTTGGTCGTTGTACAAACTGAAGAGCATTTAAAGGGGAGTGATTTCAGACAAGAGACGACATTACAGCTGCAATCACAGCTGAGCTAAACTCCATTCTGAAAGAGGCCTTCTCACAATGCTTCCAACAATAGCAGCACTACTGGGAGAAGTGTGTTAATTTCCAAGGGGACTACTTTGAGTTGGATCAGGTTTTCAATGCTCCATTTATGCCAGGTATTTTACTTCCACCAAACTTTTCCTAAAGACATTGTATGTGGTCCCTAATTTCGTAACGCTAAAACCTATTTGATTCATGTTATTTAATATGGCCTAGTCCTAAAGGATGCTCTTTTACTGGACAATGCAAATTAAAAAATTGCACAGTAATGCCTTAGCCATTTTTGCACGCATACATCGTGGAGGCGTAAATATTTTTTGCAATTAAAACGACACTGGCAAGTCAAATTAAAAAACTTGTTGAATAACTTTTAAAATATTGACTTTAGGCCGTTTGTTTTCTAAGAAAAAG
Organism: Rhipicephalus microplus; assembly: GCF_043290135.1. Lineage (NCBI taxonomy): Eukaryota > Metazoa > Arthropoda > Arachnida > Ixodida > Ixodidae > Rhipicephalus > Rhipicephalus microplus. The sequence goes on along the minus strand of NC_134710.1, from coordinate 305,158,525 downwards.
TTGTATAGTGTGCCAATTTTTATACCCCTTCATTACGGCATTCATGGCATACACAGTAGAAGTCAGGAAAATAGCGCATATTTTGAAATATCTATAATTAATACATTAGGGGGAAATTGTAACCGATTGTGCTTGGCATAGCCTTTGTTGCACAAGGTGAGTACTACACATGACAAGGATGCGATGAATTTTGAATCAAGGCACATCAAAGCAGATTATGGTCAGGAAAGTCGGCAAGTATTCTAAAACACACAAGTAGACCACTTATTCGTCAGGTGTGATGTGGTGCATATATGTTTCAATCTATGAACAGACGCAAAGTATTATTTCAAGTGTCAGCAAGAGGTCACACAGTGGCTGCCCCTCAGTTTTACGCTTCAGAAGGAAGAAAATGGACGCCGTGGCTACTTCCCACACACTACCCATATAAATTATGCCTAACCAATTCCAACTTATCCAAATGTCAATATTTCTGCAATTCTTCTACTTCCCAGTTTTACGGTAATTGCACAGAGAAAAAAAGACTTGAGATTGCGTTTTTTTTTTGCAAGCAGATTGTATTTACATAATCAGATGTAAAACAGCTGCGCCATTTGCAATATCGTCGCCCAAACTTGTCTACCTTTTTCATCCTTTGCCAAACCACCTCGGTTACGCCTAACTGTCATATCAGCACCTGACTGGAGTAGAGCACCCGAACTTCGTCACTAGGTGCCCCGTGCCTGAAATTGCGGCTCAAACATATCATCTCCAGTTTCATTATAACATTTATAGTTGCGGTATATTCAAGGCTGTTATCACTCGAGCAAATGCTACGAACTTTGATTGTGAGGCCCCGATAACTGAAGTGTGTGCTATCGCTGCAATCAACAGAGAAATTAGGCCATAAACCCCTCACGTGCAGTGCTCTTAATGCCAAGAGACTGTGCTATAAGAGGATATCTTCAGCAATTCGCATGATTACGTGATATGCAATTCAAAACAGATAGCTTCCAGCCATACAACATGAAAATTTGTTGATAGCACATTATAGTTTTCGTCTTGCGCTGAAAATGTTTTATATACAGTCGAACACAGATATATCGAACTCGAAGGCGATCGCGATTTATTTTGATATATAAGAAATAATATATTGACACGTGCGGTTCTTTTGGTTTTACGAAGGAAGCCGCTATCACTTTCTGTTAAGCGCAACGCAGGCCGCGTTTATCTTGTATGTCACTCTGGAACGTGTTATGACGCGTGTATAAAAGACTGACACGTGCGGTTCTTTTGGTTTTACGAAGGAAGCCGCTATCACTTTCTGTTAAGCGCAACGCAGGCCGCGTTTATCTTGTATGCCACTCTGGAACGCGTTGCGACGCGTGTATAAATAGCAGCGCAGTGCGCCACTGGGGAGTCTTTTTTTTTCGTCGGCCGACGACTGTTCACGCCGCTGTTGCTGTGAGTTGTGTTTGGCCCTGTTTTGCTGGGCACAAGTTCGCCCAATAAACAGTTCGCCTGACACCGCCCTGACTCCTGCGTGCTTCCTCTCAAGTGCTGCGTGTATCACAACCTCGTGACAATATAAAAAATACAGGCCTTGAGCGATTACCTGTATTAGATAAACACCTAAAATAGGTGCCTTCAAAGATGACAACTAATTCCGCATATGCGCCGCAACGGAATGATTTATTTGCGTGAAAGAAATTGCTTATCTTGGCCTGCTGCCTTGTTTTTGAAATGTTGAAGACACTAGTCTCTATCGTATTAAGGCTGTCCAAGTGCAACTGCTAGGTTCCCTTCATGTGGCCGATACAACGGTGAGTGACACCGAATGCTGTCGCCACTTCAGTGGCGGCGTACACGCATGTATCCAGAACCTCGTCCGGACGATCCTCTTCGTCACATGAGCTGTCGGCCAAGCCATCCTGTGTCTCTGCGACCACGGCTACTATGTCCTCTTGAGCGAGGCTCGCAGTGACCTGGACACTGCATTCCGCTTCCATGAAATCCTCCGCAGACACCTCGTGTGGAACTGCTGCCAAGAAACGAGATAACGACTGGCGAAATGCGTCCTTTATGCACTCGACGTCATCGTCTTCACCGGTTTCAGCAAGTTCCGCCGTCTCCAAGCCTGCCTTGCGGAAGCAGCTGACCACTGTGTCCGTCTTCACGTCTTGCTAGGCGTTGAATTTCTCCGTGTACGAAAACTTCGCGCAGATTTCCGGTCATTTCTTTGTCATCCAGTACTGGAAGTCCTGGCTGCTTAAAGCTTCGCTTTCGCCAGAAATGGTTTTGCCAACGGCGTTGTAGCGCTGCTTAACTCTGAAAGGAGACCCCGTGTTGTCGGCGAAGTTGTTTCACCTTGTGCAGCGGCAAATCATTTGGCCTTGGCGATGAGGATCAGCGCCATCCACCGGAATGTTCTTCGCACACAGTTCTAAAAACTAGGTATAGAGAGCCTTTTCTACATTCCCGTGGCCAGGAGCATGCACATGACAGGCTCCCAACCTTCACTGCTCCACCGCCTTTGCCTTGATATCTGCTTTGTTCTTCAACAAGGTACTCAGAATGCTCCATGGTATCCCAAAAATGTCCACGACGGTCAAATATTTCTCGTCCACCTAAACTAGCTGAATCACCTTCAACATCGTCCCAAAGTCACGGGTCTTGCACTTTTTGATGCTGGCCATAGCTACACGAGAAGTCGACATCTCATGGAGTCTGCAGCGGCTTTGCACACCACACCCACAAATGAGAAATGCTGCACATGCGGTTGTACATAGGCAAAGCGACAAAGGAATCAACAAAGCGCTCGCGAGGCGATGGCCACCTGCAAGGGCAACAGCAAAAGACGCGAACTTTGGTTGGCTGATCAAACTCGAAAAACAACAACAAAAAATAAAAGGAAGGGCAAAAGAAGGAGGACGTCCGAGGTATTCGTTCCTGCTCTCCAAGCCGACGAGACGCGGTAAAGCCTGTATGAGGGAGAAACGAAAAAATGAGGGGAAAAAATTCCGTTCCGCAGGGTAAAGACTGTGATGTCCACTCCCTTTTGCCCCTATCTTTTTTTCAAGCGGTTCGGTTTTTTCGCGCAAGCGTGGGGCAGCGCGGTAGTCGCCAGGCGCTGCGAGAGCCGAAGTAGCCGAAGCGCACCTTCCGAATCGCGCGGAGAGCTGCACTGCCATGGTGATCGCGGGGTGCGGTGAGTTCCGAAGCGCGCCTTTCAGATCATGCGGCCTTCGATATATCTGAAGGCGGGTAGAAATACCTTTTGATATAAACGTGTGAGTTTCTATACTTTTGCAATGGAATTTCAAGGGGATAATGTAAGAGATCGATGTACCTGAAAATTCTATATATGTGCGTTTGATATATCCATGTTCCACTGTAAATACATAACTTAGCGACAGCTATCAAAAAATATTAAGATGGTGGTATTGGTGCTTAAAAAAAGTGACAGTGGTGGCATCATGTTTCAGAAACAGCTTAGTACATAAAAGCAGGTGTACAAGACTGCTCATCAAGTGCACGCACACATTCTTTTTCATTTCGGCAGTATGCTCTGTTGTACGGCTTTTATCGACTCGACTGTTGATTGTGCATAGCTAAAAAAGTCAGCTACACTACATGGGGTCAGCAACGAATACGATAGCAACAAATTGTATTTTTATACGGAGTGAGGCTGACAGTGAACGCTTTTAGACCTGATGTGGGGTAACTCTGCGAAGCACTGGTGTAAAAGAATACAGCCACAACAGGAATATCTAACATTTTTTTCATAGTCTCTCCGTGTGTAGAGCACATCACGTTACAGATAATTAGAGCGGCCCGCTGATAGCTGCCGAACTAACGCACGTGCCACTGATCACGACCACGCCCTAGAAGCAATGTTTACAGTTGCTACTTTAGCAATGTCCCTCCCCCTTGAAACGTCTTTCCATGTTTGTTCAAGACCGGCGTGGCATATCCTCTCTGCTTCGACAGCAGGCCTCTTGAGTGGGCTTATGTTTTTGTATGCGCCCTCGTAGCAATTGAAATGGGCCACCTTGTTTGATCGTAGTTATTTCTTTATTCACTGTTAATTTTGCACTGAGCATTCTCATTTCGGTGGGTTTTAGGTTTACATGGACAGATTCCTTGTAAGGCTTTTATTATGCCTTTTAGCCGGTTCCCTTAGCAAAGTGTACTTCCTTGACTTCTGCGGAAATAAATTTCAATTCTATTCAAGATCTGCTCCAGTCGCGTTCGTCGCCCCCGTTTGCGCGCTTTTACCTCCGGGTAAAGTATGTTCCCAGTTTTAACTTTTTCTGGCACAAGACCATAATCGCCAAAACCCGTCGATTATGTCCACAGATCTGCTTTGGCAATAATTAAGCTATTGCACAATTCGACTTGATGTTTAAAAATGTGTCATTGTACGAAAATTACTTCACAAGTGCTGTGGTATGGGGCTACGTATGATCTGAACGTTCCGACTTCTCCGAACTTCCTCGAAAAGGCTTTTATAGTGACTCCAACCCTGAAAATGGCGGCACGTTATTGTAAATGATCATAAAAACTCATGTTGTTCAACATACAGCTTTCTAGACTCGTGTCCAGCATGCCCAAAACTGGTGTGATCAGGGGATGTGCATGGCGTCACAAGACAGACAGGAAAGCCCAAACGAATTGTGAGAGAGATTGTGTAAGCGCGTATATGCAAAAACAGTTGTTAACAGCAACTTGTATACTGAAACCACACTGAAGAGATACGCGTCTAAACAGCTCGCGCCTAGTCATCCAGCCACGTTGTTTAGACTTTCAATCAGTACACGACAAACCACGAGGGCGTCTGCTAACTGGTACATGTGGTTTGTTGTAACCATAGTAAAATATTATTAAAAAAACAAGCACAGGAAAGGTATAGTATAGAGGCCTGCATGAGGAAAGACTTCCCGTATATTCTAAGAGGTGCATTGTGATTGCAAACAATAGGTGAGAGGAGGTATGAAATCTTAAAAGAAACATCTATTTTCTCTTTTTGCTCAAGTTTTTGAACAGGAATGACAAATATTTTTTTGGCATTCTTACCGGCACTCAGTGCTACAAAAGGCTTAAAAGGAAAAAAAACGTTACAGGGCCTCTAAACCACTGTGGTATTATCACTTAAGACCCACCACGGTGGTCTGGTGTCTAAGGTACTCGGCTGCTGACCCGCAGGTCGCGGGATCAAATCCCGGCTGTGGCGGCTGCATTTTCGATGGAGGCGAAAATGTTGTAGGCCCGTGTACTCGGATTTGGGTGCACGTTAAAGAACCCCAGGTGGTCAAAATTTCCGGAGCTCTCCACTACGGCGTCTCTCATAATCAAATGGTGGTTTTGGGACGTTAAACCCTACAAATCAATCACTATCACTTAAGTTTCGAGGCAGCACAGGAGTAGTGTTAAATGAAGGCTTGTGATATGTTGCTTGTATTCATCTAGTAAACAAAGAGTAGTCTTGCAAACAAAAAGAACGGGAGCTGAAGAGGGTCTGTGTTGAACGTGCCTACATCCTTTAAGATGAATCCTTACAAACGAGCTCCACTTTTTAATCCATGCTACTGATGTTTGTACTCGACTACAAACATCAGTAGCATGCTCAACTCGACCAGATCTGGTCAAATTAAGCATTCTAATTGTTATTTATCATTTCAATGAGCACCATGCCAACATGCAGTCTCCTCTGTAGACTTGTGCTGGTGGTGGTGCACCACCTTTTAACAGAATGCCCACTCAACCCAATTGTAGTGGGCATTCCGCTGAAACTGATGCTTACGAGGTTCTTGTATCGACAACTTTATACCCATTCACTTTCAAATGAATTGAGGACACAGCTTTCGAGGTAAGCACTTGGGATGAATTACATCTGCGGCGTAGATTTTTGATGTGCTGCTAGGTGTCGCTTGGGTTGACATTGCGATTATCTGTCCTGTAAATATTGCACATTAGGCTATAGATGAAGGTTCGCAGTCCACTACAACGATGTAGCCGTTATGGTGCTTGACTGCCGACCCGAAGATCGCCGGTTCAATCCTGGCCGGTGCGGTCGCATTTCGATGAAAGCGAAGTGCTAGAGGCTTCTGAGCAGTGCGATGTCCGTGTACATAAAAGAACCAGATGACCCGAATTTCGGAAGCCCTCAACTTTGACATGCCTTATTTTAATAATGTCAGATCGGTACATAAAATGTTAATAAAAGCTTCGAAAATGTTGCGCCGTATGTTGTGTGCTGATTCTTTTACTTTTCCTTGTTGCAGGCCCATTCCGACACACGATCAAAGAAGGGTTCTACGCCAAGGGCTAGATACCACGTTTAAGAAAAAAGTGAAAAGAAATGATTTGAGGACCAAGATGTTTTCCTGGAAACATGTGGGTGTGCTGGGCAAAAACAGCAACAGGAAGCCAAACTTGCACCATCTACGGCAAGAAGCAGCATGACTGTTCAAGGAGTTATGTCTTTTTTTTCTCATTTTCTTGTGAGAGTAAACAGAACTTGTGTTTGCATTATGTGTTGTCGTGATATCATTTATAAATTCACTTCATTAACTTGTCATTTGTGTTTAAATAAATATAAAGATTGCAACTCATGATTACTGCATTAAATGAAGAGGGCAGACGGGTAAGTCTTGAAAATTACTCTGCGAAAAACATAAGTAATGTACAAAAAACTCGGAAGAGAACAGCGCTTCGAGATAGGTAATAGTGCACATGAGTTGGTGAAGGAATATTCTACTTGGTACATGTAGTAACCGCGAAGCTGATCCACGAGACTGAAGTATAAAGATTATGAATGGGGTGGAGCACATTCGGCAAGCACTCAAATCACGACTGGTAGATTGCCGCTATACCTCAAGAGATACGTGTATTACAGCTCCATCTTGCCAGTACTTACTTACGGATCAGAAACCTGGAGGCTTACAAACAGGGTTCAGCTGAAGTTGAGGACAAAGCAGTGAGCGATGGAAAGAAAAATGATAGGTGTAACCGAAGTGGATCAGGTATAACCGCAGTGGATCAGGAAAAAAACCAGGGTTAAGGATATCATACTTGGAATCAAGAAGAAAAATGGACAAGGGCTGGGCAAAAAACGCATAGGCAGGATAACCGCCGGTGTTTAAAGGTAACTGACTGGATTCCCAGAAAAGGCAAGCGTGTTAGGGGTACCCAAACTCGAGTGAGGAAGGACCGAGTTGACTGGCGGAATATGAAAGAGGAATTTGTACTCTAAAGAGACGAGGTCAGGCTGATGATGATTATGATGAAATATGAAGGTTGTACACACTTTTCAATTCACGGTGCGCAGAATTGGAACCTGTCTGCTTATAAAATGCAGGCCAAGTAGGCAGCAAAAAGTGCATGCCTTGAGGTTTGTGCTGTGGCAGTTTGCAGCAAATTTATTTTTACTTGCGTGTTGCAATTCTGCAGCAGTATGTGCACTTTCTGCTATTTTGCATTTGTATGCTTCTTTGTAGTTATATAAGGGCGTCTTCTTTTTTTTCTTCTGGTTAGTTAATAAAGGATTGCCCCGCCGCGGTGGTCTAGTGGCTAAGGTACTCGGCTGCTGACCCGCAGGTCATGGGATCGAATCCCGGCTTCGGCGGCTGCATTTCCCATCGACGCGAAAATGTTTTATGCTCATGTGCTCAGATTTCAGTGCACGTTAAAGAGCCCCAGGTGGTCGAAATTTCCGGAGCCCTCCGCTACGGCGTCTCTCATAATCATATGGTGGTTTTTGGGACATTAAACCCCACATTTCAATCAATCAATTAATAAAGGATCTCTTATTCTACACATGCTGTGTTTCCTCTGCAACTTGATTTCATATATTTGTGTGTGTGTGTTTGGCTAAAGATGCATCAATTTACAAGCATTCTGCATTGGGTATTGTGTGAAAGGGAAAGATATGTTGTCATTTGGTTGAAAATGAGAAGATAAGAAGCGAGTGTAGGCTACAAAGATGTGAAGTTGAATATGCTACAACGCATTCGAATAATGTTTCATAACTAGCGTTTCTCTACAAACTGATGAAGCGATGGCTTTGTTTTCAGCTCGGTCAGAAGTCAACAAACGCCATCGCCCTTACACTTCTTCAGGCAGCAGTGTGGCTCTGTTAGAATGTCACTTTACTTTTGTGCCAGCAGGGCAAGCCCTTTAACAACGCTGCACGTTAATGAACCCAAGGTGGTCGAAATTACCAGAGCCCTCCACTACGGGGTCTCTCATAATCTTTTGGTGGTTTGGGACTTTAAACCCCAAATATCAATCATTTAACAATGCAAACTCTTCGAAACCTGCTGCGAGTGTACGGTTGCTCACTCACTTTGCGTCGTTATGTTTTGCACCACAAATTGAAAGTGTCGAAAACGTAACATCATGGGGCTGGCTGCCGGCAATATATCATGTTTTGGAATGCGAGTTCAAAATTTTTTCAGTTATGCGAGTAGTTTAAGATGTAATACATGATCAGCTTTATAGATGGCCACAGCAGGACAAAAACCCTTCCCGATGACGTCTGATTTACACAAGCTTGCGTAAAGCAGTTCTATTTCAATCTGTAAACTTTTGTCAAGATACTCGCAGAACAACATCTTTGTTGGTCCCATACCCTAGCTGGCTAGTAACGGGGCCAGTCGTATGACGTGCGCACACAATAAAAGCAGATAAAGGTGATGTCGAAAAATGATAAGATTATATACTCAACAGAACAAAAAAATGGCAGATTGATTCAAGGGGCAATGAAAGCGACAACCTGGGCAGAATTTCCTGCTTTGATCCTAGAATTGCAAGGTGGATAGATGTCCTTGTCTAAATTGAGCAATTTTGCTTATATGGGGACCCAATGCTAGGGATGTCTGCTGCACTAGCGTGTAAAAGGTAGCTCATGGACGTAATTGTTACTGACATTACACCACGGACTCCACTTTCATCGCAAATCAATTTTCGCAGGAGTGTAATATTGCAAGTATAAGTAGCAGTCAACAGCGTATTCGACAGTGATATTCCGAACTAAACGCCAAAGAATTCTCATTCAGAGACATGAAAATTTTCTATTTTGGGCATTTTCCCCTGCCAACATCGACGAAATTCGCAGCAAGATTCCCTGCACAACAGTACATTTCCCGCCCCCATCCCCGCACACACATACTAAAATTACACGTGTTTCACGTACACGACTTTTGAAATCATGACTAGCGCCTTCTCTGCCGCACAACAATAGCATGACTTCATAATTCATATACTGTATTCATATACTGTAAGTCTAAAGTGCCAACCACTGGCACGCGTATGCTCGCGTCTATATATTGTTATGCCTGCGAGTCCACAGCGAACGTCCGTGCCTCTGAAAAAAGGCAATCTGTGTCAAGGCCAGCCCGCCTGACGCGAACAACTCAACGGCGTAAACACGCGCGGCGCCTTTCTGGCGCGCACGTGCAGTGAGCCAGCGCAGCCGCGAGCCCGTCGAGTAAACAACCGGCGTCTTGCTGTCTGGCGGCTGACGCAATGCGCGGCGACGTCACTCGTCCTTGGGTGCAGCCACCTGCAGCGCAGCCTCTCCAGATTCGATGAGAAAGAAGGACGCGGCCCAGCGGCGACCTCATTGGAGGATTCTGACCACGCGACCAGTGGCACTTCGGGTTGGACATTTGGGTTGGACCCGGGGCATATAAAAGAAGCCCTGCGGCGCGTCGAGAGCAGACCCCTTTGACAGCAGACGCATTTGAGAGTAGAACTATGTGTTAGAGAGAAGAGCTCGGCTCTTCGCGTCTCTGTCGGCCCCAGTGCCGAATTTGTAACGCCTCTGTATATATGCTGTACAAAAACCTGGTTTAACTCACCGTCGTCTCGTCCGCTCGTGTATCATCTCTGCGCAGAAGCAGTCGCGAGCTGAGAAACCTACGCTACCAAACGGCTGGTGACCTTCCCGGTGTAATTCGAAGCAGTGGCGCCTTCGGGACCGTGTTGGCGTCGCCGTCTTTCGAAACAGTGGTTGCAGCGGTGAGATTTCGAGGCGCCCTTCGTAACGTCATCGGAGGCGCACTTCGCAACAGTGGTTGGCAGCTGCGGGATCGGCCGGCGTCAGCGACATCGATGCGGTGAGTGCGTGATGTTTTCCCCTCAGTTCACCAGACTACTCTAGCTCAGGTTGTAGTAGTTTAGAGAAGGGCTGTGTGAAGCATTGAAGTGAGCTTTGATCGCTTCAAGCAAAGTCGAAGTGCTTTGAAACCAAAGTTAATGCAGAGGGGGTAAACACGGGAGTGTGAAAAATTGCTTGCGCGTCTTGCTAGTTGACTTATAGTGGGTATGGCAAGTTCATTGTTAACAGGGGCAAACAGCAAGAGGCTAGTGTGAACGATGGAGAACCTTAAAGTGAAGGAGCTCATCGAAATTTGTGAAGAACTCGGCATCACTTTGGGCCGTGCGAAACGAAAGCAAGCGATCCTTGAGATCATGAAGGATGAGGGAGTGTCGACTGAGGAAGTCGATGAGGCCTGGGTGGATATCAAAGCACGCCGCGAGGAGGCTGAAAGGCGAGAAGCTCGCGAACGTGAAGAAGCTGAAAGGCGAAAAGCTCGTGAAGAAGCTGAAAGGCGAGAACGCCGCGAGGAAGCCGAGAGACAGGAGCGCCTCGAGTTGAATCGAATAGAATTGGCAATACTACAGTGTTCGCAGGCGCCTAGCGTAGCTTCTCCAACAGTTCAGGTCAGCGGTTATAGAATTCGGGACCAACTGCCACCGTTCGTAGTAGGCGAGGACATGGCGAAGTATCTCGTCAAGTTTCAACACGTCTGTGAGCGAAACGCTTTGGAGCGGTCTCTTTGGGCGCAGAACCTGTTAGCTCTTCTTCCCGGCGAAGTGTCCGACGCGATAACTTGCTTGTCGAGGGAAGCGTTTGAGAGCTATGACGAGGTTAAGGAAGTGCTCTTGAGACGTTATAAGTTGTCACCCGAGGCTTTCAGGCAAAGGTTCCCGTATGCTAAAAAGGGGAATGAGTCACACGTTGACTTCGCGTTTCGTCTTAAAGCCGATTTAATTGAATGGCTCAAGGGCAAAGGTGTTTATGACGACCGCGATAAAGTGGTGGAATGCGTTGCATTAGAGCAATTCTACCGCTGCATCGAGGAGGATGTCAAACTTTGGCTGCAGGACAAGCTTGGTGAAGTACAGCTAAACAAGGCAGCAGAGTTAGCTGAGGCGTGTTATACTCGCCGAAAGTTGCATAGTAGGGCAGTGCGCGTGGAAAAGGATGAAAGGAAAGAGGGCTTTTCAAAGAAACCTGATCAACGGAAACCCGCTCCGCACCCTAATTTCAAGAAGGACCCGTCTCTTACGAAGGACAGTGCAGGGGAAGGGCAAGCAGAAGCGGAGAAATCGAGTGAGGTTCCTAAACAGCGCACTGATACCACACGGGCGTTTGAATCATAGAAGCCACTAATCTGCTACAACTGCAAAAAGGAAGGGCACATCGCGATAAACTCTAAGCAAAAGTTTGCTTTTGCAACAATCCGAGAATCGGAAAAGAACATGCGGTTGTTGGAGCCGTATATCCAAGAAATTAGTGTGAATGGGCAAACGTGTCGAGCACTTCGTGACTCAGCGGCAACCATGGGTGTTGTCCATCTTTCATTGGTGTCTCCGGATGACTTTACAGGAGAATGCGCGTGGATCAGGCAAGTCGCCGAGAAGCATAGTGCTTGCTTACCAATCGCCACGGTTCTCATTGAAGGCCCGTTCGGTAAGCTTCGCACCGAAGCGGCTGTGTCTGCCGCGCTTCCCGATCGTGTTCCTTAATTTTTCTCCAACAACACAAAGCAGCTTCTTAAAGAGCAGGGTAAATCGTTCTTCCCCAACTTAGCATACATGGCCCTCACGCGATCGCAAGCGCGGAAGCTTTCGCAGGTGCTTGATCTTGTTCAATGCGGTAAACTCTCAAGTGACCTTGTCGGCGGGTCGATGGAACCTCAGAAAAAAAATTTTCCGCGTGAGTCATGTGAGCAGTCACGTGAGCGGCCCGTCGCCGAAGCGACCGGCGCGGTTTCCGTAGCAAGGGGAGACGACATGGCGCCATTGAATCAGAGCGAGAGGGTTGCAACGCTCTCGCCCGTAGCGGAAAGTTGGAGTGAGCTGTCGAGGGTTGATCGAGAAACGCTCATTCGAGAGCAGCGTGAGGACCTCTCGATTAAAGCGCAAGTGGAAAGCCACATGAAAGCTTTACAAATGTCGAAGGAGTACTACGACAAATCGGGAAAAAAGCGCGCTTTTGAAGTAGGAAGTCAGGTAGTGCTGCTGCGACGTTCAAAAGGAACAAGCTTGAGATTCATTGGGAAGGGCCCACCAAAGTAATATCTAAGCTTTCCGATACGAATTATGAAGTGAAATTAGGAAGGCGGCCGAACAAAATTTACCACAGTAACTTGAAAGCAGTCGTAAATCTGCTTTTGAATGCTTCAGAGGAAGAGAGAGCAGAAATTTTGAGTTCGAGTGAGGTAATTGAAACGAAATCGGAGGTAACCTTGGGGCAGTTGAACCTAGAGCCTAGGTTAAGTGAAGTCCAAAAGGAGGACTTGAAAAGGATTGTTTCCGAGTTTGGATACGTGTTATCGGACCGTCCCGGAGACACGACGGTGATCGAGCACGATATCGAGCTAACTTGTGAGGAGCCAATTCCTAGCAAGCCGTATCGTTGTTCTCCTGTGGAACGTCGCAAGTATGAGCAGCTGTTGGTACCGCATAGGTATCGTCGCCTAAAAGTGGCTGGTTACTGAGACGGAGCGTTATACTCTGACAGCGCAACTTTGACGTTCGCTAAAAAAATGGGAAAGCTCAACGCTAATGCAGACGCATTGGGCCGTGCGTTTAGTTAGTACCTTCTCCACCTTTCGGTTTCTCGCTGGCGATTCGGGGCAAAAGTTTGACCTCATCACGACTGGGCTGAGCGCTCTCGCCCAGAGTGATCTCAAGGGGCCAACTTTATGTGGTATTCTAATTCGTTGCGTTGTTGTAAGTGTGAAAAATTCAAGTTCTTATTTTAAGAGTCTTGTGTCCCACATGTGCCTCTTGATGCAGAGGGAACGAAATTTCGATAGACACGTACCTAGGTATATGTTGTACTATACTTTGTCTGGTGTTCTGTCGGGTGATCGAGGGTACTTGCTAGTGTCGTGTGTTGTCTGTTGTCGAACCGTTCTTGACAAGTTGCAGAACCTTCGACAAGTGCTGAAACAAAGGATCCTCAGAAGAGACGAGCGAAGCTGGCCGGCAAGTTGTGGCGACAAGCCAGTGGAGCTAGGATCCGTCCTCAAGAATGGGATGTGTTCCCGGAACGGAGTCCGAGGCTGCATTCTCCCCATGGCCCTGGAGGCGAACCTGGAGGGACCTGGCGAAAGAGCGCACCTGACATCCGAGCCACGTGGAAGCAGCTCATCTTTTCGGCGCATTGTCTGGCGGCGGGGGTGCTGTTATGCCTGCGAGTCCACAGCGAACGTCCGTGCCTCTGAAACAGGCAATCTGTGTCAAGGCCAGCCCGCCTGACGCGAACAACTCAACGGCGTAAACACACGCGGCGCCTTTCTGGCGCGCACGTGCAGTGAGTCAGCGCAGCCGCGAGCCCGTCGACTAAACAACCGGCGTCTTCCTGTCAGGCGGCTGACGCAATGCGCGGCGACGTCACTCGTCCTTGGGTGCAGCCACCTGCAGCGCAGCCTCTCCAGATTCGATGAGAAAGAAGGACGCGGCCCAGCGGCGACCTCATTGGAGGATTCCAATGAGATCGCCGCCAATGTCCAACCCGAAGCGACCAGCGGCGCTTCGGGTTGGACATTTGGGTTGGACCCGGGGCATATAAAAGAAGCCCTGCGGCGCGTCGAGAGCAGACCCCTTTGACAGCAGACCCATTTGAGAGTAGAGCTATGTGTTAGAAAGAAGAGCTCGGCTCTTCGCGTCTCTGTCGGCCCCAGTGCCGAATTTGTAACGCCTCTGTATATATGCTGTACATAAACCTGGTTTAACTCACCGTCGTCTCGTCCGCTCGTCTATTAGCTCGGCGCAGAAGCAGTCGCGAGCTGAGAAACCTACGCTACCAAACGGCTGGTGACCTTCCCGGTGGAGTTCGAAACAGTGGCGCCTTCGGGACCGTGTTGGCGTGGCCGTCTTTGGAAACAGTGGTTGCAGCGGTGAGATTTCGAGGCGCCCTTCGCAACGTCGTCGGAGGCGCGCGTCGTAACAATATATACGCGTCAAAAGCGTCAAATGTGCCTCTCGGCGTCGGCGTCGGAGGGGGATACGCGAGGACGCGTGAGGGATCAAGCCGGGCTTGATATTTTTTCCACGCGTACGCTACGTCATCACGTGTACAGCGGCGCCAACCAACCAAAGGCCGCGATGAGTCCGAATGCTGTGCCTATACGCCGCCGCTTCGAAGGCACGACCGAGTGCTGGAAGCAAGCACGGAAACTACTCTAAATATTCCTGAATGAGTGCTTCGTAATCTAGAACGACAACGACACGACGAACGACTGCGAGTGCTACCAGCGTGACGTGGTTTCGTGCCGAGTTCGAGTGACGCCGACAATTCGAGCGAATTCCGGCCGGCTGGCTTGCGCCGGTCCTGACTGCGATTGTCGGCCGAGCGAAAACATCCTACAGACTACCGGAGGATATCGGTGTTCCTGTGGTTTTATCTGTGATTTTCTGTGCTGAAAACGAGTGTGAACAGGTTTAGGAGGTTTGAAGCTTTCAGCGTGAGCCCTCGCCTACCGCAAAGGCAATTCAGAGCGGTGTCATCTGCATCCAGCGTAGGCCTCTACCGTCTAGTTCGTATGAACCAGCACACGCGAAAAAACATCGGCTGAATATATACGACGCCCGAAACATCGCGTAGTGCATACAGAGGAGTTTTTATCTGCACTGTGTTTGTTTTCAACATCGGTATTCATCATCGCTGAAAGCGAACCTCGCACTAGCCAGCACATTTCGGTGATTTGAGATCGTACGTACCTATATGTTTGTATTCGCGAATTGTATGACGCTGAATAATTCGTTGGCTTCAGTGCAAATTGTTTTCGCGTTCGCCAAGCTAATAGCAAGCGTGCGCTGGATGGTAGCAGTGTGATGTGATTTCGTGTCGGGTATCAGTGACGCTGACACATTCAGCTGTCAGCGGTCTCATGTTCATTCATGTACAAGACAGAAACTCGAACGTGCGTTGCTGTGGTTATCGAAAAAAGGAAGTTGCATGACTAAGTGTTGCTGGCATTGCCTGCTATTTCACTTCTCGCTTGTTCAACTTCTCTGCCACGCTCAGTAGCACATACGTTGTTTGGAGGCATTCTAACACACACTCTCTTCATTTATACTTCACTCTGATACTCATTGCTATAAGCATACAATGGCGCTTCTCCGTCATTTTACAGTTTACTATAATATAACACGCGTTTTGTTTACAGCTGGACTGATAACTGAAAACCTTGTGAGAAGCACCTGATTTGAAATCATCTGCACGATGACATGATAGTAGGAAGAGAAGGTCACCACATGTATGCACAGAATGAATGAAGGTGCACCAGTACTGTACTGCACTCTGTATAGAAGAAATGCAAAAAGTACCTCATGTGACTTATGAGACCTTTCAGAACTGTGCATGTATTTATCTGTTCCTCCGGTCTGTACTGAGCTGAAGATATTATTACATGGTTTCGAACATTGAATCTTTGTATGTTGCGAAGGACTGCTGTATTTCTGTTCAGTTTTTTTTTTGTATACGCATTAACTTGGACTATATATGCATGCGCTTAAGCATATTCAAAATATCAAGATATTCAGTTTAGCTATACTTGCCAAAACTTCTTTACCGTGGTCTGGTACAATCCTATAACCAGCATCTGTCCCATCAAAAATTTTGGGCATGCTTTATTGCAATATAGAGTATTTTGACTATTGATGACGTGTGAAAGCCTTCTACGCAGTGCTTGGCTGCCACCTCGAAACCAATATCTGGCTCATCAAGAAGTGTCAGATGCATTTTGTATAAGTTAAAGGATATTTAAACTACTACAAAGAGCAGAAACTTTTAACACAGCACTAATCTGCAATCACAATGCAGCTTAGAAGCCATTTATAGCGCTCTCTAACACATTCAAATAAATTTATCAAACACTGGAATGATCTACTTGGTTTGGTTCGTGATACTAGTGTGCCTGACTTTTTGGAGCCACTTGTATCATAATAATGTTCTATTTCTCTCATTTTTTACCGGGGCACACTCGGACAGTAGTGATATTTGTTTATGTTGGCACACTTATTGTGATATTACTGTTTAAATGCTTTCATTTTGTATATATGTACACCACTCCTGCAGTACACTCACATTGGGCTGCCATATTTGAAAATAAATAAATATACCATCCGAAAGTGTTCCATGCTGCGCTCGCTTCAAATCTTATCACTAATATCCATTGCATCATGAAGTGTCGGGTGTGTTTTATTGCATAGAACATTTTGGCTGTCTTCCATACAGGGTTCAGTTCCAGTATTATGAACGATATCTGTGACTTCATGAAGAGTTGGGTGCGGCTTGTCGTTTTAGAGTATACTTTAACTACATAAAACGTCCAGAAGTATTCCAAATAGGATTCAATTGCAGTCTTATGACCAATATCTGTCTTATCGTGAAAGTTTCAGGTACAGTTAGTTGCATTAAAACGTACTTTGACTACAAAAAATGCCCAAAGTCATTCTTGTAGAGCTTGGTTCCATTCTTATTACCAGTATCTGTTGTATCATTAAGAGCCAGGTGCGGTCTCTTTCATTAGAGGACATTTCCGATACGCTTATTATTCAAAAGCCCTCCGCACAGGACACAATTACAGCCTCATGACCAAAATTCGTCACATCTTGAAGAGCAGGGTATGGGTTGTTGCATTGGAGAAGATTTCGACTGCAGACAACATTCAAAAGCCTTTCATACATGGTTCAGTTCCAATATCATGACCGGTATCTGTGACATCATGAACAGTTGGGTGCGGTTCGTTGCTTTGGAGAATACTTCGACTAAAGACAACATAGAAGTATTCCATACAGGGTTCAGTTCCAATATTACGAACAATATCTGTGACTTCATGAACATTTGAGTGCAGTATGTCGCTTTAGAGAATATTTTGACTAAAGACAATATCCGGAAGTCTTCTACACAGGGTTTAGTTCCAATATTGTGACTGAAATTTGTGACTTCATGAACAGTTGAGTGCGGTCTGTCCCTTTAGAGAATACTTTGACTAAAGACATCGTGCAGAAATCTTCCATACAGGGTTCAGTTCCAATATTATGACCGATATCTGTGGCTTCATGAAGTGGCAGGCATAATTCCACTATAGAAAATGCCCAAAGGCATTCTACGCAGTATTTGGTTCCTATCTTACCACCAATAGCTGTTGTATGAATAAGAACCAGGTGTTCTTTGTTGCATTAGAGGATATTTCTAACACACACATTAGCCTAAAGCCTGCTACTCTGGCCTCAGTTGTAGTCTTATGACTTAAATCTGTCAGATCATGAAGTTTCAGGCGTAATTATTAGGTTGAGGGCTATAAAATATGAAGTGTAAATGTACTGAAGGTACCAGCATATTCACGATATAGTTAATAAATTTGAGAGTGCAGGTATAGAAACCCGGTGTTTTGTAAACCTGATTATGAGGGCAGCTGCCACCTCATTCACCGAAGAGAGGAGGGGGGGGGGATCTCAATGTAAACTCCCTATATTACCAAAATAGAGAGGGGGCGCTAAGTCAGCCCCTACATGGACATAATAGGAAGGGGGAGGGATCACTGCGACAAAGTGTTGCACCCCCCCCCCCCCGCATTAAGGAAGATCCTGCACCGATGTTGATTTCTGAAGCATACCACTGTAGTTACTTTGGGCACTAGAATGTTAATCACTTCTAAAATAGCCTAAACTGTGGCGGGTGAAGCATTACTAATTTTAACGTGTTCTCATATCTTCTAAAACATACAAACCCGCTCTAGTTGAGAACGTGCCGTTCTGTGCTGAACTTGGGCAGTTTTAAGCCAAAATATCAAGCAACCTTGTACATCGGCCTTGGACGCGTGAGTGTCAACGCGGTTGACGCGTACCAGTGGTTGCGCGCCCTTTTCCTCCACAGGTGCGACTAGACGCTTTTGACATACGTGGGCCATTATTTGGCACTTAACACTACTAGCCAACTATAAATCGCTCCACGTAAATATCAGAAATAACTATCAAAGGCCATGCTAGTGTGGTGCATGCGTCAGAACCTATTACAGCATATGAAGGATCACTATGGCCACTAATTATCGGTTGTCATAGGAGAATTTAACCAATTCTGAAATTCACGAAGTCTGCCCTTTTTCCTTTGGCTCAAGAGCACCATGGATAATTCCCCGAAAAAGGGAAATTTCTTCGCACAGAACATCACTGGTAAACGACGAAATATACGATATTACGTTCTTACGAAAGTATTGTTCTGGCGTATAGCGTTTTGTCGCAAAACAGTTCGAAGCACTGTCGTGGCTCTGTGGTAGAATACCGTGTGGAATGATTCGTTTCGATTCCCGCTTGAGTCGTAGTTTCTGTTCGTTTCTCCAATGGCAAGTTTTTACACATTGAAAGTGCCGTCTACGGCAGCATCGCATTTTCTGATGTCTTGGTGTATTTGGATTGATAGGGATGTTGAAATCGATTAAAGGTGCATGGTTAATCAATGAATCGTAATGTTTCTACCTTACTAGTAATAAAATAATCGTCTTCAATTATTTATTACAGCAGCTGCCATGCTACCCCAGGGTGTCTACCGTATTGCTTTTCCAAAAATACCCGACTTTTTCAGGATTTCAATGATGACTTGAAGCAAATTTTATCCCTGTTACGTCCGCTCAGAAAACTCCGTGCCCTGGAAACAGACCAGAGAGTGGTAAAAAAACTAAGGCAATCTTATAGAATAAGTTGAGTGGACTTCATGGGCTGAGGATGTTCTGAGCACGCATAGGAAGTATTAAGAAATATATATATATATATATATATATATATATATATATATATATATATATATATATAGTGGGAGTAATATTTCAATGGGCCAGTTAGTCTTTGTGAAGGTATGGGATATGGCTCAACGGGAGCGTTGTCAACAAGGATAAATATATTTATTTCCCAACAGTTTCGGGAGGGGTCCTCCCTTCATCAGGGGATGAGTTATACTGACATGAATTTCCAAACTTCGTTGCTGCCGCGTCCCTCTCGCCTTGAAACATGTTTGCGAGAGTGAGAGGGAACTGTAAAAAAAAGGGGGGGGAGAAAAAAAAGAAAAAGAAAGAAAAGAAAGAAAGTAAAAAAGAGGAAGAACCACTGTCAACACTGAGAACGAAACCAACTGTCCGTGTACATCCACATACGTTTCTTATCACGTGCTGTTCAATTCTCGACGTGTGTCGGGCCACCCAAGATTGTCGCCACGGTGCCAGGAGGGTCCGTGACGGCGTGCGTAAAGAAAGGGTTTCCCCGTAATGGGTCGGTCGGCATGCGGCGTGCGTAAAGGAAGGGTCTCCCGTTAATGGGTCGGTCGGCTCTTTTTACCTTTAATCTTCGTCCGTTTCCATTAAATGGTCATCTACGCTATTGTCAGTTGGTATGGGCTTCTGGAACTGAAACATCAAAACAAAAGTTGTATACACTTCAAAAAAGCGCTTTGCGGGCTGTTGCAAATATAGGTTACAGAGAACACACATCCCATTTATTTGTCAAGTTTAAAGTTTTAAAATTTTGTGTTGCATATGAACATAACTTGTTGTTGTCTTTGAGGTCTGAAATTCGAAAGAATTGCGCAAACCTGAGAGGCTTAGCACATTTACAGCCAAAAATTTTGTTGCGTCCGATGCGGAGTTCTGAACACTGGCACATCCCCCGACCGCGAACAAATTACGGACTCCAAATGCTAAAGCACTCTGTTCCCCATATACTAAATAAGTTTAAGCTCACAGAACAGCAATCGCGTCTCCTTTCAAGTAGTTATATATTAAACCTGTTTGTATAAAGAGTTATAAACCCAGAAAAATTACACCCAGTACTTGTAAATGCATGAAATTTTAAGTGTACCCCTTTCTGTTATTGCGTCTTATTTTGGTTGTCTTTTTTCCCAATAATTGTTTGTTTGTAAACACCCAAGTGTGCATCTATTCTGTACTTCATAAACAACCACTAGAATGTTATTTTCTTTTCTTTTTTCTTTCAATCATACGTGAGCACTGTATGGAGTTTGGTGTGCCATTGTTTCTGTTGCCTTGTACAAATGGGAGGTGGCGCTAGTCAAGCTGCTATAGCGCAGCTTTTTTCCTACTTTCCATGCCACAATTGTTTCTTGTTTGTGTAAATCACGGTGTGTTGTTGTGGTGAAATAAATTTCAACTTTCAACTTTCAACTTTCAAGTGGTAGGCGAACGAAAACACTTTGTGTGTGCATGTGGAAAAAGGAAGAAAAGAAAAAATGAATGAAGAAAAAACGAAAACAAGAATGCACAGTGTACACGTACGAGTCAGTCAGAAAAAAGCATGGTCTCCAGCTATCAATTTTTGTCACCAATTTCCTCCTGGCTTACTTCTCGGAGGCAGTTGAGTTTACCGGGGTCTTTGTTGATGCCGGCTACTAATGTTCGAAATTTGAAAATAAAATATGCCTCACGCTGTTCGCGCTCGCGTCTGTTTGTGAAACCGGACTGCAAAAGAGTTACGCTGATATTTTCAAAACTGTGGTTTGGCAGGCGCAGATGTCTAGATAAAGGTAGCTTCGGCAGTGAAGTGGCGTGGTACCGGTGATTATTGAACCACAGCCGAAATGGCGTGTCTGTTTGGCCGATATATTCTTGCCCGCAGATGTTGTAATGTAGCATATATATTACGTTACTGGAGTCACAATTAAGGCTTTCAGTTTTCAGACTTTGAAATCCGAGAAGTTCCCTTTGGATTCACGTGTTGTGACCATCTGT
This sequence comes from Rhipicephalus microplus, assembly GCF_043290135.1. Classification (NCBI taxonomy): domain Eukaryota; kingdom Metazoa; phylum Arthropoda; class Arachnida; order Ixodida; family Ixodidae; genus Rhipicephalus; species Rhipicephalus microplus. Next base: position 305,137,505 of record NC_134710.1, on the reverse strand, counting down.
GGGCATACCTTGCATCGAGCTTTTCCGATCAGGGGATGGCACCCTGATTTTTTTTCAATCAGGGGATGGCACCCTGATTGAAATTTGGGGGTGGTTGTTCTTGCTCTGACAAGAATGTCCTTCAGATTTTTATCCCGGCGGTACACCACGTGAGGTGGCTTCGCGAAGATAAAAGTTAGTCGTTTGCTTTGCCTGATTATGTTGAAATGGCGATCAGTATTTTGTTGATTCGTGGCGCTGATGAGGAGTAAGTTAGTACAAGGTTCGTTTGGGAAATCGTTTTAGATACTCTGTTTGGTCCCTTAATAATATCATTCATGTTCACGTTGCGAGCACGTAGTATGGCATCGTCAATAATGTCTTCCGGATAATTTTGTTTCAATAAAGAATGTTTTAGGTGTTCCGCGTGTCTGTCAAATTTTCGCATATCGGTGCATATTCTTTGGTACCGGTAGGCCTGAGAATATGGAATACTGCAATGCTTTGGGTGGCTGCTGTTGAAATGTAGGTACATTTGACGGTCTGTAGGCTTTTTGTAAAGGTTTGTTGACAAGCGGTCATTTTCGACCGTGACAGTGACGTCCAAAAAGGTAATGCTAGATTTGGAAATTTTGTGCGTGAATTTTATTGACGGGTGGCACTTGTTAAAATCCTCTATGAAGCGGAAAAGACTTCCCTCATCATGGTTCCATATCATAAAAATATCGTCTAAGTATCTTATGTAGTAGAAAGGTTTCAAGGTGCGTCCCTCAATGAATGGGATTTCAAGTGAAGCCATAAAGGTGCTCGCAAAGTTTGGGGCCATTTTCGTGCCCATTGCAGTGCCACTGACCTGAAGGAAATGCTTGCCGTTGAACTCAAAATGGTTATAACTTAGTACAAGTTCAAGATATATATATATGTATGAAAACTCAAAAAGAATAAAAAAGCCGCCTGCCCTCACTGCCCAATTCGTCACGATGCGCCGACGCCTGCTAATTTCCCACGCCTGCTTTGCTGCACAAATGGGGTAAGGGGAAGGGCAGTGGATCCTTGTGCACGCGCGTTTATCCTTCGGTGGGGAGAATCGCGCGCCGTCGACTTTGACTGGAACTATTGCATTTAGTGTCCGGACACACAAATATCACTTTGCTCATTGGGCAGGCACCGTTTGTGAAAGCAGTGCCCAGTTCAAACACAAAGAAGTACCAACTGGGACATTTGTTAGTTCGCCCTCATATATGTACCTGTGATTACATTTCGTGCCTTATTTTGTTTAAACAGCGCGTTAGGTGTCGAGCTGTAAACGTTGTTACTTCGCTCTTGTCCTGTGTATGTTGTTTTTGTGCGTCATTTGTGCATGAGCAGCGCGCTGCATGCTTCCATCTGCTTGCCGTTCTCAGCATTACATTCCAAGTGGTTGCTATCGCATTCGTTGTTTCGCCCTTTCGGCCAAACTATGACTTTTCTCAATTTCGGACATTCGTGTCGTCACCACCGAAGGGATGTCTGATTACGCGCTGATGGACGACGGATCTTCAATAGGTCCACTCGCCATGCGCTTCCGTCTTGCGCCGTGCGCCAGTTCGCAGGCTCGTAGCTTTCGCGATTATCTGATTCGTTCTGGCAACACGATGGCGTGTTGAGTGCAATGCAATCAACGCGATATGAAAACATTGTAATGTTATAAGAAGTCGGGCTGGTAGCCAACTTTTCTTTAACCAATGTCACGGACTTCCTACAGAACGCTGGTGTGTCAAATACGGCCGCTCCAGGGAGAAGTGCTCTTTCCACAAAGTCCCTTTGTGTTAAAACTGCACTGATACTTGCCGACATAGATAGCATGCCAGTGATCGCGACCGCTCCTAAAATCCTTGCTCGTTATTGCTACAAGAGCGATTACCTCTCCCTGCGTTATTTCATGCTCGTTCAAGACGGGTGGTCTACTTTCTGCTTGAGCATTCGACTGCAGTTCTAACACGCGGGAGGTGTTGCTTTATGGACTTTCAAGGCGGAAGGATTGGGCCTACTCATTTGATCTCTGCTTCAGCAGTGCTAGCGCGCTTTTACCCGCTCGAGAAAGTTACGATGCGCGGAGCATGTTATCAATTTATACTTGTTACGAAACACGGCGGCGATGGCAAAAAACAAAACCCGCCAATAGTGTCCATATAATTGTTATAGCAATGATAACGCAGGTATGTTACTGTAAAATAAGTATTTTAGCTGTACACTGAGTTCAGTCCTCCTTTTGGTTTAATTTGGGTGTTTTTTTCAAATTTTCGTATCAAACCTGCATATTAAAAACCTTCTTTATTACAAATTTTTCCGTTAATTCATCGATTGCGTTATATACATGTTTAACTGCATAAGCTAACCCTTAGTTTCATCCACTCTGCTCTGTAGCTAACTTTTCAACGCTAAGCATAGCATTTTTTATTCCATCGCGCAGTGAGAGGTCCCTAATTTCTCGAATCTTTTTATTTTACTTAGGGGCACTTCGTCTTCTGAGATACAAATTAACTTCAGTTCCGCTCCTCGAAGTTTGTGACCCGGTGATGTTTCCACTTTGGGGACATCGTATATTGCCTGTCGAAATTTGTGAATGTGTGCTGAGTATGCTCCACTCATTTTTGTTCTTTCCTCTTTATGAGTAGGTTTTTGTGTAATTGGCATAATCGTGATATTTGCAAATTGTAAAGACAGGTTTCTAATCACAGACTCCTGTTTCAAAAGACCATTTAACATCATCAGCATTCTCGCATTTTAACACAAAATTGTTTCATGACGGGGTCCACCATGGCTCCGTGACGTATTTCCGTCACGGATATGACGTAACATATCAACAGACTGCAAAGAAAAATAGAGAAAAGTACGAAAAGAAAAATTTTCACAGCGGGGCGTCAAACCAGCGACCTCGCGCTCCTTAACGCTTGACGCTTACCCCTGTGCCACAGGTTAATGGAAAACCATGTACCTTTGGCGGTCCACAGAGCTCGGAAACGTGTGCGCGTTTTCCTTCGGTTATCTGTTTTTAATCTGCTATTTTCTTTTTTATATTTCCTTCATAATTAGTTGTAGTCGACGGCAGTTTATTATAGGCTTCGAAAAAAAGTTTTCCAGTATACCGAACAACACTGCAACCTGGCGGCACAATGGGACTTCGGTGCAATGAACAAAAGCGTCTCATACAGGAGAAGCCACAATCAGCGCATGACATACGGCAGCAACAAAAAAAAACATCGTTTCGTGGGCGGACTGTACTGCATGTCAGACTGGAAACGCTACTCGCCTGATTCGTGGGGGAGCTGCGTACAAGGTCGCAACTCAAAACAGCGAAATTCATCCGTGCAAATGCTCGCAAAATAGCGCGACTCTGGGCTCACGATGGTGCAATGCAAGGGATCGTCATCTTGGGTGCTCCGATTTATGAAGTGGAAGGGCTTTGCGCTGAGGCAGCGTACTTCCGTGTTTGCGCAAATGCTGCATCAGTAATGCATTGGATGGAACAAAGGACGATCTACTCTGAGAGGTTGCTAGTGAAAAACAGACGTCATCGGACTCCAGTTCATACGAGTCTAAGTGACGGCACTTTGTGGCTTGCTGGCGTTTAACTACATAAGGTTAGTGTCCAATAAATCAAAATGACACCATACTGCAGCTGGTTGTCTCATGCATTTTTTTGGAGATTCAAAGTTTGAGGGGTCGACCTATATTCTAGTACTTGAACATATACCATTCTCACGTTTTGCAAGGGTACTATACTCGAAAACCAGCCAGCCTGTGCCATAATGGTATGGCGCTCAAGTGTGAACTCTATGGTAGCGGTACCACATACTAGCGCAGCAGCCTCTATTCAAAGGAGGAAAAATGCTATGCTCGAAGCCCGCGTGCTTCAGTTTAAGGGCACACGTAGGAACTTGAGATGGTCAAAATTTACAGAGCCCTCCACAATGGCAATGACATAATCATATTGTGGTTTTCGGACGTAAAACACAAACAGTTAACACTCGGCAGCATTTTCATTAAACTCATACTCGAGAGTAGAGCTCTGCGATGTCATGTGGCATGCGTCTGGGTATTTTCAGGTTCGTCAAGGCATCAAAAAGAAAGCACTGGCAAAACTGCTCGCGGTGGTCATTGATGAGGGCCCGGCGGGTGCAGCTGGACTCGTCCAGTGGCAGGAAATCTACATGATACTGGTGGACACACAACTGGGGCAGTGAGAGGATCCTGAAGTAGTTGGCCACCACCTTGATGGGTGTGCCTGTCAAGGCGGCTTTTCCGTCATGTGCTTTGGCCGGGTGGCCACTGCCACGTCATCACGGGGGCCGCGGTTAGCACCACGGCCTATGGCAGCCGCATTCGAGGTGGCCACATTTTCGAGTTCCTGGGGATGGCTGAATACCTACGAACGGGCGAGATGGAGTCAATACCTTGGCTGGTCTACTTAGTATACTTAGACAGAACTTTGTGAGGCTTTGCAGCCAAAATCTGTTGGCAAACAGATGCATGCTATATCTGAGTGTCCTGATGGAGGCGTCACTTATTGGTGATACGATAAACACAACCATGCAATAAAAAAGAAACTATTAAGCGCTGTGACATGCATCTTAACACCACTTTTTCGTCAGGCAACAAACAACATATATGTTTCTGAGTATTTGTACTAAGACAAACACACGACTGATTCTGGTTCAAAATAGGCTGCACATTTCCAAAAAACTCAAAAAGAAAAAGTGTTCAATATTTTTTCTTACCCCATCCCCTTAAGATCATCAGAACGCTGCCTTGTTCCGTTAGTCACTTGAACTCCTCAAGAACGAAGTGAACGCACAGCTCTTTCGTCATCATTATTTCTTTGATTCGCTTATGGCAACTTTTTGTTAGTATGGGATACCAACGAACTCGCCTTGATAAGCGTTCTACCATTTCCAGCAACTTCAACAAACATCTTGTGGCATCCAGGTGGTATTATATAGTTATCGACAATCACCAACCCACTGAAACATATCGTTCTTGTGCGATTGCTGAAGTAGGTTTGTGCTTCGTCATGTGTTTAAAAGCGAGTGAATTGCAGGCATACATCTTCCTTTGTACCATAAGGAACCATAGCACCAAGGGAACCGCAAGAACATGCCCTCGGTGGCCACCAATGTTGCCACTCAGCTCAACTTCAAGCTGGGCGGTGAGGACTGGTGCCTTCATATTCCGCTGTCAGAGTTTATTTGTTAAGCAGCGCAATCTTTTTGTAAAGCAAAAAAGATATCCCAACAAAAGACTGGCACTGCCTCATGATGAGCTAGATGAATATGTTGGCGCTGTCACATTTATGGCACATTTTCAACTCCTAAAAAGTCTGTTACGTTAGGCGGTGAAGTCAAGAGTTCCCACATGGTCACCGACACAATGTCACGTGATCATTGTGAAAAAAACAAGTCAAATTTCCATTTAAACAAGTGACAATCGGCGATCAAAAACTTCTCGCTTTCGCTTTGAACACGTCTGTGTATTGAGCCACCTACTGGCTTAAGTGCCGGTTGTTTCAGATCTGCAACATACCTAGATGTATGCATTTAGGTTGCATTTTGGACAATTTATTTGCATATCAGGTAAAGTTTGATATTTAATGCCAAAAAATAAAAATAACTTTTTGTGTGTGGTAATATGATTCAGGCATCAAATGGGTAATGTAAAAAAAGAAAAAAACATTAGATATCGAAGTTACTTTAAAGCTTTCAAGTTTCCAAAACTACTGGGGGGGGGGGGGGTATGAGGGTTAGCAAAACGCAGCGCTCCACTACTTGGGCGCAGACTTGTTCCAAAGCATTTTTTATAAAGGTACTGACACAAATATTCAAGGCCGAGATAGCCCGCGGGATCGACTCCAGTGAACATCTTATATCGTTTGCAAAATATCAACAGTGAATATAACTTTGAAAGCTTTTTAATTGATTTTGAAGTTTGCGTGAGCACTTGACTCCATGGCGCTATTGACACCCTGGAAGGGGATCCTTTGGGAACCTCTTAGTTATCTCACGTCACCACACCGCAGTCAATAAAACAAGTTATGTTGACGTCATAGCCACCATTTTTTTTTTCGTCGGGTTTGTTCCCGCTACAGTGTTGTTCCCGCAGTCTCTACTTATCAGTGGTTGGTGGCGAGTGTGTGGCCGTGGTGCACGCTTTGATGGTTCTGTTTATGGTGATACTGCATTCCCGTTTCCTAGTCAGAAGTAATTCTTCATGCGAAGCGTGCGGAAATGTGTCAGAGTTCTGTGCGCTAACGCGGTCGAAAGCTGCACACGCTATGTGACAATAGTTGGACACGTCGGCTTCTAGTTTTTGGAGCTCTCTCAAGCCGAAACCTACCAATATTAAGGGGCCTGTAAATATTTATCAGTCGCATGCTGCTGCAAACGATGTGTCGCGTGATGACTAACAGGCCCTAAACAACACATTGCAGCAGAAAAACGCTAAGCCAAAGTATTTGCGTCAGTACGCTTTTAACTACACCGCTGGCTTGCTGTTCTATTCTAGCTGCAATTCATTTTTATCATGGTATAACACAGCGCTAGGCTCTGACACAGTCTGCGGTAAACTGGACACAAAAGTTTAGAGGTTAACGACAAAGCAGAAAACAGCCCTTTTACTATCATAGACCCAATAAGAATATCTGGGGTTTTACGTCACAAAATCACGAGTCGACTATGAGAGATGCTGTAGTGAAAGGATTCAGACATTTTGACCATCTCGTGTTCTTTTATGTGCCCTGACGTCGCACAGTACACAGTGTTGGGCCACTATTTAAGTGCAACTACTGTGGCTGGGATCGAACCCACAACCTACAAGTTAGCAACCAAGCACCATAACTGGCACCCTACCACTGCATACTTTTTTAGACCGAAGCAGGCTGCCTATGAGCACAAATACACACAAATACACTGGCACAAACACAGCAGCCATAGACACATGTCAATACAGGGGTCCCTTCAAGTTTAAACAAATGAAAGTCGGCTGTAGTTTGTATCAGCAAAGCCTAAAATGCCCGTGAATGGTCGCACAAATCACCGCTGTTATACTCTTGTGGTACGTTGTCGGCCCCTGCCCGACAATGCAACATGGCCACAGTGGTCGGTGCTCTTGCACCTATAAACAAGCTTTCACAGGTGATTCGCACACCTGTTTCCTCACTAAATTACGTCCCATCTTTGAAAGGGTAAGTAAACTTTTTTCATTTTCAAAATAGAGCAGACAGAAGATGGGAAGAGATTTCAGACTGCGAAGAGTTAGTAGACACAACATTTCTGTTGAGAATACGCATAGCTAAGTGAGAAAACGGCCAAAAAATATTCGTGATCCCCGAGTAATAGGAATCGGTATAACACAAAAGTTAAACACGTCTTCCAAGAAGTACTGCTTATTGTGTAGAGACATATGAGAGTTTGTATCTCACATTTTTGTGTATGGCAGCTATAGCACCGCTGATGTCTATGCACCCATGTGGATGCGTATTAGCACATCTCCATCCTTATGACTAAGTCTTATATCACAACTAAACCGTTCTGACAAGAAGCTGTTGGTATATACCTGGACAGAACAAATTTCAAGTGAATGAGGCATCGACAAGCGCATAATAAACACTGTTACTTCAAATCATCAGTGAAAGCAATATAACAGAACAATATTTTTGTGGGCAGAGTTTTACAACAGTGTAAGAGATTAACTGCCGGAATTGATAATTACAACAAAGTGATTTCACAAAAATGATGCAAAATATTTTTTTTTAATTTTGAAAAATTCTCAGTTGTACCTGGCACCACCAGCTGCCACCGGTAGAAGCTGCAAAACAAACATGACACGCATGCACGTGGCTACAGCGGCCACACGGGCTGCGGTGCCTGTTCATTTCTAATGGCGCTACTCACTTACAATTGTGGTATATCTGAAATGTCGAGGAATAGGACGCATGCTTTTCTGCGGCCAGTCTTCGGTTTCGTAGCGTGTGTCAAGGCGGAAGGAAGAGACTATAGTGAGTGAAGGGAGTTCCCGCCCAAACGACCAGTGCTCAGCAGCCACCGAATCAAGCTCAGCCAATAGTTTCGCTCTTGCTCTCCACAAGATTTTCTGCAGGCGTAGTCGATAGCCGTCTGGCTCATGACGCCAGTAAGCAAAGTTCTGTTCGGCGTCTCATAACCCAGTGTCCAGACTTTGGGGTGGTTGTTGCCAGACTGCCACCAGATTTGGCGGAGAAATACGCCCCTGTATTTGTGGCTTCTCCGTGAGGATTTTATGTCGTCTGTGGTGCATTTTGTGAGTTCGTGAGCTACGTTGGCTGTTTTAATTAACGGAATGAACGTAAAACGCGCGTTGTAGAAGTCGGAGCATGTTCTCTTGCTGTGAGTGCTGCTGTGCAATCAAGAGATCGTGTCTCAGAGTAAACGAATCAACGACGCGTCGTCCGCCATGCATTTCGCGAGTGCGATGAACTTGTTCGCGAGTGTGTGTGCGACGTAATTGACAGAATGAACCGCGCATCGCAGAAGTCGGGGCGCGTTTTTCTGCTGTGTGCGCAGCTGTGCAATTAAGAGATTACGTCTCAGTATTAGGGACGATGGCGCTCTTGAGCTGAGAGACAATAATTATTCAATAATTATAATTTTGGTCATTTGTGCTTATTGTACATGGGGCCCTGCAGGTGACGGTGGCTATTCCAGGCGTATATAGCTGTAGCACATCCGACGTACCCTAATTACCCAGCCTTAGAACGTTTATTCTTCATAAGTACACAAGTCCAAACGATATATCTTGTGCTGACACAGCTAGGGGAAGCGTAGCGTCCCCGTCGTGGCGCGCGGTCAACCCGGCATGATCAGCTGTGAAAAAAAAGTGGGGGGTGAGGGCAGCATCTGCTACGACTCTATTAAGTTTTCCCGTCGTGCCTAATACTGAGCCACGACCTCTTAATCACGCAGCTGCGCAAACAGCAAGAAAACGCGCCACATCTGCTACTCGCGGTTCATTCCGTTCATTACGTCACACAGACATTAGCGAACAAGTTCATCGCACTCGCGAAATGCACTGCGTACGACGCGCTGTTGATTCTCTAACTCTGAGACATGATTTCTTCATTGCACAGCAGCGCACACAGCAAACGAACGTGCACCGACTTCTGCAACACGCGTTTTAGGTCCATCCCATTAATAAGTGTTATCGCGAAATTCACCGCTGACGACACCAAACCCTCACGGAAAAGCCAAAACTACCGGGGCAAGTTTCTTCGCCAAATTTGGCGGAAGTCTGGCAACAGCCACCACAAAGTCCGGCAACTTGTGTGTGAGACGCCAAACCACTCCTTGCCCGCCAGTCTGGAGTACTCGGCCATTAATGCAGGCTTGCGTGCATCAGCCTTTGAGGAGGAAATGGCGCTGACTTGTAAGCGACTAAAGCTACTGTGCCTCTGGCTAGTTTCGTAAGAGGATCATCCATTATGACATACCGTCCCACAAGTTCTCTAGAGATCGCAAGCAGCGTAAAGTTTGGAACCGCGCTGCCCAGCCACCATGCGAAACCTGGACATCTTTACAAATTGACCTCACTGGCTAGCTGAGAACACCGTTTGTTGCTTTACTTTGTTGCATTCGGCAAAAGTGTTTCATTCAGCCAATGGATGGTATGCAGGCAAACCAGTCTCGCTTTAGAATATTTCATGCACTCCATTGTGATGAAGTCAACCAATTTTGATTCATTGAACCTGTAAATGGCTTGCGGTAGCATGGACGTATGAGTAGCTGTCGTATGCAGAGCTATAAAACTGCTGATAAACTCACACAATCAGTGCCTCTCGCACGAAGAAACTGCACAGCGATCGCCACGCAGACGCCATAGCTACACACAAAATGACGAACTACGATGGCATAATTCAGATGTAATAGCATCCTTTCTGCCTCCTCAAAGCTGTTGAAGCAATGCATTAAACATCCTCCATAGTAGCATTAATTTATCTACTTCTGTCGCTACACGTTGGACCACGTTGGTGGTCTGGACTGCCTGACTAGCTCCTCTATGGCCTCCTGCTCCTCTTCATTGCTTAGCACAGAATTTGTCAGTGGTAGAAAGACCACGACATTAATGCATACTGTGTTGCGATGTCACTGTGCACGCTTCTAATTAGTGTAGCTGGCCAACTCCAGAGTAACAGAGTCATGACATCACGGCTTCGAACTCGCATGGGCCGAGTGGCTTGGTACACGCTTGCAAAAACGTAGAAAAGAAGACCAGCCACTGAAAAGTTCAATAAGTGACGACTTCTCCTCGATGTAGTTGTACAATGAGAATCCTTTTCCAGCATTTTTACAAAGTTTTCGCATTTCAGTTCAGTAATAAGGAGATGAACAGCACAGTGTGCAGCTCCCCGAGTAGTAGCAAAATATACACCTGCACGTACGCACACACTAATACGCTGCGCTTCAGCGACACATGCTATAGCTTGATCTGCTAATGCGCGCAGTCGGTATGTGTGCCATCCCGCTGGTGTCTGCCTAGCTTCGCCAAGGCATGCTCTTTGCTTTCTGAGCTTCCGCCGCAGCTTTATTTGTAAGTGACTCGAAGCAGTCCGCAGCTTAGAAACACTGTTGCTCCATGTGGAAGATGTACTACTGTGACAGCCATCGCACGCTACCACAAAGCGAAAGGTACAGAACATAACTGTGTCAAGGGTGACTCGTGATGCTAGCAAGGACAGTGTTTTTGACTACAATAGACACTTTAACCACAGCTTCTGGAGGCCATTCATTGAGTCCTTGCCAACACGTTCTCTATCAGCGCTACTAAATGTCATGCCGCATTACTTTCTCTGACAGCTCAAAGACGGCGTCGTTCCACCGCCCTGCCCAGCTCCTTCAGCAGAGAGCACAGTGCCAGCGACGCAGGTGGCACCACGCAGCTTTCCTCCAGAAACGGCACACGGTGATAAGTCTGCGACGCAGCTTTGTCTCACGCTATTCATAAGCGCTGATTCGTTTTCATTCAAATATCTATGGGTCTTTTCAGCGCGAGAAAGTGTGGTCTGCAGTGAAACTAGAGGGCCTGGTGAGATTTGCTGCCTGCCTTCCTCCATGGCTGCCTGAGACGCGCACCTCAGCACCTCGTCCGCGATTTCGGCCTACCGTCGCACCACCTATAGTCGCTGTAATGATGAACGTGCGTGTGCCTGGGTGCTTGGCGTGGCGGGCCGAGAGGTCATACTTGCCGCTGGTGGACTTTTTTTCATAATTATTTTCTCAGTTGTCAATGTCGATCTTATCACCTCATATCCGAGAAAGAAATTTGTTACTGAAGTCCTTACAGACCCCAACACGAAACACTTTTGTTTAATAAATAATGCGTGTGGCAACATCATCCTGAAATTCTCACATCACTGCGTGATGCCAGGGGCACGATTCTCAGTAAGTCCACATAGTGGCCATCACTTCAGCGGAGCACGTTGAATTAGTTGAAAACATGGGGAGTCGAGACATCATGGTGCTTTTGGCCACATTAACGCAACAAACTTGCCAGAGTAAAAGAAAGAAAGTGGACGAATTGTACTGTAACGTCACTTTAACCGCATCGGGAGAAAAGCCTGAACTTGCATATGAACATGTTCAGATGTTTCAGACTTTTCCAGAGAATGTTTCTCTTTATTGCCTCAACCTCCAAAAGATGCTTCAAGAAAGGGTTTTGAAATTTATTATCAGATTGCACATCAAAAAAGCTACCCAATGCACATAATTACATCTCGACCTACTAGGCCTGTAGCATTGACTGGTACAAAAAACTTACGGCTTACAAGTGCAATACCATCAATGTGGTTAAGCAAAATAGTTGTTAAAACAATCTCTTTGCAATCAACTTGAATATTTGTTAAAAGAATGAAGTCCACACTAAGTCTGATTGCATATGACAAAGTCTTGATGGTATCAGACAAAACACTGAGGCAGTTTCCCTGCATTTCTGGTACTCCAGAGCTCTACAAAAGGCTCTAGCCATACTTATTAATCAGGTGGTACGCAAGGCAGAAAGCTTTCCACGATGCATGTTTAATTACCATAACAATCAGCCATACATGCTGTGTACGATATCTTATAAACGTGCATTTTGCTGAAATTGCCCCCTTACCCTACAGATCTCTCACTTAATTGTTGGTCCCTCAGCCACGCTAACGACTGCAAAGCACATATTCTTAATTTATGTACATGCTACATAGCGTAGAACTATGTTTGATGCGCAGCCATGATTGGAAACGCCCGTGGGCAGCACCGGCTTCAGCTAGAAACACGCAAACTACGCATAATTTTAAAAGAGGCGACTGTCGTGTGTCAAGACTTGGACACGTCAAGAAGCATCATGTGACGGCAAAGCGCGTCCACAAAGCGCTCTCGGTCACGCTCGTGATGTGACACTTTCTCGGGCCATGCCGCCGCGCGCGGGCACTCACTTGGCCGTATACTACGGCTTGTTGAACACGAAAAAAGAGGGCGCCTCAACGTTCCACAGGAGTGTCGGAAGCATATGTTACTTAACTAAAAGCTCATAACACCGAAATGGGGCAACGCAATGAACGAGGAAACACTACCTCACAGTGCCTAAACCTATACATGAAAACCGGTGCAGCGGCGCAATTAATCTGGGAGCCCTAGCCGACAGCCTCCAAAGTCAAACAAAAGCTAAATGCTCGAAAATATGAACCTGTATCCTCCGGTAACGTCTGCGAGATTCACAAGCACGAAACGTGGTAAAAATAGAATTGACATACTTTCGAAACGGTCGTCTTCCGCCGCCATGGTGGTTGGGAATTATCCGACAGTTCCGCCTGCTCCGAATGTGCCACGACCGAATGAGCACGAGAGTGGCATGTGCCGCATGCGGTGAAATTCGGTGGCCTACTATTGCCTACTAATGCTACTATCAGAGTTTCTCACAAAGTTTGTAAGACCAACCACTATGTGGCACGTGGTGGCGATACCAAGGAGTATTTCGAAACTACTGCGGAGCCCGGGATACGCGGCCTACACAGCGACTGGCGTAGTAGGGAGTTTTAGTGCTGGGTACGCATTCTCTTGGGGCGTTGCGGGCTTGGGAGCGCGCGGCGTTGCGTGCTCAACCCATACCCAACCAGAATAGGGAGTTTTAGTGCTGGGTACGCATTCTCTTGGGGCCTTGCGGGCTTGGGAGCGTGCGGCGTTGCGTGCCCAACCCATACCCAACCGGAATTCCTTTTAGTTGGCACCACGGTGGCACGCACGCAAACGCAAGCCGCACGAAGGTCACACGCGCTCGCAGCGCCATAGCGTCTTATCGCGTAAGTATTATTTAGGTATTTTTATGATTTAAAATGTTAAATTAAACATACATAGTGATCAGGACACTTTTTATTGTGTACAGTATCCTGGTATACGCAAAAAAGTTAAAAGACAAGGTTGATGTAACGGCAGTGTCGACATCTTGTGACACTTCGTGCAACCACAGTCATGAACATGTTAGCTTACGCGTAATGTTTCTGAGGTGAAAATGAATAAAATTGTTACTCATTTGTAATATTGTCGCTGCGCAGTTTTTGCACTAGATGTACCATGCACAATGTTTCTGCAATAACAAAAGTGTGGTTGTCTGTTTCACTATGACCTCACTAGATGGCGCCACCTAGTCAGCTGGTCGGGAGATGGCAAATTTTTAGTTCTATGTTCCAGGCCATTCTAGCTGTGGAAATCTGGCTGAAACCGTGTAATCGCTATAAGTGATCGAACTTTGGCTTATTTTAACTCGACGGCAAGAGTATCCGCAGTGCGGATACCGTGAATTTTCGTGAAGGTGGACCTTACAAGGCGGCCGATCCATGCTGTCCGAGATTTCGCGACTTTGTGCCATGCTATTCGTATAGTGGCTAGCCACTATAATATTTGCGCTTAAAACTTAAAAGTCAAAGTGGTGGCTCAGGCCAGCCTCAGCTTTGCTCGCCATCAAGGTAACATGATGCGCCAGCATGTGCGCCACGGCAGCTTATCTCCGCTAGGAGGCCAGTGGTGGCAGCGTTGTTTATGGCCGCACAGACGCATCGCCCCAGCGATCTTGCGACGCATCTCTTTGGGGCTTCGCGCATGCGCAGTACCGCCGCCCCATCGTCCTACGTACGCAAGCCGCCTGCGTACCCAGCACTAAAACTCCCTAATGTCTTTTAGTTGGCACCACGGTGGCACGCACGCAAACGCAAGCCGCACGAAGTTCACACGCGCTCGCTGAGCCATAGCGTCTTGTCACGTAAGTATTATTTAAGTCTTTTTTATGATTTGAAATGTTAAATTAAATATCATAGTGATCAGCACACTCTTTATTGTGTACAGTAATCTGGTATACGCAAAAAAGTGAGAAATACAAGGTTACAGTAACGACAGTGTCGACATCTTGTGACACTTCGTGCAACCGCAGTCATGAACATGTTAGCTTACGCGTAATGTTTTTGAGGTGAAAATGAATAAAAAGGTTACTCATTTGTAGTATTGTTGCTGCGCAGTTTTTGCACCAGATGTTCAATGCACAATGTTTCTGCAATAACAATGTTGTGGTTGTCTGTTTCACTATGGCCGCGCTAGATGGCGCCACCTATTCAGCTGGTCGGGGGCTGGCATATGCCTTTTAGTTTCTATGTTCCACGCCATTCTAGCTTTGGAAATCTGGCTGAAACCGTGTAATCGCTATAAAGAGCTCGCACTTTGGCTTATTTAAACTCTACGGCTAGAGTATCCGCAGTGCGGATACCGTGAGTTCTTGCGAAGGTGGAGCGCGCGGACGCACGGCCCCATTGCCCCAGCGATCTTGCGACGCATCTGTTTGGGGTTTCGCGCATGCGCAATACCGCCGCCCCAACGTCCTGCGTACGCAAGCCGCTTGGGTACCCAGCACTAAAACTCCCTAATGACGAAACGGACATAAGTGGCTGTTCACGATAAATGTGTGCCGCAAACTTCTACTAAGTAAAAACGGACAGTTTTAGGGGCGAAGCTCCTTAAGACACACGATCCTGTGGATCTTGAGTCTGCGATGTATGTATGTATGTATGTAGTAGTAGTAGTAGTAGTAGTAGTAGTAGTTGTTGTAGTAGTAGTAGTAGTAGTAGTAGTAATAATAATAATAGTAGTAGTAGTAGTAGTAGTAGTAGTAGTAGTTGTTGTTGTTGTTGTTGTTGTTGTTGTTGTTGTTGTTGTTGTTGTTGTTGTTGTTGTTGTTGTTGTTGTTGTTGTTGTTGTTGTTGTTGTACTAATAGGTAGCCACCTCTTCTTTAGTTCTTGGAATGATCACTGGATGGTGGTACTTCTATATGATGAATATATGATGAAAATATGTGAGATGGTGGTACATGAATTGTTCACCAGATGGACGGATGGACAGGCACACGGATGGATGGATGAACGCATGGACGGACAAACGGAAACAAGAACAACAGGACGGACGGAAGCGTGGACGAACTGATGGACGCTTGCACCCATTCATCATCATTCACTCCGTGGCTATGCACTGGTTTTTTAGGGTGATAGAAATTATAGAGACAGTCTCCGCTGGTTTTTGCCGTCGCCGCCTCTGTCATTCACGTATCTCTACATTTGTATGTATACTGCTACGTACGAGTGGCAGAGCGATCCACACGATGAAGAGGAGGACGACAGCGGACAGACTGGTGCGAGCATCACAGGGATGTTTACTACTTCATAGAGGAATTAATCAGTGAGACTAAAGGAATATTGTGTTAAGTCATTCATCCTTTTAAACATATAGGTACTAATATTCAGTAATTAAATTTGCTGTGTAACCTATCCCTAGCTTATACGAGAAGTACTGCGAAGAAACTAATATTCAGTAATTAAATTTGCTGTATAGCCTATCACTAGCTTATACGACAAGTATTGCGAGGAAACACTTCAAATATTCACCTAACACTCGACCAACCCACTGCCATGATAAGAGAAGAAGAAAATTTGTGCGTGGCTGGCGCATAGTGTTAATCAGATATAGAAAATTAGCTATTTATACGGCTATAATATTACTATAATATTACTTAATGGACGGACTATCGGTGCCTGAGATATTCCAGGAAACCTCAGTGGAGCCAATCTAGAAAGTTTGAAGTTATTTTAACCAAATCCCGATGTCGTGTTCCACCATTCAACTTTTATTTACACTGAGCTGGTCTAGCAATATCTCCCCTGTACCCATTCTGCGAAGAAACAGAAACAATAGAGCATTACTTTAAATTATGTAGGAGCTATTAATTAATTATGAAATGACTTCTAGTTGTTGCATTTTTCACAGAAGGCTTAAATTTAACTGCAGATAATGTTCTCAGTTTCGGTGCCTCTTGCTTGGGACATTGTCACAGAAACGTTTTTGATGCTCTATGCAATTTTATTCAGGAATCTAAGCGCATGTCAATATAACGCCTGCTTCAATACATTCTTGATGACTACTTGTGATATGACTGATAATGTGAATGAAAGTCGCACATACATTTGATTTTGACCAGGGTGAGATGAACTCGATTGCCTGGTCTACTCAAAATTTCAGTCTTCTAATATAGGAATAGCTCTCCTTTTCTCTCATTGATTCATGTCTATTTTATTTTCTGGTTTGCTAATAATTTTGGTTTTAATATTATTTTTATTATTTTATTATTTTTGTTTTTTTAACAACAGGCTCTGAATCAGTTGATCACATACAGGCTACTACAAGATTTCATGGCTTGTCCCCCAGTGTGGGTATGTACCAGTACTTTAAAGCAACAAACAAACTAACAAGCTGGTTCTGCTCGCTTAACCAGCTGTGAATATATCTCTGCCTACTCTACCGAGTCGCTTTCCTTCTCGTAACATATTTGGTGGAGTTGTGCGATCCCCGTCTTCGCCATCGAACTCCGAAGCGAATGCTCGCTTGCGGCTTTTAACATGACCACTCAAGACTCGCCTACATACCCTCCGGTCGCCCGGCCTCCTGCCCTGCCTGTCAATCCAGTGGCCACAACAACTTAGATGGCGCTTCCCACCCTCAAAAATTCTTACATGTTCTCGGGCCGCGACGGTTCCGACGTCGACCAATGGCTTCGCCTCTACGAACGAGCCAGTGCCACTTAGAAATGGGATGCCGCACTTGTGCTCGCGAACGCCATAGGCGTATCAGCCGGGGGGGGGGGGGGGGGCAAGGGGGGCCCCCCATTGAGAAAAGTCGGGAAGGGGGGGGGGGGCTGAGCCTTCTCACTTTCGACAATGGTCACTGTCGGCTGCACTCTGTGGAAACCAACAAGTAAGGCAAATTTTTTGTCCCAACTAATAACTCAAAGGGAAAACGAAAATGTTACGAGACTATGTTACAACATAGCGAAAGTTTGCCAACATTTCCTCCTTTTTCACGGACACCGGTGGCGGCGGACAACTGTGCATGACCCGAGTTGTGACTCAATAACAGCTTTCGCTGTAAAACTTGTTCACTATACTCTTATAAAAACGTTAGAAGGTAGTGTTGTACTCAAAATAAACGTTAATTTTAAGCTACTTTGAAACTCACCTTAATTAAGCGAATACAGGTCGGTGATAGCGCCGACAGCAGCGTTTGGCGAGGTCTATATACCATTATATTCTGGCTGACGATCCAGTCTATACTCCTTTTCACACAATATGTATGAATAAAAGGTGTGGAAAGCCAGTGCTGGAATAACAATCAATGCGACTGTCAAAGTGAGTGAAGGAACATTTACAGTTCAAAGGGGAAGATGTGCGCTAGTTAATGTAGAAGCCCCTTTATGTAATGCCCTTACAAGAAAGGGGGACCATTAGGTAATAAATTGAACTGAGCTGAATGCCTATGAAAGCAGTTGCTAATAGTTGCTTATAAGCTAGCAGGAGCCAGCTGTTTGCGGCATGCGTATTTAGAAAAAGTCCGTTAAAGAATTAGAACACAACCTTTACTGAAGAGAGAAAGAGACGAGCAACACAATAGACGAAGTATGCTCTATCACACAATCAATCCAGTTGGCATGTTCAGAAAGGTAGACCATTGGGCGAAATTAAGATGACCATCAACTTCGTGTGAAGTACTGCACAGAACATGAATGCACGCGGGTAAAACACTAAGTACGTAATGTCTTGTGTTTCCTCCGCTTTGTCATGCATTCGTCAGACAATCAAACCGAGTAATCCGCGCCTTACTTCACCTATGTTCTATCTTCGACTAAATTCGACTTACTAAATCTAGAGGCCAATTTTTCTCAAGGCTGTTTGAAACACTACATCACTAACGCAGTTTGCTGTGCGAGTTGCTTCATAATATTTGGAAGAGGAATCCAACGAAAGACACGAAGACAACAAAAGAGAACAACCACAGAGAGCAAGCATTGGACTTCAAACAATGTTTATTGCAGAAAGCCCATCCACACACAACCCAGAAATGCGTGCATAAATTATGCTATCTGAGTCATTTCACAGTTGCACACATAACAGTGCACAGGTGTTAAGGTGATGCAAACAGCACATTTTCATAAAACACTATAGAGTCGACGCTACCGTGCAATCACTATGCAGCAACTCGAATTGTTTATCTGTAAGGAAAATTGATGGATGATTCACACATGACGCTTTGCCATGTTTTGTTTTATTTTGAAGGCTTTAAATACTTTACGTTCAAGCTTTTTTTTATTCTTTTGCCAATGGCACTTATTGATTTGAAATCAGGGACGTAGAGCCATTGCAATGCAGTGGGGAGTTTCAACCAGTACCCGTAGAGAGTAGAATGCGGTGTTCACGCAGTCTTTCATCGAAGCTGATCAGTTCTTCTGGCCTTTGTAGACACGGCCACATGACAAGAAAATTTCGTAACTCACGTGCGTCTGCGCTGCAAAGGCTGTAGCTTCGCGCCCGTGATTTTAAATCAGGGTGCCATAAAAAAGTAATTAAACGATAAAATTTATTATGAAAGATGTGAAGCCTATCAATATAATAAAGAAGGCAACGTGACATATGTGATGCAAACCCTCAGTTTTTAAATATTTAGTTGTCAGTCCAGCTCTTGTACTGTCTGGTTCCTTCGCTGTTTTCGTGCTTTTGGATGGTTTCTTATAAAGTATAGTTCGCTAAAGATCATCACTTTTATCGTCATACGAGTGACATAACAACTGTCCTCACACACTTTTTCTTCTCCTGATAACTTCCCATCATACGCATATGCGAATTGACTTCATCACTACACGACGTGACCTATTTCACCATTCATCCACAAACTATACATACAGATCGACCTCCTTTCAGCATGTTGTACGAAATATTCAAAGATAATCTGAATTGTGCATAGTGTTTTACCGTTAGATCATTGTTATGCCAGTAATCGAAGAATTGATAAAACTGGCAAATAAAGGAGAACCCTTTATATCACAGATTACAAAACGGCAATAAACTCTCAAGAGATATATCAGCGGTTCTAGAAGTGTTGTGTCCGATCGTTCTGGCACAGGAGATTCGCAAAGGCGGGGTCGAGGCAGCTTGAAGGTACTAAATTTTCTTCAGTAGAGGGAAACTTCACGTTTATTTAGAATAATTACAAGACAAGCATTTTGCTACGTGATGGATATATCATGAAACCAGACGAACATGTCTCCACTGAGCCCACGCCCGCCTGCAGGTCGACGTTTTTGACTAGGGATATCCGGGATATCTTGGGTCGCTCTATCCGAATGTGGTCGATTAATGAGCGGTATTTGTAGAAAGCTGTTCCGCGAGTAGTGGAACAGCTTTCCACAAATACCGCTCATTAATCGACCACATTCGGATAGAGCGACCCAAGATATCCAGGATTTATGTCAGCCTGATATTACCATGAAGCCCAAATCGGAGATATGGCGGCAGAAATCAAGGTTTCGTCCGACGATGTAACTCGGAAGCCTGCAAGCTCAACGGCATGCTGCGCAACTTCTGTAATCGATCCAGTGCAGTCTACTTCATTGATCATGGTTTTGAATGGATACCTGCCTGTCGAGTCCTCGCTGCCGATGGACTACATCCCAGCTTCGAGGGTTCAAGCCTCATAGCAAGCCACATCCGCCAGCTTTTCCCCAGGAGAATTCTTGACGCCACGTCGTCCTGGTGTGACCACTCGACAGAACAGCCCCCAATCTCCCCGAAACAGAACTCAAGATCAAGAGACAGAGTGTCAACCTACGTTCGGAACTCCAAGTCTCCGAACAATCCAGCCGCAAGTAGCCAGTGACTACAGGACTTCTCTGGTAATCAAAATTTTAGATACTGCTTCTGCATGTTTTCTTAAGTGCCGGAAGGTGACTGAAAAACGCATTCGAACGGAACTGCATGTTGCGTTGATTGATTGATATGTGGGGTTTAACGTCCCAAAACCACTCTATGATTATGAGAGACGCCGTAGTGGAGGGCTTCGGAAATTTAGACCACCTGGGGTTCTTTAACGTGCACCCAAATCTGAGTACACGGGCCTACAACATTTCCGCCTCACTGCATGTTGCGTGCCTCAGGGAATATATAAATGCTTTCAAAATTCCCAAAGGTCTTAGGCTTTATGTGAACCCTGCTACCTCAGAACTGTCAAATGCAAATGGGCTTAGGTGGCGGGATGTGCTGACCAATGCTTCACATGAGCTTATTCGCATTATCATAAATCACTATGAAACGTCAATTGGTAAGCTTCTGAAAGAAGAAACTACCCTATCTGGGCAGCTCGTCCCTCACGAAGCACATTTGCTGAGTGTACATGAGGAAAGAAAGCTAAACGCCTTAGGCAAAATAAAAAGTCGGAAACTATTGCGGGA